>NW_004567112.1:11780912-11858015 GCF_000260355.1 Condylura cristata | reverse complement strand
CCCCCCCTCCTGGGACCCGGGGGGCCCCATTTGCTGCAGCCCGCACGGTGGGGCCGCGCGGGCCCGCGGGTGAAGGCTGCCAGTGCCGAGTTCCCTCGTCCCTAGCCGCGTTCCTCGAAAGCTCGCGTCGGTGCGCCCGCTTCGGCGGGGTGGGTTACCTGCTCCGGGCGCTGCTCCCAGCGCTCCAGCGCCGTCGGCGCCTGCGGGGCGCGGGCCCATTTTCCCCGGCGCCCGCCGGAGCCTGGGCGCTGAATCTTCCTAGACGGATTTGGCGGGATCGGCAGGTCGCGACCCCTCTCCCCCCTCCGCCAGCCCCGGGAGCGTGGCGCCGGGATGTCCCCTCTCCTCCCGCCAGGACAATTGCGCGCATTAGGCTCTGTCTTCACCGACCCCTCTTGCCTTTTTGACCCTAGTGAGCCCCTCCTCTTCCTTTCCATTTCGTTTTATTGCTTTTTATTGTTTTCCTCCGGCCTTCGCCAGCCTTTTTGTAGCACAATTTGGAGCTGACAGCCTTCCCACCCTTTCGCCCCCTCCCCTCCCTCTGCTGCCTGGGTCCTGAGAGCTTAGCGGAGCAAACCCTACTGCCTGAGGCCAGCTATCTGGAACCAAGCAGGGGTGCCCCAAGTCGGAGGGTATTCCATTCCCTTTGGTTAGAAACCAGGACCCCCCAGCCCCCCAAGCTGCACCACCACACCTGCTGGAGAGATGACTTTAACTTCCGGTAGTAGTAGGCGGCTGATTAACTTTCAAACTCAGAACCTTGGTTTCTGGGTCACTTCCTATGACTGTGCCGCCTAGTATTTGGAGTCCTTTGGAGTAGTTAATGAATGGAAGACCTAGTGCAGAGAAGAGAGCTCAGCCCCAGATCTGCCCCAAGGCCCTGCTAGCCCCGATCCTTGGGGGTGGGTCAGTACTTCAGAACGGTGAACTCACAGTTAGGACCCTGTTTTTAAATCATGCAGGTTTCACACCCCAGACCAGGGGTTTCCAGAGGTACCTGGCGGCTTAGCTCGTCTTGCTCCCTGGGCCCTGTAGCTTCCAGTTGGGGAGGTGACCGAGGCAGAGGGTAATCTGCTTTTATTCCTGCAACCTCGGTCCCCAGGGGATGGAGGGATGCTCCACTCTCCAAGCTTTTTAGAGGCTGCACACATGTCTTCTGACTTCTGTCTCTTCCTGATGTGGTTTTTGTGTCCTGTTCTTCTTAGCAGTGAGAAAAGGAAAAGCCTCCCAGTAACATGAAAAACATGTTCCAGGAAATGCCTCCTGGTCCTCCCTCTCCCCTACCCTCTCTAGGGAAGTCCATTCTCACAGCTTAGAAGTTATTTCCATTCGAGGTGGCTCTGTAGATCCCACATTTCAGGAAAATGAATGTCTGAAATAACGGTTTTAAGTGAAAACACCCAGGTAAAAACTGCAGACCTACACAAAGGCTGTACAATGAAAAATCCATCTTCCGTCCACTCCTGAACGTGGCTCCCTTACCTGGGGATAACTATTTGTTCATGTTCAAATAAGTTCATTTTTTGTGAGTCTTTTAAATATAGGATGCTTTTGTGTATTTTCTGTTCCTGCCTCTCTTACCCAACTAGATCCAAGATGATTTCTCCCTATCAACCTACGTGTCTGTTACTCTTTTTTTAACCATTCCCCCCCCCTGGTGACGGCTAGCGGGTTGTTTCTGCTTCGCCATTTGAAGCAAGGTGGCAGAAAATCTTTGTCACATGCTTTTGTGTGTATATGGTCTTCCAGTGAAATCATCATTGCTAGGTTGAAAGTACAGTACATTTTAAATTTGAGTCATATAGCCATATTAACCCTACTAAGCCTTAGGTTGTTGTCAAAGAACATGTTTATTTCCTTATGTAATTCTTGTCTAAGATGCAAATTCTGGTATTTATCTAGTGGCATCCCCAATCTTGGGGACAATATCTTTTATACTTTCTTAACCTCCCCTCAAGCCCCTTCCCGCAAACAAAGACCCCACTGAAATGAAATGATGATCCAGTGGCGTTGAGGGTGTGTATTTATATATCGTGTCAGTGCTCCCCTGGTAATGCCTTGGTGATAGAAAACAGAGTCACTCTGAAGTGGGTTGAAGCAGCCAAAAGAATTGCCAGGGCTCTTGCAACTGAAGTGAGGCACGAGAGAGGAATGTTCTGTCTCTCCACGCCTCTGCTGGGAGTGGGTGAAAGACAGAGACCATCTAATCTGGAGGACTCATCCTGACCCCAGCTGGAAGAGGCCGGGCCCTGTTTATCTGTCCCTCAAAGACACTGAGACTCTTTGTGCGCCTGCCTTATTTTGTCAACAGGCAGGCAGGGCCCAGCCCACACCCGCACCTCCTGTCTGTCCTCCTGTCTGTCTCCTGACATCCAACTCTTAAGTGCTTTATTTAAAGCCAGGAGATGGGTGGCCTGAAAGCTTCTCTTTCCCAAGCCAAGCCTCATCTGGGAGTGCCAGGGCCGTTATTCCAGATCTCCACCCCACATCGCTCTGTTGTTTCCTGGAGCCCAAAGTGTCGAGGCCCAGGCTCAGGAAGTGATTTCCTTGCTATGGTCAGTACACCTCATCTGAGGAAGTTGCGGGGGTCAGTGTCAGTCTGGTAGTCTCTGTCTCCTAGGGGAAGGGGCAGGAGTTAATTGGGGAATTGGGAGAAGCTAAGCCACTAACCTCTCTACCACCTGCAGTCTCCATCCTCTCCTCCCCTGGCCTCCCTTGTCACCACTAGGAATAAGGTCTTTGTGGATCTTCATCAAGGGAGGCCCCATGGGCTATTTGGTGAAGTGACCACAGGGGAGATTTGGGTGTACTAAATGGGGGTGGAGGCCTTTCCAGCAAGCTGAGCGGAAGCAGTAATGGCTAGATGACTCATTCTAGGAATCGGAGGCAGCTTTGGGGAGGGAGCTGGAGTTGGCCAGTCCCTTAACCCTTTGCCTGTCGCAGGGCTTTGCAAAGACATGTGCTCCACTGGAGGGTTAGTTCCACACCAAAGGCAGACAAGAAAGAGATTTTGGGGGAAAATACATGGTCTCAGAATGCACATATTAGACAAGTGAATTAAGACAAGTGGATTTTTTGGGATAGAAGAAGATAGAAGTGGGTTTTCTGGAGACTCTAGGAGGTGACTTGGATTGCTTTCACTGGGAGCACAGGTTTTTCCCAAGCAAAACTGGCCTGTTCACCCATCGCCCCTGGGCAGTCTGAGCATTCTGAGGCCAAGGTTCCATTTGGTTCTTCCCTACAAAGTGCGTCAACCCTGAGAAGACTTGTGCAGATGCTCGTTTCTGTGATGTGGTCAGAGTCCTTTTTTACCTCAAGCGATCCATTTGGAGAAGCTTAAATGTAATATTAAGGATGTCTACAGTTATACTTGCTAGCAGTTGACTTAATTGATTTGAGGGGGTGGGGGAGGTCGAAGGTCAGGAAGGGAGGGTGATCTGGAGGTAGGAAGGGGGTGGGTAGGTGGTCATAGGGGAGAGAGAGTTTATATTAACTACAGCTTTTACTGTGGGAGCTTAGAGCTAAATTCAGGCCTTTCCTGCAGTTTGGTTTGGAAGGTAATTAACTAGATTGATTGCTCTAAATGGGACCAATAGACGGGTTGCCCTTAGTACCCTTAGCACCTTGCGTGTGAGAAAGGGCAAGGCACTTTTATTGCTCGAGTTGAAGCCTCACGTTGGCCCCCAGCCCCTTGTGAAGGGGGCAGGCTGCACCTATAATCCTGCCTGGAACTGAAGGGCCACAGAGGGGGCAGACCAGTTTAAGAGTTGCTTTCTTCTCACAAATAGTGAAATTCTGCTTAATCACACCTGCATTTTAGATAAACAAAAGAGAAAACAGCTTTTGTTTTCTGCAAGGATTCAGTTAATGTTTGCCAGATGTCAAATATTTCTTTTTACAGTTTAGGCCACCTCTGATAGTCACAAATAGTTAATCATTGTCTTTAGGGGCTATTGAGTCTTTTTAAGGTTTATTTTTATTGGGAAACCATACATTATACAAACATGAAGGATGGTATAACGAATATATTTTAAGAACTAAAAATATATTGTTGTTTTTATTCAAGAACTGGGGTGTAGACCAAAGGTACAAGGGGTGAGAGGATTCACCAGAGACAGAGTGGGCAACAGAACAGGTGGATCTACTGAAATACGCTGCTGAGGGGGGCAGCAGGTGGCACTGGAGAGGTCTGCTGTGTGGGTCAGCTCCCAGGCTGGAGCTCCAACTCATGCTTCAATGACTGAGGACAGCCTCTTAGTGCTGTGTCTTACCCAGGGAGGCCACTGGGTTTTTTTGTTTTTTGTTTTTTAGTATGTGTACATGCACAGACCTCATTCCTATTCTAAAACTGTTAGTTGCTTTGGCTCAATTTTTTTTTTTATGTGACCAGAATCTATATTAGCTCAATATTTTTGACTGTTCCATAGTCGGGGTATTGATTCATTCTGAGCATTTCTGACAGCCCAAGAAATCAATGCTTACATTTGTGTGATTCTTTTTTTGTTCTTGTAGGGGGATATGAGACTTTCTATTCTGAATATCCTGAATGCTGTGTGGATGTAAAGCCCATTTCACAAGAGAAAATGGAAACCGAGAGAGCCCTCATCAGCCAGTGCGGGAAGCCAGCGCTGAGCACCAGCTACAGGCCGGCCTATGACCAGGTGGGTCTGCCGACGTGGCCAGCTCCGGGCTCTGCGCCTTCCTTGCTGCCCTGGCTTTTCTTCTCCTGCTCAGCTACCTCAGCTGCTGCTTTTGTGGATTGGGGTGTTGGCAGAGACCTGGAGCTTTAGAGAGCCTGACTTGCCAACTTGAGTTTCCATCCAAGAGAAAATGGGCCTCCTTCCAGCAAGCAGGCTGACAAGAGCAAATGAGCCAACGGATGCTCAACGGCTTCTGGGGGGAAAGGGGAAGTGAGAGATACGTGATGATTAGCTGGCCCGGGAGGTGTGCAGAAAATGAAATTATGCTCTGGGTTTTCCTGAAGACCTTTCCAAGCTGACTTTCAGGCTTCCTGCGTTGATCCTCTTCCTAATTGTTCATGCTCCGCAGTTTCGGCAGACCAGCCCAGTACCTGTCAAGGCAGGTCTCCTTGGCATTTTTGACTGAAATGGGGTGGGGGTAAAGGCAGAGGAGGGAGGGTGAAAGAGAAACTTCTGTTTGGATGGCGAAGCAGGGTCTTCTGAAAGGTTTCTCATGCTTCTAATTCCATCAGTTCTGGAACCAGGGGAGATCTGGGAGGTAAGAGGGAACTTCATGTTTCCATGAAGTTGTGGGCTTTTCCACTTCAAATCAATGCACTTTGGGACAACTCATTAAAGGAAAAATGAATGGGAAGCTCAGTTGGGGATTTACCAGTGACACAGGAGGAGGATAAGGAAAAAGATGGCAGGAACCCATATGTGGCAGAATCAGAACTGACCTTCTCATTTTGCAGGGCAAACAAAACATTTCCGGGCTAGTAAGTAGGTCGCCCTGCAGGAACCTTGCGGCTGGGTTCATGGCAGCACTAAACCCAGAAACCTCCCCCTTCTTCTTAACTTGTTCCAGTCCTTTCCAGGACTTCGTTCTGTTTTGCACACCTTCTCAGGAAAGGGCCATTGCAGGGCACTGTATTTGATGGGAGGAACTTTTCAAGTTTTCCGCGTAAAGTAGGACATGTACAAATCTTAAGGAAGACTTCTAGGTTCTGCTGCTGAATAGGCCAGCTCCCTGCCATAAACGGAGCTCTGTCCCTGAGAATAGACTTCTGAGGACAGCCAGGTGACTGACCTTTCCTTGAACAGGATCCTTGGTGAGGAAGCCTGTTAGCCTGGCAAGATGCCTGGTTATTATCTTGTTTTCCTTTATTAAAAATACTGAGCATATGATGAACCCTTGACTTTAAGTCACGGGCATCCGGCCTGGCTGGGTTTCTATTTTTGTTTGTTTGTTTGTTTGGGTTGTATTTTCCCCCAGTTTCTCAGAAAGTGAAAGAGAAACAAGAATTGGCAGGCTGTTGTGAAAGCATAGAGGACTTTTGGCTGGCAGGGAGGCCCTGCCATGTCTCCAAGCCTCATCTGGGGAACCCCCAGTACTACTTCTGAGAAGCTCTTCTTCCTGGAGGGAAGTTAGGCGAGGTTGTTGGTAACCTTTGGGGTTTGTGAAGATGTTTGGTTTCTTCTTCTTGAGTCTAAACAGAAGTCAGAAAAGGAAAGAAACATAGTTTCGGGGGTGTGTTTGTTGGGCTGAGCTCCAGAAGAAATTGGATGGGTTCCCAAGCCCAGTGTCCCAGTGTGTCAGTGTTTTGCCTGGTGTGTGTGTGTGTGAGAGAGAGAGAGAGCTGGACGGAGGGGCCTTGTGAGCCTGGTGTGTGTGTGTGTGTGTGTGTGTGTGAGAGAGAGAGCTGGACGGAGGGGCCTTGAGAGCCAGGGCAGCCAGAGTAGGTGCTAATGAAGACTGGCAGTTGCTATTATCTTTTGTAAAATCCTCTTTAACTTTCTTCAGGTGGCTGGCTGGTATTTGCTTAAACAGTTTTACTTCTCAGAGAAGGAAAAGCCAGTTCCACGTGCCAGGTCATTTGAGAAGTGTCCACTGCTGCCCTCACCATGTGCCCCTTCCCCCGTCAGCAGACATGAGGCAGGAGATAGGCACAGGCAGTGGATGGATGAGATGGAAAAGCCTCCCAAAGACACAGCCACTGTCCCCTGCCCGCCCTTGCCCTCTGCACGGAGCTCCCACTGGCTCCTCCTTGAGGACGCCCCTGTAAGTGCTGAACCCCACTGGGCAGCACTGCGATATGCTAGCGTGGCCTGGGGCTGTCTCTGGTTCTCCCTTCCCTAGAAGCCTGGTGTGTGTAAGCATTTCCCACCCAGTGCTCAGCCCATTTGGAAAAGCTGGGGTGGGGGAAGCCCCTTTGCTGAGGCCTTCCAGCTTTGCTCTGTCTGAGGATTCTTGTGGGGGAGAAATAGTAATATTTCAGTTCTAAAAAGCGTGTTTCTGTCATTGGGTCACGGAAATCTGGCCGCCTCTGAGGTTTGATGAAAGACAACGCACGGCCTGCGAGGGCTGTCGAGGGGAGGGCTCACCCGTTACAGCCTCCCCCGTTTTATTCAGAAAGAAACCCAGGCTGCCCAAGTTGAGGGGACTCGCACCCCTGCTCTCAGAGGTCCTTCATCTCCCCGTCACCCCTCACTGCCAGAATCCTCATCTGCACCGGAAAGCTAATGGCAGCTCCCACCTCCACGCATAGGAAGACGAAAAGCCTTGCTGTGTGGGGTTTGCTGTCACTGAGTCAGCAGAGGTAGTGGAGGGCAGAGAGCTTGCCAGGATGGAGGCTTCGCCCTCACTGTGGGTCGATCTGCCCCGACGCTGAACTCTCTACCTGGAGACCGGAAAGGGGGCCTCCCACTTAAGACAGGGTGGGTGGGTGGCTTGGTTTCCTCCCCCCAGTGAGCATGTTAATCCAATCTTTCCTGCTTGTCCTTTCGCCCCTGCTTCCAGGGCAGCCCGGTTGAAATCCTGCCGTTCCTCTACCTTGGAAGTGCCTACCATGCGTCCAAGTGCGAGTTCCTCGCCAACCTGCACATCACGGCCCTGCTGAACGTGTCGCGGCGGGCCTCCGAGGCCTGCGAGCCCTGGCTGCACTACAAGTGGATCCCCGTGGAAGACAGCCACACGGCAGACATCAGCTCCCACTTCCAAGAGGCCATAGACTTCATAGGTATGTTCCGCCATCCGAGGGGCTGTGATGTGCATGGAGCCTTAGGGGTACGCCTTCTTGGGTTGGATTGATGGGGGGCCGCCTTCACCAAGGAAGAAGGTGTTTTGTATGTGCAGCTACCAGAGGAGCCAAAAAGGGATGCAGCCACTGAAGAGACAAGAGGGGAGGGTTGGAGCTGCTATTCATAGGAGCTTTAATTTGCAAGATAAATGAATTAATATATTTTTATGGCAGTCCTCAGCAGCTGCTCTTGTTACTGTTTCTAGCTGGTGGGAAGTGGAACGAGTCCCTGCGTGATACTCCACACAGGGGCAGTGGGGTGGAGGGAAAACCGCCTTAGCTGCTGCTACGGAGGCTGGGCTATTTTTGAAGCAAACAGAAGGATGGAGAGAGCACTACTTATGCAGTGAGCCCCACGGTTTTTGGCAAACCGCTTTGGGGGCAATTTGTTTTGCATTTCCAGCTAATTTTGGATTAAAGATAGCACTTGCCTCCAGCTCTGTGCTTTACACAGAGAAGTTGGCATCCTTTGCATCCTTTCTGCATTCCGTGAGGCCCTTATCGTCTACTCCACTGTGTAGGCCTGACAGCCAGGCCCTGGTGCCTCTGCCTGGAAAGGACTCGGGCTCCTGGCCTCGGGTTTCCAGGTACTTGTGTGGCCTGGAGCCTTCTTTCTCGCCCTCACCCTCGGCCTCAGGAGGCGGGCTGGCTTTTTTTCTGTCTCAGATTTGCAGGTGCCAGTCTCTAGCCTTTTGTCTGCCTCCCTCTCCAGAGTCCTTGTTCTTTAACTTATGCATTGTTGGCTTTCCTGCATCTTGTTCTGAGCACTGTGGGAAGGCACAGCAGTGATTAAAGGGCCGCCCTTCAGCCATGTGGTGGGTCACCACACATGACGTCTGCTCCATGGAACGCCCAGGAGAAATAGCAGAGGCGGAAGGCCAGCCCTGGCTACCTGGTCCCCGGAGCCTCTGGGTTGAGGTGATTTTTCGTAGTGCCTGAGAGGCAGCCAGAGTGATGGGTTTGGGGTGGGAAATCCTTGACTTGTTTTCCCTGTCTCTGGGAATGCCTTGCCCTTCTTAGCCTATTATTTAATTACCTGGGTAGCTGCTCAGTGAGGTCATGAAACCACCCCCAGCCACATCTCAGAAACCTCCCTTTCCCTCTTGTGTCTGTACACAAGCCCACAGCACCTTGAAAACACAGGATGTTCCCCCAGACGCCTAGCCCAGCGGGAGCCGGAGGGACAGGGGTCGAGCCTGCACTGGGGCGCCAGGGCCTGTGGGGTAGACTGCGGCCAGAGGGCATGCTCCGGGCTCCGAGCTGTCTTGGATGTGGCCCTGAGCCAATTAGAAGCTGTACTACAAGGCAAGCCACAGAGGAGCAGAGCAGAGTTGGAGTCATGACCCTGGGACCTGGGGTCTCCCCTTTGACATCATTTACAGGGACTTTTTTCCCTTTTGAGTTTGTGTATTGGGGGGGCGGGGCGGGGCTTTAATGTGTTTCTCTGGGGTGTCCTCTGGGGTTTCCTGATGGGGAAACTCGGGGTTCCTCCCCGACACCTCAAAAACTTGCTCTTTCTGGTCTTGCAGATCCATTACAAACTTGTTGACCTTGAGGAGGGTGGCGGGTAAGGGAACTTTGGTTCTTGCCCTGAACCACCCTAAACATTTTCACCCTGTGGCCTCCTGTAAGGCCAGGGGCAGCTACCTCCCTGTGACATCGTCACTTCCTCACTGGCAGCAGGGAGTTGGAAGGTCTAATATTCTGTGGGGTTTGGTTCTTTCTTTGGATGAGTAGGTAGATCTGACTTTTTTTCTCCCTCCTATTTTTAACAGTTGTGGCTCTTTTGGGGGGGGGCAGTGGATTAGAAGAGGAAGGCTTCCCCCCTTTGTGTCACACATTGAGCTGAAGAATGCTAACCCATGGGGGCAGCTTTAGAGCAGTGTCTCCATTGTTGTGCAAGATGGAGTTTGCGCAAGCCATTTATATCCTCTGTCTGGTAAGCGTCACTTAGCCAGAGCTATAATTAGTGGCTGTGCGCTATTTAGTGTATGTTTGGTGGTGGGCACCCTGGAAGCTGAGCCAAGCATCCCGCCCTGGCACAGCCAGACTGGATGACTGGGAGGCTGGAAGGCCTCTGCCAGAATGGGGTTAGGTCATCGCCATTAGAATAAAATTTGAAGAAGCAAGAACTGCTTCTCCAAGTCACTGTTGGTGCCTGGGACCCTTCCAGAAATATGAGCATACCCAATAAAAACTTGCAGGCAGCCTCAAGGATTTTCCATGGCCCTCTTGAAACCCTTTGACGGAAACCACATGAAGACGGTGTCCCCAGGAAGAGATTATTCCAGGTCTCGTGGCTCCAGTGGCAGAATCCGAGCATATCTGGAGAAGCGGGAAGCAGCTGTGACAATCATAAAAGTCCCAAGAACCAAAAGTACTCCCCTCACTGCCACAGATCAGAGTCGAGCTGTTGAGCAGGCCTGGCAGTTTGATAAGGTGGCTCTGTGTTTTATTCTTGTGTCTTGGGGTTCAGTCCCACTCATTCCGCCTGTCTTCTTCGTTCCAGACTGTGTCAGGGAAAAGGGAGGCAAGGTCCTGGTCCACTGTGAGGCCGGCATCTCCCGCTCGCCCACCATCTGCATGGCTTACCTCATGAAGACCAAGCAGTTCCGCCTGAAGGAGGCCTTCGACTACATCAAGCAGAGGAGGAGTTTGGTCTCGCCCAATTTTGGCTTCATGGGCCAGCTCCTGCAGTATGAATCCGAGATCCTGCCTTCCACACCCACCCCCCAGGCTCCCTCCTGCCAAGGGGAGGCAGCTGGCTCTTCCTTTATAGCCCATTTGCAGACACTGAACCCTGACTTGGAGGGTTCCTATTGTACCTTCCCTACCTCAGCGCTGGCGCCAATGCCCACCCACTCGGCAGTCTCCGAGCTCGGCAGGAGCCCCATGGCCACAGCCACGTCCTGCTAAAACGGGTGGGGAGCCAGCCCAGCCCTACGAACAACTGTGATTTTGTTTTTTAAACTCGCGGACATTTCATACCTGTGCAATACCGAAGACCTCACTCTGCGCTGGATGGATAGTGAGGGTCTCCAGACTTACAGACGAACTTCAGACTGAACTCGGGGATGGGTCTTCGGGGCCGAAGGGAGGCCAAGCCATCATGAGAGCACAGTGTGTGCTGCCCACTGTACCTGCAGTCCTCCTGCCCTCGGGACTGCCCAGTCCTTGCACCTCAAAGTTTGCCTTTTCATTTCAAGCGTAAGGCAATAAATACCTGCAGCAGCGGGGGAGAAAGCAGTTGCTAGACCAGGAGAAAAGGCCGTTTTGAAGCCAATTCATTTTGAAGGAAGCACAATTTCTACTGTATTTTTGTAACTGGCAATCTCAGCATCTGCCTCTAGTGATTCAGGGCCTAGGCTTGAGCACCATTTCATCAGGAAAGTAACCCCACAGGGTCTGTAGGGACACAGTGTAGATGCTGATTTGAACCTCGAGAGCTCCCTTGGGTCCAGTGGAGGTGGTTGGTAGAAGTCGCAAGACACTGGTTCCTCTGGGTTTTCTTTTCACTGTGGGCTCTTCCCTGACCTTGAACTTTGGCATGATTCTTCCTCATACTTGAACCTTTCTCCTTGCACCATTCCTCGAGGCAACTCAATGCCAGTTGAAAAGAGTCAGTCAAACCATAGGCCAAAGCCACCCCTGTGCGGTGGTGGCAGTGGGTGCCAGGAGCAAGAGGGTGCCTGCTGCCTAGGTCAGTGGCATCCAAGGTCATTCCCCAGCTTGCTGTCCTTCCATGTGCTTGTCTGTCTCCTGTGACATTTGTTTTTTTCCCTGCCCCTGGGGGTTGTCTCCAAGCTGTTGACTTCTGGAATTTTCAGATTTCATGATGTGGTACTACTGCGTTTTTGTCTGTAGGTTCTCTCTCCAGGGGAAAAGGCAATAATTTCCTAAAATCCATATGAATGTGAAGAAAAGCAGTATGTTACTGGTGTTTTGTTTTGTTTTGTTTTGTTTTGTTTTTTATAGTGTGAAATAAAAATTGTAAAAGGAAAAAAAAAATGTGCTGCTGCTTGTTGGTGAGTTGGGGTGAAGTGAGACTACTTTAACCTGAGGAGCCGGCTTACTTGTGGGGTTTTATTTCCAAACAAGCTAACGTGACAGTGGTGCACATGCAGCTGTAGGTGTGGAACTATGTACTGTTCAGGAGCCAGAGGTCTTAACAGTGATGCAAGTACTGCTTCCAACGGAGAGGCTTCCCAAGGCTCATTTGTAAGAGACCACCGTGACCTTGAACCTTGAATTCTTCATGCATGAATTGTGTAGACTGAGCTAGATGGTCGTTCAAGCCTGACTCCAGCAAGCCTGGGTGCCAGCCTGTGGTCAGCCTCCTTCAGGTCCTGGCATGTGACAGTCACTTGAACTGTTTGGCCAAACAGCCAAGAGATGGAGAAATAAACTAGGTGAAGGGTCCCCTCAAGTTCCTGTCCCCCTTTACCCTGTGAACTAATTCTAATATAACTAGGGAAATCAGTGAGTGGATTTAAACCCAACACTGAGTCAACTTGACTTCGGAGTAATTTACTGTATTGTAAAGGAAGAGGCAGTATGTATTTCCGATACCACTTTCCTCATGCCAGCCTCACATGGGGTCTTTTTCCTCACTGGGGAACCGGGAACTGGCTGGGGTTTATTATAACACCCCTGACACAAGGACACTGGAGGAGTTCACAAGGCCTCCATGCACCCAAGTTGGCAAAGAGCAAGGTGGCAGCCAACGTCAGGGTGGCCTAGCCCTTCCCAAATAACACAAGGCTTTGCTTTCGACATGCCTTTCTTTTCCCCAATTGGCCCATCACAGCTTCCTCGGAAAGTTTCAGATAAGAAAGCCACTGAGACTGGGGAGGCCTCAGTAGTTTCCTTCAGCTCACGCCCCTCACCTGCATCTTCCAAGCAGGGCTTCTTCCGAGGGAGGGTGGTGGAGTAGCCGTGGACAGGGTGGGAGAAGCCCTAGGTCCCAGTGCTCACCCTAACTGCAGTGCTTGGGAGCTGATCTCCGCCTTCAGAGGACCAAACTTCAGAGCCTGATCTAGCTAAGGCCTGAGGTTCTGCTGTTTCACGGCTCTGAGCTTCTACTCAGCCTTGGACCAGATCCTGCAGCCTGTGCAGTGCACAGGCCGGTCCAGGTGCTGCAACTGGAGAGGCCTCACCAGGGAGAGCCAGGGAGTGGGAAGCTGGGTGCAGGCTGGGTGATGTGCTAAGCCGCGTCCCACTTACTGACATTTGCTTTATTGCATTAAAGTCTTTCTCTGAAGGGTGAGTAAGTCCTCTAAATCAGGCATATGAGGATTGCTCATAAGCCAGTGAGTCACTGGAGGGTAAGCCAAGTGAAGCCCCACAGCTGGGGATGGCTCTGGAACTCTCACTCCCTTAATAGTCTTCTCATTAATTACACTTCCAAGTTTGCCAAGACCAACTTCACACAGGCTTGCAGTCCAAGAGGGGGATTAAAGCAGGTGTTGTCCAGTTCTTTCATGCCCCTTTTGAAGAAAACCAGTGCTGGTCTCCAGCAACATCACAGGTCGGGATGTGCCTGGAAGAAGAATGGAAGAACAGAGACTAGTTCTCCCCATTTCTGTCTGCCGGCTGGGTCTGTGCGCAAACCCCCACATCCTCACCCAGTTCTACCCCAGTTCCTGAGCTGGGCTTGACTAGAGCAGCAAACGTATGAGCAGCTTTACACCGGGGAACAGTGGGCAGGAGCCTCATGTGTCCAGGGGTCTCCCAGAGAAAATGCCCCTCAGGCCTTAATGCCCTGAAAGGCTGAGTCTGTGTCGCTGGGGGTCTGTGTGGTTCTAGGATTGGCTGCTGGGGGATCTGTCTTCTGAACAACATAACCTCACAATTGCCCCATTTCTTGCTCTGGCTCCTAGGTAGCTCAGAGCCCAACTCTAGTCTCCCTGTGAGCATGTTAAGGATCTTGTATGTATTTCACATATGGATTCCTGTTTTCATTAAAATTACCTGACTTTCTCTCACCCTTATTTTCATAGTGGTTTAAAAGAAAACAACCCTTGGGCAGTAAAGGTTAAATGTGCCCTAGTGGGTATAGTACACAGAGAAGCCTGTGCCGCCTGTTGCCATCCTCCAGGTCAGCAGCTTCGTCTGTGGGGCTGGCTTCCTTTGCCTTCTCAGCACCTCACCAAGTTCTCCGTTCTATCTGGACTAAGTCCTGTCTGGAACCCACACCCCACCACTGGAGACTTGGCCTCTTGTTTCAGAATCTCGGACACCGAGATTCTCATTTTCAATGCTGGTTCTGCTGCTGGCGTCTCTCTGGGGGGTGCTGACAGGGATAGAGATGGCACAGAGCCCCCAGACAGGCCCTCCTGACCTCACATACTGCAAGTAAGGGGTGCGATTCAGTGCCTCGAGAACCAGCACCCCTCCATCCATTTAACACAATACACCTACTAGGACCTGCGAGTCAGTGGAAACAACCAGTGCCCCAGGCCCGAGTTTGAGGAGTATTGAGGTCCTCTGACTTTCTGTCCCACACAGGAGCTGGCCTCTGAAGTTGCACCATGCCCCCAGCCTCACACAAAGCCCTTCCCCATCCCCCCTCTCCTCCCAGGCTCTGGCTCGATCCTCCCCACTTGGGGCAGCAAGCTTGATGCCTAAGCTCTGGGCTTTGACAGTGGTAGACACTGTACGACACAAGTCCTGCAACACAAGTCCTACCTTGCTTCGTCCCTGTAGGGTCTCTTGCATTGTTCAGGAGCTTGTTTTGAACATTGTTTCAGTCCTGGCCCCTCTCCCGCCCCCCTCTCCACAAGAGTGTGAAAAGAGTGAGTTCTTTTTTTTTTTTTTAATGGTTACAGTTCTTCTTTTTTTTAAAGATTTATTTATTCATACAGAACTGGGGTACAAGCCAGAAATGCAGAGGGTGAGAGGATTCACCAGAGACAGAGTGGGGAGCAGAACAGGCAGGTCAAAGAAGTACACTATTGAGGGGAGCAGCGGGGTCAGGAGAGGTCTGCGGCGCCCTGTGGTCACCCCCAGGGCAGGGATCAAACTCATGCTGAAGTGGCTTTAGCTGCTTAGTGCTGTGCTTTAACCCGCTGTGCCACCAGGGAGGGCCAAGGGTGAGTTCTTAATGAACCCCAGTGCTTTCTCAATCATTTCTAATATCAGGAGTATGTGGCCATACACCTTATGCGTTGCCATAGCCAAGCGAGGCGTGTTTATCAACAAGGTCTCATTTAATTCTTACCACTACTCTGCACGGATGATTTTATCTGCATTTCCAGGTATACACACTGGGCCTTGGAGATATCAAGTAACTTACTCAAGGTCTCTGAAACTATTTCATTGACTTTGAACCCCTCTGAACACCTGAGTTTATAGTAGGTGCTTTCATCCACTGGGGTTTCATTAGCACGAAAGGACATCTACTCAGGCTACATTAGGTAGAGACTGTGGAGCGATACGAAGGGCATTTATCGCACAGCTCTGCTCCTCTACAGCCACACTGACTTTCTGACAGTCCCTTGAATTCCATGTTCCCTCCTGTCTCAGGACTTTACATGAGCTGGCCTTTTGTCTCAAACACATTTTTCCCTAAAGTCACCCTTGAACTAAACTACTTCACATCTCAGCTCAAATGTCACTTCTTCAGGGGTGAAGAATCCCAGACTGGGTCAGAAGTCCCTCTTTTATTGCTCATATCTCTCTATCTATAGCTTAGATTTCATCAAAGTTTAGCAATTAATCTCTCTGTCATTATTTTATCAACATCCATCTCTAGATTGGAAGTACCAGGATAGTAGAGATTATATTGCATTTCAAGAGGGACCTAGCACAGGGCCTGATTTTACTGGCAGGCAGTTCATGAGTACTGAATGCACCAAAGGGTGAATGAATGACAGAATGGGAATGAAAAGCTGTCAAAACCAGAAGCTGCTCTTTCTGTTTTTCTCAAAGCCAACACTATCCACTGCACACGAATCCTTTACTAGGTTGCCTCTTGGGCCAACAGCCAATCCTTCCCCAGCCCTAGAGGAAACAACTTTCCTACATTTACTGTTACAGCTACCCTAGGGGTCAGAGCCCGGTTCCTCGTAACACTTGATTGGTCATTGGTCAGCGTATGGGTGGGCTGCCCTTGGATCAGGTGACCATCCTGGGCCCATCCCTTTCTTTGAATAAGTCTGTACATAGGGCAGTTTCAGCTGGAAACGACAGCTCTTACCACACACTTGCCTGGTTTTCTGTATAAACAGTTCAGTTAAAGTTAATGTCAGCAGACCGAATACTCAGTAAGAAGGTTCCCAGGTAGGCTGGGCAGTCTCCTGTCCCACCTCCAGTGAGCACCCACTGGGATCAATTTAGGCACCTAACTGAAAATCCTGGTAGAATTTATTTATAGCAGTAGGTCAGATCTCTTCCTACTCACACTCCCACCCCCAGTCCCTTACAAAGTTTACAGAAACCAAGAAGCTAGTAGATGGAAGCTTAAACTAGATTCCTAACACATCTGTTCACTTTCTCTGGACTTCTCCAGTCACCACTTAACAGGAATAAACCTCCCAGATAATGCAATTTCAAGTATATCTCTGGTATAAAGATGAAAAAAATTATTTCCAACCTTTGAGGAAGAAGCAGTAGACTTGGAAGACCAGGGCACACTACTTAATGACCCTGTTCTTCTGTTTTGGGGTGAACACTGTTAATGTAGTGTCCATTAAGTCAAGTTGATTCATAGAAGGTCAAATCTTCAATGTCCTCAGTGATTTTCTGTGTATTCTTCTATCTGTTACTGATAGTAGTGTGTTTTAGTCTTCAACCAACACTGGTGTTTGCCTTTCTTTCCCTTAGGCTTCAGCAGTTTTTGTTTCATGTATTGTGAAGTTCTGTTCACTATAGCCATGCTTAGGATGGGTGTCACCTAAGGGATTGACCCCTTTGTCAATTGAAATTGACAATAGGAAATGCCCTTCTTTTCTACGGTAGTTTTCCTTGCCTTGTAGTTCATATTGTCTGAGATCTATATTGTTACTCTAGCTTTCTTTTTGGTTAGCTTTTTGGAGGTGTATCTCTCTGGTTTACTTTTAACCTGTGTATTTACATTGAGATTTATTTTCTTGTCCACAGCATGTCCCAGGAGGGCCCTGATCTTCTTATTCAATCTATTTCCATCTTTTAGCTACTATGTAGTTATTTATTTGGTTGAGCCTAAATCTATTTTGTTAATTTATTTTTTATTTATTCCCCCCTTGTCCTACCTTCTTTTGAAAATATTTGAATGTTTTTAAATAATTAACTCCATAGTTTTTTTCACTGATGGTGTAGAATGCAGCTTCTTTTGTTGTTATTGATAATTATTTTGCTGAGGTTTAAAACAGATGCCTTTAGCTTACCCCTATCAGCAGTACTATTACACTGTTTTGTGGATAGTGGGGAACTTACCTGTCCCCTTTCCTAGTGTCTGTGTTATTGCTGTAATGAATTTTATTTTATATTTCTTATAAACCTCAAAATAATTTATTATTTGCTTCAAAGATATCATTTAAGTAGATTGGCTATTGAGGGAAAGTTTTTTTTTTGTTTTTTTTGTTTTTTTTTTAAAGATTTATTTATTTGTGTAAACAGAATTGGGGTACAGGCCAGAGGTACAGGAGTGGGAAGAACTTCACCAGAGACAGAGTGGGGAGCAGAACAGGCAGATCTACGAAGTACACTGCTGAGGGGAGCAGCGGGCGGGTCAGGAGAGGTCTGCCACGCCATGTGGTCACCTCCGGGGCAGGCGGGGATCGAACTCATGCTGAAGTGGCTTTAGATTCTCAGTGCTGTGCTTTAACCCACTGCGCCACCAGGGAGGGCCGGGAAAGTTTTTAATTGTTTTTTAAGGAGGTAATATTAGTCTATGACATTATATATGATAGAGAGGTATAGGATTATGGCCTGCAGATGTCTGTTACCACATCACCCCTATCATCTTGCCCCTTAGTCCAGAAGATGGACACATACTGAGTCTGATACCACTCACCTATATAAAAGGGTACATTTTTGTCATTTGTGATAACCTGGATGGAATTGGAAGGGATAAACCCACATAAAATAAATCAGAAGGAAAAGACATATCAGTTGATTTCACTTATATGTAGAATATACAATAGAAAACAAAACAAAGGGTCAGACAAAACTAAGCAAATAGCAAACCCTAGAAATCTGACTTGGGGGGTGAAAATCAAGGCCCTTAATCTGCAGAATACTTGCCAAGGCCAGGGAGTGAGTGGCCTTCCCACTGCAGCTTCCAGTGAGAGCACCTGGCGGCCCTGACTGCTGGTAGCTCCCCTCTGGCCACACGTTCTCCTCTGGGTAGTGGGCTCTTCTAGTGATTGCCCTCATGGGCATGGGCTCACAGTGGGTGGAGTCTCTTTCCAAGTCTTCTTGCCCCCAGTCAAGGACAGCTGTGATGTGCCCTTCAGCCTTTTTTGAAGTTTACAAGGACATTGACCTTCATCCCAGAGCAGTAATAATCATGATGGCTCACTTACGGAGTTTACCCTATGCCAAACATCTTGCTGGGTCCACTCTTAATTCTCACTGCAATCCAGTGAGGTGAAGACTGCTGTTATCCTGCTTTTACAGATGGGAAAATGGAGCCAAGGTTAAGTAAATTGCCATGTTTATATAGCAACATCAAAGGGCGAATCAAGATTTGGTTCTCAAGGGTCTGACATCAGTCAACTACTCCCATCTACTGTGTTCTCCTGTCTCCAGACACCTACAGGGACATTTTGCTCACTCTATCCCTCTCTCTCTTTTTTTTAAGATTTATTTTATTTATGCATTCAAGAACTGGGATACAGGCCAGAGGTGTGGGGGGAGGGAGGGGTGAGAGGATTCACCAGAGATAGAGTGGGGAGCAGAACAGGCAGATATACTGAAATCAGTGCTGAGGGGAGCAGTGGGGAGACAAGAGAGGTCAGCTGCGCCATGTGGGTCAGCTACCTGGCTGGGGTTCTAACTCCCACTGCAGTGGCTGGTGACAGCTTCATAGTGTTGAGGCTTTAACCCCTTGTATCACCAGGGAGCCCTCTTTTGCTATCTCTTAACACACATGCCTCCAGTGAATGTTATACACCTGGGAACCACTTTTTGGGACTTCCAGTCCCCCCTTTCCCTGCACCCCATTCTACTCTGCTTGTCAGTGCCTGTGACTGTTGATCTGTGTTGGTCAGTGACTGAGAGTCAGGGCATCTGGCACTAACTCAACTCGACTGGCTGGCTCACCACTCAAACTGGGCTCACGGCTCCCCAGTACCTAAGACAAGGCATTGAATTAGATCATCTCAAAGGTTCCTTCAAGCACCAACATCCTATGAGTCTATGAATTAGTGACCCTACTGATAGTTAATAATTACTTAACCTGGCAGTATATCTAAGATTTATTTACTTTCATATTTATCAAACCACAGAACTTAGCCGTTCACTTTATGCTCATCTATCTTCTCTGACTTCCTGTTTATCCCAAAGGTTACCTTTTGAAACTACCCTTTGGGCTTATAAAACCTCGTCTATGAGAACAAAAAGCAGTTTACAACATGGTAAGTATTCTACTTTATTAGTAACCTATTTTCACGTGTGTTTTTATTATGTGTACATGGTATGCATGCAGTGGAATATATACAAGTATATAGAATAGATCTGTGTTATTGAAGTATATATATAAAAATATAAATATATGTAGGGTATGTACAAATATACATATTTATTTTCTCCACCCTCTAAGACTATACATCAAAATGTCAGAACGATTATTTCTGGATAGTGAAATAATGGGTGGTTTTCATTTCTTTTTGAACTTAGACATTTTTGTCCTTTGTAGTTTTTGTCCAGTGGCGATGTTGAGGTTCGGTGCAGGGGGTTCTTGTGTCCCTCTGAAGAGGATTCAGCAGACATTCCAATTCATCAGCACATGACGAGTTTGTGGAGAAAAGCAAAAGAAGTGAGAGGCCTACATAGACACGGGCAGGCTGTCTTAAAGAGCAACTGCCTTCATCCTAGCGTTCTTCTGCAATGCTCCTTGATGGAATCACTGTGGAAATGACCAGCTTGGAGCTGGATTGGGTCAGTTTTCTAAACTGATAATCCACTCTGCCCCCATCTGGCTGACAGTCGTTTCTGACCCTGCTTAGAGACCTGGGACCTTCCATAGCTGGTTCAGTTAAGATTTATTAATCCTTCCAACCCCATCACTGGTGTTGTCCTTGTGAGATCTTTCATCCTAAAATTTTCTACCTTAAGTTTCCATCAAAATTGCTTATGCATTTTAATACTCATTGCTGTAAAGACAAATCGATGAACAGTGTCACCTTTGGACTCTGCATCTCCCTGCTCCTTTAGCTTTGCCTCTAATGGCTGTCTTGGGCTGGTGATATCTTTCTCTCTTAAAAAACAAGACAAAAGGGCCCTCCCTGGTGGTGCAGCGGGTTAAGGCACAGCACTGAGAGACTAAAGCCACTTCCGCATGAGTTCGATCCCCGCCTGCCCCGGAGGTGACCACATGGCGCAGCAGACCTCTCCTGATCCGCCCGTTGCTCCCCTCAGCAGTGTACTTCGTCAATCTGCCTGTTCTGCTCCCCACTGTCTCTGGTAAAGCCTCTAACCGCCCGTGAGCCTCTGGCCTGTACCCCAGTTCTGTATGCACAAATAAATAAAACTTAAAAAAAAAAAAAAAGACAAAAGGGAGGGTTACCTGACCTTGGGACAGAGTAGCCTAACCCCCAGGCAGTCACTCTCTCTAGGTCCAGCTCTAGAAGCCTCCCTGCCCCCATCCTCCAACCCTGCTCACTTCTGCTCCTATTATTATTTCTCCTTTTGAGTAATATGGGCCAGTACTTCCCCAGCAGGTCTTCCCACTTCCAGTTTCTCCCGCTTGAGCACTCCAGCTTTCATTTATTCATTATAACTTATGCATAAATCAGACCAAGAATGGAATGCGTGTGTTGTTTAGAGTTGAGGACAAGGCTCAAATCCTGAGTCCGCCCTGCCTCTACCAGGATCCTGTGAAAAGCACTTGGTAAACGTTGAAGACTGGAGATCTGCAGGCAGAGTCATTGCCAAGGCCCTTGTGCTGCCGGGTTAGGGAATGAGGAGGTGAAGCTACTGCCTTCAAGAAACAAAGTTTCTTGTTTGAGAGGATCAAGGCATAAATGCAGACAGAGCTGGGGCGATGCCAGAGAGATGCAGAGATGATATCCCTAGAGATGGAAATGAATGACTTGATTCTGCTGAGGACAAAAAAAGGATGAGTCAAGAATAGCCCTGGGCTTGGGGGTGGGGTGGCTGAGAAAAGGGGGGCGCCATTAATCCACTTATCAATCATCTGTTTACTCCACAAATACAGACTGAGCAGCTGCCACCAGGCCAGGACGGTCATAGGTGCTAGTGATTAGTGATGAAGCAATGAACAAAATGGACAGCGCTTCTCCTCCATGTTGCTTGCTTTCTATGGGAAACAGAAAGGAAGTACACAAGGGTACCCACGAGCACTGATTTCAAAGGGGAGAGGTGCTGTGAAGAAGTAGCACTGGGTAGAGTGGCCAGGAGCAAAGAGGAGAGCTGACATGTGCTTACTGTTCCAGCTAGAATAGAAGTATGTGTGTGTTTGGGGTGCGGGTGGGGGGAGGGATGGCGAATTTCATGGTCGGCTCCTGACACAGACAATGAGCTTCACCTCCTGGTGAAAGTACTTTTATGGCTTCTCCAACTTCACGTTGTGTCGTTCCCTGGGTTAGAAGCATTCAGTGGGCCTCCGCTGCCCTCTGGATAAAATCCCAGTTCGTTAGCTTGGCATCCCAGGGTCCACAATCTGACCCAGCCTGCCCGTCCTAAGCTTGCACAAACCTCCCAGCCTGGCCTCCATGTGCTCGTCACTGTCTCCGTGTGGGCAGAGTCGCTTTGCTCACCAGACCTGAGGCTTAGAAGAGTCTTCCAGGTGTTCCTGCTGCGCGCGTGTCTGCTCTGCTAGGAGCTCTCCACTTGCCACCTCTTATTGTTCCAATGTCTCATAAGCAAACACTGAACTCTCCAGTAAGAATGCAACCTCCGGGGCCATGCTCGGTGACACAACAGGCTAAAGCAGAGCACCATGAAGCCATCAGAGCCTCTGCGGCACGAGTTTGATCCCCAGCCAGGGACCTGACCCACATGGCGTGGCAGATTTCTCCTGACCTGCCCACTGCCCCCCTGAAATACAGCAGTGTATTTCAGTAGATCTGCCTGTTCTGCTGCCCACTCTGTCTCTGGGGAATCCTCTCACTGCCCCTGCACCTCTGGCCTGTACCCTAGTTCTGTATGAATTAATAAATAAATATTAAAAAAAAAAAAGGATGAGCCTGGCCCAGAGTCACCCATAACTCCTTACTCCAAAGCTTCCTTCCCCATTTCCTAGGCTTTGTCCAAATTTCCTCCCGTTAGCCCATGGGGGAATGGAGTGCCTTGGCTTCCCCCTGTGAAGTGCAGACAATGGGCATCAGCTTCCTTCCTCACATCCCAACATCATACTGGGGCTCACAGTCTGCACTTTGAGGCCAGGACGCAGGGGCAGTGGAGGTGAGGGAGGGACACGGAATGTCATGAGGGGTGTCTGGGATGAAAGTCAATACCGTACACACCTATTCATCATGACACTCCTTCTGCTGTGTCTTTCATCTCGGGGACCTGGAAGCTCTGGACAAACGGTAATTAGTTTTCACAGCAGCTTCCACAGGAGGGTGCAGAGCTGCTTGCCAAAGGCCAGAGGGGCACTTCCCCAGTCCCTCCCCTCTCCTTCCTGCTGTCTCCCCCTGCCGCTGCCCCATGGTCTCAGCCCACTGCGGGGTGGCTAGGAGGCCTAGGTCTGAGCCTCGTTTCCAGGGCTTCTCTGCCTAGAAGTTTCCAGGGACACATGGAGCCTCCCAGCTAGCCTGCCTCCGTCTGCACCCTCTTTCCCAGAGGATGACTAAGGTTGAACCAGGGCAAGAGTGGGAGCATTTCCCGGCCCCACCAGCAGGCTGGAGCCAAACAACTCGTTAGTTGACTCAGCAGGAACCACATGGCTCCAAAAATACAACTGCCCGTGCTCAGCTCCACCTCACGCTCCCTTCACCCTCTGGACACAGTCACCTGCTCCTCTTCCTTCCTCCCCGAGCCCAGGGGAGCCACTCAGAAGATGTTTACCTCAATTGCAGTCATAGAAGAACTATAAGCCCATCACAGAAAACTTGGAAAATAGAGAAACCTATGAAGAAGAGAATTTTTATGATCCCACAATTCCATCACGCTCCACATACCACTATTGAAATGTTTCTATTTTTTTTCTGGCTTAGGTTCTTATTTAAAAATGAATACATAATCATGGGGAAATTATGTATTTTATTATACTGCATGTAGATAATTATAGATAAATAAAATAGAACAGAAGGTCATAAAGTGAAATGTTAAAGTCTATACCAATTTTCTACTCCCACCAGTCTGTCTGTCCTTCCAGAAATTGTCTACGCACACACAGGCATACACATGTGTGCTCATTTTACGTAGCTGAGGTCATCCGGTATGAATAATTTAGTCTTTGCTTTGCTTTACATAAATACATGAGTATTCAAAACATTTTTATTGACGGATTAACATAGTTTATTTAACCTTTTCTCTATTGTTGGCCCTCACTAGAGTGAGGACTAGGAAGAAGGAAGTGAGTCAGAAGCAAGTTCTAGAAGTGAGCTAGGATCAATCCAGGGCCTACTGTGCGCCACCGACTTTTCCTACCTTCTCAATTACTTGCTGTGAGAGTTAGGTGTGATCGCCATGCTACAGTGAGGTAACTGAGTTTCAGAGAGGTAAAGAAAGCATTTGCTTAGGGGTACGAGACCTTGCTTTGAAACAAACCTGCTCCATTCCAAAGCCCATCATGATTGTTCTGTTTTGCCAAGGAGTCCTGGAAAAGCTCCAGGGTTTGATTTCCCACATAGCATTGGGATTGGGACAGCTATTCATTCATTCATTCATTCATTCATTCATTCATTCATTCATTCATTCATTCATTCATTCATTCACCCACTCGTTCATTCATTCATTCAGTGCAATAACACTGATGTGCCAGGCATGAGGAAATCAGGGTGAAATGCCTAGTTTTTGGCCTCTAGATGCTCAAGGTTACATGAGGATAGACATGTAAACAAGCTATCAATACCTGTCACTGGAGGGAGAAGTGCAGGGTACCAGGTGGGCAAAACAGGGGTTCCTCTTCCATTTTCCAAAGGTCAAAGCAGGCCCCTGGAGGGAAGAGACCCTCTGCTGAGTCAGTTGTCTGGCACCAGTCAGGAAGTGCCAGTAAGACTTGGGGTGCCTCCGCTTCCTCTCCTCCCTAACCCCATTATGCCCCCATCACTCTGGAGGCTCCTCCCAGCCTGGCTTTGCCTGAAGCTTCCTACGCTTCACCTGGCTGGAACAGGGTGGAGTGGGTGGTGGGCCACCAATTTCTGAGAAAGTGTTTAAGTTGCTGTTTCTGGCTTTTTTTTTTTCAAAGTTCAGGAAATGTTTATTGTACTCTGGGGAAGGGCACAGGAAGATTGGTTGGATGCTTGAACTCTAGGTAGGCAGATCTGGGAGGTAGCCTACTCTAGCTATTTGCTCTGAAACAGCCGGAAAATCACCAACATCAGGCAGGGGTTCAGAGATGGACCCCAATGAGCTGAATCAAAGAAGGGAATCAAATACATTGGAACTGGCAGGGGTTCACGAGGGGACAGTCTAGGGAAAGGAGAGGCAATGAAGTTAGCCCTCAAGGCCTGGAGCAGCAGTGGACACTAGAGAGCCCTTCACAGTAAAGGGCCTAGTCAGAGTGCTAAAGCCACTGAGTCCACAGAACAGCCAACAGCTCTAAGCCTCCAACACTCCGGATCTAGGGTCCAGGCCTCAGGCAGGAGATCAGACTGACTAGCCTTTGTCATAAGCCCATACCCCATGCCAGGAAGCTGGAGGGGAAGAAGGGTTTGCCCTTAGGCCTCCATGTAGGAGGGCGGGCGCTTCCTTCCTCTAAGTCAACATACAAGGGCAAGTCCTGCACACTAGCCAGGGGGTTACGGATGCTGCTGGACAGCCAAAAACTCTGCATCCGGACAAGTCCTAACATCACAGAACCTTTGAAAAATGTAGATGTCCATCTCACATGGTTGCTATGATGATTTTTTTAAGGCAATTAAAATTGCCTTTGTTATTTTTTAAAGATTTATTTTTATTTATTTATGCACACAAGAACTGGGGAATAGCCCAGTAGTGTGAGGGGTGAGAGGATTTACCAGAGACAGAGTGGGGAGCAGGACAGGATGATTGACTGAAACACACTGCTGAGGGGAGCAGCAGGTGAGACAGCACCATGTGGGTCACCTCCCTGGCTGGGGGATGGAACTGTGCTTCTGTGGTTGATGACAGCTTGGTAGCGTGGAGACTTTAACCCTTGCACCACCTGTGCCTTTTGCACGGTGCCCAAACCCAGCAGATGCTCAGTCCCTGTGATTTTACTATTGTTCTAACTTTTGTATTATTATCAACCTTCTCGCTTTTAACCTCTATGTAGGAGGATAGTTTTCACTATAAAGAAATATAGGTTATAATAGAAAAGTTCAAAAATGCTGTCAGGTTGAAAGAAGGAAAAGGAAATCACCTACCACCTACAGAAAACCACTGTCAACATTATGGCGTTTCCTGTCTGTGTTTTCTATGTGTTGTTTGGGTTCTTTCATAGTTTTCTTCCTTTTTTTTCCCCGTTCAAACAGCTGTGGCGCCAGTTGTGTTTTTACCTATGGCCTATGCAATCTGTGTTATTGAAGACTCTTTGTAATCATTCTTAACAGCTGCAAAGTACCGTACAGTAGGAATGGGAGTGTCCCCCACTGTGTATTTGGCGGGGGGGGCGGCAGGACAGGACGTGGTATGTGTTAATACATTATTTTTCCAAAACCATTTCTGATTCTGGAATGCTGCTTTGGGATATACCGACTGATGTTCAACAGACACCAGTCAAATTCCCAAGGAACTTCTGGAGACTGGAAAATTGCCTAAAATTCCCACAAATCTAATGCAGGCAGGGGGACCGGACCTGTGGCTGTATTTTGAAGGAGCAATTTCTGTGCCACTGAGCCCCAGAGCGCCCCGTCTGCTGCCAGGGCCCCCTGCCCACAGCTGCTCACGTCTCCCAAATGCTCAACCCCTGATTAGACTGAGGTGACTTATCCTGCCTGTGAGATGACCTGCCATTTGTGCCCTGCAAAGGACCCAGCTCTGCCCTTGCCAGAGCTTGGGACCTGCTTTTTTGGCATCTCTCAACCTGTTCTGGCAAGTGAAGAGGATATGCATACAATCCTACGCAGATCCTAGTAGTTTTTCCATCTTTCTTTCTCTCCTTCATCCTGACTCCTCCCACCCATCCCCGCCCCAGTCCCACCCTGGCCACCGCTGGGGCCCTCAGGTCCCACACTGGGTTTTAGGAAGCTGCTGGAGCCTCAGGGAGGCACAGCAGCTGGCGGTCACGTGACCTGGCTCCCACGGGGTGACTAAAATGCCAGAGATGCTGATTACTCGGACTTCCTGGGCAGGGCCAGGCACCGCCAGTGCTGGGGCTTTGGAAGCAACAATAATTAATATTTTGCGGACTGTGATTCTGATCACCTCCCAAGGAGGGGGGGTCCCACCCTAAGCTGGAAGCCCCGTGGGAACTGCCCCGGCCGCATTCCGGGGTGCCAATTGTGCAATGGGCACCCAGGGCTGACAGAAGGTGAGCCAGAGGGTGGGTGGGGCACTACCTTTACCCCCAAGTCTTCCAGACCGGGACATCCATGTGGCCTGAATCCATCCTGGCCCTGCCCAGGACCCTATGTGGACAGCCAGGCTTGGCCAGGCTGCTGTGAGGAGAGTGACAGGGCACCTGATGGGGGCAACAGAAAACAAAGTCTTTCACCTTCCCCTGCAGAATACTTTTCCCCTCTCCCTTCCAAAGCACCATTAGAAACTGGAGAAAGGGGCTCAGAGCTCTTGTCTTACTCCCTTAGTTCATGAAGGAAGAAATCGAGGCTCAAGAAGGGAATTAGGCCCTCCCTGGTGGCACAACTAAATGGGCTGAAGCTCAGCACTGTGAAGCTGGCCGCAGCCCCTTCAGGGTGAGTTCCATCCCTGCCCTGAGGTGACACACCTGGCCGGGCAGACCTCTCTGGTCTCCCCGTGCTCCCCTCAGCAGTGTACTTCATCAGTCAGCCTTTTCTGCTCCTCACTCTGTCTCTGGTGAAACCTCTCACCCTCCTGCACCTGTACCCCACTTCTGTGTGCATAAATAAATAAATCTTTAAAAAAAAATAAAAAAGCAGGGAATTACTGTGAAACCCTTTTGAGGAAAATAACCTGGAAAGCGAGGCAGGAAGACCCTTCCCCTCCCAAAGCCAAGCAAAGCAAAAGCCTTGAGCCCCAGGTAAGTGGTGCTGAGGGGTGTCACAGGCACGCAAAACGGAGACCCACACCCGCCTGCCGGGTCCCAAGACACGGCATCTGCTCAGAGGACAGGAATTTCCTTCTGAGAGTGCCTGGGAGAGACTCTGCCCCGCGTTCCCCTTGACTAAGTCCGCAAGGAGGCATCACAGATGAGACCACACTCGTGTTCGTGTTCGTTGCCGATCTCAAGGCCAACAAGCACCAGGTCAAACAAACTTGAGGACGCTCTCTGCAACTGACATGGGCAACGTCGTCCGAGGAGGCCTGAGGGAGGGACAAGGCGAGCGTGTACCAGCTCTTGATGTTGTTGCCGACAAAATGGACATGATCTAAACTGAGTCCAGCTGCCTAATCTTTTTTCTCCTAAAGGTTTGTTTATTTATGCATACAGAACTGGGGTACAGTAGAGGTGCAGGAACGGTGAGAGGATCCAGCAGAGACAGAGCAGGGAACTGAGCAGGCAGGTGGACAAAGTACACTGCTGAGGGGAGCAGGAGAAGTCTGCCGCACCCTGTGGGTCCCCTCTGGGGCCGAGATCCAACTCGCACTGAAGTGGCTGCGGCTCACTTACAGGGCTGCGCTTTAACCTGCTGTGCCATCAGGGAGGGGCCCATCTCCCTAATCTTAAATATAATTTTTTTTAACTATAAAAGAAACAAACAAGCACATAGAAATGAATAGCTCTTCTCCAATTTTCTTTAAGGAATGACTAAACCAGGAGTGTGCCTGGGACATCTGAAAGCCCTTTCCGTGACATTGTTTATAGAATGTGATTTCAATGACTCAGAAAGGCTCTCTGACCCCCAAATTCTCCTCCTACACTCCAGCACCTGACATTCTACTTCGTTTGCTTTACTTTAAGGCTCTGATGCCAATTAAATCTTCAGTGCCCCCCTCTCCACCCCAGGGATTATTTCCAGGTTTATAAGAAGTAGTTTGTGTTCCTTTTCTAGGAGGAGCTGTGATGGAGAGAGGGAAGGAGCGCATAAAACTTCAAATAGCAAGTGGGATCCCTATGTGGCATTTAGCCACATAGCCCAGCAACAGGCTTCACTGGGTTGGCATTTTTCAAGGTACTTGTATGGCAGTCTTTAGGTACGTTTGTGACAACGCTGGAGGTGGAGAAACCTTACCTGTCAAACCCATTCATCACAGGAGGAAATGGAGGCTCAAGGAGGTTAGGCCATTTACCTAGGTACCCTGTGGAGTTAAATCTGGGCATTTAGCCACATAGCCCAGCAACAGGATGTGATGTTAGTATTTTTGTCAACTGATTTATAGAAAAGTGTGAAAGCCAGCCCTGGATTCAGGGTTTTTTGTTTGTTTGTTTTTAACAATGTATTTATATATGCATACAAAAACTGGGGTATAGGCCAGAGGTGTGGGAGGTGAGAGGACTCACCAGAGAGAGTGGGGAGCAGAATAGCAGATCTACTGAAGTACACTGCGGAGGGGAGCAGTGGGTGAGACAGGAGAGGTTTGCTGCACCATGTGGGTCACTTTCTTGGCTGGGGATTGAACTCGTGCTGCAGTGACTGCAGATAGCTTCATAATGCTGTGCTTTAACCCATTGCATCACCAGGAAGGACCTGGATTCAAGTTTCTAAAAAGTTCGGAGGAAAACAATAGAGAAGGCTTGCTTCTCCTCTTTGAGTCTTTCAATAGCCCATGCAAATATCACCTCACTTTACAGAAAAATATCTAAAGTTTAGAGATCCACCAACTTTATTCATCTCTGAGTCCAAGGAATTGGGTCTTGTACATCTTTTATGTTTGAGAATAACCTTATGAAAACTTGTTGAGTGTTTGCAGGCATGTACCTGCAAGCTTATCTGATATGGATGTGCATTTTTCATATACATGAAGGGGTTAACATGGATGGAACAAGGACCCAGTGAATGACAGATGATGAAAAGCAGGAGCAGTGGGAAAAGGGAGAGAGAGAGAAAGCTGGTTGTCCAGCTGAGAAGCAGGAGGCCTCAGCTCCTGGCACACACAGCTTGCCCCTGGTTAGCCATTGTGACCTTGGGGACATCAAGCCCCTCTTGACACCTCAGATTTCTTTGTGTGAAATGAATTACTCATGCCAAGATTTCTTTTTTTTTTTTTAAGATTTATTTATTTATGCATACAGAACTGGGGTACAAGCCAGAGGTACAGGGGCAGTGAGAGGATTCACCAGAGACAGAGCATGGAGCAGAACAGGCAGATCAACAAAGTACACTGCTGAGGAGAGCAGCGGGCAAGACAGGAGAGGTCTGCTGCGCCATGTGGGTCACCTCCCTGGCCAGGATCGAACTCATGCTGAAGCGGCTGCGCGAGCTTCACAGTCCTGCACTTTAACCCATTGCGCCACCAGGGAGGGCCACACGCTAAGGTTTCTACCTCTGAGAATCTCCACCTATAATAAACTTAAAGTAATAACAGCTATTGTTTATTACCATAGACCTTACACCAGTTTATCCTAAGTGACAACTGTACATGTCATTTGATTTTCACAACAAACTTGTTAGCGGACACCCACCATTATTATTCCCACTGTACTGATAAGGAAAGAGAGGCTCAGAGAAGTAAAGGAACTTGTCCCAATAGTAGGTCCAGTTAGCAGGGTTCCTGACTCCAGGAAGTGCAGAGAAGCTGCCTCCTGGGACCGGGCCCCTCCTCTGTGCCACGCGTTTAACAGGTGGTGGTGCTCGTTGCTGGCCATTGTGCCAGGAAGCCAGTTTTGCAGGGCAGCGGCCTCCCTTCCCCCCTCACTGCCCAGTTGGTGGCACCAGTGCATAATGGACATCCTCCCACCCACACCCACCCACCCATGTCCCTCCCCAGCACAGTGACTTTCCCCAAAAGCTGTGTCACTCTTAACAGATGACACTCAGGAAAAAGCTCAGTGATTGAATCACAGTCACCACTTCCTGTTCCATTCAGGGTCCCCTGTTTTCCGGAGCCTTCACTCTGCCTTCACCCTGTTCAATAATGAGAACCATGATATTTATGACTCCTGGCTGCTAAGGAAACTTAGTCACCCCTTTCTACACTCTCATCTTACCAAGTTAAAGGCGCCAACTCCCAACGTCCTCCCCTTTCCACCACCCTGCCATGAGAGCCTGGAGGGTGCCCAGGAGCTGTGTACAGGGGCAAAAGGATGATCCCTGGCCCCCTGGAAGGGGGCCAGTCCTGGAAGGGTTGGGGGTGGGCAGTTAAGACTCTCCCCTGAAGTAGAGGAGGGGTCACTGCACCCTCGGGCTCCTCCTGGCCACTCACTCGGGCTGTCGTGGTCTCCAAGCCCATGGGTCAGGGCACCAATAGCAAAGACAAATATGAATGTCTTGGGGGAGCCCCAGTTCTCTCCCAGTTGCTCGGAAAAGGCTTCCCAGAGGCTGATCAACTGCAGTGAATGTCAAGTGGGAGAACAGAAGAGGTCATCAGCTAACTGTGGAGCTGTCCAGAGGAGACGTCCTCTGGATAAATGCAGAGGGCTGAATCTAGGACTATAGCAGCCCTTCTAAAGATTATGATATTTCTTGCCCAACACCCACTGCTATAGGTGATACAAAATATAGCAGTCTAAACCCTCAAAGTAAGTATAAGGAAGTCCAGTAAAATTCTGATTTTCCCTATGATGCTCCAGTGCTTCTCTCCCTCTGAAACTATCAATTATCAGTGTCCTTTCAAAAAAAAAAAAAAAAAAAGTTTTGGCTTTCAGGTGTCTCTACTTTTCTGGCCCCATAATCCCTGTGGTTTGTCTGTTGGATACAGTGGCTAACTGGGGCTCACATGTTTGCTAACATGGGAAAGAACTCTGGCTATTTGTAGAGTAAAACCACTGAGTGGGCTGCCCTGGGGATGGCCTGCCCAGCCTGTGTTCCCCACCCATGGAGACCGAAGTAAGGGTTCCAGTAAGGGCTACGGGAGGGGAAGTTAGGCAGGGGGAAGGGTCACCCCAAAAGTCCCTTTATGGCCAATGATCTAGGGTGGAAATTCCAAGTGCTTTAGAAAGGAAGCTTTCATGAAGCCCATTCCAGGATGGGGGGGGTCCGTGCTTGTAGGGGTGAAACTGTGGGGTCTTGTTGGGAACTTTGAGGAGAAGAATTTCTTTTGGTACCAGGAAGTCAAGCAGAGTCCTGCTTGGGGGTTTTGGGCCAGCCCAGCAGCTACATCTGACTAACCAGCCTTTGCCACAACATGGCGGCCAGGGTGGATGGCTCAGGACAACCCTGAAGAGAGTTTCGGCGCTGCTGCACCTCTTATTCCTCCCCATATGAAGAACAAATTGCGGTTTGTCTGGCAAATAACTGTCCCTAACACCTCGCCACTGTATGTTCTCACCTACCAAGTGGGGCCATGACCTTGACCTGACCCCCATCACGCCTGAGCACAGGTAACCCCCGGATTTTGTTACTGTTTGCTCTACAACGGTAATCGTCTAGTCACTTCCTCCTCTCAACTACTTCTGAGCTATTTCTGTCCAAATACAGTAATTTAGGCCTCCGGGCCTCACAAGGCAAGACATCTTCTACTCTGCCTCTTTGGAAGCACAGTGCTGATATTTTTGTCTCTGCCTTCACCAAGGCTTGTCGCACAGAGACCCATGAAAATTAGTTAGATGGTAGCTTATCTGCTGTTGGCTACCCTTCCCGAACCTCATCAACCTGTTCACAGATCTCATCCAGGGCGAGTTCCTTCCTGAGAAGATTGCCACAGATAGTGACTGTCACTCTCTGCTGTTGACACTGGTCTTCACATCCGAGACCTCAGCTCCTGCTTTGTTCTAAAGGCAGATTTGGGGAGGAGGCCACCTTATCAAAGCCGAAAGTAGCAAGCTGGAGCTCCTGGTATGAATAGCAGGAAATGAAGGGACAGATCAAAGGAAGGGAACCCTGGGAGAAAGAAAGGGGTAAGGAGAAAGCAGAGGGCCTCTCCTTGACCCGGCCCTCATCATGCCAAGCTCCGCACCTACCCATCCAATTGCCTCACTGACTCCCTGCCTGCTTCTTTCCCTTACAGTGACCCTGGTAATGGCAGTGGTCCACCCAGATAATCACACTGGCGAAGTCCCGTTCACTAGGTAAGTTCTCAAAATTCCAGGTTCTGGAGATTTGGATTTGGGCATGTTTGCAAGTTTTTATTCCATCCACCCCACCTGTGCAAGTCACTGTCTGGCCTGACTTTTCACCTACAAACAGTGAGTCTTTGATAGGATACCTTCCAGGACCTCTTCCGGGTCTGGCTGGTGAGAGTGCTCTGAAATGTGACATTAGGAGCCTGAGGTGCATAAGGGTTGAGGTCAAATCTTAGCTGTGAAACTGCAGAGTGTATTCTCTTGACCGCTGGTGTTGGCTCTCTTCAAAGCCCCTGACCACAGTCTTGTAACCATTGCATAATTCTCTTCTAATCATCAGCAACTTAAGACATCAAGAGCCTTGTCCCATTCTGTGTGCCTCAGTTCTCATAACAGCCTGGCACACACATAAATGAAAAAAAAAAAAGTATGAATGAATGAAGGCATGGCTATTTACCTACCTGAGAGTCTATCAGTTCCTTGGTTACAGAGTATAATAAACTTTATAGGGCAATTCAAAAGAGAACATGATCCTCACGCCAGCCCCAAGGCAGGTACTGTTATTATCCTCACCTTACAGACAAGTAAGCCACAGCAGAAAGAGGATAAGTAACTAGCCTGAGGTCAGGAACAGGATGGGGTGGAGATCTGCTGGACTTCCATGCTTGAGTCTGAAGGCCAGCAGGTGCTCCCAGAGGTCTGCCTTTTTAACTTCGGACCGAGTGTGATACTGGACAGCCGAAGGAAAGGAAGGAAGCCAAGGAACATTCTACTGGGCAGTTACTATATTCCAGATCCTGGTGGCAGATGCTTTATGTATTTTTATACAGTTTAGTCCTCAAAACAACCTTCCTGTCCCATTTTACAGAAAAGGAAACTGAGCTTTGGAGAGATTGAGTGAACATCCTAAAATCCCCTGGTAAAGGCAGAATTTGAAACCAGGTCTATCCAACTCCCAAGTCTATGATCGTTCCACCATCAGCAGACTAGCTGGTCTCAGTTCTGTCACCTGGATGAAAGAAGCCCTGAGCTCAGCTTAACTTTTTTTTTAAGCAACATTCATTGTGTGCTTATTGCAAGCCAGGTGGTGTGTTAAGACCTTAACATATTATGTCATTTCATCCTCACTTCACCCTCCAGGGCTACTATTAGTATCAGCTCCCCTTTACAACAAGAGAAACTGAGGCTCAGACATATATTGTCCAGGGTGGACCAGCTGCTACCAAGCCCTGTCTGAATTTGAGCTGCGGCTTGTTGGATTCTTAAACCAGACTCTTTCCCAGCACCCTCTCCTGCCTCCAGCAGTCTTGGACAGCTTTTGGAGTGAGAACATCCTGTGTTCCTCCAGAATCAGAACAAAGCTGGAGCAGACGTGGGATGAGTTCCTCCAAGCGTGGGCCCTTCTTCCTTTGGATTTCAAACACCCACTGCAGAGAAGTTCTGGTAGAGTCACAGGTGACATCCTTCCTTGGACCGTTGGCCAAGCTTGAATCAGGCTCTAGCCCTGGCACCTCAAGGCTTGGCCATTTTCTCAGATTTCATGCTCTAGGTAGCCCTTCCTGGCTCTGCAACACTGCAGTTTTTCCACCTCTGCCTTCTTGCTTTTCTCACCTTTTCAAGTGAATACTCAAGAGATGGTGGCTCAGTGACCCACTTGTCAATGACTGAAGGCAATGCTGACTAGAAGTGAAAGCTTCCAGGAACTTCAAGGCCTCACACAGAGAGCTATATTCTCTCAATGCCATGAGAACAGGAACCTTGTGTGTCACCTAGGGTGTACCCCAGAGCCTTATGAGGTGCCTGGAACAAAGCAAGTGCACAGTAAACTTAGAATGAACTGACTCATGATACAAGGGGGCGCCTCAGTCAGCTGAAAAACCAGGGCAGGGCAAAGGTCTCAGATTTGTGGCAGCAACAAGAACGCAAGTGCTTCTGGGATGCCCTGGCCTGTGTTGCTCCACTTTCCTGAGCATCTGTGAGGGAGCCAGAGGTGTCACGGCAGCAGGCTCTTGCAGCTCTGGGCTTCTGCCCCCAGGAATCTCTTCCTTCTCTTTTCCATTCTCTCTTAATTGTGGTAAAATGCACAAATTTAAAAAGTACCACCTTAACCATTTTAAATGTACAATTTATTACTGTCAAGTATTTTTACATTGCTGTGCAGCTGGTCTCCAGCATTCTTTTCATCTTGCAAAGGCATCTTGTTAGCCTAATGTTGCCTTACTCGCATTTCACCTTGCATTTTGGCTATAAATACAGACACGGGGTGCTGAACTCTTTAGTGAGTCCTAGCAGGGTATAGGACAATACTGGTGCTCAATAAATGTCCACTGGGCCTCCCTGGTAGTGCAAAGGGTTAAGTCTCATCACAATGAAGCTATTGGCAGCCACTGCAGCAGAAGTTCAATCCCCGGCCAGGAAGCTGACCCACATGGTGCAGCAGACCTCTCCTGTCTCACCCTCTGCTCCCCTCAGCAGTGTGTTTCGGTAGATCTGCCTGTTCTGCTCTCCACTCTGTCTCTGGTGAATGCTCTTATACACACCTCCTCCCTCTAGCTCTGGCCTATACCCTCGTTCTTGGATGCATAAATAAAATAAATCTTTAAAATAAAACCAAACCAAGCCAAACACAAATGTTCACAGGGCCACTGTTGCTGCAATTTTATATTCCCACCCCCAACCCTCACCCATGTTTGAATCTTCCTTTGAGAGCAAATTTGGCTTAAAAAATACAACTGGCGGGCCCTCCCTGGTGGCCCAGCGGGTTAAAGCACAGCACTGAGAATCTAAAGCCACTTCTGCATGAGTTCGATTCCCGCCTGCCCGGGAGGTGACCACATGGTGTGGCAGACCTCTCCTGACCCGCCCGCTACTCCCCTCAGCAGTGTACTTCGTCGATCTGCCTGTTCTGCTCCCCACTCTGTCTCTGTTGAAGCCTCTCACCGCCCCTGAGCCTCTGGCCTGTACCCCAGTTCTGTCTGTACAAATAAATAAATCTTTAAAAAAAATAAAATAAATAAAATAAACAACTGGCAATTATAAGTACTTCTTGAGTGCCCTCTAGTGGGAAAAAGTAAGAAGTGACATTCAGAACTCTGGCTCCTGTACCGTGTTCCTCTGTCAAAGTGGGCATTCAATGAAACAAGATGAAATCCTGCCATTTGGGATGACATGGATGGACCTAGTGGGTATGATGCATAGATAAACACTACGTGATCTCACTCCTCTGATATCTAGAGAAGTCAAAATTAAAAGCTGCCGTTCATTCCTACCTTACATGAAGCCGATAGGTAGAACAGTACTTCTCTTACTGGCGAAGGAGCAGCTTTTAGATTTTTCTTAATCTGTTGCAAACAATACATTTGTAAAATATAAAGGTCAAGTTATGTTTAAAACAAAGGCACTCAAGATCAAAACCTAGTTTTTGGTTTTTTTTAAAGATTTATTTATTTGTGCATACAGAGCTGGGGTACAGGCCAGAGGCTCAGGGGTGGCAAGAGGTTTCACCAGAGACAGAGTGGGGAGCAGAACAGGCAGATCTACGAAGTACACTGCTGAGGGGAGCAGAACAGGCAGATAGAGGAAGTACACTGCTGAGGGGAGCAGCGGGCGGGTCAGGAGAGGTCTGCCACGCCATGTGGCAGGCGGGAATCGAACTCATGCGGAAGTGGCTTTAGCTTCTCAGTGCTGCGCTTTAACCCGCTGCGCCACCAGGGAGGGCCTGTTCTGCAGTTTTAACTAAACAAGTTGTATGTGAAATGTAGCATTTTGCTATTGCAAATGAACACCATACATAGTGGCATTAAGGGTCTTTTTTTGACAATATACATGTTGAGGCTTGTTGACCGATCTAAATCAGGTAGGATGGGCTATAATGTTTCTTGTGATGTACAATGTCTTTGAAACTGTTCCTATGTTTGGTTTTTTGGTTTTTGTTTTTTAATGCATACATAACACAGAGGTGTTGGGGTGGTGAGAGTCTTCACTGGAGACTGAGTGGGGAGCAGAAAAGGCAGATTGATGAAGTAAACTGCTGAGGGGAGCAACGGGCGGGTCACGGGACAGGAGAGGTCTGCTGCACCATGTGGGTCACCTCCAGAACCTGGGATCGAACTTGCAGTGAAGTAGCTACAGCCAACTTGCAGTGCTGTGTCCCAATCCATTGCACCACCAGAGAGGGCCCCTATAAACCAACTTGCAAATGTTTGTTGATATGAATGAAAGAGAAATTTTAAGCCATTTCAGAAAGCTCAGGGTTTTTATAAATCTTTTACTGGTATCTAAAGTGCAGCAACTATGCCTGTATTTTCAAAATTCATCTTCAATTCTCCATCCAGTGATAGCTCTACCAATTCGCCCTGTAAAATTATACAGGTCAATCAAATTATCTATCAGTAAAAGCAATGGTTTGTGCATTTGTCAGTTTCTCATGCACAGTTCTTCCCTGATAGAAGTAAATTTTGAACAATTCTATAAAATCTGTAATGCATTTGGCCATGACATTTCACAGACCTGCAATATCAAAATCATCACCGACATTATTGACACTTGTTAAATTCTGGAGCATGTTATATATGTCTATGGAAACTCTGTTAACTTTCAAATTCTAACTTTCACTTTTGCTCTTCCATCTTACCTGCCATTGAGGTCATGTCACTTGTTCCATTTCTCAGATCTGTAATAGTAAGAATAGTAAAAATGACAAAATTAGGGTCCTGCCTGGTGGCAGAACAGATTAAAGCATAGCACTCTGAAGCTATCGGCAGCCACTTTAGCAAGAGTTCGATCCCTGGCCAGGGAGCTGACCCACATGGTACAGCAGACCTCTCCTGTCTTGCCCGCTGCTCCCCTCAGCAGTGTACTTTGTAGATCTGTCTGTTCTGCTCCCTATTCTGTCTCTGATGAATCTTCTTACCCCAGACCTCTGGCCTGCACCCCAGTTCTTGTATGCATAAATAAAAATAAATATTTTTAAAAATTAAGAAAGGACAAGGTTAAAGACAGCACAGCAGACCTCTCCTGTCGTGCCTGCTTCTCCTTTCAGCCATGTACTTCACCAATCTGTCCTGCTCCCATCTCTGTCTCTGGTGAATCCTCTCACCGCCCCTGCTCCTCTGGCCTGTATTCCAGTTCCATATGCATAAATAAATAAATCTTAAAAAAAAAAAAAGCCCAAAATATCACACAAGCCTGCTGCCCAAACCACAGTTTAAAAAAATTCAGACCTTATAAAGGTATATACTTTTTACTCTCCAGGAACATTAACAGTTTCATATTCAACCATTCCTAGTGGTTTCCCCTTTGGTAAGCATCCTGTTTATTTTTCATCTATTTATGTATATAAGCACTGGGGTGCAGGCCAAAATTGCAAGGGGTGAGAGGATTCACCAGAGACAGAGTAGGGAGCAGAACAAGCAGACCTACTGAAATACACTGCTGAGGGGAATAGCGGGTGGGTCAGGAGAGGTCTGCTGCACCATGTGGGTCAGCTCCCTGGCCAGGGATCGAACTTGTGCTGCAGTAGCTGGCAAGAGCTTGATAAAGATGAGTCTTTAATCCCTGTGCTACCAGGGAGGCCCCTGCAAAATGCACTTGAGTTCAGTCACGATAATAGCTAGCTGCTGAATTTGTCCAGCTATGACTGACCTCATTGCCATAGTTCACTCATAATTTCTAAGGCCTTTGACACTGTCTAGTTTTGTTCTCTGAGACACACAAATGCAGGAATGAAGACAAGTTCAGAACCCTGAGCAACAAAAAACAAGGTTAGCTGGGCACATATTTCAAAGTGCTTCGGCGTGTCTTCCTTCCTCTTTTTTGCAGAACTATGGTTATTGCAATTTGTGGTTAATGATGAGAACGAGACTGAATTGTATGTATCTGTCACTATATAATTCCGAGGAGTGGAATGATACACCTTGGAGTGGCCAGTTGTCTGGCTTTTAAGATGTATAAAGTCCTGGTGCTAAGATAAGACTAGAGAAGACTAAAGAAGAGAAGACTAAAGAAGAACAGAAGTCCCCTCAGCGCAGGTAACTCACTAGCTCCAAGCATGGCAACAGATTCCCTTTTCACACTCATTCCAGTACAGCTGTCTGGTTCCTGCTTCTTCGCAGCTAAGAAGCCTGCATGGCCACATTCAGGTGCGATTTCCCAGCCTGGAGAATTAAGCCTCCCAGGGCAACCTTTAGCAAAAGGAGATGGGAACAGGTGGGCACATGCCTCCCTCCCTGCTGTTTGGTGTGGCAGATCTGAGGTGTGTTGTAAATGTTTCCCCAGATGCTTCCCCAGTGGAGCTGATTTACTCCTGTCCACAGGAGTAAATTTTTCAAGGTTACACGTTACTGGCTTTTCTCTCTCCCCTGTCCCAGTCCTCCCACAATATCATTTCTGCTCCCTGGGATTTCCATGAAACAACCTGTCTCCAAATCCTTCTCTCAGGCTTGGCCTGTGGAGGAGACTGAAGTCAGACCCTGGGCAGCTGCCAAGTAAGCTCAGTGTCTTTCCTCCATATTTTGGCTTAGGAGATCCACTCCAATTACGAGGACTTCTCCTAAACATGAGTTTCTTTCCTGGAGCCTTCGATTCCCTGCACCTGTTTTTCTGGGGTCATTTATTTATTCACTCAGCAGGAGCTATTCTGAGTCCTGATCGTATTTGAAATGATCAAACATGACTGACATCAATAACACCTATGAAGGGCTGGATCTATTTAATTTGCTGCTAAATTACTACTGGTTCTATTGTCAATGATGATTACGGAGAAAGAAATAAAGATGACCTTTATATTCATGGAAAATCGGTAAAAATCCTAAAAAGCTTGACAGCACCGTGCAGGTGAAGAATTGGAGAATCACTAAATTAGCCAGTTCCCACTTATCACTTATTATGCTGTGCTGGGCACTGAGTAACAAGAAAAACAAAAATTCCTTCTTTCCAGAGCTGATATTCCACTGTGGAATCTATGCGCGTCATAAATGAGGGAGAGGGGCTGTGAGAATGTCACACATGGAGTCTTCTGGAGAACAATGTAGCAGTGTTAAGTTTGGGGAGTGACAGAAGCCTAGAAGCCTAGAAAGTACTGTTACTTTAGATAGGGTGTTTTAAAAACACCTTCCTGGGGCCCTCCCTGGTGGCGCAGCAGGTTAGGACACAGCACAGTAAGCCAGCTGCTAAGGCGTAAGTGCCAGTTCAATCCCCACCCCTGCCCTGAAGGTTGTTTTGTCCCAACTTCTGTGACCCTGTGTCCGGCCCCCAAGAAAGGAAGGCGGGAGGCAGAAAGGCTGAGCAAGCAGAGTTTATTGCTCCCCAGCAGCTGAGACGGAGCCCACGGAGCCCCTAGAGTGGGTCCCAGTTTGTTACCACCTTCTTCTAGTCCCATCCTGGATGCAAGGCCCAGTTAATTGGATGCAAAGCCCAGTTTATTGCAGCTTTATCACCCTTGGATGTAAGGCCTAATTTATTACTGCCCTTATCCAGTCCCTCAGTAAATCTCCGCCTTGGTCACTCCCAAAAAAGGTGACCACTCCTGACATGCCCACAGCAGACCTCTCCAGGCCTGCCTGCTGCTCCCCTCAGCAGTGTACTTCGTGATCTGCCTGTTCTGTTCCCCGCTCTGTCTCTGGTGAATCCTCTCACTACCTCTGGCCTGTAACCCAGTTCTGTGTGCATAAATAAATAAATAAATCTTTAAAAAACAAGACCTTCCAGATTGGGTGACACTTGACCAAAGGCCTAAATAAAGTGAGGGTGCATCTTGGTGTAGGCTGGTAGAAGTGTTTTCCAAGCAGTGGAATAGATTGTCTTAGACATAGCAGAGAGATAAGGAGGAGAATGAGAAAACTATGGCATTGTGGGGGTGGCAGTGGAATAATGGAACTGATACTGTTACAGGGAACCCCATTGTGAATTGGGTGGCCTGTCTGTGGGTCTTCACCCGTGCACTTACGGTTCAATCATATTATTTATGGACACACTCAAAAGGTTAAATAATGGATTATTTATAAGGAGAAAGGTAAAGGAATAAATAACCCAGGGAAAGAGGGAGAGAAACACAGGTTAACCAGGATGTCCTACCAGTTCTGCTGACTTGGACTCCATCGGCACGCTGAAAACCGATTGAGCGCCAAAACGATCAGCTGTGAACCACCAGGTCCCCCCAGAGCCCACATGTCCGGTTTTATCACAACCTGGTTGCTCAGCTTCGCCCTCACGTCTCGGCGTGCTTCTTCTTGGTACTGATGGGATTTGGAGTTCCAGCATCTGGAATAGGGGCGGAGTCCATGAAACCTGTACCTGTTACAATATCTGACAGGTTAACAAGAGAAGAGACTAACTTAGTGTGAGTACACCTGGGGGCATAGAATGATGGACTTGAGCTCCAGTGACAACAGTGAGGATAGAGAGCTTGTAGAATGGGGGTATGAGTTTGGGAGGGAAAGACAGAATAGAAAACTTCACAATTTAAAAAGGAATTGTGTGAGGTTATCTACAGAAACATCAAAAAGAGACCTTGCAAGCCTTAACTCAGGTTATAATGCTGTTTCTCACCTCTGGGACCTCCACAGAAAGGTTTATTTTCTGTTTTTAGTGAGAGTGGTAATTAGGAAAAATGCTTTTCTTGGATCTGTTGTTGTTCAATTGTCTTCAAGTCAAAATCGTCAGTAAGCTACTTTGGCCCATCCTGAGCACCGTCTGTGGCCCTAACATCCAGGGTCCTTCACTCTTCCCTAGCCCTGTAACTCTCCCTCTGCTGGTACCTGGGAGTCTCTGTTGCTCTAGATGCTGTAAACTAGAATTGTGAATTGGGTAAGCATGCAGTTTCTGCTGCAGGGGCTGTGGATACTTCCTAGTGCTGTGATTTAACCCCTTGCACTACCAGGGAGGCCCGAGAGGTCCTTTCTAATGCCATCTTTCGAAGGCCCACCCAAGAGAATCTGTCCTTCTTTAACACAAAAAGAACTTTTCCTTAACACAAAAAGGACTGAATTGCATCTGTAAAGTCTGTTCATCTTCACTATATAACCTGAGCCTGTAGTCTGTTTATAGGTCCCAACCACCCCAAGGGCATGCACATCTGTGGGGAAGTCTAACAATTCCAGCTGCCCCCCACCCCCACCCAAGGTGAGGAAGAAAGTCAAGTACAGGGAAAGATCTGCTGGCATCCGGAAGGACAAGAGAAAACGCCCTGCAGTTAGAGCTGGGAAGGGGGTGGGGGTGCACGGGAGGGTAGCAGGAGATATGGCCAGAGGCTGATTGGACTCTTTGTTCAGGAACTCTCAGGATTTTTGTCAACCAAAGCCACAGACTTTGTAAGAAGGGATCAGTATAAGACCCTTGAGGCCAATGCAGAATCTGTACCTACCTTTGTTCCTCACACCATCCTTACTGGGAAAATGTGAGGAAGTGTATACATCTTCGCACTTTGAGTTGCTGAAGGCATAAATATATGTGTCACTGCTTTGGGTATTAAAGAGATTTTGTTGTTTCTTTTCTGCATAGAACTGGGGCCAGAGGTGCAGAGGATTCACCGGAGACAGCGTGGGTAGCAGAAATGGCAGATTGACTGAAACACACTGTTATAGGGCACCCCAATTCTGTTATATGACACGGAGAGAGAGAGGCACCCCTGAAGCCCCAAAACCTGCCTGCTCTAAGTGGGTTCTGCCATCCGCCGCAACAAGACAAAACATATAAAGCTTTAATGAAAAGCGACTTTAATACAGTGAATATACAATACGGAACACAAAGAATGTAACTTCTAAATCAAACACCTGAAGTTACCCATCCCCTCGTGGGCAAAAGTCAACCCAAAAGGGATTGGCCCAAAGCAAGGCCTGAAAGCTGCCACAAGACTAAAGCACCTTCTGGCCGGGACCCATGGAAAGGGGTCAGAAATGGCCAGACAAATCTGGGAGGAAAAGAGCAAAATCAAAATCAATATAAACACGGCCATAGTCACCTCCCTACAGGTCTCTCACCCACATCTGCCTTAACCAGTCCAGGGTCAGGAAACAAGCCCGGTTTCTTCATCACATGCTTGCTGCTCCGTGTGACTTCCTCAGGTCTGCGTCTTTTTCTCCATCTTGCTTCCTTCTCTTCTCTCTTCTCCTTTTTCTCTGCTCAGCTCCACCCTCCTTCTGGGTGGGGCAGGGAACCTGGAACTTCCCTTCTCCTAGGGACCCCCCAGTTACAACACTGCTGAGGGGGCAAGACAGATGCTAGTGCTGAGACTTATCCCCAGGCCACTGGGAAGGCCCCAAAGAGGATTTTGTTCTTTTTTATTTGAAAGATTGATTTATATATCCATACAAAAGATGAGGTGTAGGCCAGAGGGGTGTGTGTGTGTGTGTGTGTGTGTGTGTGTGTGTTCATCATAGAGTGGGGAGCTGAACAGGCAGATTGAAGTAGGCTGCTGAGGGGAATAGACAGGTCTGCTGCACCGCAGTGGGGGGAGGCAATGTAGGTCAGCTCCCAGGCCTGGCCCCAAACTCTTGCTGCAGGGCCTGCCAATTGCTTCACAGTGCTGAGACTTAACCCTTTGTGTCACCAATCTCCACCAAGAGATCTTGTTCTTAAAAGAGACTTTATGATTAGTACCTTTCTCTTCTTAACCCCCACCACTCGGGCATGTCTGAGGATCCTGTTGAACCTATCAGGTGGAGTTGAGAAGAATAAGAACACTGAAGGAAGTGACACTGTGTTGCTAATGGGATGTGGTGATGTAACAAGCCAGCAGTATTTCTCATTTGCTGAGCAAGTAGGCATTGGTGCATTTGCCTGCTTTAAGGTGGAGATTTCACCTGGGAATGTTCCTTTGCTCCCAGAGAGTGTGTGTGTCTAGTGAATAATTTCTCCCTGCCAGGAGAGCCCTGTGTTGAACTTGTTACAGGGAGAGGGCCACCCAGAATTCCCAAACCTGCTGGCTCTGAATAGGTCTGCCACGTGCTGAATCAAGACAAAAGATAATAAGACCTTTAATGAAAGGAACTTTAAGACAATTCATATGAAACACAGAAAAGACAAAGAATATAGTTTCCAAATCAGGCACCCCAAATTACCCATCTTTTCATGGGTAAAAGTCCACGCAAACAGGATTAGCTCAAAGCAAGGCCTGAAAGCTGCTACAAAGTCAAAAGCACCTTCTGGAGGTCCCATAGAAATGGGTCAGAAACAGTCAAACAAATAAATGGGTCAGGTGAATCGCAGAAATCAAAATCAAGATAAACACTGCCACACTTAACCCTCCCCCCCACCCCCCCCAGGGCTCTCACACACATCTGTTTCAACCAGTCCAGGACCAAGAAACAAGAGCCGCTTCTTCACATGTCTCTCCATCCTGCTTCCTTCTTCAGTCTTCTCTCCAGATTCTTCTCTTCCCTGTTCAGTTCTGCCCTCTTTTGCAGAAGAGGAGGGACAGGGAGCCTGGAACCTCCTCTTTTCCTGGGAACACCCCTGCTACAATCTGTTAAATGTTTCCCAGAAGAGAATGATGCTGTTTCCAGACAAGAGGGTGGGAGGTGGAATGGGGTCAAGGAAACTTTAGATACTAATAGCTGGCATTTACAAGCCAGACACTGTGTTAAGTACTTTCTTGTGTTTTTCAGTATAAATATTTGAGTATTTTCTAGGAATGAGTCACTGAAGAAACAGCAGGCACAATTTTAAGTCGCTTCTTGGATTATATTCTAGTAGAGACAGATAATATACATAAGTGTAACCAAACCAAGGGTGTTAAATCCTCAAAGTCACATTTTAATAGTTTTACCCATCTTTATTCTTTTTTTCGTGCCTTTATAAGTAAATGGATGAACTGTATAAAATTTACTATGGAAAATCTAAGCGATTGAAAGATCACCTTGAACACCATCAGAAATGTTTGACTTGCATCTGTCTTTACAATTTGGTACACAAGGTTCCTTTCTATGGTCTTTTCTTTTTAATTTACCCGGGGAGAGAGTAACACAAGTCTCACAACCACAAATCAAGCTTTCGAGTTCCAAGGTGGGGAACTCGAGGAGGTCAGCAGAATGCAAGAGTGGAGGTGGGGGAGGCGGGGGCCTCCCCTGGAAAACCACCTTCATAAACATGTCGGCTCCCAGTCAGGTGTTACATTCTTTCTCTTTCAAATATCAAACAGGAAGTGGTTTTTAACATCTTCATTTCGTAGACTAGGAAATGAAGGCTGAGAACGTAAAATACGAATACAATACGCCTCCAACCCCACAGAAACTGGAAGTGTTGGTAGCAAATCGAGAAAATGTTTGTTTTTTAACCAAGGGTGGGAGGGCAAAATTTGACCTGGGCTTGACGAAGGTCTCCGTCAACGCAGAGGCACTGACGAAGAGTCCAAGGTAGTAAAATGATTCGATCTAGAAACAATCGGAGCAGCTCAGATCCCCTTGGCTACCTAGGGGCAGCGAGGAGACACCAGTCGCTACCGGACGGCAGACTAATTGTCCAGCGGTGCAGAGTCCAATTTCCAAACAAATGCTTTTTTCACCTAAGGCTGATACAGGTCCGCAACAGTCCGCTAGCAAATATTATCTCAACCTGTTTCTATCTAGAAATGAATGAATTTTATCCAAATGTCTCCAGGTCTGCCTATATTACAACAGATGGCGCACAAGTGCCCGCGCTGCAATCACTATCAAATCACACAGATTTCCAAGCGTCAGCCCTTTGGGCCGTTGTGAGCGGGGAAGGCCGGGGTTATGGGTGGTTCGAAGTCTAGGAAAGTTCCGGGAGCTAGAGAATAATGCAGCAGCGGAGACTAGGAACACCGCAGCCCTGGCACAGAATGAACACCGCCCCCCTGGGTCCGCATTTTAAACAGCCGGAGACCACGTGATCGCCGGCCCGCGCGCCCATTGGCCGTAGGGTTCTAGCACTCAGCTTTGGCGCCGAACCTTTCCCCCGTGTGGACGCTACCATTGACTCCGCGCGAGGGGGGAGCATGGGCAGACCGGGAGACCAAGGCTTTACTGAGCGCAGCTTCCGACCTAGCCTCAGGTAGGATGTAGATATAAGTTTTAAATTCAGACTAAAGTCACCTAACTACCCCTCAAGAGGCTTCTTTTGGCAAAAAGCAAGAGCGGCCTGATCCTGACTCCCCCTACTCTCTGTGGGGTCAGAGAGTGGTTCCGTCCGAGGCGCGGACTCCGCCCCCACGGGCGCCGCCATTTTGTTTGGCTGGAGCGGAGCAAGCGCGCTCTGGGGGAGGGGTCTCGCGGGCGCCTCACCTGACCCCGCACCCGCGCTGCTGCTTTTCCGCGGGGGAAGCCTCCCCGGCTAGGGGCGCGGGACCATGTACATCAAACAGGTGAGGTCTGAGCGCCCTTCCCAACCCTCACGCACTCTGAGGACCGCTCCTTGAGGCGGGGGTGTCGCGGCACGACCCGCGGCCTCTCACCTCACCCCGCGGGTGGACCTATGTCTGGAGCCGGGCGGTGGGGAGGGGGCGAGGCCCGGGCCCGCGGGTGCTGGGACAGCTGGACCTGGGGCACCCCTTTGCCGCCGGGCCTGCCCACCGGACGCTGGCCTGGGGGAAACAGGCTGTCTCTCAGAGCGGGTGGAGGGGCGGGCGGCTCGGACCTCTTGGAAGACACTGGGCCTTGCTGGGCTGGGCTGTGGGCCGCGAGCGGTTAGGGTCCCCGCCGAGACAGCGGCGGCCGGGCTGGCGGGAAGCCGGCGGCCGGGCCGGGACTGCCCCTCTCGGACATTGTCTTGGGGCGCGAAGTGGTCTTTCCGGCCTGGGCGCCGCTGTGGGTACTGACTGGGCTGTCAGCTTCCCAGCGGCCCTTTCTTCTCAGGGGTTTTCGGGAGAAGCGAAAGGGACCCTGCTTGCCGAAGAGGGTGTAGCGCTTCCCCACCCGATTATTTACTTCTGTCAAAATGATCTTCCCGCGCGTTTCCCGCCACTCCCCACCCGCCAAAAGATAAGCCCTTGCACAGCCTTGCAGAGGTTTTTGTGCGGGTGCGCTGCGCTCACGAGTGCTTCTTCCTTGGGGTGTTTGTTTTCAGCCGGCTGTGTTGGAGAGCAGCGCTTGCTGCTCCCCCAGTCTGGGAAGCTCCTGCCAGTTCGCCCGCTGGCAGGTTTTACCGTCGCGCCGTGGGGTGTAGGGTTCCAGCAGAACCATACGCTGTGCACTGGATTTTGAGGGTCCCTTAACAAGCTGCTGTTGCAACTCCTCAAGGGACGGGACGAGGGATAGTTCGACAGACGTGGAGCAGTCACTGGCTGCTGCCAAGCCCCCCACGGGAGATGCGGGGATAAAAGCGTCCCCGTGCTTTCTGTCTGATTTGGCAGCCCAGATTGAATGGGGGAAGACAGTAAAAGTAGTTTTTGCAACTCAACCTTGTAAAAACTAAAGACCTGTTTTGCTCCGAAGAATCTAGTGTTCGAGTTTAAAAAGAACTGGTAGTGGTTGGTTTGGGTTTTTTTGAAACGGACTGTTTTGTAATTTTTAGTTGCCACTTTCCAAATGAGGTTTTTTGGTACAATAGAGAATGTTTTATCTTGTATAAATGAGAGACTAGAACAAGAAGTGCAAAGGAATAATGTTAATTTAGGAGTTCTAGCTCTGTGTGATCTGAAAAATTTCTTTTATTAGGTTATTATCCAGGGTTTCCGAAGTTACAGAGATCAAACAATTGTAGATCCCTTCAGTTCAAAGCATAATGTTATTGGTAAGTGTTTGTGGTTTATTAGATCAACTTCATGTCTGTATGGCCATTTAAATTCTGTCTGGGCTTCAGGAGACAAATATCTTTGACTGATATATATATACATTTATATACTTTTTTATATATGAGATAACATGTCTTTTAACTGCACTGATATATTTTAAAATACTTGGATGGGACAATCATGCTACTCATTTTTTCTGGATAGCCCTGTGTGTTAAGGTGTGTTTTAAGCTTATGGTCATGACACGAAATTTAACATGTGATCTATTTTGCTATTGACATACCATTTTTTAATTTAAATGCTTATTGTCTTATTTCAAAAATGACTGTTTTGTATTCACAAATTAGATTTTACTCAGATTGTAATCTTGTCATAATGTGGAAGGGCAGATCACACAGCTTGGTGGAAGGAGCATAAATTTTGGAACATAAGAGAATGGGGTTCACATCCAAGATTTTGACACATAATCTTCTTTCTCTGCGGATCTTCAGATTTCTCATTTGTTAAGTGGTGGTGATAATGTATTTCATTGGACTTTGGGATTAAATGAAAAAGCATATTAAAGGGGTAATGTATAACCCCTCAGAATATTTAGTCTGTAGATTCTTCAAATGATAATGTCCCTTTTTAAAAAAGATTCATTTGTGCATACAAGAACTGGGGTGCAGGCCAGAGATGTAGGGGTGAGAGGATTCACCAGAGACAGAGAGCAGAACAGGCGGCTTGACTGAGATATGCTGAGGGGAGCAGCCAGGAGACAGGAGAGGTCTGCTGTTCCAAGTGGGTCAGCTCTGTGGCTGGGGATTGAACTGGTGCTGCAGTGGCTGTGGACAGCTTCATAGTGCTGTGCTTTAATCTGTTGCACCAACAGGGTGGGCCCTGTCTGCCACCACACTGAAGGGTTCCCCCTCAGGGTACTTAACCTCTAGGCCACCACAGGGGGCCTAAGTCTCTGCTATCATACTGCCATGGCCCGAGTTCTATCCTCTGCCGGGGAGCAAAACCACATGTTGCGGCAGACCTCTCCTATCTCACCTGCTTGCTCCCCTAGGCAGTGTATTTCAGTAAATCTGCCTATTCTGCTCTTCACTCTGTCTCTGGTGAATCCTCTCACTTCCTGCACCTCTGGCCTACACCCTAGTTCTACACAATAAATAATTCAAACAAAAAAAACTTATCTGAAGTTGTAAAAAATTAATGTTTTTGTTAGAACTTTTTTATATTGTTCTCTTGTATTCAAATATTGAGATGTTAGAGAATTTCAATTTATAAATTTTTGAATAGTTGCAGTAAAGTTAATTTTGTTGAATATAAAGTAACATGTATTTTAAAATTTTTTGTAGTGGGCAGAAATGGATCTGGAAAAAGTAACTTTTTTTATGGTAGGTATTTTTTTTTATTAATATGTTAAAACTTAGATATCCTATTTTAATAAATGGCTTTCTAAGATTATGTCTTTGAGAGTCTACTGTAGTAATTCTTTACAGGGTGGTTGTTTTGCTGTAAATGGTTTAGAATATAAGGGCCTCGGTTTTACCCAGTCCTTTTGTCTATATAAAAACAGATAGTTTATGATAAATCCACTTGATTTGCTTTGTTCATTACCTGGTATACTGAAGGTAGGGGAAATTATAAATAAGGTATTAAGTCCTTTTTTAGACTGTACTAATAGTTATGTTTTTGTAATTCTAGCAATTCAATTCGTACTCAGTGATGAGTTTAGCCATCTTCGTCCAGAACAGCGGTTGGCTTTGTTGCATGTGAGTGAGACTGCTTGAAGACATTGACAATATTATATGTATTTTAAAAATACATTGTCAGCCCTGCTAACAAAATTCATTTGTTAAAGTTTTAGCTCCTTTGTGAACATGATATGTTTTTTATCTTTTTAAGTGTTAATTTTGCTGTGAAATTTAGCCCACCATACTACAGAATTTTATAAAGGCCTAATTTTATTGTACTAAGGAAGTTGTAGGATTTGCGTATAAATGGATATGTATTCCATGTAAATGTAAATTCTTCATTATAAAGCATTTGAGTTGGTAAGGCTCTGGAAGTAGGTTTGCTAGGGAGAAAGAAGTTTCAGAGTTCCTAACTCCTGATCTCAGCATTTTATCTTAGCAAACCAGAACTTGATTGGGAGCATAAAGAATGGAACCATTTCAAGCTAAACAATATACAAGTTGCAATAGTAACATCATTTCCAATATTAAAGATAGGAGTTTATGGTAATGAAAAATTGCTAGAATTTAGTATAAAGCTTATCTTTAGGGCTTGAGTTGATTTTAAGAATATAAAATCTCAAATATTTATCTTTTTGTTTAACCATTATCTTTTTTCCCTATCTTAAATTGGAATTTTTAGTACAGTAATTATTACTTAACTCCTTATAGAAAAGTTACTTTTTAGATTTCTTAAATTAGCATTACAAGAATTAATCACCTTTTTAGGTGATCAGTCTTTATTGTATAAGTCTTCATAGTAAATTTCTAGAATCTGGAAATTATCTGAACTTGGTTTGTAAGTGATTGGGTCATAAATTTGACACATGTTAAATGTGTGTTTTCATAGCAAATTTAAAGCTAGATATCTCAAATGTTTAAACAAACAATGCTGGTAATTATCACTTGGTTTCTTAGGATTTCTTTCCAACAAGATGAGTCTATAAAGAAAAGCCCCCGGGTGTTTTAGTGTTGAATTAGGTAGCTAGGGTGGCTTGTGCTATAGTTAAGTGGTCTGCAGAACAAGACATACAGCTAACTGATACCCTGTTCTCATTTATATTCAGAATTAAAAGTTAATTGTCAGTGACTAGTGATCCTAATCCAAGTATCTGCTATTTTTGTCAAGGGGGGTATACACTTGTTAGAAATTTCTCTCCACTAATCAGGCTTGTTACCAGACATAAAATTAATAATATCTAAATAATATGAAAATCACACTTTATTGAATGCCAAATTAATTTTCTTATGTTTTAGGAGGGTACTGGTCCTCGTGTTATTTCTGCTTTTGTGGAGATTATTTTTGATAATTCGGACAACCGATTACCAGTGAGTAACTTTCAGTAATAATGTTGAGAATGTTGATAATTTCTCATGCTTTGAAACACTTATTTATAACTGTATTTATGTTCAGTTTTTATAATTTAGTTTATGCTTAAATAACTACTTTATATACTAGCTTTCTCTTAAAATTATAGTGAACATGCTGGAAAAGAAATGGGATGTGTAGACTTAAGAAAAAGTGTCATAAGACTTGAGTGATGATTGCGTATCTTTAGAAGATCATTGAAGTTTCAAAATAATGATTATGGTTAGTTATGGTTAATAAAGTGATATATTAAATTCAAAACTTTCCAGTTGGCTTTTCAATTAACTTTGTCTTTTCACATTTTGTTAGATTGATAAAGAGGAAGTTTCACTTCGAAGAGTTATTGGTGCCAAAAAGGATCAGTATTTCTTGGATAAGAAAATGGTCACGTAAGCGTTTTTCTCTACATTTTAATTTCTTTACAAGACAGTAAAAATGTTCTTTTATTTGCCTTATATATGAAACATATTTGCATTGTGCTCAACAAAGCCATATTTACAGCATGCATATAAGAAGATTCTCTGAGTCTTAATAGATGATTTCATGACTGTTCTATACTCCTTGCTGAAATTAGTCTGCTCATTTTTTGCTTATTGGATTGTTACTTACTTGGAAAATTTTTTTATATTTATCAACAGGAAAAATGATGTGATGAATCTCCTTGAAAGTGCTGGTTTTTCTCGAAGCAATCCTTATTATATTGTCAAACAAGGAAAGGTAAAAAAAAATTGTCCCTTTTTAATGGAATTCATTTTTTGAGTATATTCATTCAAATGTTGAGCTTGATTTGTTGATTTTAGTGGTAAAGTTGAAATGAAAATGGACTTTATTTTATTTGTTTTCATTGATTTATTTGTATAGAAGTTAGTGGTACTTCTGTGTAGGAATAAAGTTCAAAATAAATCCATTGCTTAAATGGTGTGAAAGTATTTCAGCAGAATTTTAAGTGGATCTTGTTTTCTTAATGAACCGTATTTGATAGGATGCATTGTGCTGGAAGACATTTTTAGTTTGTGGAAGACATAATGATCATATTGTAGATCTGTAGAGTATTGTAGAACGCTGTGTAGAAATAAGTAAATATTGGGAAATTTTTAAGTTTATTTTATTTGCATACAAGAACTAGAGTGCAAGCCAGAGGTATGAGGGGATGGGTGGGTTCACCAGAAACAGAATGGGAAACAGCAGGTGTATCTATCGAAATACACTGTTAAGGAGGGCAGCAGTGGGTGAGACAGAAGAGGTCTGCTGTACCATGTGGGTCAGCTTCCTGGCCGGGGATTGAACTTGTGCTGCAGTGGCTGGTGATAGCTTGATAGTGCTGAGATTTTAACCCCTGTGCCCATCAGAGAGGCCCTCTTCCCTCATGTACTTAAACTATATCTAAAATAATTTCTTTATCCTATAATATACCCTAGATATCCTATTAAATAGTGGGTTTTTTGGGGGGGGGGACAAGGGGAAAATTCTTTTAAAATGTCCACCTCTTCATTTAGAGCTTTTTAAGATATGTGTTGAAAAGTTAGCATTTAGCAATTAGAAAGAGTAGGTGTTTCACTTTTGGGGAATGTGGTAGCAAAAGAACAGGTTTTTAGGGGCCTCCCTGGTGACGTGAGGGGATAAGAAGCAACACTGTGAAGTTATCTGCAGATACTACAGCATGAGTTTGATACCCTATTCATATAGCTATTTGTGCTATACAAATTGTATTCATCAACTCAGACTCTGCTTAAAACTTAACATGTGGATATGCTCAAGGTGGAGTTCTTATGGAGCTCCCTATAGCTATGTAATAATTTTTCTGAAATTTCTAGATCAACCAGATGGCAACAGCACCAGATTCTCAGAGACTGAAACTATTAAGAGAAGTAGCTGGTACCAGAGTATATGATGAACGAAAAGAAGAAAGCATCTCTTTAATGAAAGAAACAGGTAAAATAACTGTGATTTTTTTTTTTAAAAACTGTTGTACGTTACTTCTTTTGTAAGATAGTTGAAATGAGTTCTATTTACTCTCATGCATACATTGTAAATTAATTTTCCTGTCTACTAAGTGGAGAGAAAATTAGTTTGATGCAGTTTAAAGTTTGAAAATTCCAGTAACTTATGTCTTTGAAAAAAGAGTTGTTACTCTGTGGTAATAGTTCCTTGTAGGTAAACTATGTAACTCTAAAGTCCTCATCATTGTGGATGCAATTCCTCAAAAAAATATTGCTGGAATATTGTTGGCATTAGCTTTTAAATTGCTCAGGAACTGCAGATGTTCAGATGTTCAAAAAGTTCAAAAATTGAACATAAAATTTCATTAGTATATTTATTGTAGAAACCCTACTTTTTTTTCCAAGTGCTTATTAGTCAGTTTCATGGTTATTAGTTTTGACTAATAACTGTCATTGTGAGTTAGAATTGTTCTTTCTAGCCCAAAGTTCCCCATCTGTGAAATCCCTTTTTCATAGTTTTAGTGGTGAATAGAGGAACAGAGTACCACCTTTATTGGAATATGTTGGTACTTACTGTATGGCAACTGTAGTTAATGCTATCCTTATGAAACTTGAGAGTCAGATTCACCAGTATTGTTAGTAGTTTTGTTGTTGTTGTTGTTAAGTGTTGTGGGAAGGTATACTGGCTTTTAAAGGAAACCGGATACTAAGACCCTTACTATGTAACGTAAGAATCATTAGTGTAACCATGTATAAGTCTGTTCCTTGATGATTTTCATGAAAAGTAACTTTACCATTTTAGTGTCTTAGATTTCATTACTGCACAGTATCAAAAAACTAATGTTATATTCCTTAAAATTAACTCATGATCTGAGAAGTGATTACATAAAAATTTAACTCCTTTACTCTTCTCCTATTTTTCCTAAGAGGGCAAACGGGAAAAAATCAATGAGTTGTTAAAATACATTGAAGAGAGATTACATACCTTAGAGGAAGAAAAGGAAGAATTAGCTCAGTATCAAAAGTGGGATAAAATGAGACGAGCCCTGGAATATACCATTTACAATCAGGAACTTAATGAAACTCGTGCTAAACTTGATGAGGTAAAATATTTACCTTTGTCAATTTCAATTCAGGTTAATTTTATTTTTATGAATATGTTGAACTTGTGTTGTATTTATACTCTTTATTGATTTTTCAATAGAAGCTTAAAAATTTTTAAATGTTAATGCACTCACTCAGCAGATTTGTTGTGATTATTCCAAGGAAAACAGCCAAAACCCTTAATGTGTTCCTTGCCTACAGTAACATCTAAAATACAGTGAGGTGGTTTGGTCAGTCAGACCAGAGTGAGAGGAAGTCACCTTCGTGTTTTTTTTTTTATGACTTTTTAAAATGTATTTAAGTTGCTATTGCTTACATCTTATATAAGAATTTTAGATACTGCTTAAAACTAAAGTCATTTTCTATGCCAAGAAAACTACTGAAATTTTCTCTAAACATTTTCAAGTTTAATTTTCATTTTAGCAGATACTAAAAAATCACTAGACATTAAAAATACTGAAGAAATACAAAATGAGTTAGAAATTATAGCTGATTATCTTTTGTTTTCCTCCAGCTGTCTGCTAAACGAGAGACTAGTGGAGAAAAATCTAGACAATTGAGAGATGCTCAGCAGGATGCAAGAGATAAAATGGAGGTAAGATTATAAGCTAGGTTATATTAATTTAGTTTTTGATTACAGTAAAAACCCTTTTGTATTTGAATTAGATGTAGTGGTAAATTCAAACTGGGTATCACTGGGATTGAGGATTGAAAAGATAGTAGCACTAAAAGTGTAAATGAAAGAAAAGGAAGAAACAATGAATGAATGGTGTCTGTCCAAATTGTATTTTATCTCAACTAATTATTTAACTTCTGTTTGGTACTTTTTGAATAGGATATAGAGCGCCAAGTTAGAGAGCTAAAAACAAAAATTTCAGCTATGAAAGAAGAAAAGGAGCAGCTTAGTGCAGAAAGACAAGAGCAAATTAAGCAGAGGACTAAGTTGGAGCTAAAAGCCAAGGATTTACAAGATGAATTGGCAGGCAATAGTGAACAAAGGGTAAGTTGAAATTTTATTGATGAAAGACTTCAGTGTTCATGTATGTAAAATTATAGAGCACAGCTCTTTTTGTGACAGGAATGCATGCTTGAATTTTTGTAAAATATTTGGCACATTAATTTGCATTCAAGTTGTCATTCAGCACTGTCTTTGTTTTTTTACCTTCTAAAAATTAGTTGTTGAAGGGTCAGTTTTCTAATGTTATTTTTCAAGAGCAAACATATATTAGACCTGTAAGTCAAACAAAAATTGAAAATGAATTTTTTTTTTATTACAGAAACGCTTATTAAAAGAGAGACAGAAGCTACTTGAAAAAATAGAAGAAAAGCAGAAAGAACTTGCAGAAACAGAACCTAAATTCAACAGTGTAAAAGAAAAAGAGGAGCGGGGAATTGCTAGGTCTGGAATTTTTTCATCAGCACTTTTTAGTTTTTACATTGTTCTGATAGAGAACCTAAATAATAGTGATGGTTAAGAATGCTAGTAATTAAGGGCAAAAGTTAAATGATCATTTCAAAATAATATTCAGTGTTAAACAACTCTATGGTGTCAAGCATATTATATGTGGATTGCCTACATTTTTTCTAATAAAAAAGCCCAGGGAGGTTACTTTATCACCACTTTATATTTGACAAACTTGGACCAAATGATCTTACTATATGTTTAATTCTGCCATTTTGTTTTTTACTCAGTGCTCTTTTTTTTTATTATTACAAAAGTTTATTTTTACATCATTTTGTACATTTTTTTTCCCATCTCAATTGTAATCCCCGCGGGTTTCCCATCACCAAGTCACCCGTGTGCCATCACCATAATCCTGTGCATTTCTCTCCCACCCCCCCGTTTTTTACCTCATTCCCCACTCCACCCTCTGCAAAATGTCTCTGGTATATGGTGGTTCGTTATTTTCTCACCTGGTCCATTATACTCCTCCTATGAGTGAAGCCATCCAGTATTTTTCTTTCTCTTTCTGGCTTACCTCACTAAGCATGATCTTTTCCAGCTCCATCCAAGTTGCTGCAAAAGACATGTGTTTCTCTTTTTTGGTTGCTGAGTAATATTCCATTGTATATATGTACCACATCTTTTTAATCCAGTCATCTACTTTTGGGCATTTGGGCTGCTTCCATGTTTTTCCAATTGTAAATAAAGTAGCAATAAACATGGGGGTACAGGTATCTTTCAATCAGTGTTTTTGTGTCTTTTGGGTAGATACCTAGGAGTGGGATTGCTGGGTCATAGGGAAGCTCCATGTTTAGCAGTTTGAGGAACCTCCAAACAGTTTTCCATAGTGGTTGTACTAGTTTGCATTCCCACCAGTAGTGCAGGAGAGTTCCTTTTTCTCCACATCCTCCCCAACATTTGTTGTTGCTAGCTGTTTGAAGATGTGCCATTCTCACTACTCAGTGCTCTTTTAACATCTAGACACAGTATCTATAGATTGGACTTGCCAGTATTTGCCAATCTCATATGATACAGTGCATTTTGTATTTTGACACTTAGATCATTTTAGTGAACTGCCTATTTCCTTTGCCCATTTTTTCCTAGGTTTGTATGTGTGTGTGGTTTTATGTTATCTAGGTGTTGATATTATATATGCTATAAAAATTTTCTCTTTCTCTTGCCTTGTAACTTGTATGGTGTCTATTATTATAAGGAACTGAAAACATTTGTATAATAAAGGATAGTTGGGGCAATTTAGAAACTTTCTGAGTTGAACTAGATTTACTGACCAATCTAGACCTGCAGTAAAGATGTTCTCTGCCCAAAATCTTTAGTGTATGGCTATTTTATCTAACTTTCACCATGCTTTTGAAGTTAATTATAAAGAACTAATTAAGTCTGTTAGATAGTAGTTACTTTTTGTACATCATTCTTTTTTATGGAATTTTAAAAAATGGCTTTATTTCTATATACTCTTAATGTATTGGAATTAAACATGATTATTTCCTGTACTTTTCAATACATTCCTTTGTAGGTTGGCTCAAGCTACCCAGGAAAGAACTGATCTTTATGCAAAGCAGGGTCGAGGAAGCCAGTTTACATCAAAAGAAGAGAGGGATAAGTGGATTAAAAAGGAACTCAAGTCTTTAGATCAGGCAATTAATGACAAGAAAAGACAGATTGCTGCTATACACAAGGATTTGGAGGACACTGAAGCAAATAAAGAGAAAAATCTGGAACAGTATAATGTAAGATTTTTTTTTTTTAGCAAAGATTTATTTATTTGCTTATTTATGCATATAAGAACTGGATTGTAAATCAGATGTGTGGGGAGTGAGAGGATTCACCAGAGACACAGTAGGGAGCAGAACAGACAAATCTACTGAACTACACAGCACCATGTGGGTCACCTCCCTGGCCGGGGATCGAACTCTGGTGGTTGCTGATAGCTTCATTGTGCTGACACTCAACCCCTGCTGATAAACCAAGACTTTTCAGGGAGATGAGAGATATCATTTATTCTTTCTCAGGCTTGAAGTTCATTATTTTCTGATACTTAAGCCACAACTTCAGATATCAAAATGAACATTTGTGAAAATGAAGTCTGTCCTGTATATATATGATAGATAGGATTTTACAGTATCAGTTGTTTTTTCTTAGTATAATCATAAATCTCTTGTGTTTGGAGGGGGTATATGAAGAGTACACTAGTGTTTGGAGAAGTTTGGAATTATTTGGTCTTCAAAAATTCTAGGCTATATATCATAAAAATAACAGATTTAGGTCATAAATGAACACATTTCATTGTAGTAAAGTTTTTAGAATTTCTGATGGGCTCTTTTGCCTAAATAAAGTTTTAAAGTTAAAATTGGATTCTTTAACAACTTCCTTGAGATATAATTGGCATAAATTAAGTTTCACATTTAAAGCATACCATTTGATAAGATTTAATATACATACACACAGGTGAGACCATCTCCACAATTCTAAGATTAACAAGATAAACCTGTTCATCATTTGCAGAATGTTTCCTGTATCCTCTGGTAATCATCCCACCCTTCTGGTAACAACTTAATCTACTTTCTGTCACTTTAGGTTGGTGTGCATTAAATTAAATTTTAAATGTGAATTTTTATTTCCATAGAAACTGGATCAAGATCTTAATGAAGTCAAAGCTCGAGTTGAGGAACTGGACAGGAAATACTATGAAGTAAAAAATAAGAAAGATGAATTACAAAGTGAAAGAAAGTTAGTATAGATTAAAATATCTTTTTTTTTTTTTTTAAGATTTATTTATGCATACAAGAACTGGGGTACAGTCCAGAGGTGTGGTTCGTGAGAGGATTCACCAGAGGTAGAGTGGGGAGCAAAGCAGGCAGTTGTACTGAGGGGAATAACAGGTGGGTCAGGAGAGGTCGGCTGTGCCATGTGCGTCATCTCCCTGGCCAGGAATCAACTCTGCTGCAGTAGCTGCAAATGGCCTTATAGTGCTGTGCTTTAAACCGTTGTGCCACCAGGGAGGGGAAAAAATGATGCTAATTACTGGCTCTTAAAATGATATTTAGGTTATGAATTAACTATTCAAGTTTGACTTAAATATTTTATTTTAAATTGAGTACTGTTAGTGCATCTTCTTAATGCTTTTACAATTAAAAGAGTGTAATTTTTATTTATTAGTTACTTGTGGAGAGAGGAGAATGCAGAACAACAGGCACTTGCTGCTAAAAGAGAAGATCTTGAAAAGAAACAGCAACTGCTTAGAGCAGCAACAGGAAAGGTGAGCACCTTTCACTGTCTCTGTTTACTTTGAGTCGGTTATTGTAATTAAGAATTTTCTTTCAAGCTGTTAGTCATTGGTTCAGTTGTAAAATGTAAATCAGTTGTGTAAATATGACACACTGTATTAAGCGGCCTAAACTATTATATGTGCTATTAATGGTAGCACTTTTGGTTTTGAGATGAAGTGCCAATTTTTTTAATGCAGTTTTATTCCATAGTAGAGGGGTTGCATGGAGTTGATGTATTCCTTTTTTTTTTTTTTTAAAGATTTATTTATTTATTCATACAGAACAGGGGTATAGGCCAAAGATGCAGAGGGTGAGAGGATTCACCAGGGATGGAGTAGTGAGCAGAACAGACAGTTCGATGAAGTACACTGCTGAAGGGAGCAGCGGGCGGGTCAGGAGAGGTCTGCCACGCCATGTGGTCACCTCCGGGGCAGGCAGGGATCGAACTCATGGGGAAGTGGCTTAAGCTTCTTAGTGCAGCGCTTTAACCTGCTGCGCCACCAGGGAGGGCCCGCTGTATTCCTTTTTTAAAAAGATTTATTTATGCATACAGAACTTTGTATTTATGCATACAGAATTGCAGGCCAGAGGAGCAGGGACTGTGAGAAGATTCACCATAGTCAGAGTGGGGAGCAGAACAGGCAGATTGCTGAAGTGCACTGCTGAGGGGAGCACTGGGAGAAACAGGAGAGGTCTGTTGCCCCATGTGGATCACCTCTGGGGTGGGGATCAAACTCGCATGGAAGCAACTGCCACCAGCCAGCTTCGCATTGCTGTGCTGTGTTTTAACCCGCTGTGCCACCAGGGAGGGCCACTTGGCTGTATTTCAAGGAGGTGACATTGTTGGGGAGGGTGTTTAGTTTAATCTGTGGTATATTTTTAATTGTAGAGTAATGGTGTCATTTCTTACCAGCAGAAATGTCATTGGTTATGTTTTAATTTTCATTTCTAAAAATTTAACAGGCCATTTTAAATGGAATAGATAGCATAAACAAAGTGCTAGACCACTTTCGTAGAAAAGGAATAAATCAGCATGTTCAAAACGGCTATCATGGCATTGTGATGAATAATTTTGAATGTGAACCTGCTTTCTACACATGTGTGGAAGTAACTGCTGGAAACAGGTGAGGTATTTTGGATATTTAAAGGAGAGGGAATAAGAATAATTTTAAAAAACATTTTAAACATTTTAAAGTTTTAGTACAGTATGTGTCCCTTTTCTAAGTCTCAGTCCCCTAAACTCCCCTCATTGAGTTGTAAAGAAAAAGTGAGTTGTTTACTTAATGTCCTTTAAAGTTTGTCAGTAAAGATATCTCTTATTCTGTTTACATGTAGGTTATTTTATCATATTGTTGATTCAGATGAAGTCAGCACAAAGATTTTGATGGAGTTTAATAAAATGAATCTTCCTGGAGAGGTCACTTTTCTGCCTCTTAACAAGTTAGATGTCAGGGATACTGCCTATCCTGAAACCAATGTGAGTTGATATCTGTAATGTCTGTCTTTCAAAAAGTTATTTTTCGCTTTTAGCATATGCTAATATACAGGCACTATATATTTGGATTCACTAGTCTGGGAAATAAACATGCCTTTCTCCTATATAGAGCAGTTGGTAGTGTTGGGTAGGGATAGGAAAGGAGACAGACCACAGCCAAGACATAAATCATTGCAGATGTACAGAGTGCATATTTTGAGACTGTCTTATAGAGTAACAAAATTAAGGTTAGGTAGTTGGAGAAGAATTCTTGAGAAACTCATTTAAAGTGAAAATTTTTTTTTGAAGATTTATTTATGCATACAGAACTGGAGTATAGGCCAGAGGTGCACTAAAGACAGAGTGGGGAGCAGACAGGCAGATTGACAAGTACACTGCTGAGGCGATCAGCAGGCAGGTCAGGAGAGGTCTGCTGTGCCATGTGGGTCACCTCTGGGGTGGGGATCAAACTCATGCTGCAGTGACTTTAGCTTCTTAGTGCTGTGCTTTAACCTGCTACACTACCAGGGAGGGTCCTAAAGTGAATATTTTTAGATTTCCTCATTACACTTTTAAAATAGGTGTAATTAGCATTAGTTTCAGATATATATTTTGATATATGTATGAATATACTTTTTAAGTGGCCATAAATTAAATGAAAAAATTTTTTTTATTATTGAAAAATGGTATACTTTTAAATCAATTTAAAATATTCCTTGGACATCATTCTTAAATTTCATTGGTTTGAGATATTTGGCTTCAGAATGAATATTAAGGGTAGTACAATTATTTTACTACTCTCTAAGGTTAACGCTGAAACTATGAGAATGATCAACAATTTAAGTGGAACTGAAAATTTTGTGTGCTACTTAAAAGGTCCACCCTTTTAAATCTGCAGATTATCTTTGAAGATTTAGATAGGAAAAATTAAATCGCACAAAAATGACATGAATGAAGCAAGACACAAAAGACTGTATAATCTGGTTTCCTTTACATAAAAAAACTAAACCTAAGCAATAGAACTAGAAAGAAATAGATGATGCGATTATCATGAGTTAGAAAAGTGTCCTTTGGATGCAGCTGCTAACTAACCCTGGAGGTAGCCACTATGATTAGGAAGATGTCACGCTCAGTGACTTCTGGGTTTCAGCAGTGTTTTTTTTTTCTGTAGTGGTTATATTGGTGTTCTCACTATATTACTAACGTAAGCTTATTATGCCTGTTTTTTTGCATGTAACTTTTTTTTTTTAAGATTTATTGATGCATATAAGAACTGGAGTGTAGGCCAGAAGTGTGGGGGGTGAGTGGATACACCAGAAACAGAGTGGGAAGCAAAACAGGAGGAGTGACTGTTATATACTGCTGAGGAGAGCAGTGGGTGAGATAGAGAGGTCTGCTGTGCCATGTGGGTCACTTCCCTGGCTGGGGATCGAACTCATACTGTAGTGGCTGGACATAGCTTGATAATGCTGAGACTTGACCCTTTATGACACCAGGGAGGAAATACTATTAGTTTACATTTATTTAGCCCTTTCATTGTGAAATAATGTATGTGTATTTCACATACATTAACTTGTCTTTATCCAAGAAGGGATTGTTATCACTGATTTTTTTTGTAGAAAAACTTGGATGTAGGCAAGAAGTAGGAAATGGGGGCAGTGAGAGGGTTCAGCAGAGACAGTGAGGAGCAGAGCAGGCTTCTGAAATTCACTGCTGAGGGGAGCAGCAGGTGAGAGGAGAGGTCTGCTGTGCTGTGTGGGTTAGCTCCCTGGCCAGCATCAAACTCAGGTGGTAGTGTTGGACCTTCACAGTGGTAACACTGAAACTTCATTCCTAGGCCACCAGGGAGTCCCGCTGAAATAACTATTAAATAGAGAAGCTGAGCATCTCTTTGGGAGCACACACCCATTGAGTGTTGGAACAGGGACTTGAATATAAACAGTCTAACTTCAGAACCATTAAGCTCTTTCATCACTATTCTCTACTTTTGAAAACCTATATGATAACATAATTTCAATAGAATGATTTTCTAAGTTCCTCAGTATAAAAAAATCTAGTTTTGAAAGCTAATGCTGTGTTTATTGTTATTTTGTAAATTTGTAGATCATCATTCTGCTACCATTTATTAACTATGTTATAATCTCTTTGCTGGCAAAATATTCATTTTTAGGATGCTATTCCTATGATCAGTAAATTGAGATACAATCCCAGATTTGATAAAGCTTTCAAACATGTATTTGGAAAAACACTTATTTGTCGTAGCATGGAAGTTTCAACCCAGCTGGCTCGTGCTTTCACTATGGACTGCATTACTTTGGAAGGTTTGTAATAGTCATTCTCACTAGAAGAATTCTTTGTTAAAGATTTGTTTGTTACTATACGTACAAGAATTGGGGACAGGCTGGAGGTGAAGGGGTTGAGAGGATTCACTAGAGAGAGTGGGGAACAGAACAGGTAGATGGACTAAAATACACTGGCAAGGGGAGCTGTGGGCTAGACGAGAGGTCTGCGGCACCATGTGGGTCAGCTCCCTGTCCAGGGATCATACTTGCTGCCACTGTTGCAGATAGCATCATCGAGCTGTACCACTGGGGAGGTGCAGCAATTCTTTGAACAAATAAACTCCATTTTAGTTTTAAGAGTTTTAGAGAATTCATGTCTAACTCACATTTTTCAAATAGTTGGATTGTTAAAATCATAGTTCAAACAGAATCCGTACTTCTGTGATGTCCATAATTGGTTTGTAGGAGGGGTTCTTAAGGGTTTTTGCAACATGGACCCCTTTGGTTCTTTGGGGAATCCTATGAACTCTTTCTCAAAGTGTTTTTAACTGTAAAATACAAAAATCACAAAACCAGTTGCATTGGCATGGTGGTCATAATACTTTTTCAATATAATACAGTAATTCTTCAAGGTATTGAAAAACAAGATTTAACACCGTGCTTAATATTTTTTTAGCTTAAGTATTTTGCATTATAACCAGTTTCATAATTTTAAAGTATGATGCATGCATGTTATTTTCAGATTAGTGACAAATCTGATCTGATAGAAATAGCTATCTTGGTGGCAGAATCACAAGTACTGATACTACTATTGTGGTTCTAGTTTTATCTGTTACAAAAGGCATTGCTGAGATTCATTTTGAGATTAGTATAAAAATGGAGTTGTAAGTTTTTCCCCATTCAGTTCATGGGCATCCTTGATTTTATCTAGTGCTTGGGTTAAGAACCTCAGTTGTCTGGATTTATCTGTCCTTGCTGTTTTTCCCTTCTTTTAGTAATTTATTTAGTTATGAAAGAAGGTAAGGCACCTTCTGCCCTCCAGTTTTCTTTCTGTGCTTTTTTTTTTTTTTTTGTGAAAATAAATTATAAAATTGTTGACACTTCATTTCTAGAAGTAATAAGCACTTATTGTCTAGGAATAAGGACATTCTCCTTTATTTTTTATTCTCTAGTATCATTATTAACACATTTGACATTAACCCAGTATCATCATCTGAAGAAAAAAAATCTACTTTCAGAATTTGTCCCCAAATATTTTTCTTTCCAGGATCCACCCAAGGATATATTCAGTGTCTTCTCTTTAGAATCTTTCAGTAGGGGTTAGTCCCTTCCCATTCCCAGGAAATTGATTTTCTCATAGAATGTCCCATTTAAGATAATCTGGTTCATAGACGATTATCTTGTGTCCTCATTAAGATCCAAGTTGAACATTCTTGGTGTGAAGTGTGTGCGCTTTTTCTTGCATCACACTGTGTTTCACTATTAGTGATGTTAAATTTGAGAACTAGCAAATCTCTTGGTTGTAGTGGGGTCTTTTCTCCTTTGTTATTAGTATTTGCTATGTGGCATTATCCATTTAAGAATCCATGAACCACTATCAAGTTCCCCAACAGCTTTTTAACCATTAATTTAGCAGCCTTTGCATGACTCGGCTGTCATGTTGAAGGTTTTCAGAATAGTGATTATTAAATTCTTTCATTGCTTCTGTATTTATTAACTGACTCTCTTCTCTAATAAAGAACCCCCTCCTTTCATTGTTTTCAAAGTTCATTGTGATTCCTGCGTTCTCTACTCAATATTACTGTGTTGCTTTTTGGAAAATGTTCAAATTTGCCACTTATGGTCAGTGGGAATTTCAGGCTAGCCCCTGTATTCTGTTAGCGTGTCTTTAGCATTTCCTTTCTGGCAGATGATCAGGCATACCTACTGGATACATTTTTTAATGCAAATCTTAGTATTAGGAAGCAGAATTTTTCAGAGTGGCTTAAATTTTTAACTTTTCCCTTCTAAAAACGTGGTCTGTTTAGATTAAGTCAGTTTATTGTTAAATAAAGAGCTTGTAATACAGAATTGCCACTTTATGTTTTGTTTGTAGGTGATCAAGTCAGTCATCGAGGTGCTCTAACTGGTGGTTATTATGACACAAGGAAGTCTAGACTTGAATTACAAAAAGATGTTAGAAAAGCAGAAGAAGAACTAGGTGAGCTTGAAGCAAAGCTCAATGAAAACCTGCGCAGAAATATTGAAAATATCTTTTTGTCTTGTGTTATTGTTAAGAACTATTTTAATTGGAATGTGAATATGTGTGTGTGTGTTTTGCATGTTGAGTGGAAAATTTCCATGTATTTGACTTTATTTAAGGATAGAAGCTTATATATATATATATATATATTTTTTTTTTTTTTTTAAAAGATTCATTTATTTATGCATACAAGACCTGGGGTGCAGGCCAGAGTAGGGGGAGTGAGAGGATTCACCAGAGATAGAGTAGGGAGCAGAACAGGTGGATCTACTGGAATGCACAGCTGAGAGGACTTGCAGGTGAGACAGGAGAGGTCTGTTGCACCGTGTGGATCACCTCCCACACAGTGGGATCAAACTGGTACTGCAGTGGCTGCAGATAGCTTCATAGGGCTGTGACTTAACCCGTTGGTGCCACTCAGAAGGCTCCTGTTTGTATGTTTAACTTCTGAAGATCGGGAAAAAACTGAAAACCTTTAACACTGATTCTTTATTAGGCTGTTAAAAGCTAGTACTAGTGAGTTAAGTTCTGAGAGAAAACCCAGGAAGTACTAAAATTTAAAGTTCTAGAGGGAACTGAAGAAAATTAGAGAATTGTAGAAAAAAATTAGTGTATTATTTCAAGGAAAAAAGGTGGGGGCAGCAGTAAGTAATGCCTCATACATATTGCATACAAGTATTTTATTTATATATATATATGCACATATATATAGAAGAACATTGGGGCTTTGGTATAAGGAAAAAGTATGTGTGTTATACACATTGTTAAAAATGATAAACATCAATAACACTCGATTTTATTCTTTAGGACATTCTCATTTGAAACTGACTTTTTAATTTTTTTTTTCCCATCTTTTCTAAATGTGAGTTTAGTTTCTGTGCTTTTGGTGCAAACAATGGCATGAACAAAAAGGCTTGCATCCTAGTTTTAACTTTGACAGTGGTGTTTGACTTGCTTTAATTTGGCAAGGTTTTATCATAAAGCATGGGGAAATACCATGAAAAAGGATATTGACTACCTTCCTGTTTATGGTACTCCAGCTAGGTAGACTTCTTCCACATTGGGCAAGTTATATCTCTTCATACACGAATGGCTTCTCTTATATAATGCTTTAAGCATAATAGATTACGCAGTAATGTTTTTTTTAGACTTTTTTTTTTTAAGTTTATATATAATATAAGAATTAAAGTCTGGACCAAAGTTACAGAAGGTAAGAGGACTCATTGGAGACATAGTGGGGAAGCAGAACAGAAATACACTGCAGAGGTGAACAGAGGGTGAAACAGGAGGGTTCTTCTCCATGTGGGTCAGCTCCCTGGTGGGATATTGAATTCATGCTACAGTGGATGGTGATAGCACTGAGGCTTGAGCTCCTGCGCCACCAGGAAGGCCCCACAATAATATTTGTTAAATGAAAATATAAGTGTATAAGTTGTTAGATTTCATTTAGTTTCCGTTAGGGTTTCCGAAGAATTTTAAAATAACCAATAGTAAAATAGCATGTGTTACTTTGAGAATGAAATGGTAGGGTGAGACATTTCAAACTTAATGATTGAACATGCTTAATGTAATATTTAAATTAGCATTGTTATGATCCATACATTTGAGGAAATAACTTATATTTATGACTTGGAGAGAATTTTCCTTAGCCTTGTATATGGATTAATAATGAAATTGATCAGTTGATGAACCAAATGCAGCAGATAGAAACCCAACAAAGGAAATTTAAAGCATCTCGAGATAGCATATTATCAGAAATGAAGATGCTTAAGGAAAAGAGACAGCAGTCTGAGAAGACATTTATGCCCAAGGTTCGTAAGTATATATACCTTTTGTTACAGAATTGGGGTGGATCCTATGTTACAAAGGTTATCTTTTGAAATCATGTGTTCGATTTTTGTTTAGAGCTATACCTTTGGATGTCTGTATCTGTTTAGACTACAATTACACTCTGAGAATCTTCAGTCTCTTTGTATGCCTTTTTATGCGTATACTTTGCAACTTTGTTGAGCAAATAGGCATTTTGACCTATGTCATAATAGTAGTGAATTTACTCTTAACCACTTTTGTTTTTATAAAACACTATGGGGTTGAATATTTTATTGTATTTTGTATTAAAAATAAGCAGAAATCAAACTATTTTTCTTCTTCTAAGTGATAATCCATATTGGTTTTGTCAGCCTAAACAATTTTGATGTAAATGTTGGCGACAGTTTTTTTTTTTTAATAATAGTTTATTTTTACATCATTTTGTGCAAATTTTTTCTTCTAACTACCCACAACTGTTTCACCTTAACACACTCTAGCAATTTCTTGTTGTGAACATGCATGAAGATTTTTATATAGTTTGATCATGGAATGTGATCTGTTCTATGCTGTCCCTTAGTAGTGCATCATAATTATATTTGTTGTTTTATAGTTCTAATTATTAAGTTTAAAGGATACCCCCTATGATACGACTATTTAGTTTACTATATTTTCACTATTTGTAATGTGACTAGTATCTTTATTAGTAAATGGATAATCTGTCATATAGCAACGTAGCTTACAAAGTTTGGAGGCAAGTTTGCATGCTATGGAATCCACTAGAGAATCATTGAAGGCCGAACTGGGAACCGATCTGCTTTCTCAACTTAGTCTTGAAGATCAGAAGAGAGTAGATGCATTGAATGATGAAATTCGTCAACTTCAGCAGGCAAGTACAACTGAAAGAAAACAATTGTTGATAATTGTTGTGAAAAGTGTCATTCTTGCTGATAAAAGAATGTAAAGGTGAATATTGAGAAAATCCAAAAATGAGTATTGGACTTACAAATTTGTTAGCGTAAATAGGGTGTTAGTTGCTTTTTTCTAAACCATTCTGGGTATGTCAGGATTAAACAACAACTCATTTTCTTTTATTTCATTTAATGAACTTTTTTCATTGCTAAGATTGAATGTTTTAGTTTTGCTTTTTTCATTGACCATATTTTAATATTTAATAACATTTTATACATTTTAAAAGCACTTGATTCATTTTCAGAGATAGCAACCAACATTAATGCAAAATAGGGCAGATACTTTTGCCTTATAAATAGAGCCAGGCACAAAATTTAGGATTCTGAATATATAAAAGAAGAAATGAAGAAAAGAGCTTTTGGGAATGGTATTAAACTCCATGCAGCTCATTTGAACAAAATAATGGAGAGGGCAGCAGATTAACAGCCTGTTTGTGTAGACAAATTAATTTCTTCTAGGAAAATAGTTGCTAAATGAAAGGAAATTTTTTTCTTTTTCTAGGAAAACAGACAGCTTCTGAATGAAAGAATTAAGTTAGAAGGTATTATTACTCGAGTAGAGACTTATCTTAATGAAAATTTGAGAAAACGCTTGGACCAAGTAGAACAGGTATGTTCTTTTGAGCATACTTCATAACTGTAACCTTGTGAATGTTGTTATGTGAGGGACTCTGAGTGGGAAGAACTGGAAAACTAGCAGGCCCACCACCTCACCTGGTGTGGAGGGCGAGCACTGCCATCTAGTGTACACCTTAGGTAGGTCATTTAGTATTCTGAACCTGTTAACCGCCTGTGTAAAAATAAGCCTAACACCTGTTTTGGATGATTATCCTGGCGCATTCTAGGTGTTTGTAAGTGCCACTTATGAGAAATTTTCTAATAATTATATCATTATTTTTTGTTTCTTTAATGGGTACTTTAAGTATTTGCAATTATATGAAGACTATTTATGATATTGAATGTTTATTCAAACATTGACAGACCATGTGAAACTAACAAATGTTATATTTTATGTTTAATGCTCTTAAGTTCCTTTTATGTTGCAGGAACTGAATGAACTGAGAGAGACTGAAGGGGGTACTGTTCTCACTGCTACAACTTCTGAACTTGAAGCCATTAATAAAAGAGTAAAAGATACCATGGCAAGATCAGAAGGTGAATTTTATTTAGTAAAAGTTGTTTTGGTACTTAGTTAAGGTTAGCTCATTCCCTTTATAAATTGTCTACTATAAATTGAAATAACCAAATAGGTGAAAAGCATGCACTAATGTTTTTTGTGTTTTCATAGTAGATGGGTTGATTTTAAGTAGTAACTGTTGTTTTGTTGAAATATTTGTGACATTTTTATAAGAGACCATAAATTACAAGTTTTCTAGGCAAAAGTATGAGATTGATACATCATGTTTCTTTTACTTAGTTCCTGAGAAGAAATGCTTTTAGTTTTCAAATATAAACATTAATGAAAGCTATATACTTGAATGGCTTTCATGTACACGTCTAGTTTTTTTGAATTATAGTAAAATTTATACTTGATATTTTGATAAATTGTACCATTAAACTAAAATCTTCAGTCATACAACACTCTGACTTTAAAATAACATGTCATGGCTTAATTTGTTCCCCTTTCCTCCCCCGCCCATTACCCATTGTAGATTTGGATAATTCCATTGATAAAACAGAAGCTGGAATTAAGGAACTTCAAAAGAGTATGGAGCGCTGGAAAAATATGGAAAAAGAGCACATGGATGCAATAAATCACGATACTAAAGAACTAGAGAAGATGACAAATCGGCAAGGCATGTTACTGAAGAAGAAAGAAGAGTGTATGAAGAAAATTCGAGAACTTGGGTCACTTCCCCAGGAAGCATTTGAAAAGTACCAGACACTAAGCCTCAAACAGGTAAATTGTGTTTTAATTTGAAATTTTGTTGCAAATTTCTCTGTACATCAATTTATTTTAATATCTTTTTCTTTTTATAGTTATTTCGAAAACTTGAGCAATGCAACACAGAATTGAAGAAGTATAGCCATGTTAACAAAAAAGCTTTAGATCAGTTTGTAAATTTTTCTGAGCAGAAAGAGAAATTAATAAAGAGGCAAGAAGAGCTGGATAGGGGGTACAAATCAATCATGGAACTGATGAATGTACTTGAGCTTCGAAAGTATGAAGCTATTCAGTTAACGTTTAAGCAGGTATGTTTCACTTAGAGTTACAGGACAAAAGTGCCAGCTGTTCTTTAGTTTCTAAAGCTTTCCCTCTCATTGTTAGATATAATACATACGAAAATCTAATATATAGGTTGCTTAACATAGTAACTAGAACATTTTATACAGGCCTTAAAAGGTTATTTGTAAAATTTTTTTAATTCTTCCAATTGCTTTTAAATATTTGTCATTAAGCAGTAATATTATGTGTAATTCTACCTAAGAACATTTGTATTTAAATTTGATATCCAGCTAGCTAGCTTGCTTGCTTATTTTATTTATTTATTTATTTAAAGGTGTCCAAGAACTTCAGTGAAGTATTTCAGAAGCTGGTGCCTGGTGGTAAAGCTACTTTGGTGATGAAGAAGGGAGATGTGGAGGGCAGTCAGTCTCAGGATGAAGGAGAAGGGAGTGGTGAAAGCGAGAGGGGCTCTGGCTCACAGAGCAGTGTCCCGTCAGTTGATCAGTTCACTGGAGTTGGAATTCGGGTAAAAAAATCTTTATTGAACTTTGCTCAGAGCATTGTTAGCAAAGTAGAATATTTCACAAATCTAAATTGATGCATTGTGTGCGATTAAATTTTGAGCGGTGATGATGATTTTTCTATTATATTACTATTTTAATTCATTAAATGTTTTCTTAGGTGTCATTTACAGGAAAACAAGGTGAAATGAGAGAAATGCAACAACTTTCAGGCGGGCAGAAATCCTTGGTAGCTCTTGCTCTGATTTTCGCCATTCAGAAATGTGACCCAGCTCCATTTTACTTGTTTGATGAGATTGACCAGGCGCTGGATGCTCAGCACAGGAAGGCTGTGTCAGGTACTGTATGGGGTCATTCTCAGCAATGAGAACTTGTTTTAAAATGGTAGCTAGTGGCCTTCCCTGGTGGCACAAAGGATTAAAGTGCAGCACTGTGAGGCTGTCCCCAGCCACTGAAGGATGAGTTCGACCCACATGATGCAGCAGACCTCTCCTCTCCTGTCTGCTGCTCCCCTCAGCAGTGTAATTCAGTCAATTTGCCTGTTCTGCCCCCCATTATCTCTGAGGATTCCTCGTACCCCACACTACTTCCACCTCTGGTCTACACCCCAGTTCTTGTATGCATAAATAGATAAAAATATTTTTTTAATGAAGTTAGTAGTTTATAGATGTATTTTAAAAAAAAAGGTTGTTTTGAATTTTTATTAGGAATAAAGATAACTGCTTTTTAAATTTCAGCTCTTTAAGAAGAGTGTTTATTAAATTACTTTTTCTTTTTATAGATATGATAATGGAACTTGCTGTACATGCTCAATTTATTACAACAACTTTTAGGCCAGAACTGCTTGAGTCAGCTGACAAATTCTATGGTGTCAAGTTTAGAAATAAGGTAATGTTTTACATGAAATTTAAGACCACCTATTCCATTACATTTGTTAGATTCTTATGTTATTTAAGTCATGAAAGAAAATTTAGAAAATTGTTATTTATCTGATAAGTTTCTTAAGAAATAGCTTTTCTTTAAATGCTTATGAAGTTTAGCAGATTTTTTGTGATTCATTACATTGCTTTGACTTTCTTTGGCATTAAGAAAGTATCTGGGTTCAGCAGACCTTTTGTCTTATCCACTAATTCCCTCAGCAGTGTATTTCAGCAAGTCTGCCTGTTCTGCTCCCCACACTGGTGAATCCTCTTATACACCTTTTTTCCTGCCCCTATACCTCTGGACTAAACCCTGGTTCTATGCAGAAATTAAAAAAACAAACAACAACAACAACAAAAAAAAACAGAACAAAACAACACAAGGCCTCCCTGTGCTGATAGTCTCAGCGCTATCCAGCTATCACCAGCCATTGCAGTATGAGTTAAATCCCCAGGCCGAAAAGAAAATTTACTTAGCCTGGCACAGCAGACCTCTCCTGTCTCACCCACTGCTCCCCTCAGCAGTGAATTTCAGTCGATTTGTCTGTTCTGCTCTCTACTCTGTCTCTGCTGAATCCTCTCACCTTGCTCCTCTGGCCTACACGCTAGTTCTTGTATGCATAAGTAAATAAAAGTAAATTTTTTAAAGAAAAGCAACACGGTACCTGTTTATCAGTGCTTATTTAATGTACAGGCTTTAATAGTTACATGCATTTATTTATATTTATCTGGACTACACAGCTCTTTCTAGTGTTTTTCAAACATAAGCAGCTTTGAAATGACATAAAAACTGAACAAATGTGTGTTCAAATAATTGGACTTCAGAACTTTAAAATGCAAACCATTTTCTAAACTCATAATTGAAATTCAGCAGCATAAAGATTTTTCAGCCTGTGTTTTAGAATCATATTTTTAACCTGTATTGTTTTTCAGGTCAGTCATATCGATGTGATCACGGCGGAAATGGCCAAAGACTTTGTAGAAGATGATACCACTCATGGTTAATTGGAAAATGTTGCCTACTGGTTTGAAGGATGTGTATATATTAATGAATCTCATACCAGGAACTGTAAATTTAAACCTAAATATGTGGTCATTATTAATAGTTTTTAGAATTAGAACATACAGTCCTTTTATATTTCTGTCATTGTATTTTATAAAAACACTGCAATGTTACATTTCTACTTATAGTTTGAGTTTTATTTCCCACAACTTTTTGTAAAATGTCTACTATTTGAAATCTTTTGAAACACGCTAAATATTCTTCCCTAATTATTTTATCAATTATATTTCCTTTTTTATAGTGTCTTATTAAACAATTGAATGACTAGTGTTTTTGTGACTTAATTTATATCATTCAAAACATTTTTCTTACATATTTTAATACTGCCTAAGAAAAGGTCTGTCTTCATCTAAAAGAAGATTAAAAAATTATGGTTTCATATTGTGTTGACATCAGATTCTCAGCATTGGCTGCATGCTTAAAATCCATGAGGGAGTTTTCAAAATGTCACCTCCCAGAAGTCTTCACCTACACCAGTTGAATGTTGAGGGAGTGGATTCCTGACTACGGCTAGTTCCATAGTTCCCTGCAGATTGTTCTCACCTTCAGTGAGGGTTAAAACCTCTGCTTTAGTTCAGTGTAATGACATTTTAAAATCATTTTTAATTTAAGATGGCAGTGTGTTCTACAAACTTTGGGAAGGTAGTTTTAAGGGAAACTTAAAATACTGAGCAATGCAATATTTTTGTTATTTTAATGATATCTTTGTTTTATGTTGAGTTTTAAATTGCTTTAATAACAAATCATTTATACCATAAAACCTGCCTTTTAAAATTGTGCAGTTTATTATATTCACAGAATTATGCAGACACATCTGCATTCTAGTTTTAGAACGTTATCGCCTGAAAAAGAAACACTATACCTCTAAGTACTCACTAGACATAATCTCTCCCCTCACCCTCTGGCAAGCACACATACTTTTTGTCTCATACCATAGATTGACCACTTGTTCCAGACATTTCACATAGGGGAATTACATAGTAATGAGGCCTTCGTGACTGACTTCTTCCCACTTGGCAGGTATCTCCATGTTGTACTCTTTGATGCTTCATTCTTTTTTGCTGTATGAATGTACACCATGGTTTACTAGTAGTCGGCATTTGGGTTCTTGCCTTTTGGCTGTCATAAATATTGCTGCTGTGAACATTCGTGAATAAGTTTTTGTATGGATGTATGTTTTTGCCCTAGGAATATATGCCTGGGAGTGAAATTGCTGGGTACGCGTAACTTTTAATATTTTGCAGAAATGCCAAACCTTTCTAAAGGAGCTGCACCATTGGGGATACCCACTAGCAGTGTATGAGGGTGATGGGATTTTCCACATCTTTGCCAACAGTTATTCTGCCTTTTCTTAAAAAATGTAGCCATTCATGTGAATGCGGAGTAGTGGCTTATTGCCACTTATTTTTTAAAGCAGGAAATTTGAAACGGTCCAGTGAGTTAGTACACATGCAGCTTAACTGGAGCAGAACCAAACGCTGGCTCTCCCAAGCCCAGCAAACTGATACATAAAGGCATCATCTCCCTGGTTAACTATGAAAATGGGGAGATGTATCATCCATGTACAGTGACACTAACAGATTTTAAGGATACGAGGCCTTTCATTTTCTTTACATTTTTGCTTCTCATCCTCCCTGTCCTCTGGACCTCACCCACTTAGGTATACTGATCACTTGTCTCAGTGTTCCAGGGGGACTAAATTACTGCTGGCTGCCAGTCTTCTGCAAGGAAGATGCCAGTGTTGCTCCATAAATCTGCCACCTTGTGGCACTCAGTCTCCCCTTGCTAGAGACAGAGAGTCTCCTGGGTGTAAGAGCTCTTGTGGCAGCCAGTGACGACAAGGGGATATGAGGCAGCATAGCAGTCAGGCTTGCAGGAACACGGATATATTTACTCTCTCACGTCACTACTTTTGTTGGTAAAGTCTTTTGCAAAGTGGACACTAACATTTAAAACTGGTCACTTACAGATTCTGCAGTTCAGATTAATGCCTGGCATGGTAAGTAATATAGGAAACTTAAGTGATACAAAGTCATATAAATCCGAGTTTGGAAGAGCCATTAAAAGTACTCACATGGAAGTACGTACAGGTGAGTGAAGAAAACAATAGAAAACAGAATTTGGGGCCTCCCTAGTGGCGCAGGAGTTAAGTCAGCACTATGAAGCTGTCCATAGCCACTGCAGCAGGAGTTGGATCCCTGCCAGGGAGCTGACCCACATAGCACAGCAGACCTCTTGTGTCTCACCTGCTGCTCCCCTCAGTAGTGTGTTTCAGTCAGTTGGCCTATCCTCTGTCTCTGGTGGATCCTCTCACCCCCCACGCCTCAGGCCTGTACTCCAGTTCTTACATGTATAAATAAGTGGGTCTTTTTAAAAAATGAATTAGAAACTCTGGACCTCCCTAGTGGCTTCAGTGCTATCACTGTGACAACCAGCCTGAGTTCCACCCCTGTCCAGGGAGCTGACCCTCATGGCTAAGCAGACCTTTCCTGTGTCAGCAACATATATTAGCCAATCCACGTGTTGTGCTCCCTGCTCTGCTGAATCCTCTCATGCCCTGCATCTATGGCCTATACCTATTTATTCTACACAATAATTAAACATTTTTTAAACCCCACAAAGACGTGGGACTGAGGCTGCCTTTCTGCACTGTACTATTTTTCCTCCCACTACTTTAAATCCCCAAGTAGTTTTTTTTTTTAATCTCAGCCACTAGAGGGAGCCCTTGACACATGTCACCAGCTTCATTTCAGCCTCGTTTCAAAGTTGTCTAGTTCCTTACTAGTAGACTTTCAGGAACAGTGACAAGTTAGAGGTGATAGACTTAAGGTTTTTCTATTGTGGTGTCTCCTTGGTGGTGCAAAGGATTAAGTCTCAGCACAATGAAGTTATCAGCAGCCACCCTGCCCAAGCAGACCTCTCGTCTCACAGCCTGCTGCCCCTCTGCAGTGTATTTTCAGTCAGTCTATTGTGCTCCCCACTCTGGTGAATCCTCTCACTAACCCCCCAAACCAACCTCTGTACCTCTGGGCTATACCCCAATTCTTAGATGCATAAATAAAATAAATCTTAAAAAAAGAAAAAGATTTCTTTTGCAATTTAGCCATAAATTGGATGCTTTTAGTCATGGTAACTGGTGCTTGAAACAGGTTGTCTTCTAGTTAGAAGGTGGCTCAATGGATCTTGTTAACAAAATGATAACCCATTCTTCCAACAAACCCTATTTCTCCTCAGGCGGTGGAATTTCTGCCTGTGGCTTCTGAATCCTCTTATAACCCCAGAAGAGAGGGTTCTCATGTTCCTTATTTACGGTTTCTGGCTCTAAGCTGGCATCCCTGAAGCAAAACGCCATTGAGCCTGCCCCTTGCCAGAGGATCGCCTCTGGCAACACCCCAGACTGCTGCTCCCCTGTGTCATTGCCCACAGACTTTCTGCCCTCACCATGGTGCTTTCTGTCTAGGTTCCCTCCATAAAGAAAGGGAGAGTGGATGCTGGAGAGAAGCTATGCTCTGTGGGATCCCCTCTGCTCCAGTCTGAGGAAGAAGCAGTGGCTGAGTAAGAATTGAGTCATTTAGCCAGAATTGACTAGAATCGAACACAGGAATGCAGGACTCCATGCATTCTCTGGTCAATCACCTGGAGAGGTGCTAACCTAACCTGTCACACCGCCCTTCTTCCCATTAAGCCCACTCGGAGTGGTTGTTGAAGATGCAGCTTCTCCAGGCTTCCCGGCCACCCTTGGGTGTCTATAGGGTCAGGGTCCCAGGATAGCCACAGGTAACACCTGCTTTCCAGGGAAATCTATTGACTTTAAGGATCAGGGTCAGGCCTGTGAAACCTTCAACCTTTGGAACAAAGGATGGCCCATGAACCTGAGTGAATTCCTTTCCACCACATGTCTGCAGAGGCAAACACCTGTTTTTCTGGGCTTTGTTTTCATCAGAAGAGGAAAGTGAAACTTTCTTCTGAACAAAGGTAAACAGTGGGTAGCAGCTGGTTGTGGTGTGGGGGGATCCCCACAGCTGTTAGAACTTTAGGAAGAAAGGCCTCTGGGGCCCCAAAGTAGCAGACGCCTTCCTCTGGCCAGCCTGGGAGTAGGCTGCCTCCCCCTTTTCAGTTGGGGACTTTGAGCTAATTCCCATCTGCGGGCAGAGTAGCTTTCAATGTACCAGCCTCCTCCCTAGAAGGGACCTGAAGTGTGCAGCTGAGGAGAATTCCCTGCCAGCAGTCCTGTGGGTGGGGTTTGGGGGATAGTCAGCCCTGGTGTTACAGTGTGTGCACATGGGGACCTGCCTGCCCCTGAAGGCACCTCCCTTCACCCTAGGGCCTCTTTCCAAACTGGGGGGGGTCTCTGCTGAAGCAGAATTCTTGGAAACTGAAAGTACAACTCTCAAGTACAGTTTAATGAGCATATGCCAGAGATTTATTTACCTAGTTAATGAGGGGACGGAGATGATGAACATCCTATAGGTCAGTAACCTTTGGGGGCCTCCGTCTGGCCTGTAAGAATGCTTTCAGCCTATTTCCTTGTAAGTTGGCATTTCACCATATAGCTCCTGTGCCCTCCCAAGGGGGAAACAGTGGAAAATACAGAGCCAGCGGCCCTTCCTGGCCTTTTGTCAGTGCTCCGGTCAGGCTCTGAAAGAGGCTGCGGAGAAGGGGGGTTCCTCACCTTTGCTTCAAGGCGTGGATACATTTTCTAAACATCTGAAGTTTCTCTGAGGCCACCCTGGCTCTCAGAAGCATGCCTGTGAGGAAGACAGCATGAGGGTGGGAAGGGGACTCATTTCACCAAGTAGACAGCCACCTTTTTTTCCCTTAAAGTTTTATGTATTTATACTCACAATAACTGGGGTACAGGACCCTCCCTGGTGGCACAAGGGGTTAAAGCACAGCACTGAGAAGCTATCCGCAGCCACTGCAGCACAAGTTCAATTTCTGGCCAGGGAGCTGACCCTCAGGCACAGCAGACCTCTCCTATCTCCTCACTGCTCTCCTCAGCAGTGTGTTTCAGTAGATCTGCCTGTTCTGCTCCCCACTCTGTCGCTGGTGAATCGTCTCTGTACTTCTGACCTACACCCCAGTTCTTGTATGCATAAATAAAAAAAGTCTTTAAAAAAATAAAAAAAGAACTGGGGTATATGCCAGAGGTGCTGAAGGGTGAGACAATTCGCCAAGACAGAGTGGGAAGCTGAACAGGCAGATAGAAATACACTGCTGAGGGGACCAGGGGAAGATACAGGAGAGATCTGCTGTGCCATGGGGGTCAGCTCCCTGGCAGTAGCTGCAGTGGCTGGTGACAGCTTGAGCACTGAGACTTAACCACCAGGGAGGCCCCAAAGCCACTTGGGATGCTCGGGGTCAACCTACCTGCCAGCTGTATCTTCTGTAGGTGACCTCACTGAGGCCACCTGGAGCAAAGAACTACTTTGCTCAGCCCTGTGGGAATTTCTGAATTCCCACAAAATAGCAAAAAGTAATCAAACGGTGGTTGTTTTAACCTCTTTAGTTTTTGTAGTGTTTGTTACACAGTAATAACTACAATTGTTTTCCACCTTGAACACATCAGAGAAGAGTCGCTGACCGTTAGCTCCTTTGCACAGTAAATACACACAGTCCTGTATTTTACACACTATACAAGCATGGGTTTCTTTCAAGCTGTTCTTAAAGCTATTCCTGACCCCAAATTCTTCACGTGTAATATGGATGCCAACTGGCGCCAAAAAATTAAACCTACTTCTTACAACAGAGGGTGCACTCTTCTCCCTTCATTCTAGAACCAACTTTTAAAATTCGTTTCATGTAGTATCTC
>NW_004567112.1:11766987-11779902 GCF_000260355.1 Condylura cristata | reverse complement strand
GGCTCAAACCCTTGCATACACTCGTGGCCACCTCCACCCCCACCCAGGGGTCCCACACATGGCTCAGGAGGCTCACCGGAGCCCAGATGGGCTCTGGGTCTCGTCATTTATTACTTTGGTGACTCCAAACTGCAGTCTCCTCATCTAGAAAATGGGTTTGTCTTCTCACCTAAATTAGTTTTTATATCCCCTGCCCACCCTCTCCCCCCATGCTTGTTGAATAAAACTAGTCATCCCTAAATCTACCTGTGATTTCCTGGGGACCTGGCCCTGCTCTCCCCGACTTCCCCATGGTGGTGGTGGGGGGACTAGCCAAGCAGCACCTCTTCCCCTTTACATAATTTGTCAGTGCTCTCAAAGTTGCCCAGCTCCAAGGAGGGAGCCCTTGACCCCACCGCTCCAGGGGAGGAAAAGCAATTCTGCAGCCGTCTCCAGTCTACCATAGTCACCTTCAGATCTGATCTCCCCAACAGTTTCTCTGTACAGGCGACTCCCGGGAGCCCACCTGAAGGTCTTGGAGTTCTCGCCGCCTTAAATCCATAATGGAGCTGGTCAGATGCTGGGAACGCAGAGACAGCAAGAAACTGTCCCCATGCTAGCCCTCAGCCTGGATGTGATCTAAGGTGGGTGACCACGGGCAAGTCCAGCCCCTGCCAACGCTGCATTTTCTAGCCAGTTGAATGATGACTGGACTTTATGCCCCCCAGTTTTTCCCCAGGATCAAGGCCTCCCTGGGAGAACTGAGAGTTGCCTGCCTGGCTTTTTGCTGATTGTCAGAGGTGTTTGTGTGTCTCTCGCCTCTAGCAAGTCATAGGGAAACAGCTTTACAGAACTTAATAGGGAAGAGGTGCCTGGTCTGTTTAGAAATCAGTCCACAGCAATAGTTCTTTCTTTTTTATTTTTTTTAAAGATTTACTTATTTATGCAAGAGCTGGTTTTTTTTTTTTTAAAGATTTATATATTTATACATACAAGAACTCAGGTACAAACTATGAGAGAACTCACCAGACAGAGTGGGGAGCAGAACAGGAGGAGTGGCTGAAATACACTGCTGAGGGGAGCAGCGTGGAGAGAGGAGAGGTCTGCTGGGCCCTGTGGGTCAGCTCCCTGGCTGGGGATTGAACTTGTGCTGCAGTGGCTGTGATAGCTTCACAGTGCTGAGACTCAACCCCTGCGCCACGAGGGAGGGCCCCACAGCAATAGTTCTTCAAACTGCCTGTTCTCCCAAAGCTCCAGAGCAGGGGTAGGGAGTGAGAGCAGGAATTCCTGCCCCTTCTCAGAAAAGCTGAGGCCTCAAGTCTGCCCACTGGGCCTTGAGCGCCAGTGCGGCAGGGTGTGCACCTCTCACTGAGCCCAGGTGTCGGGGAGAGGTCCAGGTCTGGCATCTCTGCCTCACTGGCTCAAGGCCACTTCTGCCTGGACAGGTCCCCAGAGTAGGCAAGTCCTTCACATGGACATATCCCAAAAGCCAAGCAGACCACCAGGTAGGTGCCCGGCCTCTACCCTAAATCCTGGGACCACCCGGATTCCTCTGTGGCTCCTGAGAGGAGCCAGGTGTCCAAGGGCTGGGCCATCTGGAGAGAGAGCCAGGCCCTGGCTACCGGTGGAGGAGGTGGGGGAGGGTGGGCGGAGAGTTCTGGCCCCGGGCCAGGGCTCCGGGATTTATAGTCATCCTGGGGCCTGTAAATGCTTGCAGCAGCTTTTTTATTTTGAGGCCATGAGTAATTGAACCAACTGTGTGCTGTATCCCACAGCCAGCCCTGCTCCCCCGCCCCCACACTTTTATTTACACCCAGTTCACATCCACATCCACCTGCACACACATCCTTTGGGGAGACAGAGGTCCCTTATGAGGAGGTGGGTCCCGTGCTAGGCGTGTGTGAGGTGCCTTTCGTAGGCTATCTCATCGAAACCTGACAGCCCTCAGGTCGGCCTTTACTGTCCCCACTGGGTAGATGGGAAGGAACTGAGCTAGGGAGAGGCTGGGGAACTTCCTGAGCACACAGCCAATAAGCAGCAGGGGAAGGAATTTGGGTGCTGTCACCTTCCTCCAGGTCAGGCCCTTCGCTGGCTCAGCCCAGAGTGGCTAGACTTTGCCCAGCATCATTTCTTCTGGCATCTGATGGGGAAATTATTCTTTAAAATAATCATACAGGGCCCTCCCTGGTGGTGCACAGTGTGTCCAGCACTGTGAAGCTGGACACAGCCACTTCGGTGTGAGTTCCACCTCAGCCCCCAGGTGACCCACATGGCGCGGCAGACCTCTCCTGAATCCCCGTTGCTCCCCTCAGCAGTGGACTTCCTCAGTCAGCCTGTTCTGCTCCCCACTCTGTCTCTGGTGAACCCTCTCACCACCCCTGCCCCTCTGGCCTGTATTTCAGTTCTGTGTGCATAAATAAATAATTTTTTTTTAAAAGAAGGATTAAAAAAAATAACTATACAGCAAAATAGAAAAGACAGATAAACCAATTGCATTAAAAATCACCATCTGCCTGGCCAAAAATTACACCATAGGCAAATTTTACTTATAAAAAAGATAATATAAAATTTAAACTACACTGACTTTTCATTAACTTCTAAATTGAAGTAAATTATTTAGCTTCAGTTGTATGACTCCATGATCTCACATCTGAATACACTATATATAATCCTCACTACCCTAAGTCTACAGAGACATAAAAAAAAATAAATCACAGATTTCAATACACAAGGAAATCCATAATATAATCAGAAAAAGACAATCCAATTTTAATTTTAAAAATAAGCAAAGACTTCAACAAGTACTTCACAAACAAGTCTTCAGAGTATAAATTAAATTCACAGTGAGTGCTGCATACTTGCCAATATGGCTATGGTGAAAGAAACAGTCCCAATCTCATCTCTGTTGATGAGAATAGAGAATAACATTTTGTTGGTGGGCATGTAACTGAAATAATCACTTTCGAAAAAGACTTCATGTTTTTTAAAAAAAGATTTATTTATTTATGAATACAAAAACAGGGGTGTAAGAGAGGTATGGGGGCTGAGAGGCTTCACCAGAGACAGAGTGGGGAGCAGAACAGTTAGATGAACCAAAATACACTGCTGAGGGGAGCAGTGGGCGGGACAGGAGAGGTCTGCTGTGCCATGTGGGTGTGTAAGAGGATTCCCCAGAGAAAGCGGGTAGCAGAACAGGCAGATAGACTGAAATACACTGCTGAGGGAAGCAGAGGGTGAGACAGGAGAGGTCTGCTGCACCATGTGTGCCAGCTCCCTGGCCGGGGATCGAACACATGCTGCAATGATTGGCAATTGCTTTATAGCACTGTCTTTAACCTCTGTGCCAGCAGGGAGGCCCAGAAAGGTTTATATTCTTAAAAATAGTTGAAAACACCCAAGAGCTTTTGTTTATGTGGTTATATATTTTACATTAAAAATGAAAATGTTAAAATAATACTTAAACAAAAGAGACTAGTTATATGTTAATACAAACAATATCATCTTTTTGGAAAATATATTTGCCACAAAAATATTTAGTGAGAAGTGTGGTATTATTTTACTTTTTACAAATCTCTTTAATGTCTGGCTTAGTAGAAGACAGCTGGATTCTCATGTCTGCATCTGTATTCAAACTCTTGGTATATGTGGTTCTGTTTGAAAAACATGAAGAAAGTTTAATATCATTGAATGCAGACATTTTTATGTAAAGAAGGACTTTGCAATCACTCAGAATGGGTAATAGGATCCTGTAGTTCCTCAAGGCACTTATTTGAAAACCAATTCCACAGGAAAAAAAAGAAAAATTTATCAAGGATCTATCTCACAAATACACACCAAGTGTTAGGATTACATGGGCCAGACCAGAGAATCCTAAGGTTAGAGCACAGATAAGGAGAAAACTTCTGAACTCTCTTGATAAAGTAAGTACAATGTGGATACTTAAATTCAATTTTAAAAAATGTATAGATATATGCAGATGTGCCCACAAAAGGGAAATGTGTAGATCATTCTTACTTATAAATATTTATGTAAAAATCTCAAACTTTAGCAAATAGGCTCTAAGTGGCCATTGCAAACAACCCACTGTAATCAAGTGGGATTTACTCACAGAACACAAGGATAGTTTAATTTATTCACGAATAAAATTTGTGAAAAAAATTATATATCTATAGACATGGCAGACTTTTTGATAGGGGCAAATATCTACTCATGATGAAGACATTAAATAAAAACAGGAATTAATGAATTGTTTTAACATAATAAGTGCATATGTAAAATGTGCATTATATGATAATATGTTAAGAGTCTATATTTTATTCCTAAAGTCATTATCTTAATGTATAAACACACAACCTCAGGAAGAACAACCATATTCAGTATTTCCACTGTTATGAACATAATATTGGAAATATCAACTAATATAACTGGACAAGAGAAACTAGTAGAGGTATAAGGATTGAAAATGAAAATAATAATCAATCTCTATTTGGAGATGTTATGATAATATAGTTGGAAAACTTAAAAGCTTTAATGATGAAACACACCCAAGCAAACTAATTCTGCAGGCTACACTAACATACAAAATTTTATATAGACCAATAATGTTTGCATCAATATACAACTATGTTTATAGTATTATAAACACACCAGCTAGAGATAATGAAAAAGAAACCCCCACTTATTGGAGAAATAAAAATATATAAAATATTTAGGAATAAATGAACAAGAAATATATTTGGAACTATTTGGAAATCCTAACAATCTGCTATGAAGTGTCTATCTACTATTGCTATAGGCATCTAGAAAACAAGTTACATAATCAAAAACAAGAAAACACATATATAATAGGCAATCTTGGTGTTGTACATAGTTGTCCATGTGAGCAACTTGGGGTCCCTTATGTGCCAAGCTGGTACCAGGAAGTGCACTGGCGGTGCCTCTGCCTTGGCAGGTTGTCCATCTGGAGCCACCCTTCCTGTCCCCTTGGGCTGTGAGATTTGCAGCTAGTGGTTTTTTTTTTTTTTCATTTTTTTTGTATTAAAACTTTTCTTTGACCTGCTGGTGAGCCAATGTCATATTTGCTCCCACTACAATTAGTTATCTAAATCTTTGTGAGGAAAACTTTAAAACATTCCCAAAAGGCATAAATAGCACAAACAAAGCAAGAGTCATCCCTTGTTTTTGGTAAACAACTCAGCATCACAAAGATCTAGTTCTGCTGAGGTTAATCTAGAATGGTAATATGCCTCTTATAAAAATACCATTATGTTCCCACAGAAGTTGACTCCATAGTTTATAAGGAAAAAGAAATATCCAGAAACAGTTATAAAACTTCAAAAAAAAAGTTATGAGGAGAGATGAGTCTTGTCGAGTAGTAAATGATGTTATAGAGGATCTATAATTAAAACTGGCACATGAAGAGGCAGACTATTAGAGTAAAATAGAAAGTCCACAAATAGATCAAAGTACATAGGAAATTTAACATATGATAAAGATAATACCTCAAACCAGTGAGGAAAGGCTGTTTCTTTTAATAAGTGTGTTGGGACAACTGGATGGCCATTTGGAGAAAGATAAAATTGGATCCAAGTCTCATACTGTACTCCAGAATAAACTCCAAATGTCACAGAAGTCTAAATGTAAAAAATAAAGTCATACAGGTGCTATAAGAAAGCAGGATTTAAAAAATAACCTCAGGGTGTGAGGACTTTTCTAACTCTGACTCAGACTCCACATGCAACAAAAGATTGATGAATTTCTCTACATAAACATTTTTTAGCATGGCAAAAAAATATATGCAATAGCAAATCAAAAAACAAAACCAATTAGGCACAAATATTTGCCACCTCTGATATATGCAGAGGATTTAAAATTGAGGAGAAAAAAGATGAAAAGTCTGAAGTAAAAATGGACGAAGGAAATTGTTCACTCAATGGTTCATATGTAAAGGTTTTCAAATACCTATTGTAAACAAAGAAAGGGAAATAAGACCAGATATATGTTAATACACATACACACAGGAAAAGAGGAGAGGGGGAGTGGAGGAAAGAGGGAGGAAGAGCAGAGAAAGAGAAAAGGAGGAGGGAGAAAAGGTGTCAGGGAAAAGCAATCAACTGATAAATGTAGGAGAGTTGAGTGATTCCTTTAGAAAACCTTGATCACTTACTATGTCAGGACCATTGGGTGAATAATGATTGGCAAACTCTTCCATACTCCCAGAATGTCAGCCCAAAGATCATCTCTCTAATTACCAAGGGGAAAAAAGCAAGATTTGCTTTTAGGGAGTCAGACAACAATGGAAGAGAAAAATACACATTGCTTATGTAGTCTTCTTGTTAAGAAATCCTAACCTCAGTCTAGCAATGAGAAAATAATCTCATTACATGAAGGTTATATGGAGCTTAGCTATAAAGGACATTATTTAGACAGTTGGGACTATTTGCATGCAAACAGAAAACCATACGATAGATATTGTAGCAATGTTGAATTCCTTGAGTGTCTTTGTAATAGAGAATACCCTTTTCTAGGAATATTTGCTGAACTAGTTAAAAACATGTAGTTACCCGGGCATGTAGATTACCCCTAAATAGCAGCAAGAAAAAAAATTTAGTTATTGGAACCCTTGAAGTTTAATGACATTTTAAATACTGTGCTTCAATAAATGATCTTCAGCACCTAGCTCAAAAACCTCAATCTTAGCGGCTGGGAAGATTGTACTCACCATGAAAATCACTCTTCATGAAATGGTTCTTCGGGCAATGAATAGAGGGAGAAGAGAAGAATCTTCCTAAGAGTTTCTCAATAAAACCCTCAAAATTCCCCATCTCCGAAACCCGCGGGGATTACAATCGAGATGAAAAAAAAAAATGTGCAAAATGATGTAAAAATAAACTTTGTAATAAAAAAAAAATTCCCTATCTCCTACTGGACGAATGTCCAGCCAAACAGGGTGACTACAAAGCCGGGTGGCTGAGGCCCAGAAGCTGGCCAGGAGGCTAAGGCGCCTTCTAGGGAACAACAGGAAGGAGTCAGGTGGGGAAAATGTGGAACAAAGGAACAAAACCATTACCCACATCCAGGTAATGGCTGCCCCCACCCCCGCCCCCGCCTCTCCTCGTGTCTCTTTCAACTGTCTATGTGTTTCTCCTCCAGGGCTCTCCTTCCAAGTTCCGCGTGCAAGTGAAAACCGGAGAAGCACCTGCTTGCGGGTTACGCAGCTCTACCTGGCTCTCAGCTCCGCCCCTACTTCCCAGCCGCGAGTCCACGGCTGGGTGCTAGCGCCCCTGACAAAATCAGGCGGCTGGTCTCCAGGGGCGGGTTTTGAGCGCAGCCGACCCGACTGCGGTCTGCAGAGAGGGAGCAGGGCGGCGACTCCCGCGTGCGATGCGCTGGGACGACTAAAGGTGCCGCAGGGGGCGTGGCTCCAGGGTCCGGCTCCAGGCCAGCTGCATGGGTGCCCGCTCAGTGAGGTCAGCGCCTCGCGGCTCGCTGCTCCTGGCGTCTCGCTGGCCTGCAGAGGCCTCCGCTGTTGCCTTCCATAACGGTCACCTGATCCGGGAGCAGGGGGGCAGACAGCCTCAGATGTTTATTTCCTGATGACCAACTGGCCTGACAGACAGACAGCAGGGTGATAAGAGAAGACAGAGGCGGCGGCCGGGCGGGCGGGGCTGGATAAAGGAACCCCCTGCCTCTGAGAAGCGCTGTTTAGCTTGGCTGGAGCCAGGAGTCACTTTGACATTCCCCAGGGATTAAGCAGGCTGTGTAGAAGCTGGGTCTCCACAGGGGGTGCGGAGCCCCATGGAACTTAAATCATGCAATTAGCCACTAGCTAACATTCTTCCCACATTCATTTCATACCTTTGGGACTCCCCACCACCCCACCAAGAAAATCCAGAGGCGACTTATTTTATAACATCTCTGACTGTACCCCCGTTGCTTTGCCTCCTCCTGAAATGGTGCAGGAGGTCATTAACTGGTCAGCTGGTCACTAGCTGTTCTCTGCATCCTTCTAAGCCCAGCTCAAAACTCCCACTTTTCCCCCAAGATGAAGCCCAGGCAGCCAGGTCATCCTGAGGATCTGAACTCAATGCTCTTCCTGGCGTGGGACCAGGTCATGGACAATGGTCGGTGGAGGTCGGAGCTCAAGCCACTTGGGCTGGGGGCAGTGATGCTTTCAGGGAGGCAAAGATGCTGACCTCACTCCTGGTTTGCGACAACTGGATACACAACTAGTGGTTTGAAATCTGGATTTTCTGACTCTCTGGGCACTACTGCTTTGATCATCACACAAGAAATGCGTGGCTTGCTAGAGGGCACTGGGGTCTGGCTGGTAAATTCTTGCCCAGGGAGATGGGGGCTCAGTCTTTCTCTGCAGCCAATGAGGGCTCTTCTGGGCCAGTTGTTAGGCAGAAAAGAGCCTTCTGGGTCATGTCCTCACTTTTCCTCAGCTAAAGTTCCCGGACTGTCTCCTTCAGCTTCAAATGTGCATCCAGTTCCATGAGTAACCACATTATTTTTAAACAGCATCCTTCAGCCACTGTCTCTCCTGGGTTTTCAGAGAGGCAGTCCTTCATGAAGCCAGCACAGGAGTTTATTTTTTGATTGTTAAAAACATTTGCAGGGTTTGGGTGGGGTATCAGTGAAAGATTAAGGTATAGCTCTCAGAGGAGCCAGCAAATAGATAAAGTTCCCCTGGGTGGGGGAGGGGGCACATGGCGAAGAGAAGCCAAGATGGGGGAGACATGGCAATCAATGGATGAGCTACAGGAGACAGAGAGGGGACTTAGTGAGGAACAGCTGATCTCAAAAGCCCTGCTCCATCAAGAAACACTATGTTATCTGCTGAGTCTTTGAAAGCGGCCTGCCCCCCACCCCCACCCCAAGGATTAGCTGCCACTGGGGTTAGAGTCACAGCTCCCCCATTTAGCATCTGGTCAATGGCTAAACTTCCATGAGCCTTAGTTTTCTTACTTGTAATCTGGGCATAAAAACAAGCACTAATGAGGTGGTTATGAGGATTAAATGAGAAATATGTGCTCAAGACAGGCTGGCACAAAGTAACAGTCATAAAGGGTAAATTGCCAAGGGGACGGGATGATAAATCAGGGTGAGGGACAAAGAGATAGTATAGGATAGAGTCTAATTTTAGTGGTGCACTTAATATGGTAGGTGTGCTGTTTTTCAGTGAGGTATACCTGAAATGTACAAGTTATATAATATGGTGTTACTTTGATAAAAATTAATTAAAAAAATAAAGTAAGCAACAAAGAGATGGTAAAGATATTATTAAAACCCAGATAATTTGTACTACATTCTATTCATAGGATGCTTAATATTTACCCATAATTGTCAAACTAGTGGATTAGAACCGAACCAGTGTAATTGCAGGCAACTTAATAAGTCAGTGATTTAACTGTCTTTATTGAAGTTGTTGGAAAAGCTAGATACAACCAAGGTGGGGAGCCCTGGGAGGTCAGGTCCACACAGGATGATGCCCACCTACAAAGGAATAGAATATAATCGTTAAAAAGAAGAGGCTACATCTATATGGGCTATCTGGAAATACATGGTCAGTGTGTTTCTCCTTCATTTTTCCAGGTGAACTGTTTCTTTAAAAATCTAACAACCTGCTAATGTATTACGTATTGCTAAGAATGATTAGTTGAAGAAATGGATAATCAAGTTTTGTTGTTTCTAGTTAATTAAAAACACAAGTTCATACTAAAAAGATCCAAACAACAGATTCACACTAGTAACATTTTCTGTCAAATGTGCAACACTATAAAAGGTCATGAAAGGAAAAATTTTATGTCCCATCCCAATTTCCAGAATTACTGTTAACCTTTAATTGATTATACAATATCTAGTAATAGTTTAATCCTCTTTTGGTTTAATCAAATTTAACACAGATTTCATTATAGTATGATGCTGTTAGGAACTTATATTTCTCTTTAATAAAACACCTTGGAAGTCTACCCAGCAACACATATAGATGTAGTCTCTTCTTTTTGAGGGCTATATTATATTCCTTTGTAGGTGGGCATTATCCTGTGTGGAACTGGTCCCTTAGGGCTCCCCACCTTGATTGTATCTAGTTTTTTCCTACTATGAACAAGGCCATAATAATTATGCCTCTACATACCTACACTTTGGTGTTGGGTAACCTAAAAAATAAATATTCCTAGAATGTTAATGGCTAAGTCAGTTTTCTTTGTTGCAACTTTAAGAGGCTGTGTTAGGCCACTGAAAAAAAAGGTTGCAGCATCTATAGTAGTTGAACCTACAGAGCTTGAGAATGTCAGTGTCACACAGTTACACCACCTCTGGTTACGATCAAATTTTACAGTCTATTAAGAAAACTTATTAAAAAATAAGTAGTAATAATAGGCACACAGAATAGCAGTGTTTTATTAAGTGAGCTCATCTGCAGAGAGATGTGATCACAATCACCTTGCAAGGTGAGTTAGCTCCTCTTTGAACAGAGAACAGGGGATTGCAGGGAGTCAGACCAGGTTCTGAGCCTCAGTTCCACTACTATGTCCCTGTGACTTTGGACTTCTCAAGTTTGCCTGCAAAATGATGAATTCAAAAGAAATAAGGGTTGGAACCCAGTAAATAGTCATTAATATTACAAACAAGCCAGAGTGTCAGAGACCCTGTCAAGTTTGACGGTCACACTAGCAATAAGAGTGATCTGGGTTCTACTCTCCACTCTTCCTATCACCTCCCACCAGGCTGCTTAATTTCTTTTTGCACCTTCTTCTTTGAATTTTCATGGTTGTGAGACACCAGTTTGGAACGTCTTATTAACTGACTGGTCTGGAAAGATAAGACTGCCAGCTGAGTCACAACTCCAAGAAGCAATTCATATTCAGTGGAAGAGGCAGACAGCATCTCAGTGTAAGAGGACAGGCGAATCTCAGCTCCTGTCTGTTACTGAGGCAGAGTAGAGCGGTCTGGGGTCAGATTCCCCCAACTGCCTCTGCCTTTAAAAACCAGGTGTCATGGGGGAAGTTCTTGGACTTGAGCCTCAGTTTCTAAATCCATTCTAAAATATGGATGACAGTAATGACCTCACAGGTTATTGTGAGCATGAAGTCAGTAATAATCTATGAAAACACTTAGCAGCTGACTCTTGTTAAATGTGCAATATAGTCACAGCCACAGCCTCACTGGCTGACTACAGTTTACTGGTAGGTCAAGCGGGACAGGATGCTTCTGGGGAGTAGAACAAAGAGAGATGTTACCAGTCTCACCCACTAGTCATGCTCCCCATTTATCATGTCAGGTGACTCAGCCAGCCTTTCTCTCACTTGTGTAACTGTGAAATGCACTCTGGTGTGTGTGTGTGTGTGTGTGTGTGTGTGTGTGCTGCTGGTGGTGAGGGCACAGAGCAAGCAAAAGTCAGACACTATCTTTTCTTAATAATGAATTTTAATCTGAATAATCAATAGTTTCTTAAATGGCTGCAACCGTGGCTAGGGATCATTTACATTCTTTCTGGAAAGAAGTTAAAAAAGTATAAGGTGAAACACATTTTTCATCAGAATGCAAAGAAGAAATGCCTGTTTGATGTTATCTGGACAACATGTGTGGGGTCCTGCGGTGGGACGTGAACTAGCTCAGGTCTGCTGCAGCACCTCCTCTCCCTCCACACCTGCTTCAATTCAAATTTCAGTTATCACATGACACACAACTTACAAATAAGCCATATTAATGGAAATGAGAAACCTTGTAAATTATTATGAATTAATTTTTTCTAACTTCTTTCTAAATTTTTTTTTGTATTTTGAAAATTTTGAACTTAGAGAGCAAGCACTGGAATGCCTAGATTTACCCACAGCTACTATTTTGTCACAGATGCTACAACATATTAGTTTTGAACTGTAAGAAGCTGCATTCAGATAAGATGGTGTTTTTTGCTAGTAAAAATATGAGAATGGATTTAATCATATCATATTGTGATATCCAGGCACTCGATTTCTTGGAATTTGAGAATCGTTGCTCTGTTTGGCTACAAGTTTGGGGTAGCAGGAATCATACTTGTATCAGATGCCAGATTGAATACCTCCTGCACCAAAGATGAAGACAAACCCGCTCTGATCCGATAGGACTGTGCCAGCTGGTGCCCTCACTCCTTGGTTTACATATTTGGTAACTGACCCTCACAGAGTTTGGGTGACGCTATTGGGGGTAATAATTTTAGGAAATTTCCCTAGACACAGGGATGGGAGGCATGGAATGTGGACATCTTTAGGAATTTATGCAAGAAAGTACAGATGATGAACTTCGGGCAGTTGGAGAAGATTTTCTGGGACTGCCTCTTGCTAACATGTATGTTCAGACCAGTTACCCTGAAGCCGCCTTATTTGTGAAATGGTGACAACAGTCAATACATTAAAAAAATTTTTTTTTTGAGATTCAATTTTGGGAATTTTGTTGATCTTTATGGGTACAAGGAATTGATATAGATCTTTTTTGGAGTAAAGAGAAAGAAGGGCGAGAGGGAGAGAGGGAGAGAGAGGAGAGAGATACTGAGCGAGAAAGCGGTGGGGGATGAAAAGGAGTCGTGGAGGGAAGGACCTTAGGCAGGTGGACAGAAATTCAAGGGAGATTTAGTTTCTAAGAGTCTGGCTGAAAAGGTGACAGGAACTCACAGTTAGGGGAGAGAAGAAAGCATCTTTTAGGGAATTCAATGAGTTGCCAGGCCCCAGGAAACCTCATCCAGAATCTTCCTCTGGGCGGGTCGGGGACCCTCGCAAGTTCTTTCCTGGCGGGGCGCGCCGGAGAGTGCGCTCTGGTTCCCCAGGCGCCCGGGACGCTTTTCCTCCTAGCGGGGTTGCAGGAGTCAGGGTTTAGGAAGCGTCGGAAGGACTGCGAGGATCTCCTGGGTGGCCGTCTTGCGTGGTCTTCTCCCAGTTCCTACGTACTTTCTGC
>NW_004567112.1:11743510-11766062 GCF_000260355.1 Condylura cristata | reverse complement strand
CTCCCCGCGCCACCGGGAAGGACAAGGGGACTGGGCACGGGGACCCCGGCCAGTGAGCGCCCGGGCCACGGGGCCGCCCCTCGGGCGCCTTCTCTCGCCGCGAGCCGGGGCTGGCGTCACCTCCCATGGTGCGGGCCGCAGCCATGAGCCAGGACGCGGACCCCAGCTGCCCGGAGCAGCCCGACAGAGATGCCCGCAGCGTGCCCGGTGCCCCGGCGCCCTCGGCGCCTCCCGGGCCGCGAGGGGTGCAGCCGCCGCCGCCCCAAGCCGGCCTACCCCAGATCATCCAAAAGTAAGAGGAGGGATACGGGAGCGGGGCGCCGGGGGGCGCTGGGGGAGCGCGCCCGGACGCCCCCCTCTGTGACTTGGTCTCTAGGTTCCTTCTAAACTGCTGTCGGCCGCCTGGCGCTGGAAGTTTTCTAGCCCACTCGGTCGGCGGTCGGTGCCACTCTGGCTGCGAGAGACGTGTAAAAATCGAGGAGTTTTGGGGGACAGGGAAGTCAAGTTCCTGGAGGAAAATCCCTTTGTGCTCCGCATTGCCTTGCTCTTCTCTTCGGGGCTGCTACTGGCTATTTGGAACTAGAGTAGCTCACATTGGGGCAGCTCACCCAGAGGCGAGAGCTCATCTTTCTGGTCCTGAGAGGCCGCGGGCGTGTTTGGGGAGCTGTGCGCGAGCGTGTGCGCGCGTGAGGGTGTGTAAGGAAACCCGCTACGGGGAGACCGGCTTTAGTGCTGCTCCCGGAGTCATCGTGACATGGGGGGGAAAGGGTGGCTAGGGTTTGTAAACAACATATTTTGCTTTGCCCTGAAAGAACTGTTTACACTTTTGAAGAAGGCCCTTGAGCAGAGTTCTCAGCCACGCCACCGTTTTCCATTCATGCTTCCATCTGGCGATTCGTGAACTATGCGACTTGGGTCGTGAATTTTCAGAGCGCCCCTTCCCAAGCCGTGAGTAGGTCGGGGTGATCAGCGGGCCCCAGAAGCGCTTTCAGCCCATCTGGGGGCCTAGAAGTAAAACCGCGATGTTTTGTTCGATCACTTTTGTTTGACAGTTTAAGGCCTAGGGTGTTGGTTTGTTCGCTGGCTCTTTACTCTAAAGGACTTTCCGCAACTTGTAATGAACTCTCTAAACTAGTTTAAGAAGTACAGGCACCTCTGAGCTTTGAGGCTGTCCTGAAACTGACAAAAGAGAGGACTGCAGGTCCAACAGCCAACTCAAGGAGCAGAGCAGGTCATTTTTAGCGCTGCTGCATTGATGCTTTGAGTTACATAAACTTATCAAACTGGAGTCGAGAAATAACCGGGATGGGATGGAAGTGGAAGTAAATGGCTTAAATATTGGTTCAAAGACTGACTTATGCAATAGAAAGGATAGCTGGAATTCAAGTTTGACATCAAAGAAAGCGAGTATCATATTTCAGAACAAAATGGTTCCCTTTTTTGACTGGGACAACTTTTGCTTTAGTTTGATTTTATATCACTTTTAATCAACTGCTTTTCAACTATTTGAAAGTAAAAATATTTTGTTATTCTGTTACTTATTGTTTTATAAAATCAGCTAAATCTTATTAAATAGGATTGACAATTTACACGCATCATTACTTAAACTTTTTCTTTATAAAAACCAACAGAAAAAAGTTTTAAAACCTAAAGTTAACTTATTAAAAAAAAATCCTACCTGATCAATTATTAACGGGGAAATATGTAATGTGCTTCTTACCAGGCCAGTGTCTTCTGGCTTGGGATTGGTCTGCACATTAAATGTATCGAATTTGATTTAATATTGTAATGATACTACAGTTTTTTTGTCATTTACTTTTAATTAGGAAAAGATTAGGAAGTTTATCTTTACAGAAAAACCTTTGTAGGTGGGTGTCTGATTATGAAATATTGCCAGGTTGACAAATGCCATTCTGTGGGAAATGGATCATTAAAAGTATATTTTTGTGTATCTCATGTAATAAATAAATTTACCCTAAAATTCACTCCCACTTCGAGAGTTCCATCTCTGGAATATCTTACTTTCCGATAAGACTGAACTTTCAAAGATGGCTCCTTCTGCTTGTAGTCCAGAATGGGGACCTCAAAGAAGCACCTGATGACAGATCAGCGTTCAGGGGCCAGGTCCAAGGCCAGTGAGTGTGCCCATGGGATTTGGTGTTTGTGCGCTTATGTTTCAAAGTCTTTCTTTATAAGGACGATTTAGACTTTGCGCTCCCCTCAGCACCCACGGAAATTCCGCTGGAACCAGGCGTAACATGGCAAATGCTTTGCAGGTCCATCTTTAATGTGCTGAAACTTGAGCAGGTTATTTTGAAACTACGTTTGCATAATTTAATCTGAGCAACCATTTTTATGTAGTTATGAGGTGCTGTTTTCATCAGCCATCTTTGAGGAAAACGTAGCGGGGAGATTGCCCACAGCCGCAAAATGAGCTGTCTTCTCCTTGGTTGGAAGTTTTGTGAGCTAGAGCTTTGGATGGAATTCTCTGGTGGTGGATTGCAGAGTAAATAAATTTGGGGGAGAACCTATGTTTTTTCTGGTTATTTTAGTGATGTCATTATAGTAATGCATAAGAGAAGTTTGACCGCTTTCAAAACAATAAGGATTACAGTTCTTGTTGCATAAGGTTTAAAGATTAATTTCCCCCCACTTCATCATATCTGTTTACTGATTTTTATTAAGTGCCTTTTATTTCAGATAAATTAGTGACTGTTCAAATAATATTCATGACAATAATAGAAGCCAATTGCTATTCACATATATTATATTTGGTCTTCAGAGAACTGCTGTTTACTATATTAAGTAAGCTAAAATCTGACGCATGGTGACGAGTAAGATAGTTTCTATGGGGGAGTAAGGTTGGTTTTGGTGCTTGTTTTAAGGTATCCATTCTTGGTATTGTTACGAAGATTGCATCACAAGGTAATTTTTTTCTGAGCAGAACTTTCATTCTTGCAGGTGTATTTAGTTTTCTAAATGCAGAGTTCTTGGCTTTAGTCAAGAATTGCCATGACCTTTCTGCTCCTGTTAACACCTGACTTCTGTTCAATAAATGGCATTATCTATAAAGATGATTAGCCAGATTTAGACACATACAATGAATACCTTCTAAGATCTCGATTTTAAGCATGCATTTTCGTAGTTGGTCCATGTGGGGGAAATACTTGATAAAATGTAAACCATGTAAGCATTTGGACAACAAAAAATATAAGTGACATATCAGGGGACATTTGAGATGAATTTAGGAAATCAGAATAATTTAATAATTTAAAAATGTATCATTTCCATACTAGCAGGAGTGAGACAACCTTGGGCTGATAGGTGTTGGTGAATGTCTGATAAGAAACTATCTTCTCAAACATTTGTAATATTTTATTTTCAAATTTACGTTTTCGTATTGTTCTTTAAAATCAAACCTAAATTCTTGATTTATAAGAAATTATTTACCTCACGGAATCAGAAATTTAAATTTCTGGTTGTAAGTTTTGTAAAAATAAATATATTTTTTACATCATTCTTCATTTTGTACATTTTCTCATCTCGTTTGTAATCCCCATGGACTTCCCACCACTTCACCTTTGTGCCATCACCATAGTCCTATGCACAATTTTCCCACCCCAGTTTTAATCCTATTTCCCTCTCTACCCCCATAGAGTGTCTCTTGTTTATAGTTGTTTGTTGATGTTCATTTTTACTTTATTACAATTGCTTCCCCCTCCCCATCCCTTACGCTCCTGCTATGAGTGAAACCATCTGGTATTTTTCTTTTTCTTTCTGCCTTATTTCACTAAGCACGACCAGCTCCATCCATGTTGCTGAAAAAGGCATGCGTTTATCTCTTTTGATTGCTGAGTAATATTCCATTGTGTAGATGTGCCACATCTTCTTGATCCAGTCATCTATTTTTGGGCATTTGGGTTGAGTCCACATTTTCCCTATTGTAAATAGAGCAGCAGTAGACATAGGGGTGCAGGTAAACTTTTGAGTGAAGGCTTTTTAGGGTGTACATTTTAAAACGGTCTTCAGCATGGAAACAAAGCCATTTGGTCCTGTGTGAAATGTCAAAGTCAGAGGTCAGATGTGACCATGAAGTGTGCCATTCAGCTTGGAGAAAATTATCCAAACAAATCACATACTTTGTCTGAAATTAACATAGGTCAATCATTTAGATTTTTCTAAATAATTTGATTTCCTAAATGATTGACCTATGTTAATGGACCTATGCAACAAGATATTCCTGGGCAGTGGGTGACATGAGGTTGCATATTTAATTTGAGTATAGGTGACTTCTTTTTTCCCTTCTAGATTATTTTAATAAGGGGTGAGTGAAAAAGTCAATCAGAAATATATAGATTTTGATAGCTTGTGCCACCTCGTATGTATTTGTGGCTTGTAAAGCTATTACAGCCAGCTTATTTATCTACATTGTTGTCCATTTTAAAACAATATTTACTTCCCCTCCCCCCTCAGCTGTAGATCCCGTAGAATTTCTGCCCTCAATCCATACATCCAGCTTTGAGTTCCAAAGTTTTTGGTCTTCTGCATAGCAGTGGGAAGTTGCCAACTGTTTTCAGAGTAAGTTGCCTCCCTGATTCAGCATAGAAAATGTTATAAGCTGTCATTCAGCAGATAATTTTGTGTTGGGAAGGATCTCGGACCTCTCCTGACCCACAGTTGGGTGATGGGTGCCCACGCTGGGGATGCTGACAACTGCACTGTAGGTTCAAGGAGGCAACAAGAATTTGCTTAAAAGGGACGTTATCTCAACACGCACACTTGGTCCCTTTCTGGAAAGGGGCTGGAATTTCTAACATCTGTGCCGGCTTCTAACATCAGTTTAAGTCCATTTACTTTAGGGGGAAGAGGAATACACTCGTAGAAGGAATTTTGAAAATTTTAAACACCATCTTAAACTGCAAGTAAAACATTCGACAGGAGAAAACATCTGAGAGGATTAAGCGCTTATCCAAAACAGGGGAGGAAGAGGGAGGAGGTTCTTCGCACTCTGACAAATGTCTTAGTTTCTCTAGAAAGTTTCTCTTAAGAGTATTTTTTCAAAGGAAATTTGCCCGAAGATTTGTTGTGATAAATATTTTTAGAGTAAAGACATCCAGTTCTGAGTTTTTCTCAAATAGCCAAAGAGATCAGTATTATGAAATGTAGTGCATTATCTCCATTAGTCACAGTCAATGACTATGCATATGGTGAACACAGAGCTGCTCTAAGCTAGTGTGGTAGGGGAAAGAAGAAAAAGGTCACCACGTGTTATGTTCTTTTATCTGCTTATTTGCTCTCTGCCTCCTTAGGAGTTTACCAAAGCAATACTTTAAAAAGCCGAAAGCTGCAGTTGGAATGTGAACTTCAAGACCTCTTTGCCCTCTCATGGAGTCACAGGGGGTAGGGAGGACTCCATCAGGATTGTCTCACAGTGAAACGATCCCACATTATCCAGTTTCCCTCTCTTTGATTTATTTTTCTTGTGGCCGTCGGTTCTTGACACCAGTTAAAACTAATCACTTCCTTGCCTGCACTAGCTAATCCCGGAGCAAACAAATCAATATAACTCAATTCACCAAATGTTGGGAGCTGGGATATGATCAAGGGATGGCAATTGAAATGGATGGGAGAAGACATGGAAAGCAAGGGTAGATGAAGCACGAGAGTAGACTTAAAATACCAAAGGCAATTCCACCCCCTTCATAGGCCCTGGTCTCCTCTGCCAAACAACCCTGAAGGGGTCTCCTGTGCCACAAAAATCCCACTTAATCTGACTTTTGTTTCCTGCCACAGTAATGATCTTGTTTGGAATGTCTAACTGATACGAGTTTGTGTATTTTAACAGGCAAACTTAGCAGGACTCACAGCTGGTGTGAGTGACTGGTAGCTGTGTTCAAAATTGTCGAGTTTTGCGAAAAGTAAAGTGATCCATGTTCCAGAACCAAGGCAAAGATGTTAATTAGAGGTTTGCAGAAGGAGCACATGCCAGATCTTTTTCTGGTTAATGAAACTGGCTGCATCTTGGTGATTGTGTGCTGTCCTGGAAGCCTAACCTTGTTCCCACAGTGAGAAGACTGGGAATTCCCAACTCTCATGAAGAAGGCACATTTTTGAATCAGGAATGTGAATTTGTTTTCTAAAACCACGAAAAGGGTGTTGGCACTGCGCTCATGTTTTGCCTGGCTCAATGGGTGGTCAGAATTTAAATTCCATCCAACTAAAGTTTCAGTCTTCCACATTTACAGACAAGTTTGGGGACAAGTCAGCATGGCCAGCTGTTTGAGGAGGAGGTGGTAGGGAAGGACCACCCCTTAATGTTTTCAGTGTGTTTTGGATAAGAGACATAGATCCACCTAACACGATAAAGTCTTACAATGCAGGAGTTATAGCCAGCTTAATCGACCCGTCTGCTTCCTGCAGTTCCTGCTGGATTTTAGATGATAAATATGCTTCCTGATGGTTTACAAGGCCACTTTTCTGACTCGCTGACAACCGACCGCTGAGGGAGGTGGTGCATATTGATGTGAATGCACTTTATGAGCAAAAAGGGGGCAGTTATGGCACTTGCATGAGGATGTGTCAGTAAGGTGTAGCTCAGTTTGCTGAGTAGATCTTTCCGTATATTCAGAAACAAAGGGCTGGGTGTTAAGCGTTTGGGTGGTGGATATCACCCTGTAAAGATGTTTCACAGCGCTTTTCTTTCCTTTTATGTGGATTTGCTTTAAGGGTACACCAGGGCCATTTGTTACTGCCCTTACTTTGTATCTGCCTTCTCTCCATCACAGCAAGGACCCATCTGCCCTCAGTTGCCACTTTCCACTCAGGCACAAGCCTGGAAGCCTCTGCTCGTACTTGTCTATCCCAGATACTCTGCAGCTTTGTGACTTGTCTACACTTGGTCCCGAATGTTTCTGCTTCTTAATTATTCCCTCTCTTAGACCTGACCAACTTCCAGTGTCATAATGCTGAAGGGATTGATAATATGTTATCTTTTAAAATCTGTATTGTTGTTATTACCATATTTATTACAAGGTTACTTTTAAAGATGTGTCATTTTCACCAAGTCACTTCTGTTGGTTCATTTTGAATTTGCTATTGAATATAACGACGACGTAGGGTCTGCCTGCCACGTAGGGTCTGCCTGGTGTTATCAAGTGTAAAACGAACATCTTTGCCCTAAATTAATTATTGGGTTTCTGACAAAGAGGATCAGAGTGGAAAAATACCCTGGTCTGGGAGTGGGTGACCTGGACAAGCCAATTAACCTTCCTAATCCAGCCTCTCTGGGGACAGGGAATGATCGATAGCCGTCCCTTCCAAGAATAACATTGTGCGAACCTCCAGGAGTATTCCTGATGATGTCAGTGTAGAGGGAGCTGCCCTCTCCTCCTGTGCATCTGGTTGAGACTATCTTCTGCAGCTGCATTGTAGTCACTGGCACAGGTTCATGTTTGTGAGATTGATCATTCATGAAAACAACAATAAGGATGAAGAAAGAGAATTCAATGCTTCTTTGCAACTTTTGCAAAGGCTCTTTGGTTCAGTGATGTGAGCTTGTCATAAAAGCAGGTGCTAATGCTAGTGAAAAGGGACACAGATTATACTATTTTTTTCATCATTAGTCATTTTAAAAATTAAAAACCATTACTTCAGAATGCTGAAGAATAACCTTGAGTTTTCAAAAAGAGCACTGTTTCCAGTTCTGGAGACAGAGTACATCATTTTCATGGGTCTAAGTTAGATTGTATTAAACACGGTTGGGAGTGTGTTTAATGACATTATTTTTAGAGGCAGAAAACATAAACATAGGGCTGACAATCTTCCAGGAGTGTGGCTGCTGCTTGGACCCGGATCCTCTGAGCCAGGCACGCTGGGTCAGTGTCTGGCAGCTGAGACCTGCAGGAGAAACTTAGTGAAGAGATGGAGACCAAGCTTGTCCAAAAGCTGGGCTTTGGTGCTTGTGTGTTCTCCTGGAATCCTAGACACCAAACATTTCCAGAGCCTCTGAAGGGTCTCCTCGGAGTCCTGCTTCTTCCTAGGCCAGCTGGTTACCAATAGCCTGGAGTTATTCATAGCCTTTTTTTTTTTTTTAAGATGCTTAATGTTTTCAAACTTGTACATAAAAAGGAGATGATTCATGTGATTAAATCTTGACTTGCAGTTACATATATAGTGAGTCTGAATTTAAGCTATTTGTTGCAGACATGTAATTAGTAACCAATAAATGTTTCTCAGTTGAGAAAATAACACATGTGCATTATGATGTCCTGTATCCTTCAGACCACGATACCATTATCATGTATCTGGTGGCTGAGGTGTTAAGTCTCAGCACTAGGCTATGACTGTGACATTGTCACAACCCACCACTACAGCCTGAGTTCGATCCCTAGGTTATGTCTCAGCACTCTGCTGCTATCTGCAGCCACTGCAGTACAAGTTCCATCTTAGCCAGAGAGCTGACACACAGGGCGCAGCAGACCTCTCCTGTCCCTCCCACTCCTCCCCTCAGCGTGTATTTCAGTAAATCCACCTGTTCTGCTCCCCACTCTGTCTCTGGTGAATCCTCTCACCACCACCCCATCCTGTACCTGTGGCCTGTACCCCAGCTCTTCTATGCAAAAGTAAATGAAAACTTATAAAAAATAGAATGATGCCATTATCTCATATTTATTATTATAGAAGGAAAATCATATATCATTAACTAAGAAAACTTATAAATAGCACTTTCTTTTTTTTTTAAATCTGGGGAACAGGCCAGAGGCTCAGGGGCGGTGAGAGGCTTCACCAGAGACAGAGTGGGGAGCAGAACAGGCAGACCGACGAAGTACACTGCTGAGGGGAGCAGTGGGTGGGTCAGGAGAGGTCTGCTGTGGTCTGCTGCGCTATGTGGGTCACCTCCTGGGGCGGGCGGGAATCGAACTCATTCAGAAGTGGCTCTAGCTTCTTAGTGCTGTGCTCCAACCCGCTGCACCACCAGGGAGGGCCCATCTTTTTTTAAAGAATATGTGAGCATATATGCTGGTGCCTGGAAAAGCAGCTAAAAAACAATTATGAAGATGTTGATAGTGATTCTGACTCTCCGTGATACAGTTACAGTGACTCATCTGTTCAACATTTTTATGCTTTCTATTTTTTCCCAGTGAACATAGTAATTTTACAATCTGAAAAAACAAAATTATTTCCATTGTTTTAAACATTGCCCTGTCTTTAAGATTAAACTCACTTGTGTTTTAAATATTAGACTTGAAAAGTATCTGAGAGTTGCTTTAGCCCAATCTCCCCATGTTTCCAGTTAAACAACTGAGCATCAAAGAGGTCAAGTGAACTGAGAAGGTGACACAGCCTCCTAGAATAGGAATCTCCAGTCTCTCTCTCTTGCGTTTTGTGCTAGACTACCCTTTCATTCCCCTGGAAGTGGGCAGGAGAAAAACAGAGACCATTCACAGCTGGGCCTACCACAAGGGAATTTTGAAAGACACCTTTGGGTGATATTCCTCCCCTCCTGCACCTAGAGGTTTGCCCCCGTGAGCCAGCAGTCTGGGTTTCTCCAGTGCATCTCATGCTCTGTTTCTTCCTGCTAAACAGAAACCAAATCACATTTTCTCCTCTACTTGTCTCTGTTCAAGGTTGCTTTTTTTGAGATTTACTAGACTCCCATTTTCCTTTCCTACCCAGAAGCATCCTTTTGACCCCTTCAAACCATGAGGTCCTTTTGATAAAAGGACAGCTGATATTTTTACTTACAGAAACAAAAGACATATTACTTTCTCCCAAGCCAAGAATGACGTGCTTGCTATTATTTCTGTCACCATTACTATTGATGGTAATTGGGAAGTAAGTAACTGATGGTAGTAGCAAAGTAAGCTTTGCTCTGGGGGCTGCGTTTGTGTTCTTGCGCACTCTCTTCTGTCTTACCTTAGTCTGTCTACCTATAATATAGAGATGTATTTTCCCTCTTCCCAAATATTTGTCAACAAGTAGCCTAATCATAAATCTATTTTCATTCCTATTAAAAAATGATTTATTTACTTATGCATACAGAACTGGGGTATAGGCCAGAGGAGCAGGTAATGAGAGGAGTCACCAGAGACAGAGTGGGGAGCAGAACAGGCAGGGTGACTGAAGCACACCATTGAGGGGAGCAGCAGGCGGGTCAGGAGAGGTCTGCCACGCCCTGTGGATCAGCTTGGGGCTGGGGATCGAACTTGTGTTGTACTGGCTGTGGCCAGCTTCACAGTGCTGCACCTTCATCAGTTGTGCCACCAGGGAGGGCCCCATTCTCATTTCTAAGGACACATGTCCCGTAAGTATGTTTTCCTGATAAACGTTAGATTTGTGACTTTTTCTGTTTGTCAGAAAATATAAAGTTATCTCTTAAAGCCCCTGGTTGAAGTTCATAAGTGCATCTGTTAGATGTTAATGTGGTAAATGTCTCTGCTGTGTTCTGTTCTTCCTGATCAAAGGCTCCAGGTTACTTGTCTTGTGGAATGAACCGTGATCTGGATGTTTTGTCCCTGCCTCGTGACTGGGTTCGGCTCAGCATTTTGGCAAGGATGCTCATGGGTGAGGTGTGTGCCACTCAGTCTGGCCCTTGGTTACCATGCCAGCCCTCTCCATAGTGCCATGGCATTTTTCTCTTCATGATTATTAAGTTGTCGTGAAGGGGAGGAGGGTTGATTCCATTTGTTGTTTCCCAGCAAACATTCATTTAGTCATCTTATCTTTCAATTAGACTGTATCTTTAAATGGCCCTTTCAAAGAAATACGTAAAAGTGAAACGATAACAAATATCACTTTAGAGGGAGTCTGCCTTGGGCTGCAATATGTTAAAAAAAACCCTGAAGGTAAAATCCTTTTTGAGACAATGGCAATAAATGGATGCTAATGTAAATTTTGGTAGCTCACGCAATTTTTGAAAGCATCCTCTTAAAGCTCTGTTGCTCTTTGCACAAATGTTTTATCTCCCTTTTTGAAGTGACTACATGAAGCCGATTTAAAAAATGACATATAACTTGGAGCTGAAACCGAGAGTCCTGGAGCTCTTCTGTGACTACCAGTTTGTTCATGCTTTTTAGATTTAAGTTACAGTTATTTTTGCCTATTGTAGATTGGTGCTTATTTTCACACACAAAATATGTATGGGTGGGAAAGTGATTGGAGTGGTGAAAAGAATCAGGAGTAAGGAGCTCAGTGTTCTAGCTTCAGCTTTGCCAACATTAACCTTGTGCCTCGGTGTTCTTGCCCACAAAAGAGAGCAACAGTGATAAAGTGATCGGCAGCTAATATTTATTGAGCTGCCTGTGTGCCAGCCATTACTTTAAGCTCTTTATCTATATCCATGTGCCCGCTGAATTCAGTAGTAATTCTCCAAGCCAAGAGCTGTCTCTCTGTTCATTTTACTGACAAGGAAACCAAACCACAAACTATCAATACAAGCTAAGAAAAATAGTACTTTTGAAAGTATAGGCCGGTACGGTGGCGGGGGGAGCTGAAGGAGAATGTTATGTCAGTTCATGTGATCCTATCATCTTTGTAAATAGCTGTGTCCTCAAGATAATTTATAGAAAATCCATCATGTACAAAGAACATAGCATAGAAAAATTACTGAAATAAATTGAAAGGAGGTCGTATTTAATTTCAGACAAACTAAACAATCCAATTAAAACTTTTTTGGTTGTTTCTTTTGCTTGTAACTTTAAGTATGCCTTGTGGTTTAAAGTGAAATCCATATCCCAATTTAAATTCCATGAGCAAATCTGACTCTGGCATTGGATTCACTGTCTTATTCTGCTTGTTATGCGTGTTAGGCAAGACCTGAATTTGATGCTCATAGAGAGTATATAAACACTTATAATCCTCTCAGCATGTGCTAAAATAATAACAGATATGAGAGTTTGATTTGCAAAATGAGTGTTTGCCAAGTTCTACCAGACCATTTTGAACCAATTCAAAAAACCAGGATTCAGCAATGATTAAAGCGGCCCAGCTCCTATTAATAGCCAAAAGAATTCCTGACTTGAAATACGGCCACATCAAGCTTGCTAGTCTTATTGGACATATTTCTTGAACGGTCTCAGCATATTGTTACAGGTGCCCTTTTGCTTGTTGGTAAAAACCAGACTTAATAAAAATCAATAATCAGGAGAGGATTGTTTGCTCTTCCCATGGGAAAGGGCTTACTGTAAAGATCCCTTAAGCAGTGAGTTCTTCACTGTTTCTCAAACAAAAATCTAGTAAGAATTTAGAGATGGTAATTAAAATCTTTTTGGTATTTTTTTTCCAGTTTTGTAGAGGTATAATTTAAGTTTACTAAACTACACATGTTTAAAACACCCATCACATGGTTAAAATAATAGGATTTTTGATTGAAATAATGTTGGTTAATGACATTAGTTAGGTTTTCCTGTGGCCTTTAAATCAACATCTGTATCTACTGCCTTATGTAGTTTCTATCCATTATCACAGTTACCCTCTTCTACCCAATTTACCTGTCCCTCTTGCCTCCTGATTAACACTTTTTTGGTTTTATAGTCTACATCATTTGTTTTTGTTTTAATTAGGTCATTTGTTTCTTTATGCACTACATGAGTGAAATACAGAAATACAGTGTCTTTCTCTGACTTGTTTTACTTGTATAATACCTTCTTGTTCCACCCATGTTGTTGCAAATATCAAGATTTCACTTTTTAAAAAAAAATAATTGAGTAGTATAATAAACATTTTGTAAACAACCTCAAAAATTTCTTCATGCCTTTAGAATTTATTCTTCTCCTTCCCTTAATCTCCTACTCAAGCAACTATTGATCTACATTCTGTTACTATCATTAGCTTTTATTTTCTAGAATTTTATACAAATGGAGTCACAGTGTATATTTTTTTAAAATTGTGGTAAAATATATCAACATTTACCTTTTAAAAATTGTTTAAAAGTATTCAGTGGGTATTAAGTACTATCTGATGTTGTGTAGCCATTAATACCATTTACTTGCAGAATCTTTGAATGACCCCAAAAGGAAATTATACTCTCCATCCCTTTCTTTCCCTTGCCCAGTGACAACCTTGAATCTATTTTTTGTTTCTGTGGGATTTGCTATTGTAAACATTTCATGTAAATGGAATTGTATAGTATGTGGCTTTTGTAACTGGCTTCTTTCGCTTAGCATAGTATTTTCAAGCTTCATGCATGTTGCAGCCTCTTATTATTACCCAATTCCTTTTCTTTACCAAGTAATTTTCCATTCTCTGGCTATACCATGTTTTGTTTATCTTTTTATTAGTTAATGGATTTGGGTTCTTTCCACCTTTTGACTACTGTGAAGAGTGCTGCTATGAGCATTTGTTACAAGTTTTTGAATATTTGTTTTCAATTCTTTTGGAGATATATTTTGGAATGGAATTGCAGGGTCATGTGGAGATTCTGTTTTTGATATATTGAGGAACCTTCAAACTGTTTTACAAAGAGGCTGCACCATTTTGACTTTCCAATGATATTAAGTGAAGCTTTCAATATCTCTGCAACCTTGCCAGGACTTGTTTTCTTTTTCCTAGTGGTGGCCATCTTGGTGGTATAACCAACACTATGGTTTTGATTTGTTCCTCCTTAGTGACTTTTGATGAGACTATTTTTTCATGTGTCTGTTGACCTTTGTATATGGTATTGAGAGAAATGTTCACACAGGTCTTTTGTCTTTTAATTATGTCTTTGTTATAAAATAATATGAGTTCTTTATAAAGTCTGGATACTAGACCCATGTCAGATTTGCAAATCTTTTCTACCATTCTGTGGCATCTCTTTTAGTGTAATCCCTTAAAGATCTCTTTAAGTTTTTCTTCTTCTTCTTTTTTTTTTTTTTTTGCGTATATCAAAAGGCCTTTTTATTGTTGTGTGGCTTTCCATTTTATATATATCATACATTGTTTATCTCTTCACTTGTTGATGTTTGAGTTGATTCAGTTTTGGATTACTACAAATAAAGCTGGTGTGGACATTCATTTGCAAATTTTCAAGTGACCATATCTTTTTTTTTCTTGACTCAATATGTAGGCCAATTATTTAATCTTTTAGGAATGCAGATATTATACATGAGAATCATTGTGTGGGTGAAAATATCTTTGAATGTATACTTTTTATTACTGTGTCTTTGAACAAAGCATGTTAATATGAACCTTCAAGGGGTTTAAAAAAACATACTTTTTTATCTAAGTTTTTAGGATCAGGGAGTCATTAGCTTAGTTTTTTTGTTTCCTCTTTTTAGAACTCTTCCTTTGATGATTTTTAAAAAAATATTTTATTTCTATTTTTGTGAAGAAGAACTGGGGTGTAGGCCAGGGATGCAAGGGATGAGAGGATTCACCAGAGACAGAGGGGGGAGCAGAACAGGCAGATCTAGTGAAATACACTGCTGAGGTGAATAGCTGTTGAGACTGGTGAAGTCTGCTGTACCATGTGGGTCAGCTCCCTGGTCAGGGATTGAACCCAGGCACTAAGCTTCAACACCTAGGCCACCAGAGAGGCCCCATTAATGATTTTTTTTAAAGATATCTGGAAAGTTTTATCTTTAATTCAGGGAATAGATTTTTTAAAAAAGATTTATTTATTTATGCATACAGAACTGGGGTACAGGTCAGAGGTGCAGGGATGGTGAGAGGACTCACCAGAGACAGAGTGGGGAGCAGAACAGGCAGATCAATGAAGTCCACTGCTGAGGGGAGCAGTAGGTGGGTCAGCAGAGGTCTGCTGCACCATGTGGGTCACCTCCGGGGCAGGAAAGGATCAAATTCATGCTGAAGTGGCTTTAGCTTCTTAGTGCTGTGCTTTAACCTGCTGCACCCATTACTGATTTTTAATTGGACAAATGATTGTTACCATGGAAGCTGGGTAAGATGAACAAGACAAGACTGTAGAACTTAAAGCAGGAAGTCCCCCTAGAGATTATCTAATTCAATTCTCTTGTTTTATAGAAAAGGTAACAAGTCCAGAAGGGAGAACAGTTTACCAAAGGCCACTGGCTGTCAGAGACATTCAGATAGCAGAGAACACTTTTGTGCTTGGGAGAGTAACTTTGAGTCTCCTGGCCCTGAGGTGTCCGCAGAGGCAACAGCTATATAGAGCAAACAAGGAGGCTGATTTCCTGCAGGGCAGTAGGATTCCCAAGGTGCTTCCCCTCCTTGGGGATTATCCTCTTTAATCCTCCAACAAAGGTGTGAAGTAGGTAAGGATTAAGTAAAGACTGGGCCGCAGGGTCACCTAGCCAGTGATTGGAGAGCCCAGGCTGAGGGCCAGGCCTTCTGGCCCTTTACAACTTGCTCCACTTCCTTCCTTCCTTTCGAGCCTCTCCCCTCTTCCTTGCCCACCACCTCTGCCCATGTTCAGGCCCCCCGGAACTTCCCCCCCTGCCTCTAGCTGGGCCTATCCTCAGCGCTTTCTTCTCCACCAGTACAGCCTCAACCTGTCACCTGCTTGCTGAAAGCCCTGCTGTAACTTCTTGTGCTTGTGGGTTAAGATTCAGACAGCCTCGAGGTCCCTGTGGACCTGCCCCACTTAGCTGTCCCACTCTGGGTTACTATTTTGGCTGCCCCCTCCTCTACCTGAACCCCCTCTTCTCCTCAGCTCCAACATTTCCTTTTATCCACATGGATTCTGCTTAGCAGTCACCTATTCTAAGGACCTTTCCTTGCATGGCACAGGCAGGGGAGGTTGGGTACCCATGGCACCCCTTTTAGCATTCACCCCATGATTACTTCTTTTAAGTCCTCCCTAAAGACCCTGAAAATTCCTTGCCATTGGGCCAGTGTGTTTCATCTTGATACCCTTAGCATCTAGCAGTCCCTTGCACAGAGTTTGTTGAATCCTTAAGAGATGGGCAACTTAGCTGAATTTTAACTACTTTGTCATGAGGATAACTGCTAACGGTGGTCTCGTGGGTGAGACTTGATGTGAGACCAAAGCTTGCTTTCTCTAAACTATATTTAATGTGGGCTGTCAGTCTAAAAGAGCTAGAGAGATCCACAAATAACTTTGGGTCTTAATGTTTGGAGAGATGGTGTTGGACGGTACAGGCTCAGCAAGTAAGAAGCTTGAGCTCTTGGTTTCTCGGGAACCACATTTGTTAGTTAAGTGGGGCCAGAGTGCTGGTTTGTTAGAGAGTGGGGGGCTTGTGATATCTGTGAGATGACAGGTGAACATGCACCCCTAGGAATAAAGTGCTGAAAACGTGTGTCAACATGTAACACAATCTTTTGTCTCAGCAATCTCCAGCCAGGGACCTGGTTGTGACTTTAAAGGCAATTTCCAGGCTGAATTTCTTCTGTGAGATTCCATCCAAATAGAAGTGGTGGAAATGACCCCCTTGGGACACACCATAAACCCTGCTGCAGCAAAACTTACAGTGACAGAAATTTCTGGCTCACAAAAAGGGCTTTTAATTCCTAAGCAAACACACTGCAAATTTTAAGCAATTTCTAAAACAAGGCAGCTCAGGACAGCTACAATACCTGGATACTTGAGTATTACCTTCCCCTTTGTAGTAATGACAGCTGACCTGTGGTCGGTGCAAAAAGAGGTTGCCCAGAAAATAAATTTGTGCCTATGATTTCTCTGTGAGACCTAGCCTCATTGCTCTATTTAAATTGCACTCTGCATTTTCCCGCCTAATCTCCCTTACCTTCCTTAGCCCATAGTACCTGTAATTACAGATTATATAATTTAAAAATTTTATTTATTATGTTTGTATTAAGGAATCATCCAGCTGGTTCCTTATAAGCTCCCAAGAGCAGGGGAATTTATTCAGTGGCTTCTCCTCTGGCACTGAAGAAGTCATTAAATATATGTTGATGGATTAGGCAAACTTTAATAAAAGCACAGATCTTAGGTGTTGTGACATGGTGACGATCGCTTCTTCTCTGAGCTCAACAAAGAGGTGAATATTATAGGCTCTGGGATCTCAGTTTTTGATTTAGGAAACTAGAACGAAAGTGCAAGATGTTAGATCTTGGTGTGTGTGTGTGTGTGTGTGTGTGTGTGTGTGTGTGTGTGTGGTTCTTGGAAGCTAAGAAGGTACAGAATCTGGACCAAACCAGCTGCTCTCCTGGCCTCAGGCATCGGTGACTTGGGCTCTGTTTCTACCTGGCCCCACAGTAGCAGATCTAGTTAGATTCTTTATGACAGATTTCTAAACTGTGATCTTGATGTTGGACAAAGAGCTGAAGGGCTAGGTTGTATTGGATCCCTTGAAATAGGGGCCCACAGACTGTAACAAACAGTGTCCAGCAAAGGGGGATCAGTGAATCAAGTCAGCTCCATTGTCAGGTGGGTGGGAGTGGGCAGGCTACAGATGGAGCCTCAGAGGAATTCTACTCATGGAGGTCAGAGGTGCTTTTAATTAAAGGGAGAACTGAGTGTGTAAACCGAGGCAGGATGCTGGTGGGAGATCATGTTGCTCAACATAAAGGTTGTCAGATACCATGTGATGGTTGTTCTGGAAGGATGACATGGGCATAAGAGGTGGGAGCATCTAACAGAGGCAGGTGTATGTGCACATGTGTGCACAGGTGTAGGTGTGCCTGTGCCTAAAGGTGGAGATGGGAGGCCCCTGCATGTGGGGAGAGGGGATGCAGGTGTGAAAAGAGCAAGCACCACACTTCAAAGTAGGCACTGAAGCTGGAATAGCAGGGTTTGCATTCTGGCTTCCTACTTGCTTGCTAGTTTTGCAACCTTGGACATGTGCGGGCTAGAGGAAGGGATGCATATTCAAGGTGGGACTGAGCAGGAGAACCTGCAAAGTCTGGTACTTCCTCTGTCTGATGCCCTTGGTTGATGTGGGTGTGGGCAAGAGTCAGCTCTGGCTGTGCTATAGTAATGAGCCACATGAGCTCAGCAATTTGTTAAAGGAGGGAAGGGGGCTTGGGGAGGAAAAAGCACCAAGGAGCTCCCCCACCCTCCAGCTCAGGGAGTCACATGTAGATCACAGAGACTAGGCTATTTTCACTGTGGACGTTGTATACTGTGCCACTAGGGCAGAGCGAATAGGTGTGAAGTGTGGTCTAACTCAGTCAGGTGGCTCAGGGGTGGAGGCAGGCCCCTGGGCTCATCCCTGTCCTCTCACAGGAAGTTCTCTGTCCAAAATGTAGGGACTGCTAGTTCCTTTTCAGGGATTTTTAATTAAAGTTCTTGAAATTAAAGTTCCTGAAATTCAGTTTTTGTTTTCGTTTTTTTTTTTTTAAATATGAAAGACACCATGCAAAACAAAGCCTATCTCGCTTCATGTAAAAGGTAGAGGAACTTGACAATTCCTGGCAAATTGATCAAACAATCCAATTGATAGGAGCTATCCAAAGGTAAATGGGCATAAAGAAGAAAAACATGTCCTCAGACGTCCCATGGCATTATTGATAATTGTAGAAGCCTGGAAGCAGATCAAAGGTCCATTTTTAGGGAAAGTGTTGAATAAACTATGGCCATTGATACCAGGGATTTCTGTATAGCTAAGGAGAAAGAAGGTGTCTGGCTTCTATAGCTGCTAGGGAACCTCTTTCAGGTGTATTGTTTTGTTTTTGTAAAGATTTATTTATTTATATATACAAGAATTCTGGTAGAAGCTGTGTGAGAACTCACCAGAGACAGAGTGGGGAGCAGAACAGGCAGACTGACTGAAGTTCACTGCCAAGGGGAGCAGCGGGTGAGACAGGAGAGGTCTGCTGCACCCTGTGGGTCAGCTCCCTGGTCAGCTCCCTGGCTGGGGGAGCAAGCTCCTGCTGCAGTAGCTGTGGACAGCTTCTTAGTACTGAGATTTAAGCCCTTGTGCCACCAGGGCGGGTCCTTCCCAAGTGTATTGTTATGTGAAGAAAGCAGGGTGCAGAAGAAATAGACTGTGTGTTAGCTTTAGCTGAGACATACATATATACTTGCTTATAACGGAAAGCTGTGGAAGAATCTGAAGGGTGTAAACTTGTATCTGCCACATACAGGGCTGTCAGTTGTTATCTCAACTACAAAAAATTGCAAGAAACAAAGAAATGGAAATGGAAGAATAAACCAGTGAAGTTGGTCACCAGGATGGGGAGGGAGGAGATGGATACATAGGTCAGGGACAGAAGGTAAACTTTGCTGAATGTATTTTGTTTTGTTGCTTTTTCATTTTTCTTAACTTTAAAAATATTCTAGTTAAAATGGAAAAAATAAATCTCTCAAATGAAAATTAAAATGAAACAAATAAATATATCTATTTACTATATTAATCCCAAAGAGAATTATTTCACGCGATATTAAAACACTATAATCATTTATTATTCAGTAAAATATATTCTTAAATTCAAAACAAACTCCTAGTAAGTCTTAAGCCATTTTCAGTAACATTATTAGTAATAATATTGGTATTACTATTATGAGTTAACTTATACATGTATGTTTACATATTGCATGTGTATGTACACATATATAAATTGCAGTATGTCTGAAATATATGTGAAATATTGGTTTCTGATGATTTTAGCACAATTTCCTTTAGGTGATTAAAATATCTTTTGCATAATAATATGTTATAATTATAATCTGTAAGTTAATTGTATATTGTACTACACACAGCTTTATATCAAAAAACTAAGAAAAATCTTAAATTAATTAAACAACTACTGATGAAGTTAATTAAAATGAAACGAATTTATATTCTGTAGTTTTATCTGAAATAATTCATTTCTATTATACTATGCTAAAATTATCAAAAGCAATAGATTTAGTATAATAAGACAATTTTTCAAATGAGGATGTGAAGTAAAAACCTTGCCATCCTACACTTGAATAGGAAATATCAGTATAGACTCCTGATAGATATTTTTCTTAATAAAAGCAAAAGAACTGCCTAACTTTGTCTACTGAAAATTTTAGAAATAACGACAGTCTCAGTAGCAATAAGCACTTGTTACGTCTAGAATGTGGCCTCTAAATAAACTTTTGCATTGAAAGACAAGAACCCCAGCACGTGTCTAGGTCCAGGTCTGTCATAGGACATGCGCAAGGTGAGGAGAGGTCTTGGGAGAGGCCTCACACGAGCCTGAAGGAAAAGGCACACACGGATGGTGCCTCTAGGACATGGCGCGTGGACCAACTGGCGGCCCCAGGTTGATGGTGTGGACGCTGTGTGATGGGATGTAGGATAATGTTCTCTCTACCTTCACCTGTAGGAATTTCTGTAATAATAAATCAATGGGGAAAGCCCAGCAGTGCAGTTCTTGGCTGGCCTTGACTTTATCTATCGATCCCTGCGATTAATCTGGGGCTGTGCGGCACACTGCCCCTGAGGCCAATGGCCAGCAGTTAGAAGAGTTTGTGAGGCTAACACGTCTGCCTGGCCCAGAGGACAGGCCTCGCATCTTGGGCTGGGATTGTGCCTTTGGAAGTGGCTTGTGACCTGCTTCCCTCCCGGCATCCCCAGCATTCTCTCCAGGCTCTGGGGCAGCCTTGCTTACCAGTTAGCACTTAGCTGGAGAGAGGGGGCTCAGCGTTCTGAGGACAACACCCCACATGGCCACATTTTATTTTGATATATGGTTTGATAGCCAGGGGCAGCTGGACAACCCCTTCTGAGATGAGTCCAGAGAAAAGCCCAACCAGAGAGCTGGAGCCAACTCTACCTTTGAGACTGGGTGGGAAAGGTGAAATTGTGAGGAGCCCATATTTTCTCTACTCTGTTTACCTCATGAGCCATCCTCCCACCCTGTCTTACTAAATCTCACAGCACAGGGCAATCCCCTGGCAAGGGGCCCTGTCACCAGCCCTTTAAGAGATCTTGGCCAATGAGTTTGGTTGAGTCACTTGGTTGAGTCACTTGATCACCTGGGAAGTGTCCAGAAGCCATACCTGTGGCCTTTGGTCAAATGTGGTCTTTGATTCCTGGGTGTCTGGCTCCCTTACCCCCAAGGCAAGCAATGGGCCACTTGTGGGGGACTTGGGTGTGAGCGAGCTGGGGGGAAGCTCAGCCAGAGGGGGGCCTGATTTCCGAACTCTCCAGATTTAACGGAGGCTACGGCACTTTTATTAATAGAACATGCTGCATTTCCTTTTTATAAAAATATGAAGATCACTGCACTCAGGAAAATGCCTGGTGACTTTCTGTCTTTAGGGCATGTTCATCACCAGGCTAAAATTAAAAGTGAAGTCAGGCCCTCTGGAGTCTATTTTTAACCAAGTTTAGCATATGAATGTGAACGTGAAGTCTTTCTTTAGAGCTCTCTTAACTCAATTACTTACTTATGCCAAGCATCCAGCCTGGAATTGTTGAGCATAGCTGGGTCCTATCTAGAATGGGGAGGCCCAGTGGGAAGTGAGGGCCCCACTAGCCAGCCCCTGCTGTCAGTGTGTGGGCCTTCCTCCATCCCAGCTTCTCTTATCCTGGAAGGTTAAGGTGGAGCTAATCACTATACTGAGAAATTAAAAACAACTTCACAAGGGGAAAAATGCAACCAACCCACCAACGTGATGCTTAGATACCAAACAACTCTGCTGGTGCAAGTTTTCCTGGGGGCTTTGCTTTAGAAGCAGCCTGGTAGGTGGCGGGGAGCAGGAGAGACTTTGTCATTCTACCACAAAGTGCGAAAGGCTCTGGCATGCCAGGGAGACTTGAGACAACAGGTGGAGGGAGGGAGAGGAGAAACACGTAACAAGTGTCATTCTTGTCCAGGGTTCCTGATGAGTGATGAGAGGGCTTGGGGAAACGTTCAGAAACCCTCTTAAATTCCCTCTTTGAAATTGTTTTAATGTCTGTTCTTTGAGGACTGTGGAAGGAGGGAGAGCAGGGGGCAGACTTGATCCTAACGCTTCAGATTCTTCAGCCTAGAGTTTCACTGGAAGGCAAGGACTGACAAAGGCTCTTTTATGAATGTCTCCGGCCAGTTTCCTGTGAACAGTTTTTTTTTTTGAGTAAAACACTTGAAGAAACACCCCTTTTATCACAATAAGTTCTGGCCCTTGCTTTTTTTTTTTTTTTTTTTTTTTTTTGCTAAAGTGATTTCTTAAATGGTGATTTTATGTGAAGAAATACAGTTTGATGAAGTTGTGTCATTTCTCTTTGCACGTGACATGAATGTGTTTTCAGCGTATGTTGTTTTGAATCTCTTTCAGTTGATGTCATTTTCAAGCAGAGGAAAAGCTTCCTTCTTTTTTTTTTTTGGTATGGCAGCAAAGTATCATTGAGGATAAAGGGAAGATTAATTTAAAATGCCAATTACTTTTGCTAATCCGCTGATGGTGAGGTTGTTTATGGCTAGAGAACTTTGAAAATGTTTCCAGATAGAATCTAAGGGAGAAGCAGCCAGAAGAGGTGTTTGTGAGTGTGCATGGGTGTGTGGGTGTGTGTGCCTGTGGGTGGGGATGGTCATTTTATATGGGGGGGGGAATACAAATACGAATACACATAAAAAAATGAGATCCTTCCTTATACTATTTACATTTCCTGTTAAAAGCAATCAAAATGTGGCCCTCCCTGGTGGCGCAGCGGGTTAAAGCACTGCACTGAGAAGCTAAAGCCACTTCCGCATGAGTTCGATTCCCGCCTGCCCC
>NW_004567112.1:11701148-11743410 GCF_000260355.1 Condylura cristata | reverse complement strand
CCACTCTGTCTCACTGCCCCTGAGTCTCTGGCCTGTACCCCAGTTCTGTATGTACAAATAAATCTTTAAAAAAAAAAAAAAGCAATCAAAATGAAGAATGATGTGTATATAGGCCACTACCATCTGTCTGAAAAATCTCACAGGTCTTTGCCTGCAGTTCAACAAACCACTTCCAGGCTTTGTTTATCTTTTCAATAAAAATTTGGATTAAATTACAGTACTTTAAGACTTAGAATATTGTTTTTATTGTAACTATTATAATTCTAAAAACCTGATTGCAGTGAATTGTAAGGCACTGGCCCTCCCAGTTAGGCTTATATATTTTTGAGTGTATCGAGTTAGTACAAGGAGGTGGGGAGATGTGAGGAGAGGTGCACATGTTACAGCCCTACTGAAAGACGTTCTCCTGGTGTCTGGATAAGGCAACCACTTGGGGCTTCAGGATAGACAAACCCAGAGACGCAGAATTTCCGAATTCAAAATATCGTGACATTTCTTTGAAGCCATTTAATTTCACTGGTGTCAGTTGTTCCAGATATTTTTTTGTCTCGCTTATTTGTCTTAATCTTCTTTTGTGGTAAGTCTAATGACCCACTGCTTTGAAATCTTTTATTTTTACCTTGTTGGGTGCCTCCTGAATTTACCTGAATTGTGAGCCTCCCTTTTTCATGACCAGTCTGGACTGCGTTGTTCTGGAGTGCGGTGTGAGAAGCTCCTGGCATTGGTCTCTGCTTCTTTCGATGTTGCTGTGATTTGTGGGATGCAGGCTGGCCTAGAATGCCCAGTCTTCCTCTCAGCTGGAGTTCCCTAGCATAGCCAGAGAGCTCGCTCATTCCAACTGCCTGCTCCTGCTTCTTCCCTGGCCAGAAGAAGACAGGCTCACTGAGCATCTAAGCACTGTAAAATCGGGGCCTCCCTGGCAGCGCAAGGGGTTAAAGCCCAGCACTGTGGGGCTATTTGCAGCCCTGAGCACAGCTCAGTTCGAACCTTCTCCTCCTCCCCAACTCCAGAGGGGACCACAGAGTGCAACAGACTGTTCCTGTTTCCCCACTGCTCCCCTCAGCAGTGTATTTCTGCTCCCTACTCTGCCTCTGGTGTATCCTCTCATCCCCTGCACCTCTGACCTGTTCCCCAGTTCTTGTGTGTATAAATAAATCTTAAAAAAAAAATAATAAACTTTCTATCAATAAAAGGCAAAAGTCAGGTTCCTTTATATTAAAAAAAAACAAACACTATAGAATCATCACTGATGCACCTTTCCTTGTGAATGTTCATGGCCTGTGGAAATCTTTTTTTCCCCCATAAATATGATGACATTTCCCTTTCTCCAGATTTTATTTGTAACAGTGCAGATATAACTATATCAAGACAACTTTTTGAAAGAAAAAATGATTACCAATACTGTCAGATTCCATTATTTGCCTATTTTGTCTTTATTCCTTTTATGTTTGCTCATGTGCATACATTTGGAAATATACATTTTATATTCTGTTTTTCCTTAACAACATACTGCATATTTTTTGGGGGGAGCTGCATCATCTTCATAATTTAATTTTCTATGACTGCTTGATATTCCACTGAACTGACCTGCCAAAATTTATCAAATTATTCACCAACTGATAGGCAATGATGGTTTCAGTTTTTGCTCTATCCAAAGTACACTAAAGGGGGCCTCCATGCATCGTAGCTTTGGAGTATTTACCGGGAATGGGGTTACTAAGTCAAAGGGTATACATATTCTCCTTGATGGTCATCCCGCTGTACAATAAAGTTGTACCAGTTTACAAAGTAAGCAGTAGCTTTTGAGAGCATGAGTTTCATTATGAAACTTAGGAGTGTTTATGAGTGAATATAAGAACTACTTGGCCTGGGGTTTAAATCCCAGCTTTGTCACTTGAGCAAGTTATGTAAGCTCCCTGTGCCTCAGTTACCTCCTCTGTGACTTGTAGGTAAACTGCAATACCTGTCTCATGGAGCCGTTATTAGACAGGAGCTACTTAATCGTTATATATTATTTTACACAATAATAAAATGATTCTGCTTGTATCTTTAGATCTCAAACAGTGCCTCTGCAAGTATTATGCACTGTTTGTTAAATAAACACATCTTTTGTAGTTTAAGATTAAAAAAAATAGTAGAAATATTGACTTCAAAATATTTTCACGTTTATTAACAGCGATTCTAAGAAACACTCCCTTTTTAACCTCTTGAAAAAGGCAAAAATTAAAACAGAACAGATCCATTCTGGCAGAATTATTCACATGACTTAGGGAATCTTTGTTCAGCTTGAAAGCACAGAGCCCTATCACTGTAGGTTCAGGTCTGAAGGTCAGAATGTCAGCTGGCCTCAAAGGTGCTGACACTCAGCCACCCATCTCAGACAGACAGGAATGCTCAGTAGGCCCTCCCCCAAGCCGCGGGTGGGGGAGCTTGTGGGTATTTTAGGGCCTGTGGTAGGGATCTTCTTCTCTTGGTGTTAAGGTAAACCCCGGTTTTGATGTCTGGGATTGCTTTTACCTGGGGCGTCGCACGCAGGCAGCCTTAGCTTCGGCCGATACTGGGTGCGCTTGGAGTGGGTTCTCGCGTCGCCGGTTGCAAAACCCCCGGACCCCGCGGCCGGGGCCAGGGCTGAGGCTCTAGCCGGAGCCCCGGCGGCCAGGCGAGGTGGCGGCACTTGTCACTTTACGGCTCGATCAGCTTTCCTCTCCTTAATCCCAGTTGTTTCTGCTGAGCTCTCCGAATAATTCAACCCTTGTGTATGTTTAAAAACTTTCGAAGCCTGAGAAATCTCGGCTTGCTGGGCGCCCGGTGTCACCCGCACGCGGCCCCCGGGCTGGGGCGCTGCTCCCCGCTCCCGGCTCCCGGGTCCCGGCTCCCCGCGGGCTGCCGCGTTCTCGCGACCCGCGGCCGGGGTGAGTGCGCAGCGCCGGGCGGTCTTCCCGGGAGGACGCGGCGTGCGCGCACCCGCAGTTTTTCAGCGTCCCCGAAATTACTCCATCAGCAACTCCGGCCCCTGGAGACTTTACCAGACCTGGGGGTGGGGGCAGTGGCCCTGGAAGAGGTGATCTTTTCTCTCGGACTGGGCGAGCGGCTTCTTCCTTTTGGAGCGCGGGTGACCCCCGACTCGCTGCTGTACCAAGCACCTGCACCCTAGCAGCTTTTGAAAAACGCGGGGCAACGTGCTTGTTACCGGGGGGAAAAACCCCTCCCGATTTACTGCTGTTTGCGATTTCCCCCTTGCTTCCTTTTTCTATACCCAAATTCGATTTTTTCTCTCCCTATTTTTAATTGCACTAGAATGTTCAGCTGTAAAGTCTGCTTTCCCCCACCTCATTTAATATTACTTTACAAACTTGCATACCGGCTGAATAAACTTTTATTAAGTACAGCCATTCCCCTGTTGAGTATTTAGGAGATTTCTCAAAGAAATACGTATGGGAAAAACATCTTTTTGCCAATAACTTTTTTTGTATCAGATTATGGCTCGTTACTGTAATTATTTAGCAGCAGAAGTGAGGCTAATTCTAAGGCCTCTGTCTGCATACGCATACGGCCGTCAATCCGTCAATCCAAACTATTTCTAATGACTTCCCAAAAGGGAAGTAGCAGTTTCGATGCTGCTAACTGTGCTCTACTGTGTATTCTACCCCACCTTCTCCTGCAGTGGTTAGGAAAGAGGTACTGAGGTCATGGTCTTGAGAGCTAGGAGGTACTGGCTGTGGAAGCCTGTGGTCTGCTCACCATCAATTCTTACATCCTGTGAAATCTGTGAGAAAACCAGTAACTGGATCGCCCCTTCTTGTATTTCCTATCTGACGCTTGTTCACAGGGCTTTGCTTAAAACTGAACCTTTTAATCCAAGGCTGCTGGATTTACCCTCCTACATTTGAGTAAGAGCAGAATTCTGATGTCCTGCAGTTTCACGAGTTCTAAATAGCTCCGTAGACTATTCTCAGTTCATGTCCAGAACACCGGCAGACATGAACGACATACCCTGTAGTTGGACAATTGTGTTTGGGTCCATGCAAGCGTGGCAAGGTCTCCCACTTCTTTGTGGGTTTTGTGGGTTGTTTAGAAGCTCCCTGGAGGGATAGTGCCCAAGTCTTTTAATCCAAATCATTTTAATCCACTTAGAAAAACTGCATGTTAACAAACTGGTAGTACGTACAAGATTGAAACTGCCAACTCTTTGAGATGAAATGCATGGTATGGTATTTTTCAGGTGGACTTAAAGGAAGATATTCTTTTTTTTGTTTTTTAAAGATTTATTTATTTATGCACAGTAACTGGGGTACAGGCCAGAGGTGGGTTGAGGTGGTGGGAGGTGGGGTGAGAGGATTCACCAGAGATAGAGTGGGGAACAAAAGAGGCGGATTGATTGAAACACACTGCTGAGGGGATCAGTGGGGAGGCAGGAGAGGTCTGCTGTGCCATGTGGGTCAGCTCCCTGGCTGGGGATTGAAGTCATGCTGCAGTGGCTGCAGATGGCTTCATAGTGCTGCGCTCTGATCTGTTGGACCACCAGGGAGGGCCCCAGAAACAATTATATCCACTTTATAGCACAGGAACTGAGACCCAAGGAAGTCAGGTAACTGGTAGCTGATTTGTGGTAGACTGAAATTCAAAAGACTGAATCAGCAGCCTGGTTTTGTAGTTCGTTCCTCACCATGATATATTACTACCGCTTAGTAACATTTGAGAGCTCTTGATGTGATTAACACCCCCATCCCACCTTTAGATTCTGGGGGAGCTTAGCCTTTTTTTTTTTTAATAATATAATAGTTTATTTTTACATCATATCTGTGTATTTTTTCATCTCAGTCATAATCCCTGTGGGCTTCCCATCACCAAGTCATAGTCCAGTGCATTTCCCTCCCCCCACTGTTTTTGATCCCATTTCCCACTCCACCCCCATAAAATGTCTCTGGTCTATAGCTGTTCATTATTATTATTATTGTTTTCTCACCTGGTCTGTTAATACTCCTGCTATGAGTGAAACCATCTGGTATTTTTCCTTTTCATTCTGGCTTATTTCACTAGAGCTTAACCTTGTAAGTCAAACATCTCTGGACTCACATTTTGGTTTTACCATCTATTTGGCTGTGATCTTGGAAGTGACTTCTCTGAAGTTTGATCTCCTCAATGAAAAAGGGATGATAATAATCTTCATTCAGGCTTGTTGGGAAGATTAAATTAGATAATATACATACATCACCTAGCTTGGTGTCCAGGAGGAAGTTAGAAGGCAAGAAATTATAGTTGCTAAGGGTTTGTATTTCTTAAATACACCTCAGCCTATCAGGAGCTCCCTGAGCAGGCAAAGGAACGAAGTTAAACATGACACAGGTGAGTTTATTTGGTGTCACTTGCAATAATAATTTATTATAATTAGCTAACAGAATGTTGGATTCCTTTTTCTAGAGTATACTAGGAATGAACTATAAATTCCAGGCACAGTATAGCTCTGTGTTGCTGGAAGAACTGACTTCATTTGACTTTGTCTTCTAAAACTTAAAGGTAAAACCAGGACACAGCCATCGTTGAAGTCGGGCACAGGCTTCAGAGCCTGCTGTGTACCCCATGGCGGAACTTGGATCTGCCGAAGCCTTCGGTGTCTTTGCCCTGTTAATTCCCATTGCCCATAGATAACAAATTGCTTTGTAGTTTTTCTCTCTGCTCAAAGAGAAAAATAGCTATATGAAAGTAGTATACTTAATTGCCTATAAAGTTAAACAGTGCATGCAATAATCATAACCAAGACAGGGATCTTTAAACAAAACAGAAGAACAACTGTCCTCCTGGAGGAACGCTGATTAGAAATGTCGCTCTCAAAATTTATGAAGAAACCGCACTTAGTGCTGCTCACGTGAGTCCCTGCACATTTCAAACTGTCCTCGCGGTGGTTCTCTGTACGGCATCCTGTGGCTGTAGGATTCTCCGTTTTTTTTTTTTTTTAAAGATTGATTTTTTTTTTGATTTATTTTTGCAAACAGAACAGAAACAGGGCTTTCTTGTGCCTTAGTTTTGGAATCTATAAAATGCAGCTTCCATTTTCCACCTACCAATACCCTTCCTTCCAGGGTTGGGGCAAGGATAAAGGTTGTGTGAGTGGTTACACAGCACCTGGAAAGAGCCAATCAAAGTTCACTGTCGCTGTCACCTTTCTCTTCATTATTGCTGTAGTTCTGTGACTGTGGTTCTTCACTGACACTTCATGTAACTCTGGTGTCTTGGTTTCCTGCTTTTGGTGTCTGTTTCCCTGGCTGGTTTTAGAAGTTGTAGGGTCAGCTTCGGCCAGGTTCATGACCCTGGCAGAGGGCAGCGTCAGGGAGCTCTGGGCAGGCTTCGAGTCTTATTGCAGTAGCAGGAGACAAGACCCACAGGCAGTGGCCACCCTTGCAGCAGCCGTGTCCCCGGGGGCAGGCGACGTGGCTGCAGCAGCAGCGGGCACAGTGATACCCCCTTCCTGCCCCTCGCCCCCAGGAGCCCTGCTGGCCTCTATATGATCTCTAGACACAGCTGGCACAGGAGCAGATTTGTGCCTCTGGTACAGAAGCATGTTTCTGTGCATGCAAAATGTACATCAAAGCTATGATGCAAAAAATACATCAAGGCTATGTTATTTACTGCTTCCCGCATGCATGAACCGCGCCTCAAGGCCATGCTATCTGCTAGGCCCCCTATGCGGAAGGTGATGGCGAAAAATAGTCTGAGAGACTGTCAAATATATAATCAGGCGGAAGTGACTTGCAGACCCTCAGATGGGCTCAGGACCCAGGTGCCGGGGCAGGGCGGGTGAGAGCGGAGGGCTGTCGGGCTGCAGTGTGGCTGCTCGCTGGGGAGGGCTCCGCAGGCGGGAGGCAGGTCTGTCTTCCAGCCCTGAGTGACTGAGGCACATGCAGACACATCCCCCTTGCGGGCAGACAGGCCTGGCCTGCAGATGGCCAGAGGCCCTCACGTGGTGATTGTCATTCACAGCCCAGGCCATCTTGTGCCAGGGGCAGTTGGAGGGCACTTCCTTCTCAGTTTCATTTCTAGACTGACCCTGCTCCCTTGAGTCTCCTCGTCTGAGTTTCTAGAGAAGGCATCGTAGGCTGCTCTCATCTGAAATGATGATGCAGGCTAATTAAAAAGGACAGAACCCAGGAACTGAGTGGTGGGTTGGGGCCCGGGCACCTGTTGTCATGCAGGCTGCAGGGGTGGGGGGGAGCAATTAGTGTGTTTGGCAAAACCACAGGAATGTTCCTGGGGGCGGAAGCCTGGTAGTGGGTGGTGGGTTTGCTCCTAGGGTGTGTTGCTTGCTTCCTAGCAGATGGAGCTGCAGGAATTTTTAGAGGGAGGTGGGACGGCTGGGGAAGGCCTGAGGAGCTGTTTTCCGGGCGAGAGTGCCCATTCATAAAAAGCTTCCTTTCTTCCCCAGATGGCACCGCTGCTGCCCAGTTTCCCCACCTGGGAGGTTTAGGTCCTGAGGCGGGAGGAGGAGCACTGTCCGCTCAGCTGAGTCCTCGGGCCCATCCCTGTTCCCGCTCGCTCTCGGGCTGGGTGTGGCCGGCGGGCTTGACCTCGTGGTGTCGCCTGCTTAGCTGTGATCCAGGATCTGCCAGGGGTGCTGGGCCAGCTCCGTGGACAGGAGTCAACAGCCTGGACTCCCGTGTCCTGTCCAGAACAGCTCACCTTGGGGCCCGGGGTGGGTGCTGGGGGACACTGGTCCGTCTTGCGAGGCCCTGTGTGTGGGGCTGCTTAGGCCCCACCGTGAGACTAGGAGAAGGTGGCTCTGGAGGGTCAGTTTGTCCCGCTGCTCCCTGCCAGGGAGATGCCACCCATGCTGCGCCTTCCTGCTCCTGGCTTCTCCCCCTCTTCTCCCAGCCCGCTCCCCTTTGCTGCCCTCGTCGCCTTCCCACTTCTTTGCAGTCTCTGCCTTGGATTCTCTTTACACTCTGACGTAATTACAGGCAAGAGTTGGGAACACGCACGAAAGATCTTCACTCCGTGGCGTGTTTCTGTCCAGGGAAGTTTCTTGATGGGGCAGAGGCAGGGAGGGGGCCTTCTCCCACGCCGCACGCAGGGATCACCTCTGAGTCAGTGAAGAAGGGTCATCGCTGCAGAAGGCATTTATTTCACTCCCTTGTCAGGCTACGTGAGAAGCTGGTGACAGAGCTGGCCTGGCCTTCTGGGGACACACTATCTCCCTCTGCTGTCAGACCAGGCTCCCCTGTGCGGGGGGCTGCACCCCTGCCCCCGGCAGACACTTCCAAGGAACCCTCTGTCCACCTGTCTGCTGGGTGGGTGTCGGCCCCGAGAGGTGGCCGGGGTCAGAGGCTGTGCACTTGCCATCTTGTTAGTACATTAAACCCAAGTCCCATGCTCTGCTGTATTTTTAAAGACAGTGTTGGTGAAACAGCTATCCTGCTAATCCCGGTTGCCTTCTGATCCACTGGCTTGAAGTGTCAGTGACATTGGAATTACTTTCACAGTTGCCTTTACGCCCTATAAAGACAACCTTGGAAGGCGAAGCTGATTAGTGACGGCTGCTGCCACTGTTTAACTTTTTATTTTGAAATAATTTTAGAATTCCTGAGCACTTGCAAATATAGCGAAGCTTCTGTATACTCGTCACCCAGCTTCCTCTCGTGTTCACCATGATGCATTGATTAAAACCAGGAAAGGAATATTGATATGATACTAATCACCAAATGAGTTTTCCTTCCTTTTACCGTTTGCAATTTTGCCACTGATGTCTTTTTCTGCATCAGGATGAGCTCCGGAGCATCTTGGTGTAGAAAACCCTCCTGGCATTCATCTGTTGTCTCCATAGTGTCCTCAGCATATGACAATTCCCCAATCTTTCCTTGCCTTGCATGGCTGGGATTAAAAAAAAAAAGATTTATTTATTGATTCCTATAAGAACTGGGGCACAGGCCAGAGATGTGGGAGGTGAGAAGCTTCACCAGAGACAGAGTGGGGAGCAGAACAGGTGGATCTACTGAAATACACTATTGAGGGGAGCAGCAGGCGAAACCCACATGCTGCGCCATGTGGGTCACCTCCCTGGCCAGGGATCAGACTTGTGCTGCAGGGGTTGTGGAGAGCTTCATGGTGCTGTTCTTTAATCCCTTGTGCCACCAGGGAGGCCCGCCTGAACATTTTTGAAGAACATTGGCTCATTATTATTATTTTTAATATTTAACATCTTTAATTTGAATAGGCAAATCACACACAAAAAAGAGTCTCAAATAGCCAGCAAATGATAATGATAATATATGATAATATAGTCAAAATAATACTGGGAAAATGCATATCATAACAAGATACCACTTAACACTCATCAGCAAATATTTCAGAACTGTGGATAGTATAGGCAGATGTATTAAATAGTATGGGGTTCATCCAGTGAAACACTATATACTAGAAGTTAGGAGCTAATACTGACAAAAAAGAAAAATAAAAAAAAAAAGAAGCTAATACTAAATACAGTAATAGTTGTTTAATAAAAAATTAGAACAAGTGACAGTCTAGTACACCACCATATATTACATGCATTAAATACATAATACTATATATTTTACACAGGATATGTGCCAAATATATGAGGATTAAAAAATACATATATAATAGTTTACATTTACATCCTTTTGTGCCTTTTTCCATCTCAGTGGCTGGAAATCCCTGTGGGCTTCCCATCCCGAGTGCCATCACCATAGTCCTGTGCACATCCTTCCCCCACTGTTTTTGATCCCGCTCCCCACTTCACCCCTGGCTCATTTTTTTTTTTTTAAGCAAGGCTCTAGCAGGCTTTTCTGTCATGGGCCAGACTGCCAGAACAAGGGCAGCCGCACACTGTGCAGATGGGGGCGAGCTGCCTCCAGTGGGCTCCTCTTGAGAAAAGAGCCGGAGCTCCTGCTTTGGCTTCCAGGCTTTCCTGGATTTGGGGGTCACACGTGTTTTCACCATCAGATTGAGGTTCTGCATTTTTCCACTAAGAAAGCCACACTTATGTGGCTGTTCATTGTAAAGTTAAGAGTTGCTTTGCCCCGGTGTAATTAAGAATATCTCCAGGGAGATACTGTAAGATTAGCAAATGTCTTGTTTCTTCTCAAACTTTCACCTGCTAATTTTAGCATCCATGGGGTACAGTGCATGCCTGAAAGTTATTAGTTGACATTTGAGTGGTGAATTTATATTTTACTTATCTCCCCTGAATGTATTCATTAGAATTCTTTTGTAGAAAGAACACTTCTTTATTTCCCCCTGAATTTTACATCAATTATTTATGCCCATATGGGCTCAGATGTTTCTTTTCTTTTCTTTTAAAGATTTATTTACTTATGCATACAAGAACTGGGGTGTAGGCCAGAGGTGTAGGGATGGGGGTAAGGGTCTGTAACAGGGTGGTCCCCTGGAAAAGGAGAGGTTCCAGGTTCCCTGCTCCACAATACCACCCTGCTACAAGTCCACCAGAGACAGAGTGGTGAGCGGAACAGGCAGTGGGTGACACAGGAGAGGTCTGCTGCACCATGTGGGCCACCTCCCTGGCTGGGGATCGAACTCATGCTGCAGTGGCTGGTCATAGCTTGATAGCGCTGAGACTTTAACCCCTGTGGGAGTTAAAGGGAGGCCTGATGTTTCTTTTCTTTTGGGAATTTCAATGATCACAGTTTTTGGAGCGGTTGCCAGACATTTCCCTGTTTCAGATTCTTTTGTTCTCTCATTCTTCAATTCTACCCCACCTCCACTCCTTGATTTCAAAGTTGTCTTTATTCTAGCTAATTGCAGCTCTGTGGGGGCTAGGTCTGTGCGTCAATAAATTGTTAATGGCAGAGGCAGTTTTGGTTTTCAGCCCCAGGTACTGACCATGTTTACACTCTCCACCTACCTCCCAGGAGCTTACTTTTTATTCTGTTTGTGTATTTCCAGATGAAGGGAAAACGACAGTTTACATGCTTTTGCCTCCATTAGAAAGTTGAATAGGTTTCTAAAATGTCAGCTGTCTGATCTGCTGTGAAATACAGGGTGAGTATGTGAATCTGCCTTCAAAACAGGAGAAGCTTCTAGTTCTCCTTATAATCCAGTGACTCCTTCAGTAACCTGTAGAAGATGGGGTGACCAGAAGAGAAGAATCAAGTGTGGCTATATTTTGACTAGCCTTTTAGATGATTTCAGAAAATGCTCTTTACCAAGAACTTGTTGGTCCATCATAATAGAAGGAAGAAGAACAATAAATCAAGCCACATCCTGTGACTAAGAACAGGGCTGTCTTCCTCACTTTGAATTTTTTTTTTTTATAATAAGAGTTTATTTTTACATCACTTTGTGCCTTTTTCCATCTCAGTTGTAATCCCCATGGACTTCCCATCACCAGATCACCCCTGTGCCATCACCATAGTCCAGTGCAATTCCTCCCACCCCCCATTTTTGATCCCATTCCCCACTCCACCCCTGTAAAATGTCTCTGATATATAGCTGTTCATCATTATTATTTTCTTTCCTGGTCCTTTATACTCCAGCTGTGAGTGAAACCATCTGATATTTTTCCTTTTCTTTCTGGCTTATTTCACTAACCATGATCCCTTCCAGCTCCATCCATGTTGCTACAAAAGACATGTGTTTATCTTTTTTTGATTGCTGAGTAATATTTCATTGTGTATATGTACCACATCTTTTTAATCCAGTCATCTACTTTTGGGCATTTGGGTTGATTCCATGTCTTCAAAAGATTTTTTTTAACCAATTAATTTTGGGGAAAGAGTGAGTACATTCACTCAACTTTTAAAGAAATCCATGGAAAGACTGCTCATAGTATCAACGAAGGAAAAAAGAAAGAAAACAAACTGTCACTTGTCCAACATTATTGTTGGGAGTAGGGGGGAAAATCTGGTAGATTCTGATTTTGTTCTGGTACAAAATTCACTGAAACACAGGATCTCATGAATTACAGCTTCATTTCCACCATCTTCAGGGTAGACGTGTGTGCTACAGAGGCCTGTGGAAGTTGAGGCAAGTTCCTACTAATAACTCAAACTCCCCGTTGATTTATTATTGTTAGGGCAACCTCATAAGTCGTGTCTTTGAGTCAGATGTTGATCTCTTGAAGCTTAGGGCATCAAAAGTAATCATTCCTCCACCCCCTGGACATCTGCATGGGTGTGGAAGCTCCTCATGTTTTGGGGAGTGAATTCACTGCAGAAGCTCTAGCACCGGTCCCCGGTCCTGCGTCTCTGAGAGGCATGTGCCTGACGTGGGCTCACTCATTTGTCAGACGAGGCTATTGGACCAGCTGTTGGTTTGGGAAAGGCCTCGTCAGCCCCTTTTTTTCCTTTCTGGGGTGTGTGAGCACAGTGGACACTCAGCACTTGCTCGCCGACCTTGCAGATTATTGTCCTCTTGTCCTTGGTGGCCCTGTCAAAAATAAGTCATTTCAGAATCATGCCACTGATTATAGGTTCCATTCCATCAAGTGCTCAGTGCATTTCCCCGTAAACTGCTGGAGATAAGAGTGCGAAAGTGCCCTGTGCCCTAATGGGCAGCGACTGATCTATTTTCAACTTGGAGACTGGTGACAAACCTGTCTTCTGTCAGGTCAGACTCACGGGGACTTTCTTGTTTTCTGTCCTGTTGACAGCTGTGTCTATGTTCAGAATGGTCATAGGGTAGCTGGGAGATAGCTCTGGTATTTGAACACCTCGATAGGAAGGGGTGATGGAATGTAATTTTCTTTGCTATTTTGGTTAGCCAGTTCTTAGTAGTCCATAAAGAGAGCTAAAGAAGGGCAGTGAGACCTGGGTGGCCAGAGTTGATGCCCCACTTTTCACTGGAATGCAGAGAAGGAGAGATGTTTCTGCCATTGGTGGATTGAGTGCTTGGCAAAGGAAAGTATGGAAGGAAAATGGAAAATAAAGGTTGGATTTGAGGTAGTCTTGGGTAATGGGATGGAGGTAATACGAAAAGCAGAGCTTTTCCTTCTTCTTTTGGCATGCAGTCTGAACCGTAACTTGGAAAATTGCATCTGAAACCATAACTGCATTGAAAATTGCATTTCTATGACACTTTTATACAGTGTGAGATCTCTTTTTTTTAAAATGTGGTGACCTCCCAAATGGTGAAAGGGGAAAGCACAGCACTATGCAGCTATCTGCAGTTCTGTCCCCAGTCAGGGAGCTGACTCACATGGCACAGCAGACCTCTCCTGTCCCGCCCGCTGCTCCCCTCAGCAGTGTATTTCACTTGATCTGCCTGTTCTGCTCCCCACCCCACTCTGTCTCTGGTGAATCCTCTCACTCCTCACACCTATGGCCTGTGTCCTGGTTCTTGTATATATAAATAAATCTTTTTAAAAAAGTAAAAATGTGCTGGGCAGGTTGGGAGAACCTAGATCCTCAATGCTACTTGACGTAGGCGTGCGAGGCTCTGAGGGGCAGGTTTGCGTGCCGTTGCAACTTGCAGTGTCCTGCAGCACACTTACTAGCCATAGAGTTTGGACAAGTCCTTGACTTTTGCCCTTTGCAAAGTGGAGCCAGGTCCACCTGCCTGCCCTCTCCGGCTGAGCGGGGTCTCTGTAGTGCCCCATGGCATTGCCAGGCTCCATCAGGACTTTATAAAAGCTGTAATGGAAACCAGCCGCCTCACGCCCAGACCTTGCTTTTCCTCAACTTATTTATAGTTACTGGTGATTCTTCACCTCACCTCTCCTTTACTTAAGGTCATGACTTCCTTTGAGAGTCTGATAAAAATATGGGGACCTTTCCACAAAATACACACGTGCCGTTTAGGTCTCAGGGGTTTCCAGCCTGAAGCTCAATGAAGAGCCTCTGATTGACTCATTTTCTTTTATGGAATTACACTTTGATCTGAGAGAACTAGGTTTTATAGATGCCTGGCATTTGGAATTCTCTGCTTTTAAACCTCTCTCTAGATCATTTATTTTGCCAGGAGCCTGCGTTCTCAGTGAAAGCTCAGGGCTTTTCTAGCTGCACAGCAGATCTGTAAACTACCAAAAGGAAGAGTGTAAATCCAACAATCGGGAAAGCCAAGATGTCATATGGGAAAATAGTAAGATATTAAAAATACGTAAATCAAAGGTGCGCAACTCACGGTTCCTTTTCCGTTCTTAAATGTTGTAACTAACCGGAGGCTTTTTTGTTTCGTTTTGTTTTTTCAGTGATGAGCCCAATCAATATGATTTAAATCATCCATGATATATTTATAGCTGAATGATTAGGTTGGATGATGTGACGAAACACTTAAATCGTATTTATGGTCATTGATGGTTTTACGCATTATTAGAGAGAAGCATAGTTACACCAAATTAAATGGAGACATTTGATCCAGACATCAGTTCAGTAATTTCATGGGAAAAAATAAATCTAAATGAGCAAAAAATGTTGTGGTATTAACTCCAATATGATGGTATTACAAGTTTCCCCAGTTAATTAGTAACACATATTGTAGAACAAATGGTAGAAACAGAAATCACATGTTTTTGTATAACAGCAAGCACCCCACACCAGTGGCTGAGCTGGGGGAGCCCTCCCACAACCCTGCTGTGTGACCCCCGGGAATTCACCTCTTGTCCGGAGCTGTGGAATGAAGTGTCTACGTATCTTAAAGCAGAGATTTCTTACACTGTTAACATGTTGTGACTTTATCTTTGAAGGTGTGATTGCTGTTTAAAAATATCCTACTGACATTGAACATAGTTATTAGAAGTGCGGATACACATCACATGTACATGGAGTTTTCACCCGTCTTCCCAGTCAGAAATAAAATATTAACAACATCCTAGAAGCCTCACTGCTGTCTCTGGGTCTTGAGCTCCCCTTAAATGAAAAAAAAAATTTTTTTAAACACAGACTGAAAGAAAAAACTTGAGGTGATAACAGCTTTTAGCAGTTGGAAATCTAACATTAAAATCAAAAGCTTTATTCATTCCCATCTACAACCTGCTATCTACTATTTGGAACTGTGAATAGCTCTGAAGACAAAAAGTCTTCAGCAAAATCATTTTGCAGTCGAGTCTTACCCGAGAGGGTGGCAGCTGGATGAGAGCCCCTCATCCTGTGGCTTCTGTAAGAAAGTGCTCGTGTGTTTGATGATAAGGTGTTGCCCTGAACCCTGCAGGGCTTCCCGGACAGCAAGTATCATGTTTCTTCTTTGAAAGAAAGAAGATGCTAAGTTCCAAGCAAATCTGACCTCGAGGATTTCAGACGAGGAACCATGGAGTCAAACCACAGCGTGATTGCTCACGACCGACCGGCTGTCCGTTGCTTACGTGACTTCTGTGTTGTTACCTCTAAATCATGTGCAACTATTTTGTTTCCTGTTTGTTGAAATCCAGTGTTGTTCTGTGGGTCTTTCAAACCTGGAGTTTGTTTTAAGTGAGATTCCAAACAGCTTTGCTTCTGTAGCTTCTAGTCTCTGTGGGGTCTGGCCAGGTAGCATGGAGCTTTGTGTTTTTGGTAACATCAGACACGGCAGAAAGCCCATCACAGGGGTAAATCAGCAGCACTGCATTGCCTGGCGTTCTCGGAATCACCAAGGAGCTGTGACACCATCGCAGGGAGGGGAAGGTTCTGGGCTGTAAATATTTAGAAGAGGCTTTTCATCTGATTGTCAAATTATGTCATTCATAAAAGAGATCTTAACATTTTAAATCCTCCCAGATGATGGGTATGAAAGATAAAGTATTTAAATATTTTAAATCAATATATTGAATGATATTAGTTATAAAGCCTGGAAACGAATAACAATGACCATTTTAAAAATTGTGGTAGAATATACTCAGTAAAATTCCAAGGCAGTGAAGGTATTATTTTTAGGTATTATCATTGATCTATATGCCATTTTTGCCATATATGTATGTATGTTTTGTGACCCATTAAGGTTAGGAAAGGGCATGAAAGATTATTAGGTCATATAAAATATTTTCAACTGGCAGCTTATTACAGGGTTTGTGTGGAGCTTTTGGTAAAATACTGTTATGACAATTATCCTTACCTTTGATATATTGCATTAGTTTTTCTTTTTATGGTCTTTAGCCTATTTCCTTGGTCCAGCAGAATGAGCCAGTGATGTATCTGGCTCAAGTTTAAAATTCTCAATTGTCTTTCCAGCAACAGAGGCAGACAGAATCGAGAGAAACATCCCATCTCATGGTACAGAGCTCTGACTTTCCTCTGCGCTTTCGCTTGGCCCTCACTGCTGGAGTGTCGTTTATTCAACGGTTTGTCAGCACATGTCATGTCATGCATAAAACACTTCCATAGTCTTGATACGCCAGTGCTACAGCATGGAAACACACAGAATGGAAGTTTCCTGTGCCGTGGGAGAACCAGGATATGAAACCAAAACCAAATGTAGTCTTTGTCCTCAAAAGAGCATATTCTGTCCTCCAAGTTTTTAGAAAGAACTCTTTTGGCCCTATTCTTATTTTCTGAAACTTTGTCTTGTTTTCTGTCCCCTTTCCCCAAGTCCCAGACACTGCCATGTTGGCTGAGGTGGCGGTGACCCTGTGTTAGAAGCTTGTATGGCCCCCTTTAAGGGGAAGGGGGCTGTGATGAAGCAGAAGGTGAATTTGTTGAGGACCTTGGAAGCCTTCCAGAAATATGTGTGGAAGGTGATATTTTCAGCACAGAGGCATATATGGTGATATGGGAACTACCCATTTCATTGCAACAGGAGATTGGACTCAGGAGAGACAGATGGAGAAGAGTTGAGGTTTGAATTCTGAGTAGCTCTGCTGGAGTGAAGAGAGCTGATGATGGCTTGGGTGAAGAATTTCCAAATCATGTTCCTTTTTGAAATTATAACAGCTTATTTTTACATCATTTTTGTGCCTTTTGCCATCTCAGTTGTATTCCCCGTGGACCTTCCGTCACCAATTCACCCATGTGCCATAACCATCGTCCTGTGCACTTCCCCCTCCCCCAATTTTTGGTCCCATTCCCCACTCCACCCCAGTAAAATGTCTCTGGTACATAGTTGTTCATTATTATTCCCCACCCCACCCCCGGTCCTTTATGCTCCTGCTATAAGTGAAACCATCTGGTATTTTTCTTTTCTTTCTGGTTTATTTCACTAAGCATGGTCCCTTCCAGCTCCATCCATGTTGCTGCAAAAGGCATGAGTTTATCTTTTTGATTGCTGAGTAATATTCCATTGTGTATATGTAACACATCTTTTTAATACAGTCACCTACTTTTGGGCATTTGGATTGATTCCATGTCTTTCCTGTTGTAAAGAAAGCAGCAATAAACATGGGGGTGCAGGTGTCTTTTTGAATCAGTGTTTTTGTGTCCTTTGGGTAGATACCTAGGAGTGGGATTGCGGGGTCATATGGAAGCTCCATTTTTAGCAGTTTGAGAAGCCTTTAAACAGTTTTCCATAGTGGTTGTACTAGTTTGCATTCCCACCAGCAGTGCAGAAGAGTTTCTTTTTCTTCACATCCTCGCCAACATTTGTTCTTGCTAGTTGTTTGAAGATGTGCCATTCTCTAAATGGGGTGAGGTGGTATCTCATTGTGGTTTTAATTTGCATCTCCCTTATTACAAGTGTCGTTTAACATTTTTTCATATGCTTGTTGGCCATCTGCATTTCCTCTTTGGAGAAGTGTCTTTTTAACTCTTCTGCCCATTTTTTGATGGGGTTGCTTATTTTTGTTGAGGTTGGTTCATCAGTTCTTTGTATATCTTTCGCATTCCTTTTAACAGCAGTAAACTTTACCTGACCTTCAGCGGGTAACTATTTTTGTTAGATTGTACCTCAATATTGTGTCTTCATCAGACACCATGAGAAGAGGACAGTATATAACTTGTGACTCCCTACAGTTTGAGATACACTCTCCCCAAGGTATCAGAGTAAATCTGGCCAGTGACCTCCAGTCAGTCAGATGTGCCTCAGGAGAGACACACTAGAAAGGGTCATGTCTGTGGTCAAAAGTGGATCCTCTCCCTCTTGAGTTACATTTTCATTGAGGGGGCAGAATTGAATTTTTCAGGTGTTGTCACTTCAAAGGGTTTCTTAAAATTTGGCTCATGATTGAATTTCCTCAGGACAATGTTAGATAAAGGGTAAGATGACCCCCTGGGATGCTAAACTTTCTGGTCCCAGATGGGAGGTGACCTCAAGCCCCCTGTAGTTAACTGAGGTCCTTTATTTGTCTTTAGATAGGAAGCCCAGGATTGGAAATCTAACACGAAATAAATAATTAAACCCTGACTTCCACAGGTGCAGAGGGCATAAATAATCCAACTATACGCCGCCTGGGCATTCCACATCACGGGCCATTTAGACTTAATGTCCAGGCACTTACTAGTAACTGAATATGTCAGAACGAGGCCCCTGCAGGGCAGGGAAGGCTGCTGTTTCACGGCGGTGTGCCTGCCTGCCTGCTGAAAAACTGCCCGCGCTCTGATCTTCTGAATCGGTCTCCCGGGAAACTCATCTGCCCTGTGTCAAGTTGTGAGTATAAAAAACTACAGTGGGCTCCTCTTCTGATCAAATGAAGGGCGTGATGTACTGAAGGGAGACCCAGGGACACTGCTCACTTTGTTGGAGACATTGGGGGAAACAGCTGGTGCATGGGCATGAACCTTGAAAACTTCATTCTCAGTGTCAGGAGTTTGAGCCTGAGACCTTTTGAGCCTGGGGAGTGGCTGGAAGTTGGTGTCATTTTCTGTCTCAACAGCAAGTCTTGCGAAGGACACTGGAGAGTAGCAATCCATTTTCTGGTGACTAAAGGTGAGAACACAACTACTGATTCTAATTATGTCTGCATTATTCATATGGCTTTGCACATGGTAGAAATTTAAGGAGTTACGTGAGCAAATGAGAGGACACTGTGACGTTTCATGCGTCCTGTGGTCGGGTAGGGTCCTGCTCTCCCACAGGAGGTCTTGGCCGGCAGCAGCAGCATCACCTGGGAGCTAGTTAGGAATGAAAATTCTTGGGCCCTGTTCCAGACCCACTGATCTGAATCTCTGGGGTAACTCCGGGCACCTGTTTTTAACAAACCCTCCAGTGATCCCGAAGCCGCTAAATTTGAGCACCCGGGTCTAGAGTTGCTTCAGCTGGGGAGGTGATTTAAGAATCTTCTGTTTCCTCGCTTCCTCTCTCCCAGTAGGAAGTCACTGCAGCTGGTTGCAAAGAGAATCATATTTTAAATCCTTATATGCACATGTTCTCCACCCCTCCCCCTGCCCCGATAGCTTCTCAGTCCGATGCAGCCAATCTTCTCACTTTTGGTTCAGATCTCATATTTCCAGATTCTGGGCTTAGTCTCTCTTAGGAAAACAGAGGTGGGTGAGGTGGAGCATGTCTTCTTTGTTGCCTGCCAGGAGGATGAGCTATCGTGTCAGACACTTACTGGATGTCCCCTGTGTACAAGGTCCAGTCTGTGGGGACTAGCACCCACCTCTGTCTCCAGGATCATGGGGGTTCCAGGGCAACCAGAAGAGGAGGGGACAGGGGTGGGATGTGTAGCTCTCACTGCCTGGATAGGGAGCAGCCCGATGATGGGGCACCCTCAGGCCTGGGCCAGGAGGGCAGCAGAGAACAAGGAGGGAGGGACACAGGGAATTTTAAGTGGAAGGAGCTTAAAACATACTCTAAGAGTATTTTATTCAGCTTTTGGGGGTCTGCATGTTAAATATTTTAATTTTTGCTTTTTAAACTGAGTAACCTCCATGCAGTAAAGTGTATTTTAAAATGTGTCCTTGCCCCTGTATAACCACCACCCAGCTCAAAGTGCGGTGCTCCCACATTTCCACATGCGGCTCCCTGGTTCCCCTCCTAGTCCACGGTGGTCCCTGTCCCCAAGGGAGCACCATTGTCCCCTCTGTCACCACCGAGTAGTGTACGTGAGGACGCTTAGCCTATAAGCATCTTGAACAACACAGGCGGAATGTGTCTCCAGACTCCGTGTGTGGTTTGGCCTGCACCTTGCTTGTGCTTGTAAGATTCATTGCAAACGTTTAGTCAGGGGATTGCGCATCATAGTCAGAGGCTCTGGGGACAGACTGGACTGCAGCCCCTCCTCCCCAAAGGCGGGCTGTGTGCGCCTCAGCAGACCCCACGGGCTCCTCCGCTCACACCTAGCCAGGGGCACATGCTGCCCGGTGCTGGGAGCGGTGAGCCGTCCCTGTTCTGACCCTGTTTCGGTCTTGCTTTTGGACCTCCGGCATGAGTAGGATGCTGACTAATGGTTTCCACTTGTTCCTCAGCAAATTTTGAACACTTGAGGCAGGGAACAGAGAGGTGTTCTGGGCAGAAAGATGGCGCCCTGCTGGTTAGCTTGCTGTGCAGATACCCAGACGAGGTCACAGCTCCCTGCCTCCTTGGATGCCACCGCTGGCTGCTTGCTGGTCCTGAGCCCCGTGTCCCTTCTGTCTGGCCCTCACCTCTTCCTAAGGCACTGGCTCCAGGCCTTCCTCTTCCAGAAAGTCTTCGCTGACCATCCCTTTCTACTATCTCCTGCTTCTGCACAGCTATAAGGTATTTCTTGCACCACTATGCAATCCATTTTGCCACTCACAGAAAAAAAGAGGGGGGCACATTAAAGAAATTGCTGCGGTGTGCGCTGTGGGCCGTGACCCTGCCCTGGGTTTCCCGACATGGCCCTATAGTGCTCTGTGTGGTTCTGAGTGCACAGCAGGCACAGTGGGTGCAGGGGCTGGCTGGGGAGCAGGCCAGGGCCCACATGAGACTGCGGTCGGCAGTGCCTGGCAGGGGGCAGAGAAAAAAGGGCTGCCAGGAGCCCCGTCGCCTCACTGAGAGTGCCTGCTGGCCGCTGCCTGCTAGGTCCTGTCTGTCTGAGGACCTGGTGTCCTTGTGGCAGCCTTGACACCCCAAAAGGGGGGCACGCAGCCGCCAGTGGTTCGCGTTCTGGCCGGTGTCATGTGAGGTGGCGGGTGAGGTTCTCCCCTTACAGCCTGAGCGTCCTGGGGGTGGCAGGAGAAAGTTCACTGAAGGCTACTTGTGGCCGGAAGGGGAGGTGTCCTTCTGATGGCCGTGCCCTCAGCCTCCTGCCATGCGCCATCCAGAGCCTGAGGCCCGGCCCCGTCCCCCTGCCAGGGCCCGACTCGGCGATCCAGACGGTCCGACGCAACGCCGTTGCGAGAAGCCACACGGGCAGCCCGGGTCTGCGAACCGCTCCTTAGGTGTTCACAGAGGATGGCGGCCTTTCTCCAGTAGACGTCTGCTCCCGGCCCAGCGGGTCAGACCCCTGCCGGAGAGGTGGGAGAGGTCAGAGAAGCCTTTCATTCGGGGCACTTGGCAGAGAGCTGTCTGGCTTGCGAGGGTGCTGTTATATGTCACTTGGTGCTCAGGGTTCCAACAGTGACTTGGCCTCTTGACAGGGAGCATGATAGAATGTCAGAACCTAAGCTAATGTAAAATATGCTTGGCCCGGCCAAGTCATGCACGGGCAATGCAAGAAACCCATCGGTCATTCACACGTCTGTGACATGTGGTCGAGGGGCTCCCCGGATGGGATTTAGCCTTTCCAGTGCTGCGTGATGATGGAGATCAGGCACACAGTGGCTTCTGCCCCAGAGCATACTGACTTGGGAAAACAGAGGGCGTCCCTTTCAAAAAGTGCGCATTCTTACAGGGTGCAGGGCTCGCCTGTCCTCTCTCTCCTCCCCTTTGCTGGTTCTCCTTCCCTCCTGATGGTGTCTTTCGAGTTTATCTGCTGTATCTTTGGCACCAACCCCAGACTCCAGGTGACAAGGTTGGCAGGCTTGAGTGCTACATTCTGTTACTGGGGAGAGGGGCTCAGACTGAGACGCTGAGATAAAGAGCGTCCGTCCCAGCCTTGCTGTGTGTGAGGCACAAGCATCAGGGGGAGCCGGACCACCTAAGCAGTTTGGCCGCCAACAGCAAACCCAACTGAATGTGGCTTAAACCACAGGGCGTTTATCATCTGCTTACCTGGAAACCAGGAGTGAAGGAAGTGGAGGACGGCTGAGACTGTGCGTCACACCCGTGGGTCAGCGGGGTCTCCCGGGACCTGGGGTGCTTCCTTGCTCCCTTGTCTTGCCGTCTTGTCTGTGGCCTCTTCACAGGTGGCTGCTGCAGGCTCCAGCTATCTCCTACTCCCTGCACCAACGCAGGAGGTGAGGAGGAGAAGAGAGACGGAATAGTTTCCCTGTTTACTGCTCACATCTGGGAGTAGAAAGCTGTTGCACCCTTGCTGCAGAGCCAAAGCCATTTAAGTGGAAGACTGGCTCACGGTTCTGGGTTTTTTGGGGTCGGGACTCCATTTTCCTGGTGACAGTTACTGGCTCTGTTGCAGATTGTTCTTTCTCAGAATCACAGCAGGGAAGAAGTTTTCTTCCTTTGAGATTCTTCTAGCTGTGTTCACTGTTGAGTTTCAGTTCTACCAACTGATGTACCTGGCTAAGCTGAGAATCTGTTCACACTCTGGCCTAGAGCACATGGCCCTTACCCCCCTGCCTGTCTGTCTGGATGGCGTCAGCCTGGACCCCGGGGGACTAGAACCCCCACAATTGCACTAAGGCACGGTGCCCTCGGTGGGGGTCCGTTGCTTGAGCAGTTGAGTGCAGCTCTTTTCTAGCAGCGCCTTGGGGGGTGATCCCTGCGGAGATGTGTCTGGCCTGTACAGGTCCCAGCCACACACACACACACGCAGACGCACTGTAGTTCCACACCCAGTGGGGAGGGAGAAGACGGTTTCACGGTAGCTGTCTATTTGATGAATGCCCCATGTCCACGCACAGAGGCCGTGACATTCCTGCCTTTCCCACTTGGTAATCTGAAAATCTCCCGAGCCAGATTGCCTTGCTATAGGCCTGTACTCTGGAACGCCACATAGGTTCTGGGTTTCAGTCCCTGGGGCCGTGTTGGCTAGTGTGTGTAAGAGCCAGTGGGTTAGAAGCTGATAAGACTGAGATGTAAAGGAGGATCATTCTAGGCAGGAGAGAGGTGGCACTCTGGTGGCCAGGAGACAGGACAGGGCTGGGGGGCCAGGCGAGGGTGCTCGAGGCGCCATCACACGGCCTTGCTGCAGCTTCTCCTCCCTCAGCTCAAAGATGCCTGTGCTCTTCATGGTTCCTCATGCTTTTCCTCTAAACATGCTCCCGACTCCTCTCTGTTTTCCAGCCTTGGTTGGCAAAAGCCACAAAAGGGCTATTTTGACTCCGTGGCAAGTTGCTCTTAGGCCTGCAAGTTAGTCCTCCTCCTACCTGGTGGGAGACTTTACATTCAAGTTCATTAATTTCTATTTCCTTCCTTTTAAGTGGACAGCCTGTGAAGTTTGTGACTGGCTTTATGATGGGAGGGACCTGTCCTGCTTTCAGCCTGGGTTCATCTTCTAGAGGAGTCAGCCTTCAGTTTGGAGCATGAGAAGCACAGATAACTGCAGGGAGAGCTGGGGGTGTCTAGGTAGCCAGTCCTGGGCCCAGGTAATGCGCCTCGTATTTGGGCTTCGGTTTGTCTGTGAAGTGGGGATGACATTAATCCGTGCCAGATGGGGTTGGTAGCAGGAGTCCGGGGTCAATGCACATGTGCTTAAAATGTCACCTGGCAACTATCAGTGTTTGTTAAATAGATAAATCTTACTCATTTGTGGTTGACTACCTACTTAATGGAAAGTTTTCCTGACATTATTATAAATTAAAATGCAGTTATAAGAAGTAATACAGATGGCCTCCCTGTGGCGCAGCGGGTTGGAGCATTGCACTGCAGAGCTAAGCCGAGCAGTGGCAGCTTCAGTGTGAGTTCGATCCCCGCCTGCCCCAGAGGTGACCACACGGCATGGCAGACCTCTCCTGCTTGTCCGCTGCTCCCCTCAGCAGTGCACTTTGTCGATCTGCCTGTTCTGCTGCCCACCTGTCTCTGGTGAATCCTCTCGCCACCCCTGCACCTCTGGCTGTACTCCATTTCTGTGTGCACAAATAAATAAAAAGAAGTAATACAGAGAGTTCTCAGGTACATGTTCCTGCAGCCAGCTTTCCCCAGTTGCAGTATTTATAAAACCTGTCATGCAGTGTCAGGGTGTCAACACCTGTACGATCCACCTGTCTTGTCCTACTTTCCTGCTGTTACTTGTACCTACTTGTGTGTGTTAAGTTTGAGAATTCTCTTATAGCTGCTGCTTCTGTTTGTACCACCACAGCCAAGATACCGAGCTGTTCCATCACCATGGGAGCCTCCTGCTCTCCTCTGTCCTCATGTTGTCCCGCCTCCTCTGTCTCCAGGCAACCCCTGGCAATGACTAATCTGTTCTTCATTTCTAAACTTTTGCCATTTCAAATATATAAATAGAATAGTACCATTGGCAACACTTTGGAATTAGCTTTTTTCATGCAGCATTGTTTCCTGGAGATTTCCCCAAGCGGTCAAGTATATGAAGAGCCCATTCCTTTTTGCTTGCTGAGTAGTTTTCCATATTATATGTGTACCACTTTGTTTAACCATTTACTTGCTAAAGAACACCTAGGTTTTTCCCCATTAATGCTACTATGAGCATTTATGTACAGGTTTTTGTGGGAGCATAGGTCTTCACTTCTCTGGGACAAGTGCCCAAGAGTCTAATTGATGGATAACATGGTCGTTGCGTGTTTGAGTTTATTACTGTAATAGATATAAAATAACACTTTGTTATTTAAATTTGTACCTCCCAACAATAAATTCACCTCTTTGACTTAAGGCATGCACTGTATTAATATTTGCTGAGTAATTTTTTAAAAAGCTGCTGGCTTTTGCAATGTGTCCAGAATTGTGTCAGATGGAGGAGGGAGATTCAAATGATACAGTGATTGTTCTTCAAGAAGTGTTGAATGTTGGGCCTGAGAACTGAGTGGTTGCAAATAAGAACCAACATACGCTGAGTGTTGTGAGGGGCTTGGAAAGCCCCGTGGGCAGGTGGGCGGGAGGCGCGGCTGGAGAGGACCAGGAGGCTGGGAGGTGCTGCCACACCTGTGCTGCTGGTTGGGTGCCAGGAATGTGATGGTCTTTTGTACTTGAGACATAGCTGGAAATATTTGGAACCTGGGAATATTGGAATTAGAAGAAAAGCAACAATTGTGCATAAAGTACCTGTTTTGGGCAAAAGGAAGGAGCATTGTGGAAGCATCAGTTCCTTTGAAAGGACATCCTTTACTTACAAGAAGAGAACAAGAAGCCTGGCGTGACTGAAACACCAGCTGGTGTAAACGTTTCACCAGTGGGCTGCCCTGCCTGGTCCCACAGGGCTCCGGCCTTGGCAGGGCTCTGCTCGTCTTGCAGCCCGGTGCGGTGTGGCAGTGGCAGTGAGGACTCCACCCCCCACCCCGCATTTTTTTTAAAGGTTTATTTATTTATGCATACAGAACTGGGGTGCAGGCCAGAGGCTCAGGGGCGGTGAGAGGCTTTACCAGAGACAGAGTGGGGAGCAGAACAGGCAGATGGACGAAGTACACTGCTGAGGGGAGCAGCGGGCGGGCCAGGAGAGGTCTGCCATACCATGTGGTCACCTTCGGGGCAGGCGGGAATCGAACTCATGTGGAAGTGGCTTTGGCTTCTCAGGGCTGTGCTGTAATCCGCTTTGCCCCCAGGGGGGGCCCCCCCCCCCCCGCATTTTGACGCGTGGAGCAGGTACCTTTTCACACGACTACAAAATGGAGTCAGGGTAAATGGTAGCAAGATCGGCATCATCTAGTACAAAGGTGTGCGTTGCTTGTTGCCCATGCTGATCCCGGAAATAGATGATTATGAATGCAGTTTGCAAGTCTTTCTGGGACCGTACATCTAAGTTTTAAAGATACTCCTCAAGTTTAGTGAAGCACTTAACCTCTGAATTCAAATCGGGGCTTCCCAAACAAAATTTTTCTACCTGTCTCACTGAAAGTTTGAACACAGAAATTTCAAGTTATCAAGTAGAGTGGCCGAAGTAGGTCCTCAATTTCTCTTTTGTTTTTACCACTACGGTGCCATCCCTATATAGTTCAGCCTGTTTCAACCTGGGAATACATAGTACTGCAGGCATTGCAGGTACAAGCTGTGTCTGAAGTGGAATCAAAAGATTTAGAACGTTTATGAATTTATTTTTGAAATCAGTAGGAGTTTGGATTTGCATAAATCAGGCCAACTGCAATGCTAGGTATTCTCCAAGTTAACTTTCATGTAAATACAGTGCTCATCAAAGGATGGGGAAGACAGGTGTTAATTTGAAATTTCCATACCTTATTCAAACTCAATAGTAATTGCTGGGGTTATTCAGAATTTAGATCAATACTATATGTTTTCTAGAAGGAATAGCTTCTCACTGATATCCTGTGCCGGTTCAGTGAGAAGAAAAAGCAGATGACTTCCAATGGTTTTGCTATAATTTTGAGTTTTCTAGATTATAAAGCCCTGAGGCCCTACTCCCTGCTCCGGGCTGAGTGTGTGCGCACCTGCGTGTGTGTGTGTGTGGGGGGGGGTGGTGGTGGTGGGGGGAGGGGAGCCCCATTATGAGTTTCACCTTGGATAAAAAGCAGAGCCTTTGGGAGTTCAGCCCAACTTGAAACAGTCTGGAGCTGTGGAACTTGGGCAAGTTACCTTAATAGCCATAGTCAGCTTCCTTATCTGTAGGAGGTAAGGTTTTGTGTAGGCTTGTAAGATGACCAGCACAAAATTCTGATACACAGGCACTTTTTAAAAAAAAATAATTATTTATTTATGCATTCAAGAACAGGCCTGTGGTGCGGAGGGTGAGAGGATTTATCAGAAACAGAGTGGGGAGTAGAACAGGCAGATCAACTGAAATACACTGCTGAGGAGAGCAGCTTGAGACAGGAGAGGTCTGCTGTGCCCTGTGGGTCAGCTCCCAGGCTGGGGATTGAACTGCAGATAGCTTGAAAGAACTGGGAATAGAACTTGTGGTCAGTGGCTTCCTGTCTCTTCATAGTGCTGCAGTTTAACCTGTTACGCCTCCAGGGAGGGCCCCACAATAGGTTCATGAGAATCAAGTTGTTTTCCCTTTTCCATATGGATTGAACAACATCCTGTGTCTCTGGGGCTAGCTCTGTACCCTGAGAAGGGAGCTCAGGCTGACCAGTCCTGTCCTGACATCCTAGGAAAAGCAGCGAATGGTAGAATTCACTGAGTGACGCACAGAGCCCTGGGTGAGCTTGGCAGCCTCGGGACAGGAGGCTGGCTCTGATGTGTGCAGGCTTTGGTGTGGACAGTTCTTAGGTGTCTCCTGGGCTGCAAATATAGGAGATTTTCAGGACCATGTGCTCAGCTTGTCCATCAGAAGGGAAAACCTCAGGACAAAGTGATTTGCCCTTGATAGAAAGCAGATTCTGTAGCTGAGTCTCCAACAGAAGAGGCTTGGTTGGAGTCAAGACCACTTACAAACCATTTTCCCCTCTTTCTCTGCCTCCTCCTCACTTGATAGTTGCCAAGGAATGTGACCCAGGCCTTTCGTTGGCTTCTACAAGCCTTTTATAGCAGTTAGAAGGAATTCTTGGTATTCTTATCATGGATAAAAGAACAAGCTATTATGCGTGGCTCAGCTCATGTGGAACATGGAAATACATTTCAGTGACACAGGGGAGCCCTGGGAAGACTCCTTCATGGAGCGACTTTGTTGTAAGTTGAACCTGTTGCATTTTAAAGCAGCTCAAGAGAATTCTTAATTCTATACAGTTAAGTCTGCCAACTGATACGGTTTTCTTCTACTTTTAAGGGAAGCCTATTTAGTGATGGTTTGTTGGAGTATAAAGAAGAAAACATGTATTTTTGTTATTTAAAAAATTTGAAACCTATTACAACACTTATCCCAGAAATCGATCTCATGTTGTAAATAATCTCAGATGTAGATTTTGGGATGTGAAATGGAGCTTAAGGTTTTGTTGCTGCTAACCTGATCTTCCAGAATGCTTTGTGTTTCTCTGATACTGGCTGCATAGCCAATTCATTTCAACTGGAAAATATGTCAGAAAACACAACTTAATCACGATCACGCTAAAATAAGAGGCTTCCTAAAGATGTTTTTCCTGGCTTTATTCTCATCCCATCCATGTTATTCCTTAGAGAAAGCTGAACGTTTTTAGAAAACACAGGCTTGGTCCTAGAGACAGGTCTGGAGACCCTCAGCATTACGAATACGAAGCAGGAAGACGCGGCGGGCGGGCGGGCGGGCGGCCCACGGGCCGGGCTGGCTGCACTGGCATGCGACCTGCGCACCCGAGAAGGCCCCGTGCTTGTTTTGAAATTCTTACTAATCTGTGAACAAGGGGCCCCGCTTTCGTTGCAGCAGGCTCCACGCATTTGTAGCTTGTCCTCTGTTTCATCGGCTACCTGATAACTCCAACTGCTTTTGGACTCTTGGGTTTCCAGCTGACAGTTATCAGCTCCCTCCTTCCCACCCCACCCCCATCTGTGGATTTGTAAGAATCAGTCCAGTGATCTTTTATTTACATTTCTTTTATATATTTTAAAAGATTTATTTATGCACACAGAACTGGGGTACAGGCCAGAGGTGCAGGGGCAGTGAGAAGATTCACCAGAGACAGAGTGGGGAGCAGAACAGGCAGATCATGGAAGTACACTGCTGAGGGAGCAGTGGGCAGGTCAGGAGAGGTCTGCCGCGCCCTGTGGGTCACCTCCCTGGCTGGGATCGAACTTGTATGGTAGCGGCTGCAGCCAGCTTGCAGTGCTGCGTCCTAACCTGTTGCGCCACCAGGGAGGGCCTAAAGTCCCACTTTTTCCTAGTGTACAAAAATATGTGGGCCCCTTCGACTTCTGTGAGAGTAAAGTCAGTGAACTGAAATGCTTGTTTCTCAAGGTATTAATGGGGGCTGTTGTCAGAAGCTGTGAGTTTGAGAATTTTCACTTTCTCAGTTTTACAGTGCTGGGTTCTAGTTTCTACAGTAAACATGGATTATTTCTGTCATTTAGGGGAAAAAGAGATGATATAGGTTAAAAAACCAACAGCCTTCCGGCCCTCCCTGGTGGCACAAGGGGTTAAAGCGCAGCACTAAGAAGTTAAAGCCACTTCAGCTTGAGTTTGATCCCCGCCCCGGAGGTGACCCACACGGTGCAGCAGACCTCTCCTGGCCCGCCCGCTGCTCCCCTCAGCAGTGTACTGTTCTGCCCCCCACTTTGTCTATGGTGAATCCTCTCACTGACCCTGCACCTCTGGCCTGGACCCTAGTTCTGTATGTTTAAATAAATAAATCTTAAGAAAAAAAAAAAGCCTTCTTCATGTGTTACATCTTTAAAAAGAGGAGCAGCTCCTTTTGATCCTGGCAGGCGACTCTGTGGATTTGGGGCTTTGGGGGGTTCTTGTGCCTGAGGTGCTCATAGCAGTCGGCACAGTCCATGACACTGCCGGGAGCGTGAATGGCTGGGAGTGGGCGGCACTATTTGTGGCAGAAACATTCCGTGGGTGTTTGTAGACGCAGGGTGACCGGGCCTGGCGTCCAGGTTACACCAGGCACTGGCGGAATCTTCCTCTGAGTCCTGGCTGTCAGTTGTTGTGGCCTTTGCTCTTCTTGTTTTGGAGACTCCGCTCACCCTCCTGCACCAGGTCAGACACGTATTCCTCTGGCCCGCTGCAGCTTGCCTTGAATGCGGGCAGGGCTGTCCCGGCTTCTGATGCGTGGTCAGGTGCATGGTGAGATGCTTCGCCTCTCAAGCTCTGGTGCCACCTCACCCCTGCACCCGGGGCACTACAGAAGCCTTCCTGCTGAGGACTGGGGCCCAGAGTCAAAGCTCCAGAGAGGACCCTGCATTCAGCTGCTGCAGGCCTGCCCTGGGTGGGGCTGGGGACACCCACGGGCCTGCTGGAGAGCAGCACTGATGCCGGGCCCATCTGGGGCAAACCCCACGCCAGCTTGCTGGATTCTATGGGGCCCTGGCTGATGGGGTTTCAGCCTGGAGCTGGGTTGGGGTGGGGTGGTGGTTTCCCAGTTTTCTGTCTGTGCTGCACGTGGGCAGAGATGCTTTGACTAACGACTCTGGCAGATTGTAAACGTAACCTCAGAGATAAATGATACTTTTGAAAATGAGGCTTCTCAAAGGACAAAGCCACAACTTCTTTGCCTTTGAGAGTAGGGGATGTTTGATGTGAGCAGTGTGTTAACATGTGTCCACTTGGCTCTCCAGAGGGGGCCACAGGGCTGGCTCCCGGACGTGCCTCTTCTAGAGCAGCTCTGTCCAGCGGTCTTCCACACTTAGCATTTCACACGGAGAAAGAGCTCACTGCTAAAAACAGTCAGAGGGCACGAAAGCCCTGAGTCCCCCCAGAGCCCCTCCGTCTCTTCTTGGGGCTGACCCTGAGCACCTAAGATCTCAGTACTCTCCTGTCTATGCTGAGACTGAAGCACAGACCACCAACTGGGCTTTGCCCTTGGTGAACAACCTTGATGGGGTAGCAAGTTGCTGGCTGTGCTGAGTTTATTCCCGATGACTTGGGAAGGTGACCAGGACTCCCGATTCAGAGGCCAGCAGTGCCCGCCTCTCGGGCATGTCCCGTGTGGCTGGCTCCAGCTCTTGCCCTGTGCTCACTCATTGTTCCTCACAGCAGCGCCCTGGAGGTGAATTCTCTGATGTTCCTCATTTCGCAGCACCTCTGGCCCTAAGTTTAGGGAACAGTCATTTCTGGGGCCACCTGGGCCTGCTGCTTTTGTTTCTTCAGGTCTGTGCTTCCCAGCCCAGCTCCCACCCCGTTTTAATCCTCTCCCCAGTCGGGAGAGGACAGAGGAGAGACTGAAGCTCACATTTTGGGGATTTCAGTTCTCTTAAGGGAGCCTGGTGCCTCCCTGCTGCTCCTCCTTTGAGGGAGAAGGGACTGGGTTCCTTCAGGAAGACTGGGCTCTTGGTGGAGAGTCCCCAGTTGGGCCTCTCTCCTGTCATGAGTCGCTGCTGCCTGCTCTGGGCTCCTGTCACAGGAGGGAGTGGCGGCAGGAGCCAGGGGGTCACTTGAGCACTAGACTCTAGAGTGTGGGGGCAGGTGACAGCGACATCGGGGTCCCAGTCTGCTGGGACCTTCATGGTTTGGGGAACAAGGAGGTGCTCGTGTGGAAAGGTTGTTAGGAGAGGCCTTCCCTGGAAGAGCACATCCAGATCTTCAAGACTCCACTTAGGAGGGGCCTGGAGGGACTCAGTGTCCCTGACTGAAGACCGTGTGTGTGTGTGTGTGTGTTAATAGGAGTAATAGTAATTATGAGCAGAGGTGCATTTGTTTTCAAACCAAAGGCTACTGCCATGTAGTAGTTACTGCAAAAGCCTGAGAATGACATGCAAAGAATTTCTACAAATTTTCAATCTTAATTGATTGAAGCTAAGGAAGACTGTTCTGGAGATCCTGATTATTCCTCTGTGTGTCAGGGGTATTTACTTTATCACCTGGACTCAAATATATATTTGGCTTGGCAGAGACAGCTCTTGGCTTTTCTGTAACTCCTCAGCTTGTCTGCTGGCCCATCTGTTATTCTCTCTAGAGGGTGAATTGAAAGGGTTGTCATTCATCTTGTGCCATCCTCACTGGGGCTTCCTCAGTCAGTAGTTTGAGTATTCCTTCCCTGCTCTGAGTGCCCCTTCCCCCAGGGTACCCCCTGGAGGGCTCTCTTTTATCACAAGAGATAAGACGTTGGCAAAGAGCTGGACCAACGGGGCAGCTTACAGCTGCCCATGAGACAGCGCTGGCTGGTGCTGACCTCAGATTCTGAGCCTGGTGGGTGCTGCCTGCTGCGTGGTCCTCATCGAGTTCCCACATAGGGGACATGCAGAGTCTTTAGCAGCACAGCTGTTGCTGTGATTCCCCACCCTTCTGGCCTGCGGTCCCCCTCCTCATCGGGTGAGGGACCTGGCGTGGATGATGTCCTGAGACCTTTCTACTCTCGTTTTGCAGGAAGTCTGAACGGGGTAATAACACTACTAGGGTAAATCACCAGGGAACAAGGACAAGGTTCCCAGAGAGACAAAAGAACAGAGCTTATTTGGGAATTTAGCCTACACTGCGGCCGTAGGGCATTGCTAAGGGGTGTCTAACTCCTTAGCCACATACACTTGAAAAGCACAGACTGGAGGCTCTCCCTGGTGGTGCATCTGGTTAGAGCGAAGTACTGTGGAGCTCTCCACAGTCACCACAGCGCCTGTTCGATCCTCGACCAGGGAGCTGACCCACATGACGCGGCAGACCTCTCCTGACCCGCCCGCTGCTCCCCTCAGCAGTGTGCTTCACTCAATCTGCCTGTTCTGCTCCCCACTCTGTCTCTGTTGAATCCTCTCCGGTCCCTGCACCTCTGGCCTGTACCCCAGTTCTGTATGCATAGATAAACAACTCTTAAAAAAAAAAAAAGAGAAGCGTAGACTAACAAATAGTATTGAGCATGTGTGTTTTGAAATAGCTTTTCCATTCATTAATATCCATCTCACAAATGATCCCCTGAGGTAAGTAGAGCAGTTTTCGCCCCCCTTTACAGGTGAGGAAACCAAAGCTGAGGGAGATGGTCATTTTTTTCAGGTTTCCCAGCTAGTAAGTAGTAAGTGTAGAACCCGAATCTAGGGCTCTGTAGTCACGTGCCAGGCACTTTCAGCCCCGAGAGGTGCTTGTCAGGCGGGTCAGGAACAGTCAGACAAGCTTCCTCACGAAGACTGGTGATATTTAAGATGTGCTAATCCCTATCAGATGCATGTCCCGTGGGATCATCACCCAGGGGTATTATTAGGATAACGCTTTACCCATTTATCATGAGCACCTGGGGTGGGGAGGTCTGCACTGGGCAGAGTCCTGGAGGTGCTCCTTACCCTGCCGATGAGAAGCCGGAGGAGGAATCTGGGACTCCTGCCAAGCCTGCTGCGGAGACACTTGAGCCTTGGCACACTTTGGATTAAGGGTAGTAGGAGACCCTCTTAAGGGAGATAGAGTGTTCCCGATTCAAGAGGGTCATGAGCCTGGTCTTGCCCATGCTGGACAGCTGGCCGTGCAGCCCTCTCCACAGTTCTGGGAGGCAGCAGGAGGGCTTTTAAAGAGCTCCCTGGCAGTCCTCTGGTTGCAACAGCTTGTACTGCTAAGCAAAGCTGCTCTTTGTAGTGCTTATCGGGGTGCCGAGATGACCATCTGGCCAATCCACACTACGAGGAGCTGCCAGAGGGCAAGACACTGAGGACCCCAAGAACTGCCAACAGAGGTGTCCTGGAAGATCACATTGCTTCAGAGCAGGAGTTTTGTTGCTAGGATTGTTGAGTGACTCACTGATGAGGGTGGCCACTGGCCACTCTCAGAAGGAGCTGCTGACCTACAGAGTGGGTGTGGACACTGGGAGCATGAGTGCCTGTGGTCACCGGCAGTCACCAGCCCCCAGTGGGAGCCCGGCGGGGTGGTCCCTCCAAGTGTCCCTGCTGCACTGAATTCCTCAGGAGGGGCAACATGGTCCATGTTCCAACATGCTTCTCAGTTTGGAGAGAGAAGAATTGTTTTCCATTAAGTGACCTGGTTGGAGACCCAGTAGCTCAAGTTGGATGGGTGGAGGCTGACCCACCTTGCTTGAACCTGGTCCTCAGTTTCTTGGTGGAGAGGTGACTTGGGGAAAAAGGGTTGCCCTCGGAGAGAACGTCTATAAGAAAATATTAGTAATTAAGCAAGGCTTTTTTTTTTTTTTTTTTTAGCATTTATGCTGTTATTTACATTTCCTCTGCTTCATCACCTTTTCCACTAACTCCCAGACAGAAGTGGAAATCTCTTTCTTAGACTTTGGTCATTGCACTGGTCACACCAGTATGTTTTGGTCACTTGTGCATGCCTTCATCAGTTACTTGTTGAGTACGTTTAGCAAACCAGTCCAAGGAAACCAGTTTCCTTTTTTGTACTTCACTTATCTGTGTGTATCTGTTAGGCTTCTACTAGGCTAAAAGCTTTTAAATGTCCTAATAGTTTTACGCTAAAGCCCAAAAATATCCCAAGGGCTTACCACAGTGAACATTTATTTCTCAGTATTTGCATGTCATGCATGGACTGGTGGGGTGAACACAGGAGGGACTGCTCCATGCAGTCTCTCAGGGACCCAGGGTGACAGACTCCATCATCTCAGAGCTGCACTAACTGGAACATGTGTCTTTCTTGGTTGCCAGAGAGGAAGAAAGAGCACTGCATTGAAGTGCTCAGCCTGGAGGGTCATCGCTCCACTTGGCACCTGTCAGCTGAACTAGTCACAAAGGCCCATGTGAGCATAAAGTGTAAGAGGGAGGGGAGAAGTGGAGTCCTGGGCTTAACAGATGGACAGATCTGAAAAAAGTGAGCACCAGGAGTCTCGACATAAGTTTATTATGTTCTTGCTTCTTTCATTGACTTGGAGCAGAGTTTTCTCAGGAAGTCTCACTTTCTTCATTTGAAAGTGGATGGGGTATAAATGATGACAAGGCAGTTGCTAATTGTCCATTGTGGAAAATTTCCCAGTGATGCATAGTTGAGACATGTGAAGGTGTCCGACTTAGCCCTTTCCCAGTAATTGCAAAGCTGGGTGGTTAGTGATGGAGACAACCTTCTGCACAGGTCCCAGATTCCTGCAAGATTTGGACCCATTTCCTACCACTGAACAAGAACCAAGACTGACTTCTGGGGCCTCCCTCATGGCTAAGGGGCTACGTCTCAGAACTATGACGGCCTGCGTTCGATCATCAACCAGGGAGCTGACCCACATGGCGCAGCAGATCTCTCCCCTGTCACCCGCTGCTCCCCTCAGCAGTATATTTCAGTAGATCTGCCTATTCTGCTCCACTCTCTGTCTCTGGTGACTCCTCTCACCCACCACACCTCTGGCCTGCACCCCAGTTCTGTATGCGTAAATAAATAAATCTTTTTAAAAAAGTGAGAGGTGGGGTCTGCATGTCGTGAGTTTGGGGCCAGTGCACTCAGTGCATATGGGAGCCGATGCTGTCTCTCTTTTTCCTCTTAATATAATACAGAATACTTAAGAATAAATTATATCTATTATTTTCAGGATACCACTGATAAAAATCTCATGGTTTAATATAGTCTTTATGACAACTATGAAAAAAAAATCCTGCAAAGTTTAGGGAAGATACTGCACGATTCTCTTTTCTATGGAGGGCTAATTTTCTATAAAAAAGAGGAAACTTGGAGATTTTTTGCCTCATAACAAAATTCAACACACTGCTAGAAATGCAGTGTTACCTCAGTATTTCATCTTCCTTTTGAAGGCTCTTTGTGCTTGGGACAGACCATAGATTAAATCCTGAGTACCTAGGAGACAGCAGTTGGCATTTACTCTTCAGTTTGACACTCAGCTTAGGTTTGACACACTCAGCACATCTTCGTTAGTGCAGCGGCCCCTGGTAACTGCTGAGGTAGGGAGGAGCCAGGCTTTGCATCTCTGAAGGTGGGGCAGTAAATCTGAAAGAGTCTATAAAACGCACAAGACATTGTTGTTTCTGCCTTTCCTCTTTCCATCCCAGTGAAATGATAGTTCTAAAATGAACTTGCTAAAATTATTATTGCAATTCAAGTAATGAAAAGATTATCAGTAAGTCCTGCATATATGCAGCTGTACTGTGTTAGGTCCTACAGTTATAGAAAAACATGGGCATTGTTTTATTCATGAAGAATATATGTTTTTTTCTTTTTCTAAAGCTGGGCTTTAGTTTTTTTTTTTTAATTTTAAAGATTTATTTACTTGTGCATAAAGGAACTGGGGTATAGGCCAGAGGTGCCTGGGGTAAGAGGATTCACCAGACACAGAGTGGGGAGTGGAACAGGCAGACTGACGAAGTACACTGCTGAGGGGAGCAGCGGGCGGGTCAGGAGAGGTCCGCGTGCCATGTGGGTCAGCTCCCTGGCTGGGGATCGAACTCCTGTTGCAGTGGCTGTGGATAGCTTCATAGTGGTGAAACTTAAACCTTTGCACCACCAAATGGCCTCCCCCAGGCTTTAGTTTTATTTCAGTAGAGACCTGTAAAATAATCCTCCTCCATTGCCATATATAATGTCAGGCTCTTATTCACTTTCCTGAATGATCTTGCTTCCTCTTTTTTTCTTTCAGCAACTTTGGGCTGGGTCGGGGGTGGGGAACTGAAGAGGTTTGAAGGCTGGAATCATTACCATCCTCTGACTTTTTAGAAACACTTTCTGTTTTATAAGCACTATATGACTTCATAATTAGACATTCAGCTAGCTTGGTGCTCCTTTGGGAGTCCCCTCTTACCTCCCCTAGCCCGTATGGATCTCCTCTCAAAGACATCCCCAAGTAGGTCCGCTGTGGTGGCACAATGGGTTAGTACGCAGCACTGCAAGCTGCCTGCAGCCACCTCTGTGCAAGTTCGATCCCCCCCCCAGAGGTGATCCTCAGGGCGCAGTGACTCTCCTGACCCGCCCGCTGCTCCCCTCAGCAGTGTACTTCGTCGATCTGCCTGTTCTGCACCCCACTCTGTCTCTGGTGAATCTTCTCACCACCCCTGCACCTCTGGCCTGTACCCCAGTTCTGTATGCATAAATAAATAAATCTTAAAAAAAAATCCCTAAATAACCTGTGCTCTCCCTTTCAATAGACAGTGTAACTTGTATGTATGGTTCTGTAACTTCATCATTGTTTTCTTTTGAGATCATTGGGAGGATTTAATGCCATCATTCTCTGGCTCCCTGCTCACACCCGCTATCTTAGTCCTCACTCTATAGCCCAGACTTGAGATATGAACGTATTCCGGGGCCAGTAAATGTAGCCGTCCTGGCCCTTTCGGCCAGCTCCCCTGCAGCCTTTCCAGTGGGTGTTGTCTTTAGAAATAGCCCCCTGATTTCCGACTCTGGCTTTGCTTGTGAAACATCTTGATGCAGCCAGGTACTTGGGCAACTGCACCTTCTCATTTCACCAAGCTATAAACCGAAGACCTAAAAATAGGTGTGATAAACAGATTAAGGCAATTTATTGCTGAGCTCCGCTCCCTGCTTCACCTCCAGCCGGAACACTGGCCACTGAGCTGTCTCGGGGAGCCAATTCCCTGGGGCTCAGATGCCGGGGTGTGGCTGGGGGGCACAGAAGTTGTCTTTTCTGCTAGTTGGGGAGGGGAGGGGCCCTCTGTTGGGCACCTGCCTCTCATTTCCCCTCCACCTGCCTTTTCTCTGCCTTTGGTTAACTTCACATTTTGCGGGGGGCGGGGTTCTTTAGTTTGGATCAGAAATGACTGATTCTTTTTGACGAGTGTTTCCTCTATAGGCACTTTCTGCTTCTCAGTTGCTCGTAGTGTTTAATTATTGTTAGTCCAGACGGTGTAAAATGATTAATAGAAACGTGTCTCAAGCATAATAGCAGACATTTAAAAATACAGATTTAATGACACAAGTAATACATGAATGCCTTCTGCTTCGAAGTGTTAAAACGTCACATATAAAGCTTATGCCTCTTTTCCCACCACTGCCCCGGAATCGATCACGACGATCAGTCTCTGCCCTCCCTCCTCTCTCCAGGGGCACCCGGGCACAGAGTAATAGCATTAGTTCCAGCTGCCTGGATTTCTGTTGACACTTGAGCCCTGGAGCCAGGCAGGTGCCAGGGTCCACCTGGGGGAAGGCCTCGTCATTCTGCCAGGAACCCTGCGGGGTGCGAGGCGAGGACCCACGGTTGATGGCAGCTCTCTTGGCACATGTAAGTCACGTTCATCAAATCTACCTATTTTATGTTTGCCATTCCGAGTTTATTTATTTTTGGATACTCACAGAGTTGCACACCCATTACCACCATCTCTCCTTCCAGAACATTTTCAGCCACCCCCCCCCAAGGAAACCACACATCCCTGGACTGTGACCCCCGTCCCTGTCCCTGTGTGTGGCCACCTCAGCTCCCACTGGCTGCCCAGTGGGGCTGCTCTGTGCGGCAGTGTGGGGTGAAGGGCCATCAGGAGATGCCCCTTCTTTGCTAGAGGACGAGGTCTCAAGGCGTTTCCTGAGGCCGTGTGTGTGCTGCAAGAGTTCTAAGTCAGGGTTTGCTCTTTTCTCTGTCCTGTTTCTGGGCCCTGGGATCACGGAATCACTGACTCACTGCACCATTGTGAGTGCAGAGGGGTCGCTTCGGTTGCTTGTTGAATCTTGCTAGGGTGTCTCCTCCCAAAAGCTGCCGCCAGGTTCCCCGCCCGCCTCTCCCGAGCCTGCGACTGTTGCCCTGACGCAGCCTGGGACTTTGAGAACTGCAGTGGGTACATTCTTTCTTTGTAGCCAGAGCAGATATTTTTGCCGCGTATGAATCATACGAGTGAGAACAGCAGGCAAGGAAGACGGGATCACCATTATCACCCAGAAGCATTTATCAAGCACCTACTGCGTGTGCGGCCAGCTTATGTGGTGTGCCCGCCACCCCCACTGCCAGCCCCCCGGCGCCAGGCCTCCGGCCCTGACTGAGCTCCTGCCACGGGCTGGGCGTTCTGGGAGTGAAGTCTAGTCTCTGTCCCCAGGGACATGTTTGGGGTGGAGGAGCACACGGGGCCCCCGTCCGACAAGGCAGCGGTCACCAGGCTGCGCTCTCAGGGACGGGCTGTCCTGCCTTTGCCCAGCGGGATAATCAGTCTTCCCTTGCTAGCTTGTCGGGATGTCTTGAGAGAATCTGAGATGGAGAATGTATCAGCCTGAATGTGCTAGCAGCTCTCGTGTTTTGGGGTCAGAGATCCCTTTAAGGAGCTGATGAAAGCTTTGGACTTTCACCTCAGAAAAATGACTCGAGCCCATGCCTGTGTGATCTGCAGACAGTCTCAATTTCATGGCTTTTATGGGCACGCTGAGACCCATCCATGGACCCCCATGGGGCTGTAGGTTGATGGCACCTGTTTCAGAGCTTCTCCTCTGAGTGGTGTTTTAGAAAATCCCAGATGGTAATCTACCTCACTGTTCCTGAGGTTACCATTTCTCTATTTTTTTCTCTCTTAAAAATCCTTTCTTAAAACAATCATTTGCTATGTCCCCGATGGCAAAGTTTATTTAGATTCTCGAACCTCAGGGACAAAGCAAAAGGAAGATAGTCTGATTGGCTAGATTTTTTTTTTTTAAGATTTATTTATTTGTGCATACAGAACTGGGGTACAGGCCAGAGACTCAGGGGTGGCGAAAGACTTCACCAGAGACAGAGTGGGGAGCAGAACAGGCAGATCGACGAAGTACACTGCTGAGGGGAGCGGCGGGCGGGTCAGGAGAGGTCTGCCGCGCCATGTGGTCACCTCCGGGGCAGGCGGGAATCGAACTCATGCGGAAGTGGTTTCAGCTTCTTAGTGCTGTGCTTTAACCCGCTGCGCCACCAGGGAGGGCCTGGCTAGATTTTTCCCCCCTGCTTTTGTAGACATGTGTAAAGTAAAACAGAAAGCAATGCACAGAAGCAAACGTTGTAAGCATTTATGATCCAAATCTGGATTTTCACTATGATGATGTCCTTCTTGGTTGTGTTTTTGGGGGGCTGCAGAAACCATGGCCCTATTTGAGGGGGCAGCGTTAAATCTGCTGCTGTTGTAAAATTAATTTGATGGCATGTGGCTGGGTGACGTGTGTCAGAGGCAGAGGCACTGGCCAGGCTTCCTGAGATGGGAGGCAGGATTGACAGGCACAGCTTGGGCTCAGCGCTGGGGGGCGGGAGGGGGTGTTCTGCTGTCGGCATGGCCTCCTTCCTGCCCCTCCCGGGCTGGCGGGGGAGGTTGCGGTTTGAGACAGACACCTTCCTGCCTGGGGCAGATGTGTTGTCGGCCACCCTGCCTGCCGCTGGCTGCCCGGTCCACTCTCTGCCCACCCCCGCGCTTCCCCGAGGTAGCCTGGGCCCATGGCTCGGTGGAATGTCCTGTCCTAGAGGTGTTGCATCACAGCTGCCAGCCTCTCTGGGCTGCTGTGGGCTGCTGTCCCAGGTGGCCTGTCTACACTTTGGGTGGTTAAGGTCACGCTTCCATCCAGCCTTGCTCTACGCTTTTTTTTTTCTTACCTGCTAAAGCAGCTCCTAAGCTTTCCCTTTATGCTCCCATCACAAAGGCTGCTGGTTAAAGCAGCAGGACGCAGCAGAGCGAGGCCTCTGACCCATGTGCAGCTCTGGGCACAGCCTGAGATAATTCTAGCAGAGGGCGGCAGGGACACGGGGCTACGTCACTGATGCTGCCACTTAGCGGTCAACCCTGAAGAGTCTCCCCGCCCCCCACTGGCTCTGGGTTCGTGGGCAAGTACGTGATGGCCTAAACTCTCAGTCTCTGGGCTTTGAGGTGGGAATGATAGCACCTACTTCCTTGAGTTTATGTGGGGATTCACTAACAGTGCAGAGGGTCTGTAACGTTTCCCAAGATCTCCCCTACTTAGGACCCCAACTGGAAGCTTGAGGAGCCGCATGCTATGGTGTGATAAATCATTAGCTTTATAGAACTTGCCAGAAGCTGTCATAGTCACAGTGACAGTGAGAAGACACAGAAGACACAGCCATGCAGAGGGCTGGCTGTCCTCTCCTGGCCACCTGGGCAAAGCACTGGCATTTCCAGGAACATGTGTGGAAGCTCACGTGGGCCTTGACCCCAGTTGTTTTCCTGGGGTTCAGTCATGTGGACACTGTTGACTACCAGGCGGCTGACTGAGCTCAGTCTCCCGTCCTCCTGGAGGTCCAGTTGATGCCACTTGGCCCGGTGTCCCCACCATAAACCACACTGTTAGCCTGTTGGCTGTGAGTAAAGCCCAGTAAGCAGACAGACAGACAGACCAGGCCTTAGAGGTCACCTGCTGGGGCCAAGGGGATGGCAAAGGCCAGACCTCTCATTGGGTGGAGCTGATTCTTTGCCACACTGGGGCCGTGCCTGGCACACAGTAGACTTCAGGAATTGCTGTCAGACACACTTTTATGCCCTAAGGTCAAGGTGGGGAGTGGTTTAGATTTTCTTTCTTCTCTTTAATTACATCTGTGTTCTTGGGAGGTGTCTCACACCTTGCGTGCTTGGAGTTCCTATCAGGGAGTGTTTTTGCCAAATAATAATGCCTCTCGTTTCTGTGGTGCTTTCAGTCTGTCAGGCCTACCGGTGCTTGTTTGAACTGCACAACAACCTGATGTGATGGGCTGGCAGGTGTCATTGTCCCAGGTCACAGGTGAGGCGGTGACATCACAGGAGACTTGCTGATGACAGACTGCAGGGATGGGATGGCAGCCCGGGTGTCCTCCTCCTCCTCCCACCGAGCTCCAAGCCCTGCTGCTTGGCTTTCGTGCACAGCCGCGAGCCACACGGGTCTCGGTGGATCTGAGGGCTGCCACAGCCGACTACGTGGCCACGACCTTCCCTGCTCCCCGGCCCAGTAGGGCTGTGGTCGGCGTCATGTCAGAGCGGCAGGTCCGGGCAGGCTGTCATGCTGGTACTGCTGAGGAGACAGCCGACAGTGATACTTGCCATGTCACCCCTGCAGCTGCATCAGTGGCAGTTATGACTTCCTCTGCCTTTTGCAGCTGTGTGAGAAATTCGGCATGAAAAGGTATCTTGAATACAGAGCAGGCAGTTGGTGGCACGGATGCTAAGCCTTAGACAACTGCCAGGTAATTAACTAAATAGTGCATAAGCAGTATTTGTTGCTTCCAAAGCTGCCTGTTCCGGGGTGCCTCTGCTGTCTGTTTCTGGCACACGGGCCTCTCCTCTTACCCAGGACACCCCTCCTCCACAGCTCAGCCGCCCCCTGCCTGAGTGAGACTCAGCACCGGCCCCCAGCCCCTGTGTACTCTCCTCTGAAGCATTTATCCAGCCAGTTTCACAGTGACTGGATCATTTGCCCAGTCTCTCTTCTGCTAGGCCCTGAGCCCCCTGAGGGCAGACCTGGGGTCTTGCAGATGTTACACACTCACGACAGCCTGCTGGGCTTTCTTGCAGGCTCCAGGACTTGATTCCAGCCACCTCCCCTGGAGGGTTTGGAGAGCACTGGCTTCATGGCCTGGCCAGGGCGCTCACACCCCGCCGGACAGTGAAATGCCCGACATGGGCTCCCTTAGCACCTTGTCCTTCCGTCTCAAGACTAGCCCCGCGAGCCAGGTGACAGTCTGCTGGCTCTCAGCCCTGTCTGCCTCCTGGAGGAGCTGCTGGACAGAGACAGCAGCCAGGTGCTCGCCTGTGGCTTGGCTGTGGGCTTTCCCAGCTCTGGGCTTCTCCCCAGGGTGCATGAACACGGCAGTGCCCAGGCTCAGCCTTCGTGGCAAAGATTGAGGGACATCCAAATAGAAGGTTCTCAAGTTTAACCTTGTCAATCCAGGCTTGTCCCTGCACCCCAACTCTTCACTGGGTATCGAGCTCCAGAGCTCCCACCCTCTACAAGTCTCATGGAAGCACACAGAGCCCTAGGACCCCCCCC
>NW_004567112.1:11695336-11700048 GCF_000260355.1 Condylura cristata | reverse complement strand
GGGGCGGGGAGGGGCGGTGCTGCCTTGTCAGGATCCTTTTGTGTAGTTTCTGGTTAACCTGAGAAATGCCGGCTTCTCGCTGGCCACACATTTCCAGACTTTCGTGACTCAGCCCTTTCTGGCCACCTGATGCCCGTGACTTTGCAGAAAGCTCAAGAGCTATTTGCTCAGCTGCTTTCACCGTCACTGTAAAGATTATCGCCTCTAAAGCAAGGCAATGGGCATACTTTATCCTCTGCGATTCTTTGGGGGTGCTTTCCGAAAAGAAGGGTGCTCCTGGTGAATTCAGCTCCCAACTTGTGAGTGATGTCTCAGTGGACCCGAGAATGTCAGTTAAACCGCACTCAACTAGATTTACTTCCTTTCTTCTTTTTTATAAAAATAAAATCAATCTCCCATTGCATGAGCTTTAAAAAATAAAGATTTTATTTATTCACAAAACTGGGGTACAGGCCAGAGGTGCAGGGGTGCTGAGAGGATTCACCAGAGACAGAGTGGGGAGCAGAACAGGCAGATAGATGAAGTATGCTGCTGAGGAAGCAGCGGGAGACAGGAGAGGTCTGCTGCGCCTTGTGGGTCAGCTCCCGGCTGGGGATCGAATTCGCGCTGAAGCGGCCATGCTCTGCTTCAGTGCTGTGCTCTGACCCACTGTGCCACCAGGGAGGGCCCTACATGAGATTTTTAAAAATTGAATTAACACTGGTTTATAACACCACATGGATTTAGCTGTGCAGCAGTAGTAATCAATGTGTGTAAGGACGACATCAGGTTCACCACCAGAAGTCTAACTCCACCCTTCCCTACAAGTGAACCCCTTGTTTTCTCACCCTCTTAGTTTCTTCCTTCTGGCAGCCACTAATCTGGTCTTTTGGTTGTATTTTAGGTTCCATAATTTCATTTACTTGTTGGGTTTCTCTGTGCCATGAGTGAGATCCCGCGATCTTTGTCTTTCTCTGACTATGAGATACGATACCGTCTGGCCTGTTTATGTTGTTGCAAACGACACAACTTCACTTTCTGTAGTAGCACTGCATGGCGTATCCTCGGTGCGTCCTCTTTTTTGAGTCTCCTATGGTCGGTCCTTCATTGTGTCCAGGTCTTGGCTATTGTGTGTAATGCTGCGGTAACCATGGGCGCACAGAGCTTTCAAATTAGTATTTTTCTATTTTTTGGTGAAAATGTAGAAGTGGGATTATTGGGTCATATGGAATTTCTCTTTTTCATTTTTTTTTAAAGATTTATTTATTTATACAGGACTGGGGTACAGGCCAGAGATGTGGAGGGTGAGAGGATTCACCAGGGACAGAGTGGGGAGCAGAACAGGCAGATCGATGAAGTACACTGCTGAGGGGAGCAGCAGGCGGGTCAGGAGAGGTCTGCCGCGCCATGTGGATCTCCTCTGGGGCAGGCGGGAATCGAACTCATGTGGAAATGACTTAAGCTTCTTAATGCAGTGCTTTAACCCGCTGCGCCACCAGGGAGGGCCTCTTTTTCATTTTTTGAGGCATCTGAGGAGGTGATCATTTTCGTTGTTCATGAGAGGTCTCATTCTACCTTGACTCATTGAAAGGTGGGTGAACACTCAGGCCCCACCTGCCTGCCCCACTGGAAAAGCAATGGAAACACGTTGGCCATCAGGCAGCCTTCATGTTTAATGGTCACTACCCTCAGGAGCAGATGCCTTGGCAAGAAGAAAGAGTGGTGACCACACCTGGCCATCCGCTGAGCTCTGACTGTCCTGGCCGCCAGGTCTCTGGGCTAAGCAAGCCTTCCTGTGGGACTTTGTTTCACCTTTGCAGTGGACCCTGGGAGGAGGGGCTCATCTGTGTGTTCCAGATGAGGAAACCAAGAGAGCCGACTGCCGAGCCACACATGGCAGTGAGTGGCTGAGCCAAGATTTTAGCTTCAGCCCACGTGGCTTTAAAGGTGATCTTAGCTAGCCCCAGTGAATAGGATAAAGCATCCAGATACCTGAGGCCAGGAAGGAAAGTGGATTGGGCTCTTTCACAGACTGACCAATATAAAACATTTCATAGATTTATTCTATTTTTCTTGAGAGGTCTAATTGCGTCATCCCCTTTTAGCCCCTGATCAGAGCTGACTTGCTCTTAGTAACCCCCCCACCCCCATTTAATCTAAATAATGTCATTTGACTCAACTCTTAGTTGTGATTTATAAGCTGTGTATTTATGCAGTTATTTGATGCATAGATAACACTTTGGGAAAAATTTAAATTATTGTCTCCCATATATATTTTTTTCCAGTGAATAATTAAGTCTATTTTTTGAGAAAATTGCATGCATGTGAAAAATAGAAATGATGCGAAAGAGTCTATAATCATTGGTAACCCCCTTCTTCTTCAGCGTGACTTCACTTTTCTTGTTTCCTTTCTTCAGTTTCTTGAGTGTCTATGCAGAGAGATTCTCTGCTTATATATGCACATGTCTCTGCAGACACACATCTGCACCTGGATCTTTTTTTTTTAAATAATATAATAGTTTACTTTTACATCATTTTGTGCATTTTTCCATCTCAGTTGTAATCCCCTTGGGTTTCCCATCACCAAATCACCCATGTGCCATCACCATAGCCCTGTGCACTCCCTGCCCCCACCGTCTTTGATCCCATCCCCCACTCTACCCCCATAAAATGTCTCTGGTGTATAGTTGTTCATTATTATTATTATTATTTTCTCCCCTGGTCCTTTATACTCCTGCTATGAGTGAAACCATCCAGCATTTTTCCTTTTCTTTGTGTCTTATTTCACTAAGCATGATCTCTTCTAGATCCATCCATGTTGCTGCAAAAGGCAATGTGTTTATCTTTTTGGTTGCTGAGTAGTATTCCACTGTGTATATGTACCACATCTTTTTTATCCAGTCATCCACTTTTGGACATTTGGGCTGCTTCCATGTCTTTCCAATTGTAAATAAAGCAGCAATAAACATGGGGTGCACCTGGATTTTTTAATGCACAAATGAGCTGCGTCAGACAACAGCAAGGGCCACAGTGGGTGTCTATAATCGGTGTGCTGGGAAAACAGAGAAGCCCCAGCTATATTTCACTCTTTGCTGCAGCTGCTCAAGCACCTTCTTGGCCTGTTGAGAGCCAGCACCATGGAATGAAAGGGTCGTATGCTTTTCTTCAGCAAGCTTTTCACCAGTGCAGCAAACCCAGAGGGCCAGTGAGTGTGCCGCCTGCTGCATTCACACAGTGAACAATGCCTCCAAAACCTGCCCCAGGGCAGATACAGAACATGACCAACACTCCAGGGGTCCCTTTGCCTCCTTCCCCTCTCCTCCAAAAGTCATTAAATTTTGATCAGCCTGACCTTCGTTTAGTTTGCCTGGTCTTGGATTTCCATAATTGGAAGTACACAGTATGTTCTCTTTTGTGTCTTTCTTTGGCTCACGGTGTCCAAGTAATGATGATTTGATGATTTTCACTGCTGTTTAATATCTTGCAGAAATGAGTATCTCAACAAATGAGTCTGATCATCATTATGAACTTAAATGTTCATAAATATTTGGATATTTCCAGTTTCTGGCTGTACTACAAACAATGCTGTCACACAAGCTTTTGGACATGCTTCTGGAGAGCAAACATAATTAATTCTGTCAAGTTTTTATGGGGACGTAGGGTTGCTGGGTCACTGGGTTGTCTTCCCTGGGGCTATCGGACCAGATCTTGCCTGTTGGAAGATGCTCTGTGATCATTGTCTCGTTTTCGTGCCCGGCACTGACATCCATCCAGGGCATTGGGGTGGGGTATAGTGATGAGCAACAGCAGATGTAGTTTCTGATCCTGTGCCAACATCAATCAAGCAAAAGAAAGATGAGGTGCTGTAATTACAACAGAGTTAAGTGTTAAAGAAGCAGATTCCAGGAGAAGGTATGTCATGGGAAGTGGATCTGGACCGTGAGCAGGACTCGCGCAAGGAAATGCTTCCCCGAGGATGAGGTTGGAGGGATGCTGGGAAGCGAGCCCTGAGCTGGAGAGGGAGTTTTCCAAGCAGCTGGAAGAACACGTCCAGCCACGTTCCTGGAGCTGCAGGGGTATCAGAGCATGGAGAGGAGATTGTGGGGTGGAGAGAGGGGCTGAGGCTGAGGTAGGGGTTGCCCGTCTTGTGCTTTTCCTAGGGCCATGGAGCCCTCGGGGTGGCTCAGAAGGCAGTCACCCGGCCCTGCAGGACCCACAGGCCTCTCTGTGCTTCTGCTTGTTGAACCGCCTCTGAAACAAAATGAAGCTGGCTGGCAGCACCCACAGGAGAATGAAAGCTCCCGAAGAGACCCTCGGCCAATGGTCACCCCTTCTTGGGCCCGTCTGGTCCCCTGCAGCGGGCCTAATGGCCCTTTGCAGGCTGTGTGGGTTTTGCGTGGGACCCTTTGGACAAAAGCAAAAAGCTTGTGTGACTTTTCTGCCTCTTGCCTGTCCCAATGGTTTTTGTTTGTTTGTATGTTTTATTTTGACACCTTCCTCAAAAAAAAAAAAAAGAAAAAGGCGACTGATGTCCATTCTGAAAGCCTTCCTGCACTTGGGACGTAGAGTTCCTGTTAGTAAATCCCTCCAGCTTTACCTGGGCTTCCACCAGTGCCGCATTGCTCTTGCCCAAGTCAGGCTGTTTTAGGCCCCAGTAGCCTCAGGCCGCCTCCCCCGCCGTGTGCTCCCCGCACGGACAGTCACTTGCCAGCCATGCAGGCTGCTCGCGAAGT
>NW_004567112.1:11677949-11695046 GCF_000260355.1 Condylura cristata | reverse complement strand
CACCTCCGGGGCAGGCGGGAATCGAACTCATGCGGAAGTGGCTTAAGCTTCTTAGTGCTGTGCTTTAACCCGCTGTGCCACCAGGGAGGGCCACCTTTTCTATTTCTGACCACTACGACTACTTTTGTTCCTGGGGTCATTTGGAACTTTTTTTTTTTTTGGCTAGATGGTAGCTGAATATCTTAAAGGAAGATTTAAAGAAACCTATTTTATGTTTTTTTTTTAAAAGATTTATTTATTTATGCATACAGAGCTGGGGTACAAGCCAGAGGTGCAGGGGTGGTGAGAGGATTCATCAGAGACACAGTGGGGAGCAGAGCAGGCAGATGGACTGAAATACACTGATGAGGGATTTGGTGGGGAGACAGGAGAGGTCTGCGCCCTGTGGGTCAGCTCCCTGGCCAGGAATTGAACTGTGCTGCAGTGGCTTCAGAGAGCTTCAGTGCTGCACTTTAACCCCTTGCACCATGGGGAAAGGCCCTATTTCATATTTTAACACAACCTGATTTTTGATTAATGGAACATACTCCCACTTTTGCAATAGGAAGGGCCAAGCAGATGTGCTTATCTAGTGATTCTCAGTGAGATGCACGAGACTCTCGTCATCTATGTGTGTGGGATAAAGGGAGATGGAGAAAGAGTGTAGGATCCGAAAAGATGCTCAACTTTATTACTCAGAAGGAAAATGAAAATTACAGCCCTCTGTGACTTACTACTTCACACCCACCAAAATGACTAATTTTAAAATAGACTGACAATTGCGAGTGTTGTAAGAATGTGGAGAAACTGGGACCCTACTCACTGCTGTGCTTGTGGGGTGCAGCCCAGTCTCCCGAGGACTGAGGGTGACCCCTCCTATCTGGGTCATGCTTGTCTGTGTGGCTGACGTGGTGCAGCCGAGGGCTCTTGACATCCCTTTTCACGTATAGGAACAGGTTTGACTAGAAAACCATGGACGCTTTGTGAGCACCTCAGTCCGGGAGCGTGTTTGCTGGGTGCCTTGTCAGTACATGCCAGGCACTGCCCTACACACTGGCCTTTCAGCCTCTTAGCAGCCACAGAACTGACAAAATTCTCCCTCCTCACGGTGCTATGCTCATCCACAACCTCTCTTGAAATAGGATTGTTCTGTTGAGCTGCCTGACCGCTTGACATTTTACATGAGTATTTTACATTTGGGAAAAGTGCTTACCTGTAGGGACAAAAGAAAGCCTGCCAGCTAGAACTCAACTTGAGGATGTATCTGGTGGGGGAGGAAGAGGGAGCTGATGTGACTTTTACAGTCAGCCACTCTGACTGTAAAACTTTGATCTGAAAAATAGTCATCTCTACTGGCAGGACTGTTGCAAAGAGTAAGTGAGATCACTTGGGTGAAGCCCCTGGCCTGCTTGCGGGCAGCAGCCTTGACCACTGGGGCATGAGGCTTCTGGAACATGGACACAGCAGTGAGAAAACCCCAGTCCTCAGCCCTGCCTGTTCCAGGTGCTCCCAGCCCAGCTGGGCAGTCCCTGTCCCTCCAGCCCCAGAGCCCAGCCCAGCGCCAGCCTCCCTTGATCCTCAGCAATGCAGACTGGGCTGGGAACTCAGACACTAAGGCAACTTGGCATTTCCTGTCAACTGCTGAGCTGAGACAGGTTCACTGTCAAGGTCGAGGCCAAGGAAGGAAGTCTGGTCTGAGGCTGCAGGGCTGCTCACTCCAGGGTTCTGGAAAGAAGGCTGTGTAGGACTCTGCAAACATTTCTTGCTTGGGTGTGTGTTTTGATGGCTGTGGCTGTGGGCCGGGGTGGAGTAGGTTGCCCTGGGAAGGTGCTCATGCTTTTGTCTGATGGAATGTTGCACATAGGTCACCGAGCTTGTGTAGTGGTGAAAAATTTCTGGAGTTTTTCCTGAGGTTGGGTGTTCCTGAACCAGCCAAACCTGAATGGGCTGGGCGGACCTGCACCCCAGACTTAGTTCCAGCTGTGTGTGAGCATTTCATGGGTGAGGTGGGGTCTGGGAAAAGAACCTTGGCTAAGGTCCAGCAGGAGAGGAGAGGAGGCTGCGGGGAGCCAGAGGGAGCCGAGCATGGGGGCTGTCTTTCTGCAGAGCTGGTGCGGCCTTCGCGCCTGGCCCTATCCACAGCTTCCCTCCCCATGTGGGCCAGTGGGAGGGTGTATGTGGAGAGTTGTAGGCACCACTGAGAGTGTGCTGGGCACTCTTCCCTGGGGGAAGTTACTTGGTTTCCTCTTGTCTCCATCCAGCTCCTTGTTCCAGATGCTGCAGCAGATGCAACATCAGCACTTGTGTGCAAACATGTAAATTCATTTACTGCAAGGCGCGTTCAGCAGATGTACAGAAACATCCATATTAGCTCCAGTAGCGGAGGGTGCAGAAGCCCGCTGAATCAGCCCGGGAGCTGGTGTTGGGAGCATCTGTCCAGGAACAGCTCTCACTCCCGGGGTTCCGGCCCTTCTCTGGACCACTGTCTGCACTTGTCTTTTCCTGTGGAGGCTGCGGTGTTCCACTGAGCTTTCCCGAATTTCCTGACCATTCACGATGGCAGCTTTCCTCTTTGGTGAGGCTGAGGGTCTGGCAGGGCCCAGCTGGACTTGCCTTCCGGCTGGCTGTCTCCCAGCCCCATTAGCATATTCTTCGTCTCTCGTTTTCATCCGGGACCTTCTCCATCTGGGCAGGGGTTCCTGTGAACACTGGAAAGCACCATATAGTCCCAGCGCTTTAAAACTGCAATATATCTGACATGCTGTATTATTATGTGTTCATTTGATACATGTAAGACAATATGGTAGCAGGGAACAATGGCACCTCCAACCCATTACATAATTATCATTTCTTTGTAGTGGTTGGAATGATGAAGGTCTAGCTTGGCAAGTTTGTTATAATATAAAACTGCTGTCTGTGTTCACTGTATTGCGCATTAGATCTCTAGGGTTACTACATGTTGCGAGTTTGTGCCTCAAAGGACATCTGTCCTATCCCACCCACAGTGAGGGCCTCACTTTCCTCTATTTTTACGAGTGGCTTTTTTAGATTCCACACATAAGCAGCATACCACCACCCTTGTCTTTGCCCGGCTTGTCTCATGTAGCATAATGTGTTCAAGGCCATCCAGTTATTGCAGTGAGGGGGTGTCCTTCTTTCTCATTATGAATACTGTCTCTAATGCCTCCATCAGTGACGTGCTCTTCGGTCTGTCCATGTCTCCATTGTTGTGAATAATGCTGTAATAAACATGGGAGTCCCAGGTCTCTTCAGCACCCTACTTTTACTTTCTTTGGGTCTATACCTGGAAATGGTCACATAGACAGATTTGAGACATCTGGGGGGTGCAGGTCAAGGAGACGCTGTGCAGAGGTTGTCAGAAGGCGCCAATAATGAGGGGGTGCGGCCTGGCTCCATCGGCTTCCCAGGCACTGGGTGGGGGGCGCCCTAACACCTGCAGCTCTTTCTGCACTGTGTCCCCGGCTCCAAAAACCTCATGTGTCTGGATGTGAACGCCTCTCCTGCTGGCCCCTCTTCCTCCTGTTCCGATGACCCCGAAGGCAGAGACACACGCGTGAGCCTGGCCTGCTCCGTGCCCCTCACCTCTGCCACTGCCCCTGTTCAAACCATCTAGCCACCAAGTCCTGCCAGTGCTCAGTCCTAGTTCCACTGTGACTCTGTCCCTGTCGCCTGTGCACGGCCCACAGCTCATGGCAGGCCCACGTGGGCCTTGGCCTGGGGCCCTGCCTGTGAGGCTCCTTGCGTGCACTGCCCAGCCCTCACTTCTTCTTCTTTTTTTTTTTTTTAAGATTTATTTATTTATTCACACAGAACTGTGGGGTACGGGCCAGAGAGGAGGGTGAGAGAATTCACCGGACACAGAGTGGGGAGCAGAACAGGCAGATCAGTGAAGTACACTGCTGAGGGGAGCAGCGCCAGCCCTCACTTCTTACCTGACTGTTCTAATCATTCACCAAACAGACGTCAGCTCAGACGTCTCCTCTAGGGAGCCCTCCTGGACTAAAGGCGCATGTTGCCCCTTGCTGCTCAGAAGCACCTCTCCGCACCCTCTGCTGGCCTGTGCTCCTTGAGAATGCCACCCCCACGCAGAAAGCTCTGTTTACATACTGCAGCCCCCTAGGCAGCCACTCCTCCTGCACGGAGCCCAGAGGTGGCTGATGCTGTGTTCGGCCAAGAGAAGGGAGGCAGGAGAATGTGGTGGAAAATAGTGAGGACAGACAGTTAGGAAGCCAGACTCTGCCTGGACCTGGACTCACCCAGCGAGCGACCACTAGACGGCCAGGTGGACCCAGGACCGCAGCATCAGGCTGCACTTGTCACCTGCTCTTCCTCTTCACAGAAGCCAGCATCCCCCACGCCAGGTTGGGGGGCTGGGGCAGACCTTCACCCCAAGCCTGGAGGAGCTCTCTGGGTTATCCTAAGATGAAAAGCAACAGGTCTTGGCAGTGTTGCTGCTTGAGCCATGGAAGTCTCTGGCACCCATGAGCTTCGGTTTGGAGGAGGACACCTGGCTCAGGTTCTTCACAGTGTGCTCACCTGGACTTTTCTCTGGGCTGCTAAAGGCAAGAGTCCCAGTCAAACCCAGCACGTTTCCATAAACCTGCACAGAAGAGTTCTATTTTCTCCAAACACTTTCTTTTATGAAAAGACATATTAAAGAAAAAAGAACCCCGACTTTACACACAAGTTAAATGCCACTGCTCAGTGGCCAGGCCCAGGTGGCCCGTCACCATGATGAAGAACTGCGTATGAACCACCCTTGGCTGCATTCTCTGCTTCGCAGACGCCGGGAGTGGCTGGCAGGCCTGTCGTGCATGAACCCCACCAGCTGCATCTGTAGAAAGCTCATGTGCAGGGGCGGGGTACCTGGGCTTCGTTAGCCCTGAACTTCAGGGTGCAGAGTTCTTTCTGCTCCTGAGGAGCCCAGGGTGTCAGCGTCCCACACCCACTCTTGGTGGGAGCGTCTGGGTCAGAGTTGTCAGCGGCGTCTGGGTCAGAGTTGTCAGCGGCCGAGGACCGGCAGCCTCTGCCCTCTCTGAGGGCAACCCTCTGCCTTCCCATCCTCCTTTCTCCTTTCTCAGGGGTCAGCGTGCTGCAAGCCAGCTGAGCTAACTGGCTTCTGGGTCTCCCACCCAGTTCAGCATAACACCCCCACCTAGTGGCAGTGAAGCCACCCCGGCGTCCGAGAGCTTAGCTGTTAGCCCACGGCTGCCATGTTCCCAAGACAGAACAAATACCACAGTGCCCCCCCCACCGCCCCGAGAAAATGAAGCCCCTGCAAGTGCAGGGTCAGCAAGCATGACAAGCATGACTTAATCCAACTCCTCCTGGGTTGGTTTCTGCTTCTCTCTGCTTCTCTGGCACCACCACACTCCCTCCTGTCTCCCGGTATCCTGACTCACTAAGGCTATCTGTTCTTATTTTCTTCTTCCTCTTCTTTTTGTACTTTAACCCTCCAAAGCAATGGACGAAGGTTTTTCCCTCTTCAGAATCTTCACTTCTACTTTATTAGAGCTGACCATTTCTTTCTTCCTTTCTCTGCGCCTTCTTCTCTGGGAAAGACTTTCTCCTTTGCCTCACTTTGCCTCATGTGAGCTATTCCCAGCCTTTGGGTGAGGAAGAACAGCTCACCTTGAGCAGGTGGGAGAAGCACAAGCCCTGAGCAGGTGAGCTACAGGTGGGGTGACCTCGGCCGTTGTGGCATGGCCGGACCGGCCCCCACACCACTCACAGTTGCCAGATGTGAGCCTCAATGTCCTCACATCCCAGCTCTTCCTGGGCAATTCTAGCCACTGGTGACATGTGGAAAATCTTGTCTTCTTTTTCCAAACTCAAGCTGTAAAGCTATAGGAACAGTAAAAAGTAAAACAGTAGAAGTTACTCTTTCTGGAGGGTCCACTGTGCTCTAGTTAGATGATTGCTTCTCAAAACTTAGCAGACACCAGAGACCTTAGCAAGTATGTTCATTCAGGCCATGGTGGGTAGAATCCCCAAAGTTTCCATTTTGGTAGCTCCCAGGTGATGTTGCTGCTCCAGGTTGGGGAACCCACTCCCAACGCCACTGTCCAAACCACCTGCAGGGGCCCAGGGGATTAACTTTGCCCTCGTAATGATCTTGTAAATTGGGCATTATTACCCCATTTGATAGGCAAGAAGACAAAGGCTGTAAGAGAAAACCACTTGCTGGAGATCATGGAAAGCGAAAACAGAGCTAAGATTGGAAGCGAAAACTCTACAAACATGGGCCCTCCTCAAGCCTCAGTGTCCCCCAGATCTCAGGGGTTTCAGAGGTTGCGGCATCACTCCGAATGGGACACCTGGCAGCGCCTTACACCTGTCTTCACGGCCCAGGGCGGGTGCCATGCTTCGCCTCTGGCTGAGATCTTCACCCGCAGCCCAGTGCTCCGTCCACATGGCTTAACGCTCCCTAATTTAATGCTTTTGAGATTGTCCCTTGGGATGGCCCATGTGAGTGTCAAAGGACTCAGCATCAATGCCACAGTGACCTTTGACCTTCGTTTGCGGCAAAGCCAGTTTTGCACCACGGTGGGAGACTGTAGTAGAGAAATGTATGAGGCTGGAAATCTGCTCATCTCCCCAACTGTAAAACCCTTCTAGCCCAGGAGGCCCGCCCGTGTGTGCCCAGCCTTGAGCCTTGCAGCAGCACCCTGTCTTGCTTTTCCCCGCTGTGTTCCAGCCCAGGTGTGGGACCCTGCACCTGCCGCTCCTGGGCCCTGGCTGGTCTGACTGGCCCCAGGACTGGGGAGGCGGAGGCAGCGCCAGGGATTTCTGCCCCGCTGGCTCTGGCTGGTGGCCTCTCTGGCAGTGGCTGTTCATCCTGCAGGTTCTACCCCTCTCTGCTCACCCTTTCCCCAGGCTTTGTGTTTGCATTCTCACCTACATATCGATGCACTGCATGAAACTGTCTTTGTTCTGCAATTTACCCAAGAGGCTATTCAGAAGAACAGCAGATACACGGAAAATGGTCATTACTCCTGCTCCCTCAGAGAGAAAACAGAGAGACCCATCATCTCACAGCTGTGAGGACAGAACACATTCAAGAGGCCCCTGCAGCTAGCGCTGCCCAGGGCATGAAGAAGAACCGTGTCATACTGTTGCAGAGTCAGGGTACAAAACTACGCTTATTCTGGACTTACCTGAAGAAACGGAAAATATCAGTATGGTATGACCCAGCGCTCACACTCTTGAGCATCTCTCCAAACAACTTGAAACCACGGATGAAAAACAGTTCAAAAACAGTGTGCTCTGCAGTTTATTGCAGTGCTGGCCTCAACAGCCAGGGCATGATAGCAGGCTGAGTGCCCACCGGTAGGGGACGTGCCCCGTGTGGGCAGCCGCGACAGGGATTGCCGTTCAGGCGCCAGAAAGACGGGATGCTTCCGTTTACGGCAAAATGGAAAGTGTCCTAGAGGAAATGGCTAAGACAGGACTCCAGGGGGAGTCTCATGCTCAAGGCGACTAGGCCCTGCTGGTCCGAAAGGCACCTGATCCGAGAGGCCAGGAGCCGAGCTGAGGTTACGCCCTTCACCTGCTGTGCATTGCTTCCAAGCAAGTCGCCAGCCCCGCCCAGATTCAAGGGCTAGGAGAATTTTAAATGATTTATAGCCATATTTAATCTACCAGCGTGGTTACAGTCGTTATAAAACAGTCTTCATTTGAATATTCAGTACAGGTATACCTTTGAGTCTCCTGAAGTAGATTTAAAAGGTAACCGAAGGGCCATTGTCCTCGATTTCCTTAGTTCCACGTGTGACCACTAGATGGCGGCATTGCCCAGTAGACTTGGAGAATTGCGCCTGAGCACCCAACCCCTCCTGCAGCGCCCAGAAACCAGGGGCAATCCTGTGGCTTTGCACTTAAGGCAGCGAGGGTGTGTGTGTGTGGGGGGACCAGGCTTGGGCAGGGTAGACCACAGCGGGGTGCCTGGATGAGGGCTGTCAGGAGCTTTGCTTCTCAGGAAAAGAAAAGCCAAACGTCTTCTCCATTCTTACAAAATTACTCTGGGAACAGGATTAAAGAAGCCTTTATCCTTTATACCTCCTAGAATAGGAGAGTCTGCACATCTCATCTTGGTACAGTGGACACAGCCACAGTAACGTGTTGTTTGGTAGAATAATGTTAACATGTGTATGAGCTGTCTATCAGAATAGCACTGCATAGATTTCAGTACAGTGTTGTAAATAACTCCATCCAGGGCTTTCTCTCCCTCTGTGCCTCCACACTTGTTTGTAGACGTAAAGATGACAGCGTGAGCAACACCTGATGGCATCTGAGTAATTCTGTTCATTGTATTTTCCCAGCGCCAGGTGTTGATAGTGTGATATTGTTACCGTCGAGGGAAGCGGAGCAACAGGGACGAGATCTTTCTGTACTGCTTCACCACCTCTTGTGAATCTCATTATTTCAGAAGAGGAAGTTTTAAAAACACCTCTCTATTAACAACCCTCACCTTGTGTGTATCTCTGGTATTTCCATTATCATTTAAAGCAAAGGGTTGAACATCAACAATTTTTTTTTTTTTTAAGATTCTGCCAGAATAGCACCTTCTCCTTCTTCAGATCTGCTGGCCACTTCTGCAGAACCCACACAGATCAGAGCCCTGGCTAGAGCAGCCAATCAGCTGTGTGGGGACCTGGAACCAAGGAGTTTGGGGTGCATTCAGTTCCCCCTCCTCTGAACTAGGGAGCTTCAGTCCCCTGTGTCTCTGATAGCCCCTCAGGCTGCTCTCTCCTCCGCCCTTCCTTTTTGCTGACTTAATGTTGTCTTACAAACTCCACTAAGACACGAGGAAGGAGCTTTGATCCCATTCGGTGGTTAGGAAGCCAATGCTGAGGAGTTGCGGGGCTTGCCTGAGGTCTCTGATGCATGAAGCCAAGGCTGCCATGCAGCCCGGACTTTTGATCTGTTTTCCTTACTAATTCCTAAAGAGACTAACAAGAGAATGAACTTTTTCAAGTGAACTAATAAAACTTGTTTTAACGTCGACACATTTAAACTCTGAGCCATTATTTCACATATTTTCATTTATTAGCTTGCTCTGTCAACATGCCATCTATAATGTTCCCACAGTGCCTGGAGTAGAGACATGAAGCTTTCTCTTATGAATAAACAGAGAAAGTGGTGTTAACTTTCTCCGGTCCTCGAGAGAACAATAGGTGGCAATAGCTTTAGTAGCTCTGTAGCAAAAAGGCATTTCCTGAGATCCAATCAGTGGCAAAAGGACACTTGTGTTTTGCTGACCAGAGGGATGTAGGAACTTTTCAGCTAAAATGCAAGGTCAAATTGTGAAAAATAAAATGCAAGTTCAACTTGTGAGATGCCTTCAGCATGTTCTTCCTCCCCCGCTCTGCTCCCCACCCCATGCTGGTGATGCAGTCAGCTCTGTCGCAGGTCCTGCCCTGAAAGAGCATCTTGTCAGGTTGGGAAGGCCAAGAAGAGTTGCTGAAGCCCTGGGGGGCACCCCAGGGTGCAGGTGCTTTGTGCCAGGCTGTGGACTTGGAAATGAGGGTCACTGAGGTCTGGGTCCCTCAGGGAGACGCCAGAGAGCGTGCACTGGACCTGGGCTGGGTGGCAGGTGTAGGGCGGGTTCTCTGTTGGCACTAACACTGCAGTGGAAACTGAGTCCTTGTCACCACTCCGCTAGTCACACTCCTGAGCCGGGCACCCTGGGCTTCTTACTGCACCCTCTCAGCCTCACTTGTCTGTGTGTGCATGATGGTGGGCTCTTCCTGGTGGCGCAGCGGGTTAAAGCACAGCACTAAGAAGCTTGAGCCACTTCAGCATGAATTCGATCCCCACCTGCCCTGGAGGTGACCCACATGGCGCAGCAGACCTCTCCTGACCCACCCGCAGCTCCCCTCAGCAGTGTACTTCGTCGATCTCCCTGTTCTGTTCCCTGCTCTGTCTCTGGTGAATCCTCTCATCCTCACATCTCTGGCCTGTACCCCAGTTTGGTATGAATAAAAAGAAAAAAATGACAGTGCAGCATTTGCCATTTTAAAGTATACAATTCAGTGTCATTGAATATATCCATAAGGCTGTGCAGCCACCGCCACCCTATTGTTCCAGAATAGTTTCATTGCCCATATAGGAAAATTTGAACCTGTCAAACAGTCATTCTGTCTTTCCCAGCCTCTGGTCACTGCGAATTTGTTTTCTGTCTCCATGGATCTGCCTGTTCTGGGCCTCCATATGAATGAAATAATGCTATATATAGCCTTGGTATCTGGCTTCTTGGGAATGTTTTCAAGGTCATCCATGCTGTGTGGCTTCTGTCTCCCATTGTAGAAAGTTAGTATGGAAAAGACAGTGTGGTCTGACTACAAGAACAAGAGAGTTCACTCCCTTGTTGCTTGTCCACTGGAGAAGAATGGTGGGTGCCCAGTTAATTCTAACACAAAGAGGTGACTCTGGACACATAGAAAGAGCCATAGCATGACCCCAAGTTTGATGTGTATGGCCTTGGGGATACCCAGCTCAGAGCTGAATTCCCTTCTAAGTCTGACTACTCACTGGCAGGCAAGTAGGCACCCTGGATGGTCTTGAGCAGGTGAATGAGGGGCTCCTGCTCTTTAGCAGAAGCTTGGTGGCATTATGGAGGTTTCCTGGGGGTTAGAAGAATGATCCCAAGTAGAAGGCTGGTTCAGTATGCATATAACATACTGATGGGGCACAGGGAACAGGGGTAGTGAAGAGTTAATGAATTTGTCATTCATAGTGGAGGCAGATTCAAAAGCATTTGACCTCAGGACACAAGACAATATACAAAAATGTGTTGCTTTTCTATACTCAATAAACTATCCCAAAGATAATTAAGGAAACAGTTTCATTTTCAATCTTATCAAAAAGAATAAAAGTGAATTTAAGCAAGGAGGTGAAAGACCTGTACACTGAAAACCACATGACATTATTGAAACAAATTGAAAACACAAAGAAATGGGAAGATATTCTGTGCTTGTTATTAAAATGATCACGTCACCTGAATTTATCTAGATTCAATGTCATTTCTATCAAATCTCAATGGTGTTTTTTTCATAGTAAGAGAACACAAAAAATTCACACACTATCCATGGAAACACAAAAGACCCTAGATAGCCAAAACAATCCAAAGGACAAAAGAACAAAGCTGGAGATATCCTTGATTTCAAACTATACCCACAAGGTCTAGGCATCAAAATGGTGTGGCAAAACAAAACAAAACAAAACAAAACAAAAACAGATGCACAGATGAATGAAGCACAACTGGGAACCCAGAAACAAACCCACTTGTACATGGACAACAGAGATGTGACAGAGGAGCCGAGTGTAGACAGTGGGAAAAGGACAGTCTCAACAATAAAATGTACTGGGAAAATAGCAAATGAAAGTAGACCACTAGCTAACACCATGCACAAAATAAGCGCAAAAGGGATTAAAGACTTGAACACAAAGAGGCAGCCTCCTGAATGGAGGGAGGCACGTGTAAGTCATACATCCAACAACGGATTAATATCCAGAATGTGTAAATAATTCATATAACTTAACAACAAAGGAACAAACAACCCACTTCATATTCAAAAAATGTTTAAAAAACCCAGACATTTCCCCAAAGAGGATGGTGCAGGTGCCAACAGGCCCATAAAAAGATGTTAGTTTTTACTTATTATTAGGGAAAAGCAAGTCAAACCTAAAATGAGTGGTCACCTCACACCTGATAGAATGGTTAGCATCAAAGTAGCAAGAAGCCCTTCTCTGAGCACATCGACACCCCACCTGATGGTCAATCCGCACAACCCCACCCCCTCACCCTGTCACCATTCACAGGGAAAACTGGAGATTCCTCAGAAGATGCAAGAATAGACCCAGCATGTGGCCCAGCTGTTCCACTGCTGGGTCTTTATGTAAAGAACATGGAAATAACTAATTTGGAAAGTTTTAAGCTCATTTAGTTGAGCCCTATTCACAGTACCCAGCATAATGCAACAGCTCTGATGTCTGGCAAGGCCCAAGATGTGGTATATAACACTAGGGCATATGACTCACTCACGAAAAAGATGAGCTCTTGACATGGATGCGCCTGGGGGTATTGTGCTCCTGAGCGTGTCAGATGGAGAAAGACAGTGACCTCACTCATGTGGAATAAAGAAACAAGTGAACAAATAGCACAAAGCAAAACAAAACTCTTACATGCAGAAATCATTAGGGCGACAGAGTTGAATGCTGGTAACCAGAAGAAGGGGGCTGATTTCATGGAAACTAGACTTTTGGGGGTGATGATGATGTAATGTTGCACACCTGAAAGTCATGATCATACTATAAGCCAATATTCTCTCAATTGAACAAAAAAGGATTTGGCTTCTGTGCAGTGTGGCATGCTGAGAGAGCAGGTGACGGTGGCCTAGAGGAACTGGTAGGAGGCTGCCCATCCTCCCTTCCGGGCTGGCCTCTCTCCTCTCTGCTTTGTCCCATCTTGGACTGGACAAGCCCGAGACACGTCGCTAAGTAGTAAAGGAGTTTTAGTGGCACCACGAGGAGCTTTATGGCCTTCCTGGCAGAGCCCAGGAACTACTTTTCCTTGGTGTTCTCCACATGGATTGGTCCTTCAAGCTAATCATCCAAGGATTTTCCATCTCCAGCCTTAGTGTGAGCTTCCTGCAGGGTTGGACTTCTCAGGGACTGGCTGCCTTCCTTCACTCCTGGCCCATGCTACAAGGAGCTCAGGCCCGCAGTGCCTGGCTCCCTGCTACAGAGACGGATTTAGCTGAAAGCGGCCTGTGATGAGGTGCCAAGTAAGTGTGGGACTTGAACCCAGGCCCCCTACTTCACCAGACAGTATCACCCAGTGTCCTCTGCGCAGTGCCCATGGGCATACAGCCTTCCTTCCCTAATTTTACCCTGATGTGCCTTAGTACTCCAGTTTCCCATCTTCCCGGCTTGTGTGGACAGGGCTGAAGGAGTTTGGGATGGAGGTGGCAGTGGCTCTGAGTTCTCAGAGTGGTCCCCTGTCACCTCCTCTCCTGACTTTTCTCTTCCTCCTGTGCATCTCAGGCTAAGGAGCCCTGAGCAGAAACAGTGGCTCAGGGAGGTGGCTGGTGGCTCCCCAAAGTGCAGGGAGCAGGGCCTTGAGCCTCCGAAGGAAGAGGGACCCGGTTCTGCCTTCTCTCTTCCTCACCACAGGCGTTTTCTCAACAGGACTGAATGAAGTTCCTGGTGGTTTTGTGTGAATAGCCTCAGCGGCATGATGTTGGCCTCCTTCCCAGGAGTCACATTCTTGCTGAGAAGCCAGAAGGTGTGTGGCATGACGCCAGCTGGGCTGTGTGAGCTAGTGGCCCCTCCTGCCTCGGGAGCTGCTTCTTTGCACAAAGGAATGGGTCTTGTGAGTCTGAAAAAGGCAGTGACCCATTCAGGGGCCAGTTACTCTCCCCAACTAATACTTGTTCATACAGGAGAAGTAGGGGAGGAGAGAGTGAACAGTTTCCAGCGGTAACCAAATCTAAATCCCTGGAAGAATTCACTTTTGAAAAACCAGACTTCTGTTTTCTTAATGAACCCCCAAAGCCTCACTGCATGAGATGCCCTCTCCTTACAGACACAACACACACATGCACACACAGAGGCGAATACACACACTTAAAGAACACTCATCATAAACCCTTTTGGCCCAATTTGCCCCAGCATTTGTCACAGTTTTTAGAGTCAGAGAAGCAGGAGGTGTCAATGTAAATACAATCATGAAGTGCAGAAGTGTCTAAGCAATCTGCAAGCATTTATTATGCACCTATTGTGTGGCAAGCACTGTGGTATATAGTAGATGGAAAGATGTATGAGATTTATGCCATGCACTGAAGGAATTTACTAGTTGGGAAGAGGACATCTGAGAACATAGACAAGGCAGTTGACACCTTGAGGGGCAGCTCCTGCTTATGAGGGGAAAATTAGAAGAATTCCCAGTTAGAGTCAGAAATTGGACAAGGATCCAATAAGTCATCACTGCTGTTCAACGCTGTGCTGAAGGACATAGCCAATGCAACAAGACAAGAAAAATAAAAGATGCATAGGGATGGAAAATAGTAAAGTTACTTTGTAAAGCTATATATGTAATTGCCACCTTCAAATTAAAAAAAATCTTCAGAAGTATTACATGTGATAAAAGAGGTAAACAGTACCTAGTAGTATGTCAGTGTACAAAAAGCAACAGCATTTCTATATAACAGCAATAGCCTGTAAGTAACATAATGGAAAAAATATATAGTGTTCCCAATCAGAACAAAATTGTAGGATACCTAGAAATAAATTAAATAAAACATATGTAAAACTTTACTAGAGAAACTCATCCAACATTATTAGACCTCAGAATGATATTCAATTAACTTTTAAAATATGTTATTATATTTTAGCAATTTCATGTGCATAGTAAAAATTATAAGACACTGCTTTAAAAAATTCATAGATGGGGACTCTTATTAGTGTAAAAGTATTTTAGTTAAAATGAATCAAAATTTCAACAGGATTTCTCTAAGGACTATGCAAAACCAATTTTCCTTTTGGAAGAGTAAGGCACATAAAGAGATCTGATACTTCTGAAAATAAATCAATAAAAAGCAGATTAGAAAGCAGTAAACAGCTCTAAGAAACCCAATGAACTTGACAGGGGCTGAGAATGCTTGATATACCAGTGGGAAGGGCTGAGCTCTTGGTGACTCATGCTGAGGCAATTAACTTTCTGTAGAGAACTAGCACATCCTATCTCACAGCCTCTACAGAGGTGAATTTCAGCTAAACCTAAATGTGAAAATCAAATTGAAATCCTGAATAGAAGGAGGAGAAGGAGGAGGATGAGCTGGGCAGAATATTTGTATACCTCAAGGGGTAAAAAAACTTTTTTAGAAAGACTCCCAAAATACAGCTCAGACAGGACAATCTTGATGGTTTTGACTCTGTGAAAATATTACTCATGGATTATAGGACAGACTTACGGTTTAGGAGTATGGGCATTGCCTCTGGACAGGGGATGAGACAGGATTCAACTCTGCCCGTAATGTTGAAAGAGGAACTCTGGCCACTGGTTAGTGGGATTATGAAAGCTTGTTAAGTTTAGGAATGAGTTTGCATTTAATCTTGCCTGTAAGACAATGCAAAGCAACTGCCCACCCAGATACATACACAACATGGGGGTGATAGTCACGATTGGGGAAATTTGCTGGGAGTCCGGTTCTGGTGATGGCCCTGCCATCCACTTGCTGTGTCCAAGGGGGAAGGCCTGTCCTCTCTAGATTTTCACGCTGGAAAACCAGAGGATTGGCTTGCCTGCCTGCTGGGTCCTCTCCTTTGCCAGATCTCCTGCTTTCTCCCTGCGGGAGAGGACCCAGCAGGCAGGCAGCCTTTGTGATGAGTGCCTCCCTCTCAGCTGTGTGCCAGTGTTAGGGCGACGGGATCCCTTTCATCCCTGCTGGCCGCCTCTCTTCATTTCCAGGCCCTCTCTGGTTTCTGTTCAGCCCTGGACCTCACTTTTCTTTAACAGGCGGGCGTAGGGGTGGGGGTTCTGGGTGCCTGGAGGGCTGAGTGAGTGTCCCAAAGTTGAACTGAGTGGAAGAGCAAGCTGCCGACTCTGCCCAGCTTCACTGGTCTCCATTATTGCTCTGGAGTCACAGTCTAAAGAAGGGCTAAGAAGTTGAGCCAGATGGGTGGGGTGTGGGGAGGAAGGATGGGAGGGGTCTGTCTCTAGGAAGGGAGCAGTGCTGCCTCGAGGTGGTTGTCATTTAATAGGCATCTTGGAGTCCAACCTCCCCTATGGACCTGCTGGCTTGTGCGGCCTGTCTCCTCGTCCGGGAAGTGGGGCTGACGCGTGAGACCAGAGCCATCTGCGGAGTCACTGCCTGAGCTGAGTCTTTGTAATTATAGTTATCCCTATTCTCAGTCCATCCAGGGAGAATAACCACGATCTCGGTCATCTTAGATCACTTATGTGCGTGGACAGGATTTTTTCTTTTTTACTTTACAGAACGGCCCTAAAAAACTGGTCTGGGTGCTGGATGACAGGAAGATCAGGGTTGAAAGGCAGGCAGATTTTTTTCTCAGAAATCAATTTTGAGAGTCTAGACGGAGAGTTTCCTCAAGTACAGGCTGCAATCCGACTGTGCAGCTAGCTTGGGGCCTACCTGGAGTGAGTGGTCTCATAAGAGAGTTCATTTAAGTGATGGCATTTGCACAGCAAAATTGAGAGTGAGAGGAACCTGGGAAAAGGGGCTCTTTGCCAGGGGCAAATGTAAAGTGCCGGTTTTCAAGGAAAATCTGGTGTTAGCCAGTTAGAAAATTACAGTGAAAGTTGCTTCTTTAAATACTTGCATGAGATGAAATTGGGGTCCTGAAGATGCTGTGCCTGGCCTCGCCCCCCAAGCCGTGATGCCTCCCCTGGGAAGAGGTCTGGTCTGGGGCTCTGGCTGCTCCCTGCTTTGCGGCTCCTTCCCGTGGGGGTGGCGCATAATTCTGGCTTTAGCACTTGTTGGCAGGTCTCATGGGAAGCTGCCCTCAAGTCCAGGCTTGACTATGGATCCTGTTTTTAATCCCTGCTCTTGCACCACTTGAACTGTATGGTTGCATCAGTATTCAGGGAGAGTCTTGCAAAAGCATTATTAATTACAGGCACGCACACACTGCTGGTCACTGGCGTTCCTTTCTTAAATGCACAGAATAGTTGGGGAGAAGGGGGTGCAGTGCAGCAGACACAACACTGGGAGTGCTCAGATGCCTTTGTGACAAGGATTGTGTGTATGAAGGGAAGCAGGAGGGTAATTTGCTCCCCCCACCCAAAAAAAAAAACAAACAAACAAACCAGAAATGAAAGGTATTCTCAATGAACTGTCTAGATGAAGCCACAATGGCTTTAGAGCAATCATTTAACTTAGTTAGACTTCAGTTGCATCATCTATAATCTGAGTAAAATGAGAGTTTGCTTGTCTGTACACAGAAAGCTGGATGGGATTGTCTCCAGAGAACTCGTCTGTGGGTTTTCAATTTGCTAAATACTAAGCTGAGACAGAAGCATCTGGATGTAGATTATAGTTGAAGGGGATAAATGTGATTGTTTTTTTTCCCATT
>NW_004567112.1:11668989-11677224 GCF_000260355.1 Condylura cristata | reverse complement strand
TCAGGAGAGGTCTGCCACGCCATGTGGTCACCTCCGGGGCAGGCGGGAATCAAACTCATGCGCAAGTGGCTTCAGCTTCTCAGTGCTGTGCTTTAACCCCAGGGAGGGCCCATTAGAGCATATTTTTTAGAGTTTAACAAATAAGGCCAATAACTGTGGAGCTCTCTCCAGAAAAAAATGGGGTGCTGCCGCGTGCCCTGAGTCCAGCCAGCTTCCTTCCTCACTTATGCTCTGGGGTGAATTCTTTGCTCTTGTCTGTAGTTTTCCCAACTGTGTTTCTCGTTACACACTTGAACGTTAATACACTCTTTCTATCCTGAAAATTACCATATTTGTACTTGTCTGAGTTTAAAGTTTATGAAAACGTTGGCTTCTCATTGAGTGATGACACCGGACCCCTGGAACACGCTAAACGTTTTCCCTCTCCTGGCTTCTCTCCTTGTGTGTTTGGATTCTACACATATTTTAAGAACGTGATGGCAGATATTGGGGGCCAGTCCGTGTAGATGGACTTCTGCTTTGTCACTGTCTTTGTTCTTCTCCCTTTTCATGCTTCCACTCTTCCCTCTGGGATCGCTTCCCTTTTTCTGATGTACAGCCTTTAGAATTTCCTCACTTGGTAATAAACGCTCAGGTTCTGTCTGTTTGAAAACTGGTTTTCACCTGCATTATGGGAGGATCGGACTGGCAGTTGTTTTTGTATCCTGCGGTTCTGTTATACACACAGTACTGTGAGACAACACACATTTATTCTTGTACAGATCTGGAGCCCACATGGCCCACGTCGTTCTCCGGGCCAGGTCTCACTGCTCCCTCCCGAGGTCCTGGGGAGACTCGCTTCCCTGCATTCCCGGCTTCTGGAACGACATCCCTGCACACCTTGGTTCACAGCTCCATCCTCCGTCTTCACAGCCAGCATCTTAGCATCTTCAACTTCTCTCCCCATCACCTTCTGGTCTGTGCAAAATCTCCCCCTGCCTCTCTCATGTAATAAAGTGTATAATTACATATAGGTTTCGCCCAGATAATCAAGGATAACCTGCTCAGCTGGGGAACCTTGACTTAATCACATCTATGCAGACTTTTTTTTTTTTTTTCCCATATAAGGTGTAACATTCACAGGTTCCAGTGAGCATAACCTGGCTACCTCTCTGGATCATTATTCATCTTTGTACAGGAACGTGTAAAATTATAGGCTGGTCATCGTTTTCTTTCAGCGTGTTTAAGCTAGTATTCCATTGTCTTCTGCCATTTTTTGATGTTGAGACATCATCTATAGTTCAACTGTCATTTGTTTTAAGGTCATCAAATTTTTTCTTTTGGATTTTACTCTTGCTTTTGATCGCTAAGAACTGTGGTCACTAGGAGGCATCTGGTGTGCATTCCTTTCTACTTATTGGGATCCTTTGGACCATTTCAATTCCCGGTACCTGAGGTAGTTCTGGAAATTACTCAGTAGTTACCTCCTCCTCTCAGTCCCATTCCCACGCTTCTGTTCTGGGACACGAGTCAAATGTATGTGACTTCTTTACTGTATCCTCCTTGTCTTAAACTTCCTCTTCTGTACTTTCCATGTTTTCATTTTTCCTTGTTATATTGTGGACAGTTTTCTCTGATCTGACTCTGGTTTCTAATTCTCTCTTCTATTGTTTTTAATCTGATGCGAGACACTTCTATGCAGATTTTAATTTGTTACTTACCTTCCTCTTTTTAGAAGTTCTGTTTGATATTCTTCCAGATCTGCCAGCTGCTTTTTACTGTTTTATCTTCCTTGCAAACTGGCCGTTCACTTTTTTTTATATGGCAAGCATATACTTAATAAGTCTGTACGAAGCCTGCCCGGGTCTCTTTCTTCTCTTAGTGGTTATACCAGTTTTCACTGATGTTGCCTCATTTCCTTATGCATCTGGTTATACTCAGCTTTTACTGGTCGTTGTCCTTCTAAAAGCGTTTGTGGTGATTTCCTGAACTTGTAGTAAGTGTACTTCCCTCCTTCTGTGATCTTTCATGGCACTGCAATTTGAGGGCCTTCGGTGCCCACCTTTGCTTACCCTTCCCAGGGAGATCGGTATGAGACATGGCTCTGTGGCCATGTCTTCTCAAGAATGTTTTCTCCTCTTCCTACTTCCTTCTTAGTTGTGGTTCATTCTTATCCTGAGAGCCTAGCCCTTTGGGGTCCAGCCGCATGCATGTCCCCTGTCTGAGTCTTTACAATGAAGGTGATTTGTCCCTTGCCTTTGTCACCCTTATGCCTCCAGTGTCTTCAAGGCAAAACTAACATTGCCACCCATATAAACCTCTAGTCTTATTGAATTCAAGTTTCTTCCCAAAATGACTTGGCAGGGCTATCTTTTGAACTCCTAAGTGCATTTCAGGTGATTTATCCAGAGTTGTTTTCAGACCAAGGCTTGATCCAAATGATCTGCTACCTAACCTGACCTTATGGGAAGGAGGGATTACATTTTTACTGTCTAAAATTATGCATGGTGTTTAATAACCCTGATAGTTGCCCTTAAGGGCTTTATGGTGCAAAAAGATCAAGGGGATGGAGGCCCATGAGTTTTTGTTTTAAGAGCTTAGAACTGCATACATGGAAGTCTACTCTAGCATAGACTTTGGGGGAAGAAAAGCATGAGCCTGTAAATGGACTGTTCCATTAACATTGTGCAATTGAAGAGCTCATCTTGCTTGACGTCACTTGTTCTTTCCTCAAGGGGTAACTTCAGTTAGTTGGTCAATCAGTTACATCCTTGCCTTGAAAAACTAACAACCAAAGGAAAAACACTCTCGGCTAGTTTCCCAGCCACTTTGGCCTGGTCTTCAGCTGCCTTAGAGTGGCCAAAGTCCAGCCTCTTCCAGTTAAGGCAGCTGTGAGGGCAGCTGGCTTTGACTGAAAACACCCTCACGCCTTAGCACGCCAACGTATGTCTGTGACAATGAAGGCGGGTTCTTGACCCTGGCTGTGGGTAAGTGGATCACACTGAGTCGGAGTTGTAAGTCCTTTCTCTGGCTTACCCTGTCACGTTTTGACCAGTTGGTGTTGGGGCAACCTTTTAAGACTTTAAACCCTAAAAGCCAAGAAAGACATTTTAAAACCCATTTGCCCTCCCAGGCCAAGTTTGAATGGAAACTTCTGAAATTATGATCAACCTGAGGAAAAATCTCGAAACCCTTTATTGGTTCAGAAAACATTTAGCTACTTCTACTGTGCAGGGAATCGAGGATCAGATTGGGGAGCCCCTGAGGCCGGTGTGAGAGTAACCTGTGATCATGGTCCCCTTGCTCATGAGCTTGTCTTGAGCAATGTGACTAGCTGGTGTTCTCTGCTCCTCATGCCCCCTGGTTCTAGACTCATGCCAGTGAGTGAGCCTGTCCACCTAGAGGAGAACTGTGCTTTGGTCAAGGTCTGAAGCTGGCTGGGCCTCTCTGGTTAAGATTCAGCCAAAGACAAAGTAGAGAAAGTCTGAGGCAGGGCCCACTCTTGGTGCCTGCATGCAGTCTTGGCTAAGGAGAAGAAATTAATTCCTGATTTATGCATCAGAATAAATTTCATTTCCTGGAACTCATTTCAGAATGGATATTGGAGTTTGATTCATCAAATATGTTTGGAGTGAAAGACGTGTTTTCCTTGCCAGTTTGCTCAAAACGCACTGGCCTTGCCCTCTGACACAAGTGGGGTCTGCACATTTGTTGACGAAGCCCCTGAGAGCAGTGAGGGCATCAGCAAGCAATTGTTCAGAGGGTACCTGCTTCCAATCAGACTGTCTCCTCAGCAAGAATGAGAGGGCACACGGCGGACGCTTCTCTGGGTTCTTCCTCTTTCTTGACAAGCTATCCTAAGCTCTTAGCTCCCAGCCCCACCCAGGCTCCATCTTCCTTGACTCCATCTTCCTTGACAATGGTGCTTCATTCTTGGTTTGATTCTGCGCACAGATTCTGCCTTTTATTTTTGCTTTTTGTTGCAAATTGCCTGTGCACCACAGACCCTGTTTTCCAGGCCCTGCTCCTCGGCTTGGGCTGTGGAGTTCTGCATTGATCTTAAACAAAAACCACTCTGTACTCAGCTTGTTGTGAAAGTTTGGTGACCTGTGACACATGTTTTTCAACTTAGATATTTTCATACTCCTTGGGTGTTTGGCTGTGGGATTCTGGCTTCTCAGAATGTCATACTCCTGCTATTCAGATTTTAATTGAAGTAAATAATAAAACCAAGTCATAAAAGACTGCTCCCTCCTCTAGCTCCTCCTATGGGGTGAAGGGGAGGGGTACCACAAATCTCCCATGACAAGCAGAGTATTAAAATACCAACTCCTTCAACTTGGGATGGACCCCACCCTATTGCTTGTTTTTGAATATGTTTGTGGAGGAAAAGTGAGTCCCAGTTACCTCTGATTGTTTAATGCCCTATTAGAGGCAAATGCAGAGAAAAAAGATGTTTGATGCATTGAGCACCATGCTGTTGGCTGACTGAGAGTGATCACAAGAGATACCCCATGTTCTCCTAGGAGAATCAGGATGGAGTTGACTTGGCTCTTCTGCTACTGGTGGGGCCTCTGTCCCCCAGATGCTTATGATGGGACCATTGCTTAGATGTCACCTCAATCCACTGGAAGATAAATGGCAGCTGTTGGCTGGCTGGTGTCCTCTGGTCTGAAAGGGACAAGGTAGACTCTACTGTGTGTCATTGATTCAACAATTTTGCTGAGCTTTTGCTTATTCCAGAAGCATGTATTCTAGGCACTGGGCAGAGAGAGAGAGAAATGGCAGACAAGAGTCTGTTCTTATAGAGTTTACATTCCAGGAGAGGGAGAGGCAATGAAGGCGTACAGAGAGCCAGAAGGTAATTTCAGATGGGACAGGGGGCAGAGGGTGACCATGTGTCCTGCTTGGGCTTTCTGAGTCTCAGGTGGACTCTTTGGGAGGGTGACCACGGCAGAAGGAGCTCAGGTGGATAATAGCCAGTCACATGAAGAGCTGAAGCCACACTGTGAGTGGAACCTTCTGAAGGCTGCGGGTGTTACATGCTGTGTGTCCATTTTTGCAACCACCACCTTCATGTGACTCTTGAACACGTGAAATGTGACATAGAAGCAGAGAACTGAGTTTTAAATTGTATGCAACAGGAAGTTAAATTAAGGTCGCTGCATAGACAGTTGCAATCTAGAGGAGGGGCTTTCGGCCAGAGGGAACTGAGTGTGCAAATGTCCTGAGGACCCAGCATGCTGCTTGTCTCTGGAAGCCACACTCAGCCTTTAAAGAACAATTCTGGAAAACTTAAAAATGCTTCCTGCTTCTGTTTTGTGGGTCCCTTGAGGACCTAGTGAGGAACAACAGTTAACCAGATGGGAATCAAAAACCCCTGCTCAACAAAGAACCAGTTTCCTTTCCTAGGAAAGGCTCCAGCCCACGTTGTCTGACTCACAGCCCTGGACTGGTTTTCTCCACTCATAGACCTGGCCTGGCCATTGTCTGTGCAGGATGTGCCCTTACGTGGGCCCGGTTATTCATTCTGGGAACAATTCCCATCTTTGTTCTTTCCTTGTATCTTCTTATAACACAAGAAGCTGGAACATCTACTTTTGCATTGGGGTCACTTTGTATTCTTACTGACTTCTGTCTAGCTGAGACCCTGAGACCTCATGTTTTCTGGTTTCACTCTCCTTTTTACCCCATTGCTCAGGATAATGGGCCAACCTTGGTTACTAGAGATAGTAGTTTTTTTTTTTTTTTAAAGATTTATGCATGCAGAACAGGGGTACAGGCCAGAGGTACAGGGGGCAGTGAGTGGATTCACCAGAGACAGAGTAGGAAACAGAGCAGGCAGATGAACTAAGTACACTGCTGAGGGGAGCAGCAGGAGGGCCAGGAGAGGTCTGCCACGCCATGTGGTCACCTCCGGGGCCGGGATCAAGCTGGCACTGAAGTGCCTGCAGCCAGCTTGCAGTGCTGGGTCCTAACCCTTTGTACCACCAGAGAGGGCCAGTTTTTTGTTTTTTTTTTTTAAATAACCCGAAGTCACCATTTATATCAGAGGGGTCAGGAAAGAAAAGAGGAGAGGAGAGAAAAAGACAGCCTTTTCCCACCCTGAATGTTTCCAGTGGTTTTCTCTCAAGCCACACCTGGATTGCAGTCTCTCAGGCTGTGGAACGTTCAGTACCTCTTGGCCAAGCACTGGGCTCTTCCAAGCAGCACTAGCTTAGCCCTGTAGAGCGGGGAGGGGCGGGGGAGCCCAGGGGGGGATTGGCAGGGACCAACTGTCCATCCAGTGAGGGTAGCAGTTCGGCTCCAGAAAGATCCCCGGCTGAAAACAGAGACACGGTAGTCACTCTTGGCTCAGAATATGGAAGATTAGAGGAGGCCCGAACTACGTGGTCTCTAATCCTGGGCTAGCACTGGATTAGTTGTTGGTAACCACTATCTTCGCAGTTGCCTACCCCAAAGAAAACAAATGACCTAGCACCAACCTGAAAGCTATATCAAATGTGGGCCGGGGGGATGAAAATGTTAAGTTGGAAACCACACCCAGGCCCGCTTCTGCATTAAACGGTGACCTGCCCTGCCCGGCTAGGTCCTGCCTGACTGTGTGCAGTTACCTCTGCACCACCCCAGCCAGCAGTGGTTGGGACTGGGTGGGGGTAACCGGGGAGGGTCTAGGCTGTTGACTTTGAACTGTGACATGTACAGACACAGTCTTAACATTGATGACCTTGGCTGACCTGGTGAGAGGTCTGCGGTCATCAAACCAACCTGTGTTTACCCCGACCCTGCGGACATGGTCCACCTGCTTCGTGCCAAGTGCCTCCCTGGAATACGGGTGGGTACTGCCCTCTACCCAGCTTGCTCCCGCACAGATGTGGCCATTGCCGTGTGCGCTGCTCTTACTGCCTGGCACACAGTCTCAGGACTGACGTGCCCACCATGGGGAAGGGACTGGGGTAGATGTCTTAATGTGGTGGTGGGGGGTGTTCCTGTAACACCCCTATATGCTGAGTGGGGCAAGTACTAGCCCGGCAGAATTCACTGGTCCTCCAAAAATTACTTTTTTCTCTGTAAAATAGGTATGTTTACTAAAGAAATATTGGAACATCATGAAAGGAGAAAGAAAATAAAAATCGCCTCAGATTCCAGCGCCTGAGGGTGTTGCCCCTGCTAACATGTAGCCGTCTGAGTAGACAGCTGTTCTCCCTGGGGGTCATTTTGCCTTTACCTGGCTGTAACCACATTACTATACAGTGTCACTGAATGTTAAATAGCAAGTGGGTAGTAAAGGCCACTTTCAGTGGCCCTTGCATTACCCTGCACTCAGTGCCTGATGTCTGAGCCTGAGGCCTCGGGGTGGGGGAGGGGGGCAGCCGCTGGTCATCAGGAAGCAGCCTGGCGAGGAGCCAGACAGGTCCCCTTCCGCGCCTCCCCTGAGGGCTCTGGTGGCGACCTCAGGGCCTCACCCTGACCTCACCCTGGCACTCCCAGTTGTGGTGTTACATCACGGGGATCCTTCCCCCGCTGACCGCTGCACCCCACAGCCACATCTCCCTGGTTCAGAGAACAAACAACCCTCTCCCATCCCGTCACTTTCAGAAAGTCACAGTACCACAGCAAATATTCTTTTAGGCCAGATTTGCCTCCCACTTGTCCCACCCAACACCCACCTCTGCCCCGCAGGGTCAGTGCAAGGCTGGAGCAGAACGGGCCCCAAGGGGAGCAGGCCATGCAGGCGTGGCGTCCAATGGCATCTCAGGCTGCCCCCTGTCGGGGGGATGGAAGTCCCACCCCCCGGCCATCAGGGTGGGCTCTGGGTGAGTGTTCACACGTGTCCTGGGCTTGGAGGACCCTGGGCTGGGTGTAATGGTCTGCTGTTACCATCTTGAAATTCTTTTTTTTTTCTTTAAGATTTATGTATTTATGCATATAGAACTGGGGCACAGGCCAGAGGTGCAGGGGCAGCGAGAGGATTCACCAGAGACAGAGTGGGGAGCAGAATAGTACACTGCTGAAGGGAGCAGCAGGCGAGACAGGAGAGGTCTGCCGCGCCATGTGGGTCACCTCCAGGGCCGGGAATGGAACTCGTGCCTCTGTGGCCGAGATAGCTTCATAGTGCTGTGCTTTAGCCCATTGCGCCACCAGGGAGGCCTCATCTTGAAGTTCTTGATGCATTTTGGGCAATGACCCTGCTTTTTCCTTTGGCCTGGGCTCCGCAGGTTATGTAATGGGCCTCTCTCACCACACCTGAAACAC
>NW_004567112.1:11662831-11668445 GCF_000260355.1 Condylura cristata | reverse complement strand
GCTAGCAAATAGTCTGCATGTCCCCACCGTCACCTTGTGCTCTCCCGCCCCGGTGCCTGGCGTGGGGTGGTATATAGCAGGTGTGCAGCAGGCACTTGCCACACTTCAGTTAGTGACGGCCAGTGTATACCACTCCATTTCCAGCTGGGACCACCAGGGTTTGTGTTTTAGTCTCTGAGTAAGAGCCAGAAGCACCCAATAAGAAGCGTTCATTTGAAGGCCTTGACTTTCCTTCTCTTGTGGATTGTGAGTTCTGGCCATGGAGCAGGGCCTTTGATCTTACTTATCAAGTCACCATCATACATGCGACATCATCATGTGTCACACATGGAGCTCATGAGGGCAGACCCTCCTGCACCAGACACACACCTTCTGGAACCCTGAGGCACAAACCTTCCCCACGTCCCACGGCGACTGTGGCTGGCTGGCTCCAGCGTCTTCACCACTTCACACACTGCCTCTCCCTCTTGGGCAAACAAGAGCGGGCCTGGGGCGATGCGATGGAGCCTGGCCTGGCGCCTTGGGGAAACCCAAGAGATCATGGAGGGCACCGGGGCTGAGCAGAAAGGCAGCTGCGGCCAGGCTGGCCGGTTCCCACAGGTCAGGATCTGGGACTGGCGCCTTTAGGTGTCTGTGACTTAGTGAGAGCTGAGAGCCAGCTATGCTGGGGCAGGCTGTGGGCTTGACTAAATTAGGAAGAAAGAGCCCTCGGCTGTCCTGGGAGCTCTCTGGGCAGGTGGATGGTGAAGGGCCTTGGTGGGCAGCTGGAGGCGGGCTGTCCAGACGCACACCAGCGCCCACTTTCACTGGCTTTTCAAAGGGCTGCGGGTCTCACACGTGGGGTCTTCATGAAAGGCCCCTGCTGGTGCCCATGACTGAGCCCCCCAGTGCTCACCCCCAGGGCTTGAGTCAAATGGGAGAAGCCAGGGAGCTTAGTCCCTCGTCTTCATGAGTTCTTTTGGGAGGTTTTACCTCGGGGAAAGCACATTTCACTAAATAATTCTGGGCGGGGGTTGGATTGGACTCTGAGTCTCACAGGTGAGATGGAACCAGATGGAACCAGCTGGAATGATACCTGGTCACGAGGCCCCTGTGGCAGCAGCTTTTGATTTAGACCATCTCATAAGCTTCAGTTTGGTTTGATTGTTTAAGAGAAATTTGGAAAGAGAAGAGGAAAAGTGTTCCAGGAGAATCTTCACTCCTGGCCAGAAGAATGAGCAAGTGTGTCAACAACCAAACCATGAATGAGACGAGGTCTTTCACTGTGTCCTCACTATAGGGGTTTCTTGGCTTCGTTTTTCTTTCTTCTTTTTTCCTGTTTCCATTTAGACTTGGGGCAGGGTCCAGCCTCCCAGCCGTTTCTCACTTGGCATCACTGATGTCACCCAAGTAATCCCACTTGGGTGCGTCTGTCCTGAGCATTATGGATTTTAGAAGCATCCCTCCAAGTTCTGACAAATACGCCTCCAGCATTTCCATGGGGTGGTCACCCCCCAGTTAAGAGCTGTTGCTGGGAGCAGAAGACAACCTGTTTTTCCTACTGGAAAGTGCTGCTGTTTCACCTGGCAGGTCACCTCATTTCAGGGAGAGACTAAGAACAAAACAAGGGCCACACTGTTTGGGAAGTTTGCTGGGGAGGAGCCTATTAATTGACTCATCACAAAAAGCTAGCAAGCAGATAACGAAACCCATCACTCTGCTACCACTACCATCAAAAAGAAAAAAAATAAATAAGCTAGGTCAGGAGGTGTTGAAATTCTATTTAAAATGTCTGCATGATCAGTCCAAAACGCCCTCCAGAAGTGCTCTCGGGAGGCCTCTCTCCGAGGAGCTGGCCTGGGTGTTGATATGTGAAGAGGCTGAGAACATGTGGCATAAACACCGACTCAGACCGTTTGCCATTTACACTCAGCGTGTGTAATGCGGCAGGAATGGCTCGCGCATGTGACTCCTTGCAGACGTCCGCGGCAACCCGCTGCCCGGGACGGTCTTTCTCCCCCTCCCCGGCTGCATTCCCCCTGCTCTGCCCCTTCCCAGCCTCCAGGAGTTTAAGTGAAAGCCTGTCATGATTGGCATGCAGCAGGCTGGTAGAATGCCACTGGAATTTTCTAGGGCAGTGCATACTCGACACCCAAAATGACACTCGGCTTCCGGGGCCTCAGGTCAGCGCTTAATGCCAGGACCCCTGTTCTTTTTCAGAAAGGTAAGGTTGCATGACGTCATCCCACCTTTCCCCCAACTTGGGGAAAGTTGGGGGGGGCTTCTTTGTCGCCTCTGCTCCAGGCAGCCCCCTGGCCATGTTCTTGGCGCTAAACGTTTGTGCATGAGTATGTGATTTTTCTATCCCCACCCCCTCCTGTTTTTTTTTTTTTTTTTAATGTAATAAATGGTTCACAACAGCAGGGTGCCATGTGACCCAGAATATTCCCCGTGACCCCTGGGAAATCAGCGATGCCAATGTCGGGAAGTCTAGATGCTCTTTTTAGGCTGGTCACAAAACTTTTCTAAAGGAAAATTTCGTGGCCACAGAAAACAGATTGCGTTATCAGTGGACCCCAGGGGAGGGAAAGACGGTGTTCCAGGAGCCGAAGCCTCAGGTTGTGAGTCTCGGAAGGTTGAGGACTTCTGTGCTGGATTGCCGGGGCTTGTCAGTGATGGGAAGATGAATGTGAAAGGCGTTTGACATGCTCCTATCTGTGGGGCGCAGTCAGACCCGGGAACCGAGGGGCGGTGCTGCCTTAGAATCCACAAGCAGGGGAGATGTCACCCACAAAGAATGTGGCAGACTTGCTCGGAACACCCCGGAAGGAGCTGTGATGCACCTCTCAGCAACCATGACGTCTTTAAGCAAAGATAAATTTTAAAACAGGACTAGTCCCTGAGCGAGCAAGTCGGCGTAGACACTCATGTCTAGAGCTCAGGGGACGAATTTGGACTTGGGTTTTGCTGGTCTGCGAGCCGGCTCAGGCTCAACCAAACATGACTCACGTCGTTTCTTTATCTGGTACAATTAAAAGTAGCGTCAACACGTTTGGGACAGGAATTCCGATCTTCAGTTTGCAAGTGTGTAAAAACAAATCCACACTCGTAAAATGGACAAATATGTATCTTACATCATGGGAATTTATTGAACCTTAAAAAAAAGGCATTATGTGGCTTTGCCATTGGTTCCTGCCTTATGTGTGTTGGGATCCTTTTTCTTTTTCCTTGCAAAATGTCAGAAAAGTAAAGGGGAGAGGTTCATATTTTCACATACCCGCCCCTCCCCTACATGCGAGCGCTAACAGCTGCCACGTATGATTTTGTGGAATTTGATATTTCGAATGAAATGACTTCCTTATTTTCCATAGTCATATAATAATCAATTTTACCATAGAGAACTGTGTTCATGTCAAGTCCTGACTGGTCCTAATTAGCAATGGATGGAGTAGCAGGGATTGTTGCTGTCAAGCAGTTTGGAGAGAAACCGCAGCCATCATGTTTAAGTACTATTGCTGCACGCAAGCTTGGATTATTATTATTATTTTTTTTTTGCAGGGCACTGAAATATAGAGATGAAACGCTCTGCCCAGGGTCACAGCACTGATGAGTGATGGCTCTGAGCAGGGTGTAGAGACAGCTCCCTTGGCATGGAGGTCCCTGACAGCTGGTCTTGAGACCAGGCCTTGGACATCTGCACCGAGGCCTCCCCACACCCTCCTGCTCTGAGGTTCCCACAGGGACTTGCAGGGACGCCTGGTCCAAGAGAATGGCTCCAGTCTCAACCCACCTCCTTAACCCCTGGTCCAAAATGCCGAGAGGCCATTGCTCCCTGAGGACCCTGCCCCCACTGGAAGGGGGGATCCAAACCCGCGTCCATCTCCCTTTCACTCGCCCTCGACTTTATTCTGTCAAGTGCTTTGCAGTAAGACTTCTGTTCAGGTGACCACCCTGCCGGCCTCCTTAACTGCTCAGAACCCGGAACACCCCACACCAACCATCCACGCAGCAGGTCCACACAGAGTTCGCCTCTCCTTAGCTGACACACCATTAAGGGCCAAACTCCCTGGCTGAACGGTGTGCTGGGCTGGTGTGTGGGGCTTAATGAGCCAACCCAGCAGTGCCCAGTGTCTGCCCAGCCAGAGCTGACTGACAGCTGAGAAGCAGGGCAGGGCCTGCCGACGGGCAGTGGCTACCTGCCTCTCGGGGTGCACCTGCTTTAGTTCTTCCTCACCCGGCCCCAGACTGCTCTGCAAACTGCCGTCATTACTGTTGCGTCTCCTCCTCGCTACTGTTATTTCGACAGTCAGTCTCTTCCCAGCATGACCGTGGGGGTGATAATTTGTGGCTCTGGCCTATTGTTGGTTCAGGGCCCCCTTTGCTGCCACTGAGCTGTTTCTGAGGGTGGTCATTAGGTTTCCTTGGCTGGAGATCCTTTTTTAGGGACTCTTTGGGCCCTTTAAGATCATCTGTCTATTTGGAGGATCTCTTACAAACATGGGGTCTCTTCCTCTGTCCAGTCACTGGAAGAATCCCCATCCGGGTCCTCAGGTGAAATCTTCGGTGTGCTCCACAATCCATTGTGGAGTGTCCTCAAACTTGTCTCGTCAGCAGACTCCAAGGCTGTCGGGGCCCGCCGGGAAGTGTGGGTGTGCAGTGACACGCGGACCAGACACCAGACAGGGTCTTGGCAGACAGGGGCACCCACGGTCCGCTGTTTGCAGGTTTAAGGTCTGGCGTTCAGAACTTGCATTATGCATAGAGTACTTCTCTGACTGCCTTATTGAACGGATGATCTGTGCATATTCTCTTCAACCTCGCTTGTGAACTTATCTGACAGCCAGTCAGTTTTACTTGTCCCTGAGGACACCTTGGCTTCAGGCTGGCCCTCTTCTCAACTCCTTCCCAAGGCGGCTCCACCAGGCCCTCCAGGGGAATGCGTCTGCTCACTCTTGAGGTTGCCTTGGGGTTAGGTGACGCCCCTTCCTCTTTACTGTCACTGGGAAATCCCTTTGCGGGTCCTTAGAGGGCTACCGGGACCCAGGTCACCGGCTGTCTCTTGGAGGTGTGACCCCGGAACTGCTCCGAGAGCACAGCTTGGCTCGCACAGGAGAACAGAGTGTGCGCGCGCCGCTGACTGGGCCTGCACCTGGGCTCATCCCTACAGGGGAGAGGAGAGGGAGCAGCGGAGCAGAACAGACATGAGCAAGGAAGCCCTTGCTCCCAGCTGCACAAGCAGAGTCCACCGCAGGCAGCTGCACCCTGAACCTCCGGAGAGCCTCGTGCGTCTGCGTGTTTTTGAGGCTGCACTACTGCTACCTTCTACTTGACATTTTCTCTTTTTCCCCACTACCAACCTTTGTCTCCATGGCCCTTTCTTCCTCTCTACTTCTTCTAAGCCTCAGCACCCTCATTGCATTTTATTCATGTCCACTAGTTCTCAAAAGTATTTACTTTGTCAAGTCTTCTGTTACATAAATGTCTGGTATTTGTGGCTGTCATTCTGGCTTGCTTTACTACGTTACTTTTTTTTTTTTTTAAATAAGTAAGCTCTGGTAATTCTTCTTCTTTTTTTTTTTTAGATTTATTTATTTATGCATACAGAACTGGGGTACAGGCCAGCCAGAGGTGCAGG
>NW_004567112.1:11658649-11661991 GCF_000260355.1 Condylura cristata | reverse complement strand
GAACTGTGGGGGTGAGAGGATTCACCAGAGACAGAGTGGGGAGCAGAACAGGCAGATTGACTGAAATACACTGCTGAGAGGAGAAGCAGAGGAGACAGGAGAGGTCTGCTGCGCCCTGTGGGTCACCTTCCTAGCCAGGGATTGAACTATTGCTGCAGTGGCTGTGGAGAGCGTCGTAGTGCTGAGTCTTAACCCTTTGAACCACCAGGAAGGGTCCCTCATTTATCTTTATTTTTAAAGATAAATCCAGAAAATAATTTTCTATAATGGTTGTTCAGTTTACACTCCCACCAGCAATATAGGAGTAACTTTTCCTCCACATCTTCTCTGACTCTCATTGCTGGGGATCTTTTTAATGTGCCATTTGCCCTGGGCAGCTCACTCAGTGAGATGGTATCTCACTGTGGTTTTCACATGCATCTTTCTTATTGGAAACAACGATGAACATTTTTTCCTATGTTTGTTGCCTTCTGGATAGTCGCTTTAGTGAATTGGCTGTTCATATCTGCTTCAGTCATCTGGGATATTAACCGCAGGTTTAGTTTGTAGCGATTTGAGAGAATATCTGGAATGGCCATTCAGCTATAATCAAAACAGGTCTGTCCCTCTAACTTTCGTTGCTTTAATCTCTCTGCAGTAATGTTTATAGGCTCACAGCTTTGTAAAATAGAGGCAAAATCTGAATGTCAACTACATATAATACTCTCTGCCTTGGGTGGCCCCTATTTTGTTGACTGGTCAGAAAGGTATGTGTCTTAAGGCACTAGAAACTTCCATCCACTTTGGGAAATGGCTGCTTTCCCAAATACATAGTTATATGGTTTATTTATAAAATTCCCTCCTTAATGTTCTCATTTACTCTAAAGAATTTAAAAGAATTAAAGAGCATGTATTCCCAGAACATGCAGAAACCCACACCTTCTACTTCATGATGAAACACTTGCTGTGTTCTGCTAAGGTCTGCATTTCCAAGTGCTTAGAGACTGTCATAAAGATAAGTGAGTCGAACAATATTTGTTCAGTGCCTCTGATTTCCTTGGCACTGAGCCAGGCTGATGCTTCGGAATCTGAAAGATCTGAGGATGTGGGTGATATTTTCCAGGTGGTAATAATTGTGGAGACAAGAATCATCCCCCCAGCAGACCTCACCCAGCTATCTGCAGCAGCAACTGTATGCTTACTTTGGATGGAGTCTTGCCACACACACACACACACAAATTATTGTACTATGTGAAAGATGCTTTGATACATTGATTGATTGTCCACTAGGCCTATGACCTTTTGTGGGCTTATAAAAGTTTCAGTGTTTATTCTTAAGTATCATTTAAGACAAGTAGTCATGCTGTTAGTCATGCTAAAAATGATTTGTGGGATTCAGAGAAGAACAGATGGGTACCATTTCTTGATAGATTAGTGAATATCAGACTTTACTTCACAATATTGTTCTCTTGGCAAGCAAGTAAACACCCCAACACCTAGAGTGAATCAGAATCCCTGGAGATGTGACCCAAGCATCAGTATTTAAAAACATAGCACCATATTCCCAGAAATTTGAAATCTAGTGATATAGATGATTTTATCAAAAACTTTTTTTTTTTTTTTTTTTAGGCTAGAGTGAGGTTGGAAGGTAGATCTCCCAGAATGATGGTGTTGTTTGGCTATAGAATTTTTAGCATTCTGGAGCCTGGCCCTGCTGTATCTGCCTCATGAGCTCAGACAAATGGAGCTTTGCTTTCTTCCTCTTCAAACCTAATAACATAGCACTGAACCAGTCAATCAGCCAACTAAATTTCCAAAAGCTTTGTGAACCTTGAGTGTTTTTGTGAACCTGAAAGACAAATGTTGACTAGGGTGACTGAGACTCTTAGAGGAAGGTAGGTATAAAAGTAGTTACATGTGTCACCTGGAATTTTTTTTTTACAGTGTTTGGAAAGGAAACCCCTTTTAGTAGGCAGAGGGGCTCATTGTAAATACTGCTGTTACTCCAGTGGGATGGAGGGACCCAATACTCTAGTTCAGTGGTTCTCCAGGAGCAGCATCAGAATCACTTGGACTTGCTGGAAATTCATATTCTCAGGCCTCAAAGCCGACCTCCTGACACAGAAACTGGAGGTAAGACTGGCTTTGGGGTGCCCACCACAATTGGAAAATCCCTAGTGTGCCCCACCACGTCAGTTTACATGCAGGTCCGGTAAGTGGGACATAAGTCCCTGTCTCTGAACTGACCCAGGACTAGAGGAGCCGTCGAGGCTAGGAAGTCAGATCTCTCAGTCCTGAAACCATGACCTGAGCATCCTCACTGTTCCAGGTGCCATAAATACGGCTTTCAGAAACACCCATCATCCTGAAAGCATAAGGCACAAAAGGCCCATCTGAACCTCCCATTTCACAGATGAGGAATCTCAGGTCTGCAGAGTAAAGTGACAGCAATAAGATACGAACAGTTTCTGGTGGCAGAGTCTGTGTAGGATGTGGGTGGACATACAGCCCAACCAGTGACCCTCTCCCTACCTGCCCTCTTTCCCCTGCAGTTTCGCGTGGACCCCCTAGTATTTGGCTTCAGTCACTTTGGTTGAAGTGTCCAGGTTGACCGTCAGGCCATGCTAGGAAAAGACCAGCTATCTTGCTGTCTGGAGAATTTTAATTCTTGGAAAATAACCTCAACTTTTATTTTGATTTAAAATTGGCTTGAATTTTCTAAGCATCCTTGTATCATATAAAGGTCAAGGAAATGCACCACTAAAATTAGAGCTCAGAGACCACAGGGATCATTCCTGCAGCTTGTGTTTCCTCTCAGAACCTTGCAGATTAGACCCTCTAGCTCCTCAGATCACATACTAGAATTGCATTTTCCTCAGATTTAGTTAAAAGGAAAAAAATGTGACAACAAGTCTGTTCATTGAATGTTTTAGAATTTTATACTTCATGTGGTGGCTGGTATTTACATAATTTTGACAGTGTTCAAAGACTGAATCTAATGCACATTCTCTGCAGAGCTTCATCTTCAAAACCTCATGGCAATGCACACATGGAACATTTAGCCAGGAAAACAAATCAAAACTGTGACACACAACTGTTAACTCCCTGATACATACATATGGGGCAGATGTGCACATGTCCAGGTTTGCTTATTGGCCATACCCACCTACTTGGCAGGCAAAATGTAGCACATAATTCCTGCCTTTAGAATGACCATGAGGCAGTGACTAAACAGTCACAAGACAGCATGGTAGGAACTAGGAGAGAGTGTAATCAAGACTAATGGAACAGCAAGGCATTCTGGGGGAATTATAGAAGGGGTTCCAGCTCTCACTGGAGGGAGGCAGAAGTCAGAGAAGGCTG
>NW_004567112.1:11622200-11656737 GCF_000260355.1 Condylura cristata | reverse complement strand
GCCCTGCACACTCTGGCCTATACCCCAGTTCTGTATGTACAAATAAATAAAATCTTTAAAATAAAATAAAATAAAATAAATTACCACCTATAACTATCATATAAAGATATTTTAAAGAAAAATAGTATGGGGAGAAAGGAGAAAAAAACTAATATATGCTTTTCAGTGGCTAGTTGGTTAAGTAGATATTAATTTTCTCTTTGCTTTACATCTTTTTGGTTAAGAGTATATATATATATTTAAAGATTATATATTCATACAGAACTGGGGTACAGGTCAGAGGTGCAGAGACGTGAGAGGATTCACCAGAGACAGAGTGGGGAGCAGAACAGGCACATGTTCGAAGTATACACTGCTGAGGGGAGCAGCGGGCGGGTCAGAGGAGGTATGCTGCACCTTGTGGGTCACATGGGTCACCTCCAGACCAGGATCAAACTAGCTTTGCAATCTATGCCTTAACCCTTTTTGCTATCAGGGAGGGCCTCCGGTTAAGAATATTCTTTTTTCTGCATTTACTGGATTACCTGTTCTTTTTGTCTATCTTGAGCCATTTAATAGCTCCAGCAGGAAAAGCGGGCCTCTCCTTGCAGCTAGAACCGCTAGCCACGAGCACATCTCCCAATTCTGAGAATTTACTCTGATGAAAGTAGTCTGGGGTACAATGGACCAAACCAAGAGACTGGTGATCTGATACCACAGGTTGTTTAAAATCATGTCCTGGTGGCCCTCCCTGGTGGTGCAATGGGTTAAAGGCGCAGCACTAAGAAGCTAAAGCCACTTCTGCATGAGTTCGATCTCCGTCCCGAAGGTGACCCACATGGCGCGGCAGACCTCTCCTGACCCGCCCGCCTCTCCCCTCAGTAGTGGACTTCGTCAGTAGGCCTGTTCTGCTCCCCGCTCTGTCCTTGGTGAATCTTCTCATCACCCCTGCACCTCTGACCTGTACCCCAGTTCTGTATGCATACATATATAAATCTTCAATAATCATGTCCTGGATACATTAGCTGCACATTTTGCAGTAGTGCACACATCATTACACTGTGTACCTTCAACTTATACCTGTGATGTGTCAGCCACATATCAATAAAATCAGGAGAAAACCCTACTTAGGCAACTTGAGAGAAAAACCACAGATTAAGGGGCAAAGCTTTGGGCCTCTTGGTGGCACAGAGGTTAAAGACACAGTGCTATCAAGTTACCATCAGCCACTGCAGCTTGGCCAGGGAGCTGCCCCACATGGTCCTACAGACCTCCCCTGTCTCTCCTGCTGGTCCCCTCAGCAGTGGATTCCATTACCTCTGCCTGTTCTGCTCTCCACTCTGTCTTTGGTAAATCCTCTCACCCCCTGCCTCTCTGGCCTACACCTCAGTTCTTATATGCATAAATAAATAAAAGTAAATCTTTTAAACAGGACAAAGCTTTATATTTTAGTACCCTTAAACAGAAAGAAAAAAAAAAAACCCAAACCAAAAAAGTTACATCCAAAGAAATTGGACCAAGAATCTGGTTTTGGAAACTCCCTTTGATGAAAGTGTAAACAGAATACTGGTTAAAATTAAACACGCCCTTGTGCAAGCCCCAGCCACATCCTTATTCTCTGGAGGCCTCGGGAGGCTCAGCCTCAATGTAAACTGGAAGTGGTCACATGTGACGTAGCTTCTCACGTGGCTGTCCTAGAGATCAGGTCCCCAATGAGGGGGATGCCCAAACTGACGCGCCATGAAACAAAAGAGGTGATGGGCTGTCCCCGCGGCATGAATCAGCCCAGGAGGTGCTGTCCTGATGCGAATCATCACACGGGCAATGCCAGCACTGACCGGTCATCTCGAAGTTAGTCAGAGGCCCATGTGTGCTAAGCTGGTGGCTCTGTGTGACTGTGAGGCCCGCTGTCTGCAAAGCGTTCAATTTCGATCCTCCCCCAGCGCAGGGAAGACTCGCTGGTGAGGGTGGATGGGGACATGGCCCTCTGCTGAGCCCCTGCCTCAGCTCTGAGGCCTGAGGGGACCTGGGTCCCCTCTCAGCTCTCCTCGGTCTAGCTGTGGGACCTGGGAGATTCGCACCATTTGCTAGCTTCCCTGGTTTGTGCCTTCTTCTCTAGCATGAAGTTTCACTGAATGTCCTCTGAGGCCTCTTCTTGCTCTGAGCATTTGTGATGTCCCTTAGAGTTTGGCCTTTAGCCTCATGATAACGGGGACAATGTCCTTGGGAGCCGGGAGCCGTGAAGCCTGGCGTGAGGGGACTGCTCCTTGCGGTTCAGGCTCACCAAGCTTCTAAGTATGTGGCCATCGTGCCAAGAATTTATGATCTAGAAATCCAGCTCCCAGGAGGCACCAGGATGACAAGACCCAGCAAAGACCTCCCTGAGCATTGCACTTTGTTTGCTTTGGTCACGCCAGGAAGGTGCGACCGGCCTTTCACAGCAGTCTCTTGCCCGGTTATGAGCTCTCACCGGCATTGCACTTTGTATCATGGCGTAGTAGTAAAGAGGGCTTGGCCCGGAAGGAGCTGAGTGGCACTGGAAGTGAACCTAAATTCCCGATTGGAATCATGCTCATTGTAGAATTGGCCCGTGGGGTCAGCTTGGGCCCATTGGTGCCTGGGACTCTGCTTCTAGGCTTCAGCTTCTGGATGGTTGAACAGCACCAGGGACAAGCCTGCCGATGTGTGCGTCAGCTGCGTTCTCATTGCCTTCGGACAGCGCTTACGTCTGGCTTTGATACCTTCTGTGCTCACCAAGCAAGCAGCTGCCTGGATGCTTGTGGGGGGCCTTGACCAGCAAGGCGAGGGGGTACAGCCCCAGAGACAGCGCGAGGAAGAAGGCAAAAACGGAGACATGTGCGAGTGCGCTTTATTCTTACAACAGCCATATATATATACTTGAGGGCGGCACAGAAGGTACGGGCGAGGGGTGGTCTGATGGTCTAATGTCTTAAAGGCCAGTGGGTTTGAGGGGAGGGATCCATCGTCATCTCTTTGGCACCAAAACTTGCTGAGCGGGAAGAGAAGGAGAGTGGGGGAAGGGATTCAGGTGTGCTGCATTCTCAACCAGGATGTTTACCCTAAGTTCGATCGTGTTGTTTTGTGCATAGGAGGCCAAGTCCTGGTCTCGGTCCTGACAGATGCTGTTCCCCTCAAGTCCTGCTCCCTCCTCCCTCAGCAGGTGCCCATCCTCAGTTTTGCCCCCTTCCTCTCCATGTTCACCTCTCTCTGCATTTCCTGTCACCCGTCTCCTCCAAGGAAGTGTTGTCTCTGCCTTAGCAGACCCACCTCGCTACCGCGATGTTGACGATGATGACTGGGATGATGGGAGTAGGATATATGGGAGGAGAATGGGAGTGGTGAGGCCGGCGACTGCCTTGATTGAGTGATTGCTCTCTGTGTTCTGGGAACGCCCCGCCATTTAATTCTCAGACCAAGCCTGTAGTTTAGATATAGCCATACTTCAGTGAAGGCCTAGAGAGGATACATATTTACGCCCAAATGCCACCTTATAAGCACACGCTGATATCCACACCCAGGTGGATACTAACTCTGCAACCTATTGCTCTCAGCCTCTGGAGGCTGCTTCCTCCAAACCCCCATCCCTTCTGCTGGCTCTCAGTGTCTATCAGCTGATCTCCAAGGATGCAAGTGAGCTTGCACTGGCTGGGTCTGGTCACTTTGAAGGCAGGTGACTGTTTCCCTTTCACACATGAGAAAGTTCTGAGGGTTGCAAAAATTAAACAACTCCCCCCGCCCATCCCACAGCCAGTAATAGCAAGTAGAAGTGGGTCTCTGACCCAGCTCAGCCAATAGGCACCTTCGCTAGCGCAGACACATCTTCGTTTCTGTAGTTGGAACAAAGGTCTAGCATGTTTTTCTTCAGAGTTCAGCCACAGCCCTTGAATTTCTTCACTGTGTTTCACTTGCAGTATTTCTCTAGAGCTCCTGACCCTCAAACCACTTCCTCCCTGCACTTTGCTGCCTGTTCTTTACCTCCAGTGTTAATCTGTCTCCTGCAATCTCGGAAGCTTTCTCTTTTCCTGTCTCAGTGTCCCCACCGTCTAGCAACTTTGCCCATCCACCTGGGCCCACTGGTGGGACGAACCCACGAGGGCCGAGCTGGCCGAGCTGACAGTGTTTCAGATCCCTCTGCAGTGTGTTTTCTCTCTATTCCTTTCCCAACAGGCTGAATCACATCACCAAAAATCTTGCCGAATGTCCAAACCCAGGATGGAAACTTTGCCTCCTTCTTAGTGCCCAGATATTAATCGACATGGCATCCTGCTTGGGACTCAGAAAAAAATGTGAACAGCTTTGGGACAAATAACAAGCATTATTCAGCTGGAACAGCTGTTGGGCCCCCTGGGCGGGTGCAATCTGTGGCCCATCCTGTCGACATTATGGAATTAAACCATTAGAAACAGTTTTCATCTGCATCTCCTAAATCCCCATAGTTCTCCTTGCTGTTGTATTTTATTTTTAAATCTCTTGAAAAATGCTGCTTTAATTACATGCACACACACACACGCACCACACATCCCCCACACACCATTGTAAGGAAGCAGGGAATCAAAGGCTTTTATGTAATCACGCACTATGACTTCTCTGTAACAATGGATGTCAGCCCTGGAGACACTGAGACTTGCAGAGGCCTGGGTGAGTCAGAATGATTCTGCTGAGTTTTTTCTGCGTGTGGATCAGCCTTCCATGTGGCTGTATGATAGATATTCTTGTTTTGGGCCTGGAAGCCCAGAGATGCAACTCACCGTGAGCTTACCCTTCCCAGGCCTGTGGGTTGACTTTAGGGCTGCAGGCAGTGCTGCAGTGCACGAGTGTGGAGAAAGAGGATGTAGCAGAAGCATGGGACCTGCTCCTACACAGTCCTCCTGCTGTTACCTCTGCTGTCACCTCAGGGGGTGGGGATGCTCAGGGGAACCCTGTCTTGACATCTCCCCATTGATCAATGAGTGCCTTGTGTCTCGAAAGTAGTTACTATCTCTCTGAACAGAGGGGAGGACCACAGATCAATATGGGCGAGATGATAATTCAGGAATGAAATAGTGCTGGGTTTTAGTTAGACATGGCTGTTCTGTGAGGCTCCAGAAGCTGGTTTACATATCCTAGGGTCTCATTAAGGTTTTACCGCTGCCAAGCTTTGGAAATCCTTTGCTCTTTGCTACTGAGGTGTTTAGATGAGTTGATCTTGCCTGTAATTCTGAGCTTTCCCAGACTGTCATTGCTCTGGCTACTAAAGAAAGCTGACTTTGAAAAGGAAGAGGACTCTAGGTTTTGCTGGCTTGTGCATAGTCACAGAGAGTCTTCAGATGCCTGCTCAGATGTTCTGTGCTTCCCCCAGGAGCGCAGGGGTATGAGTGCAAGCCAACAAGACCCACACCCACCACTGCTTCTCTAATGGAAGCCTCCTCTGTATCTAATTTTCTCGGTGGTTGGTATCAGATTTTTTTGCTACTATTCTAGCAGGAACACCAACACAAATTTCTTACCTGACAGTTCCAGAGGCCAGAAGTCCAAGGTCAGTCTCACTTAACCGAAGTCCAGGTATTAAACAGTTTTTCACTTTTAGAGGCTCTGGATTAAAATGTTTCCTGGGCTGTTCCAGTTTCTGGGGGCCCCTGCCTTTCTTTGACTCATGGCCCCTTTCTCCCTCTTCAAAGGAGGAGGGCCATCTCCTCTCCTCGCTGACCTTTGATTCTACCCTTATATCATCTCTCTGATTCTGATCCATTTGCCTCCACTTATAAAGACTCTAGTGATGTTATCAGACCTGACCATACAATCCAGGAATATCATTTAATCACATCTGCAACTTGTAAGAGTTTCTCTTGTAAGAGAACATATTCATAGATTATGCGGATTAGGACATGAATATCTGTATGGGTGTGGGGAGGCATTTTTCAGCCTACCATAGAGATTATCCATTTGCTTTCGAAAGAGGCACCATTTCTCCTCAAAATGCCTGGATCTGATCACCATGACCATTGCCTCCCCCTCTTCATTCTCTTCAAGGCCGTTACTGAGTGCCCGCTGACCTGGAGACAGTGTGCCAAGGAAATTCCAGAATATCTCAGGCTTGCTGCCTTCCCTTATGAAGCTTACATCTAGTGGAGCAGAAAGATACACAAACAATTACTTTAACACACAACAGAATGCACTAAATGGTATACGAGTGATAAACGAAGGCAGTGAGGAGACAGGAGGGTGGCGTCAGTTCCAGTCTCCAGAGTGTGAGATCACCTACCCTCATGTGGGGCTCATAAATATGATTGCAACATGAGCCTGAATGTTAGGTTATTATTAACTCCTATAGGCCAAGAATTTTAGACCTTAAAAAACAGAGTGGTGTGTCTTTTCCTCTTAATACAATGGGCTTTTATGAAAAAGAGTTATCTAGCTTGGGTGATTCAGGTGAAATCACTTCTACTCATGGTTGATTAAAGTTGGAGACGGTAAGAATTTACTAGGCAAAGCAGAAGTTGGGAAGAAAACCTTGTTAGCCTTTTGACTTAACGCTAGATCTCGAGTAAACTTCTGTAACCTGGGTCTTACTTGAAAAGCACTTGTTTTTCATGCCTAACCAACAAGTAGCCAGCATGGTTGGCTCTCTTAGTTGGGAAGACAGTTCTTCCTCACGTGTCCTGTCAGAGGTGAAAGGGCATCTCCAACAAGCGCTCCCAGCAGCCCCGAACACAGTTTTAGAAAATACAGCTGACTTCTCTGGGAAAAACAAAACCAACCTTGTCTTGCTCCTGTCATGGAAACCGACTTGGCACCTCATTATCACCTTGTTAGCAAGGACAGACTTGGTTGTGGACAAACCTGGTGGGAAGGGCTGGGCCTGTGTGGGCAGGGTTTTGAGTTAAGCTTAATTGCGCTTCTAAATCTCAGCTACTTAATGCTACACAAGTAGAAAGCTATCATCAGGCTCTTGGCCATCCTCCTCTCCCCTTCCTACCCCTGACCGTGTCAAGAATTAGCGCCTTCCCAGTTCAGTGCTGCCCTGATTTCTGTGTGGGCCACATAGAGGCCCCCCAGGCTGGACTGTGACCAGCACAATGACCCTGAGGAGCAAAGTTCTAGCACCACCTTCAACCTTGACTCCTGAGCCTCCAATGTCTTGAACTGCAGCCCTCAGCATAACAGAGGTAGCACCTTTTTAATTACTCAGCAAATTCCTGATTTCTCATAACGACAAAGAATAACCCAGCGTCACTACATCTGACCCTGAGGAGTGTTTTGTGCTCGTATTTGAATATGGCTGTGTCTGAAGTTCTGAGATCTCACTCCCAACAACACTGCCTCAGCCGTGCAGCAGCACTTGAAGCTGAGAAGATGCAGACTCAATCTCCTGTGCACTTTCCTGAGCCTGGCTGGGGTTTGCATCCCACTTGTGCAGGCTCCCCAATAGCTCTTTGAGCTTTCAGTTATTGTTTTGCAAAATGGAATGAAAATTAATTTACATCACAGAAGCGAGGGAGCCATCAAATGGATATGGTTGGTCCCAAGTAGCCTGGTATAAATGGGAGACTCTTACCTCTCTCTTCCTCCTCACCTCACCCGAGTCCACCATTCTTGCAGACCAAGGCAGAGCCCGACCTAAGCCTTGAAGCTCTCTTGCCTCAGGGTAGCACTGAGGTGGGAGAAGGTGGCATGCAGGCACTCTCCAGGCTCCTCTCTGTTCTCACACGTGCCTGGCTCTTCCTCCAGCATCTCCCTCTGTCTGATCATCAGACTTGCATTGTGCAGGGCCCATGAGCATGGAGGCCTGTATAAAGTGCCCCAGCTTGGCAAGGCCCACCCGAGGCATGCTGGCCGGGCATCCTGAGTTGTCCAGGTCATTCCAGAGTCAAATGCACAGTCCCATTCTTCCCATTAAAATGTCGTGGAGGGCCCTCCCTGGTGGCGCAGCGGGTTAAAGCACAGCACTAAGAAACTAAAGCCACTTCAGCATGAGTTCGACCCCCGCCTGCCCCGGAGGTGACCACATGGCGTGGCAGACCTCTCCTGACCCGCCCGCTGCTTCCCTCAGCAGTGTACTTCGGCAGTCAGCCTGCTCTGCTCCCCACTCTGTCTCTGGTGAATCCTCTCACCACTCCTACACCTCTGGCCGGTACCCCAGCTCTGTATGCATAAATAAATAAATCTTTGGGAAAAAATGTTGTGGAAATTCCAGTTCATCAACATCTGAACATATGTGATGACATCCCCTGCCCAGAAGGGGAGTGTAAGACCCAGGAAATATGGTGTTACAAAAGAGCTCTGATGGTAATCCCATAACCCAGACTCTCCAGGAGAGAATGCCTCCTTCCTAGATCTGCCTCTTGAATTTTGATCCAGAAGACTCTGTAACCAACCAACAGAGGTGACATGAGAGTCGCGGTTTGGCAGAGCGCTCCTGCCGGGAGGTTTGGGGAGGGCCAGTACCGCCTGTGACGTCACACCAGATGCTTCACTTGCAATTCTTGTGGTCGTTCCTTGTGCAGGTTGGATTTGAGAAAAGACTGAAGGGAGAATGATTCTTGTTTTGGGGTGTGACATGGGGACAGGTAAAAAATGTGCTTGGGGGGCTTTCTTGGGTGGTTCAAGGAGTTAAGTCTCAGCACTATGAAGCTGTCTGCAGCTACTGCAGCCTAAGTTTGATCCCCGCCAGGGAGCTGGCCCACATGGCACAGCAGACCTCTCCTGTATCCCCACTGCTCCCCTCAGCAGTGTATTTCAGTCAGTCTGCCTGTTCTGCTCCCCACTCTATCTCTGATGAATCCTCTCACCTTTCAGCCTCATGCTTCTGGCCTGCACCCCAGATCTGGCAATGATGGGGTGGAGTGGAGATGGGGAGAGCAGATCTCCAAAGGGGATTTACCGTGCTAGAATGTTTTCTGTCATAAACTTGGCATTGATACACTCTTGTGAATGTTTTTAATAGCCCACAATCAAGTAGAAATTTAAATGCCAGTGGTAAATGGTTACTTAGCATTCCATTATGGAGCTGCATCATAATTTACTCAGTTAAAAACCTTCCTTGCTGTCTCCCCATTATTGGCTATTTGTAATTTTTGAACTTCAGACTTTTAAATAATGTGGTATTTTTAAACATCTTTGGGCATCAGATTTTTGCCTTTTAGGTCATTTTATTAGGACAGAGTTGCAGAATTGAATCACTGGGTCAAAGAGTACAGCTGCATTGAGTGCAGATTACCAGATTTCCTTTCAGCAAAGATGCATGAATTTGGATAATCATTCACATTGTGAGCTCTTCACTTTATCTCCCCATCTCTGAGTACTGTTCATTTCTTAACTGTTATTTCACTAGGAGAATATTTATTTCTAATGGTTTTAGTTCAGAGCTTTTTGATGACTAGAGCGATTGAATATTCTGTCATAAAATAATTTTCCACTAGCATATTTTGAATTGATGTGTACATGTGAGCACAGGATTTTCCAGATTCACTTCTGTGTGGAACCCATGCAGATGGGTCTGGTTTATGTGTATGTGTGTGTGGGGGGGTTGTCACAGATAAGCAACAGTCCCTTGCTCCCCTCTGTGAAAACCAGCTGTGCATTTAGACCTTTGTCTTCCTGCAGTGCCGCCAAACTCCTGGACAAGACCCCGTTCTCCGTCAGTAACCCGAACCCCCTGCTTCCCTCGCCAGCCAGTCTCCAACTGGCTCAACTGCAAGCCCAGCTCACCCTCCATCGGCTGAAGTTGGCACAGACGGCTGTCACCAACAACACCGCGGCTGCCACGGTCCTGAACCAAGTCCTCTCCAAAGTGGCCATGTCCCAGCCTCTCTTCAACCAGCTCCGGCATCCGACCGTGATCAGCACACCCCACAGCCACACCGGGGTGCCCCAACATGCTGCGACCATACCCAGTGCCCGGTTTCCCTCCAATGCCATTGCCTTCTCACCCCCTGGCCAGACCCGGGGCCCAGGGCCCTCTGTGAGCCTCCCCAGTCAGCCCCCCAGTGCCATGGTGATGCATCCTTTCAGCGGGGTGATGCCTCAGACCTCTGCCCAGCCAGCGGTCATCCTGGGCATTGGCAAGACTGGGCCCACGCCTGCTGCAGCGGGGTTCTATGACTATGGCAAGGCCAACTCCAGCCAGGCTTATAGCTCTGAAACAGAGGGACAGCCCAGCTTCCTGCCAGCCTCGGCCTCGACCTCGGGCAGAGTGACCTACGAGGGGCACTACAGCCATTCGGGACAAGACGGCCAGGCTGCCTTTCCCAAGGATTTCTACGGCCCCAACTCCCAAGGGGGCTCCCACGTGGCAGGCGGATTTGTGGCTGAGCAGGCCGGGGGCATGAAAGGCGAGGTGGGTCCGCTGCTGCAGGGGGCAAACAGCCCGTGGGAGAGCCCCCATGGCTTCTCTGGCCAGAGCAAAGCTGACCTTATCGCGGGCCCCAACCTGTGGCCTCCACCCCCCAGCCAGCCCTATGAGCTGTACGACCCCGAGGAGCCCACCCCAGACAGGACCCCTCCTTCCTTAGGGGGTCGGCAGAACAACAGCAAACAGGGTTTCAGTGGTGCCAGGCAGCGGGCCAAGGAGGAGCAGGGCATGCTGTCTGTGAGGCCCCTGCAGGCGCACGAGCTGAATGACTTCCACGGGGTGGCCCCCCTCCACCTCCCCCACGTCTGTAGCATCTGCGACAAGAAGGTGTTTGATCTGAAGGTGAGTCATCCAGGACAGCTGGAGCCGGCCGGGCGCCGCCACAATCCGGCCGTCACCTCGTGAGCCAGGAGCTGTCTCACGAGGGGTTGGGAACAGAATTTTGCCATAAGTGCCTTGATTAAAATCATAGGCATTAGGACCAAAAGGAATTTCAGAAATGCGTCCAGGCCAGTTCCTTGCTTGGAGGCACGTGAGAGAGTCTCAGGCTTGTTTCTAGAGGAGGAGGTGCGTCCTTGGCCCTGGGAGTCGAGTGGCGGTGCCTGGGTTAGAGAGAAGGTTCTTTGGAGGCAGAGGGTCTGCCTCCTGGGGGGCTTTTCCTCTGTGGGGCACCTGGGAGCCCCTGTTCCTCAAGAGATAGGTTGTCTTGGGTACAAAAGGGATCAACAGTCAGGCAAGAGGGTTATTCTTGACTCTACCCTAGAGGGCCTCAGCTTCCCCCTCTCTGGACTGAAAATAAAACCTCAGGATGCCTTCCAGCGTTATAAAGTACTTGGGACCTCTATGCTATCACTTTCCTGCCCAAATGTGTTGATGGTGCAGGGAAATTCCACAGCATAATAATTATGATAGATAACACACATTAACTCCTTTTGGTGTGTTAGCGTTAGCGCTACAAGGGAGGTATGCTATCATTCCTGTTTCAGAGAAAAGATTCCCGTGTGATGGAAAGGTGAAATGGCTCGTCCAGGGCCCCATAGCTGGGAGTGGCAGAGCGGGGAGTTGGCGATAGGTGGGACTCCCTCAGCCTGTGCCTTCTGGGCCCGGCTGCCCTGCCCCCCACCTCTCAGTGACCCCCCCCACCTCTCAGTGGTCCGCGAGATCACCAATGTCCCTGGTCAGTGGCACTCATGCCACCATGTGCTGTCACTCCCCTCTGCTTGAGCCCCATCCCACAGGACACCCCAACACTGGGCCGAAGCACCCCCTTACCTCCAGGCTCAGGAGAGGTTGGCCAGCACCGAGAGGTGACAGAGGAGTTTGTCTTTCACACAAGCCTTTTCTAAGACTTTGCAACTCACTATGAGTCCCCTGCCACAGTCTTCCACCTGGGTACAGAATTGGGCGGGGTCTTCCTGGAGGGAAGGGAGGGCGTAGAAGGTGGCGGTGTGGTGGGGCCACGGTTCCCCGAGGGGACGAGGGGACAGCGAATGGAACTGTGACCCGGACTCCCGTCCCATATGGGCTGGGCTGTGTGAGCTGAAGGAGTGAGGGCAGGGTGGGAGGCAGCGGAGTGCAGGGCAGGAAGTTGGGCAAGGGATGTGGGAGGCGAGGCGTCTGCAGGGTTGGTCCGGCCTCTGGGTGTCCTGAGCACCCTGCCTGGCTGGGGAAGCCCGCCGTGTCATGGGCCCAGTGCTCCTTCGGTCATTTTCTTTCCTTGTGGCTTAGGACTGGGAGCTGCACGTGAAAGGGAAACTCCACGCTCAGAAGTGCCTGGTCTTCTCTGAAAAGTAAGTGCCTGCCAGGAGAACAGTTCCTTTGTGCCTTAATAGATCTTCATTGCGCCCCCGCGGTGTGGCGCCCTCTGTTCTAGGTGCCAGGAAAGAGCAGAGGACAAAACAGAAAACAGGCAAAGTCCTGGTTCTCAGGGAGCTGACACAGTGGAGGCAGGAGGGCCCATGAGAAGGAAAATAGATGAGTGAATCAGATAGTAACTTTGGTGATAAATGCTAAGCAGAAAACATGGGAGCGAGAGAGCAAGCAAGAGAGAGAGGAGAGATTGAACATAAAGAGCCGGATTTTAAATAAGGGGGGGGTGGTGGCATGGGGAATGGCCAGCCCCCCGGGGAAGGGGTGGATGGAGCCTGCTGCTGGCCCGCATGTAGGGCATGTGCACCTGGTAAAGTGAGCGCCTCAGCCTGACCCTGGGAAGCTGAAACAGTGCTACTGTGGCCAGAGTGGAGCACTGGGCTGAGCTCACATCCAGAGGGCGTGGACTCCCGTGGGGACCTGCATCTTTGCTTGAAGAGCAAGTGGAGATTGGAGCAGTCAGAGAACTGAGCATAGCAGTGCTGAGTTCTGAGTCCTCTGGAGAGTACCTTGGCTGCTGTGCTGAGAAAACAGGGAATGGGTTGAGAGCAGACCTCCATGACTGGTGGGGAGGGGTCTGCCATAATCCACATAGAGAAGAGGACACCTCACCTAGAACAGAAGGAGGTATAAAGTGTTCGGAAATGAGCTTCACAAAGCCGTCCCTTTCTTATTCACAATCACCAAAACCTGGAAGTAACCTCCAAATCCACAAAAGATGAATAAATAAATGAAATGTGGGTTATACAGACCACGGAATATTAGACAGCCTTTAAAAAGGAAGGGCTTTCTCACCTGTGCTACAACATGGATAAACCCTGATGGTGAATAAGCTAGTCACAAAAGGATGAGTGGCATGTGATTTCATTTACCCAAGGTTCCTAGAGTAGTTCAATGTAGAAAGGCAGAAGAAAGTAGAATGTGGTGGTCAGGTACAGAGGGAAGATGCTGTTTAATGGGCAGAGTTTTAAGTTTTGCAAGATGAAAAAGTTCCGTGGAGGGACATGGAGTGGCTGTTCAACGTAAATATGCTTACTGTCTCTGTGTGGTCCCCTTAAAGTGGCTAAGATGATGCATCTTTAAAATTATTTGTATTTGCCACAATTTAAAACTAGCTTTTCTTATTGTGATAAAATTCACAATTTCGACCATCAGAAGGTGTGGAACTCACTAGTGTTTTTAGCACACTCTCAGTTTGTGCAGTCATTACCACGGTCTAGTTCCAGACCCCTTGCATCACCCCAAAAGGAAACTTCATGCCCACTCAGGGTCCCTGCCCTTCCTTCCACTCCTCCTCACCCTGTCGCTAGCAACCACTAATTTGCTTCCTAGCTCTATAGATTTGCCTCTTCTGGACATTCCATGCCAATAGAACCTACACTACGATCTGTTTTGTGACTGGCTTTTTTCACTTAGCATAGTAATTTTCAAGGTCCATCCTTGGGCCTTGTAGCATATACATCCTTTCGGGGGCCAAAGAGTCCAGTTTTGTAGGGAACCCCTTTTGTTTACCCATTCACCTTTTGATCTGTGTTTGAGTTGTTTCTGCCTTCAACTCCATGAACAAACGTACAAGTTTTGTTTGAATCTCTGTTTTTGACTACCTTGGGTCTGTGTCCAGGAGGGGAAGGGTAATTGTTTACTTAACAAGGACTGCTTTCCCTCCTCCCCTCCAGTGCTGGTGTCCACTGTCTGCTGGGTTCTGCAGAGGGGACGCTGCATGCCACTCCCAACAGCACGGCCATTTACAACCCCGCTGGGACCGAAGGTGAGTCCCGCCCCGCAGGCCAGGACCTTGAAATGGCCTCTCCATGCATCTGAGGTGCCCTGTGACAAGCCTGTAAAATAGACAGAGCCCAAGACACTAGCTGCATTGGGCCTCCTGGCTTCTCTGACTTTTTCTGACATATTTTGCACGTAACGCTTTGCTGGTTTGTGTGCGTAGAGGTATAATCCTGCTCATTGCTGATCAGTATGTTAGAGGAAATTTTCCCTTTTCCCTTCCACGTATGTCCTCATAGTGACTTTAGCAGGGAAATTATCTGACTGGGTTTTACCTGGCTTGTGTAATTTTCCTTTAGATTATGCCTCGAATCTCGGAACACCCTATGCGAGGCCATTTGTTCAGCCGAATCCTGCATTTCCTTCCCCAGGGACAAATGTGAGTAGAGAAGCATTTTCTCCTTGTTCATCATGTGTGTGACCTGTGTGCTGAAGGAGCAAGGGCGCAGAGGAGGCTGGGAGGCTGGTGCTGATGGAGCTCTGCGCAGCGCGGGCCAGCTGGTCCCCCAACAGAGGCCCAGCGTCACTTCCCTCAGTCCAGAGAGTTTGGAAATACATAGGCTGAAAGAAGCTTTACTACTCTTAAAATTGAAGACATGCACAGACTTTCTAGCATTGCAACTGGTTTAGTAAAATTTATGTTTGCACTTTTCCGTACTGGTTTTTAAAGAAAAACTTTTTGATGTTTTATTGAAGTGGACCATTTTCTATGAGCTATGAGGGGCTAATTTTGAGACTTGAACCGAGAGAGAAAATGTGCTTGAAAATGAAGGTGGGGTACGTTAAGGTTGTCTGTGGGCCTCCTGGGGGTGATGGCTGTTGCTGAAAATGCTTTTTTGGGGGGGGTTTAGTTGTGTTTTTGGTCTTCTCTGTACAGTCTACAGGTCTGTCCCCCAAAGCTCTAAAGCTGCACCCCTTCTTTAGGATTGTGACAATTCCCTTTCCCTCTTGGGCTTTCCTGTTACAGAAGCCTGATGCCCCAGGGCAGTGGACGCCTGTCCTGGGAGCACAAGAAAGGGGTGGGAGTCCTGACTGTAAACAAAGTGCATTTGGCTGAGCCCTGCTCAGGGGCTCTGTGTGTTTTCAGCTGGACCTGTGTTTTTCCAATTTGTGAGGTGAGAATCTGCACCTCTGGCCTGTACCCCAGTTCTGTATGCACAAATAAATAAATCTCAAAAAAAAAGAGAGAGAGAGAAAAGAAGTGCATTTCCACCTGGCTGTGTAGCTGGTCACCAGCCTCAAACTGCAGAACACTGTCTGTGGCCGGCTGAGCGTCCCGGGCAGAGCTGGAGGCAGAGCAGCTGTTGATGGTAAGGAGTCCTTCTGGGGCAGCCTGTCCGAGGCTAGCTTGTTTGGCCAGGTGACCCTCGGCTTTCGCAGTCTGTGTTCCTGCCACGTCAGTCTGTCTGCTGCCCTGGAGAGGCCGTAAGGCTCCCAGGAGACCCTTCACCTGCTGCAGACTGGGCGCTATTGATGTCACGAGTCAGATAGCCTGGTTAATACCACACACTGAGCACAACTTCCTCCAAACGCCTCTAGCAGGAGCCTGAGGAGGAGCAGCAGACAGAGCTCACGTTATGGAGGCCTAGTATGTTTTTAGCATTTTTGTGCATTAGCTCATTTAAGATCTTTAAAATGCACTAGCTCACCTGAGCAGCTCAGTGTGGTGGAGAAAGCCCGGCATAGCGAGACTAAGTAGTCTGCTGAGGCTGCACAGCTATGAGTGGAGGCAGTGGGATTTGCCCAACTCTAGAAGCTTGGCTTTTTTTTCTTCTTCTTTTTTTAAGATTTATTTATTTGTGCATACAGAACTGGGGTACAGGCCAGAGGCTCAGGGGCAGCGAGAGGCTTCACCAGAGACAGAGTGGGGAGCAGAACAAGCAGATCGCTGAGGTACCCTGTTGAGGGGAGCAGTGGGTGGGTCAGGAGAGGTCTGCTGCGCCATGTGGGTCACCCCCCTGGGGTCGGGGATTGCACTTGCACTGAAACAGCTGCTGTTAGCTTGAAGTGCTGCGTCTTAACCCATTGTGCCACTAGGGAGGGCCTAGAAGCCTTGCTTTTTTTTTCTCCAGAGCTAACACAACAAAACAGCCTTCTGCTCATTTCTAATTGGGACATACTTGTATCCTTCTCTTGATTTCTCATCTGAACTTGTAGCTCAGTAATTTTCCTAAGGACAAATTTTCTGTTAATTTATTTTATATAATGCCACAATGTTTTATTTACTTGGAAACATAAGCATCTTTACACTGAAAGCAGAAAGAAAGGATACAGTGGCTCTTACAGTTTATTCCTTAAAAGATATTTATTGTGGGCCTCCTGTGTGCCAAACACTTTCCCGAGCACAATTGTCAGGCCACTGGCTTTTCATTGTGACATGGGAAACCATCAAATCAGTTTGATCGGAGGATGAAGAGATTATTTTATTTTTAAAGTCTTACAATTTAAAAGGATAGAAGCCTTGCTTTTAACCACTAAGCCCTGCTGCCCATGACTGAGGGTCCCCGAGTTCCCTTCCTGGCTGTGGTTTCCTTAGGGAGCCCCTCCTCTCTTTCATTCCCACTTGATGAGCTACTTAGTAGGACCTGGAGCCACCTTGAGGCTGGCAGGGACTGTGTGGACCCCATAACCATCAACCGTGGGGCCCAGTGAAGCAGCTGGTCTTGGCACGAGGCTTTCCTGCCCCATGACTGTGTCAGCCACGTCGAGCTCAGGTCTCAGATGTGTGGAGGCTTTTCCTGCAGATCCAGTGTGGGGAGGAGTCTCATCCGAGTGGTTTTCCTGTAAGAGATTCTGTGGAGCCCCCCACAGGAACCACCCAGTGACCTCTGGAAACAAGGACAAAGCATGTCTCCCCGCTCTGCCTCCCTCCTCCCTGTATCACCAGCTGCTGGATGGTCACACCCTCCTCTCCCACTTTGGGTCCTCTTTGATGCCATTCTGGCAAATGGAACCAAATGCCAGTGTGTCTTTGTTTAGGAAAACCCAAAATACAAAAATACTACCAGTCTGAAGACAAACTAAAAGAGTGAAAGACTACAAAAGGCTTTGTGTGGTACGGAGCGCCCCTCAGAGAAACGTCTTCCCTGCCTGCCTAGAGTGAACCCCCAAGACAGCAGACACATCAAGGGTTAACTGCTCTGTTCCCAAAGGCTGCTTCACAGGCCTCCACAGTGCCCAGCCCAGTGATTCTGTTGTTTATTTCTGCTTGCAAAAGGTATGCTTTCTGTGAAAATGCAAACACAGACGAAATATTTAGCGAGGGCATTGAAGTTACCCCGTCTCCCTCCCCAGCCCCCACAGAACACTGAGGAAGGCTTTGATGCATTTTCCTCTTGGAGTGCTTTCTGGTCCTGGGCCAGGACTCTCTCTTCTGATGACATTTACATACATCTTTTCAGAACCACATTTTGTTGAGTAAAACCAGAAACAGCCAGGACTCTCCATTATAATATCCTTATTGTTTGCAGAGCAAAGAGCACAGTTGCTGCTGCTAAAACCCTGTTTTGAAGCAGAAGAACAAAACCTCAAGGGGCTCTAGGAACAAGGCTTCTTCAGAAAGCAGCTGAACTGCTACAAAAAGAAATTCTAAAATCACCACAAAGCCCATCTACCACTCCACCAAGCGCAGGCTGGGCCGAACGTAAACTTGTCTCTACTCCGCGAGTCCTTTCCATGTTTGTTTTTGACAGAGCAGAATCCCTGAACTGACTAGGTGTGTTTGCTGGTGCAGGGGAGAGGTGACTCGCATCTGTCACTAGCCCCTCCCTGCCCTCTCCAGGGTCCCAGAGGAGGGGTGTTCACTTTCACTGAAGCTTGTCCCAGTTGACCGCAGAGGCACTTTACCCCTGGCTGCCTGAGTCGTCATAAATAGTGTAATCAGGTTTCTGGAAGGGGCTGCCGGGCCTTCTCAGGCTGTAAATAGTTTTTTTGCGTCGGCCCAAGATGTCCTCTGCCTGCTGACTGTCCCATAAATCCACGTTGCAGTTTTCACAGTCCTCTAGGAGCTTATTCAGTGCTGGGGCCGCAGGCGGCACCCCTGGGCCATCGCTTCCATCGTTTCTGGCCTCCCTGGTCCATGTCCCAGAGCGCTCTGGCCTCCTGACTTGCAGACAGCAGAAGTGGCCATCACTGTTGTACAGAACATACACCCTCCCACAACTCCCCTCATCCCTACTAGGGGTGCTGGGCATTTCCAGAGAGAACAAAGAACAGGGAACTAGGCCAGGAAAGTGGGGTTTTTTTTCTTTCCTTTTTATAATCATTTTTCTTTGCTAAAGTAGTACAAACAAGGTATAAAAAGATCAAACACAAATAGCCATATAAAAGGCAGAAAAGCTATCCTGGCAGAGGAGACTAAAGATATACATCTCTCTGGGACTTACCGATCCCCAGCTAATATGCACACATGTTCAATATATAAGTCTGTATTTTTTTTTTTTGGCAAAAAGTGAAAAATATCACATAATATGCTGTGTAACTTGGTGTTTTTCACTTTACATCAGCTCTCAACACATATTTTAGTTGATTTCTGGACACCTTTCTGCGTTTGAATATAAAACCCCATCAGACAGCATAACATCTGAGGTTGATTAATTTATCACATCTGAGGTTGATTAATTTTTCCATGAGACCTGAGTTGTCATCACAAGTCCACCCCTATTTCATTGACCACAGATTAAGTTCCTTAACTTTTCCCAGGCGTCAGTGCCCACCTCCACAAAATGGGTGTGGGTCAGATGATCTCCCAGTTTTTAGATCTGTGACTCTGAAGTTTATAGGATGTTGAAAGTTGCTCGGCAGAAAAACCACCCAAGATCTGTAGGCCGGGCTGGCACCCATAAAACTAGATGCACTCTAAGTCAGAGCTAATATACTTTATAAAATGTTTGAATGGTCTGTAAAGACCTCACTGTCCAGCCTCCAAGTTAAGCCAAGATCCCTTGCTAAGGGGCCCACACCCACTAGCTCTCCACATGAAATCTTCAAAATTAACACCACGAAAAGAGCTTTTTGCTCTCTGTCTGTCCTCAGGCCTCTTTTGCCCCAAACCAGCAGAGGCCCACAGACTCTGCTCTGGGTGAAATTAGGTCACACTTAAAGGACAGCGAGCTGGAGCAATTGGTTATTAAAGACTGAACCTACACTTTGTAACTTTGAGAAACTTCTCTGACCCTTAGGCCTCTTGCGTTAGGCCACAATTTTATTGCAGTTCTGTGAGTTGTTTGAACTGGGCTTGTTCTTTGAATTCATCTGCAAAGCCTGTTCCCATCTGCATTGGAGAGCATCGAAAGGGCTCTTAATATTCCGACTCAAGTCTGTGTTTTCCTTTCACATTTTCACCCACCTACAGAAGATACATGGGTGAGCTGAGAACCATGAGCAGCGGTCTTGAGTGAATGACCCCAGCCTCTGAAGCTATCGGCCAGGTCCCTGACTGCAGGTGGGGGCGTGGCAGGTCAGTGCTGGCCTGCAGCCGCTGAGGCCTCTTGACCTAGGCAGGGATGATTGCCCTTTTAGGTAATTAGGGCTTTGGTTACAACCCTGACAGCTTAGCTCCCGGAGAGATTTGACCTTGGGCTGGGAAGTTTCAAATGCACCTGTTGCATGAGCCTCCTGGCTCACCGTAGGCAGAACAGGGGATGAGATGTTAACAGCCCATCAATACCTCACACCAAAAATTTAGGTTGGCGAGATCCAACCCCCTGTAGATTTCTTCCTTGGATCACAGCTTGTAAAATTTACTTTAGGTGATTTTTAAACTGGACATAATTCAGATTTACAGAAAAGTTGCCCAAAGTAGGAATTCCCGAATACTTTTTGCCCAGATTTACTATTTCTTCATAGTTTGGCCCATTTACGTTATCATTCTCTGTGTGTGTGTCCACCACCCTCCATCTGTCTCTCTCTCTCATCCAGTGATTACTTTTCCTGGAACCAGTGAAGACAGTAATCCTCATGCCTAACTACAGCAGCATGTAGAGCAGAACATGCACTTTGTATAATCACAGTAACATTTTTTTTTTTTTTTCCAAGCCCAAGATCAGCTAGCATTTACCTGGTGGAGGAAAGGAGATAAATATTTATGTCTCAGAGTCTTTCGGATGTCAGGCCTTGGACCAAGACATCTCATATAAATTATGGCAGTTTTGTCTTCTACACCGTTCTATGGGATCAAGATTCCCGCCACCCACACCTCCGTTTTATAGACAAGTAAACAGCGTTTGGGAGAGATTCAGTAACTTGCCCCAGTTTAGTCATTGGGGAGCAGAGACCCAGACTCAGCCTGTCTGGCTCTCCATGCACCTGTACCGTGTCTGCAGACCGCGAAGCACACACGTGGTGATGTGTGTCTGGCCTTGCCAAGGCTCTGGCCAGGTGTCTAGCTCACCTCAGTGCCTGAGGGCTGCTCCTCTCACACTGTAGAAGCAGAGTCGTTCAGGAAGGTTCTTACTCTGAGGCATACCTTCAACCCTGCAGCAGGGAGGTCCCTCACAACGCAGACAGGTGTGTCTGCAAGAGGAGCCTGTTGTGAACGCATGCACATTGCAAACATCCATCCCTTACAGAGAGGGACAAACTTCATTCACTGGGGCCGGAGTGGGAAAGACACAGGTTTCCTGTTTATGCCCAGTGCGGTTGGGGCATTACCCTTATCTTAAGGTGTAGCTTGGCAATATTCTGAAAGGAATGGAATTTTAGAACTTAGAGCCACATAAGTGTGGCTATTTAACATCTGGAAAGGACTTTAGATGTATAAAGCATCCCCTCAGTCTAGCCACTGGGAAACTCACACCTAGAGAGAAAACTAGTTTTCCCTACCATGCACCTCACAGTTCTGAACTGGGGTGCAATCTAAGCCCCCATTATAAGGCCTCCTCTACATCATGAAGTCCAGAGCTTTTTACAACCCAAAGCCCTGTTAATTATTTACTTCCCTCTCAAGCAGTCATCCTGTATTCCATGTCTGGAAAAGTACTGTATCTGCCCAAGTGCTTATATTAGTGAGTGATTAACTAGTGACCCATTTTTATTAATCAAAAACACGGATACTCATCAGACTTTCTAATTAGTCTGAAACATAACCAGGTTGCTGTATTGATAAGGAAGATTCTAATTTTCAAATTTTGATTTGAACCTAGGTTAGTCAAATGTCAAAAGATAACGATCCTCACTTGAGTATTATTACTTCAAAGGCCCCCAGGGACTTATTAGTGAGCGCAGGGGGGTGAGATTTAATGCTGAGCACGGTGCCTCCTGCTTCCAGGGAACCCTTTGGTTCCAGAAGTCCCACCTAAGGTTGCAGTCTCCCTTCCACTCAGCTCCCCAGACCTCTCCATCCCTCCCTCCTTTTCTCCCTCATCATTCAGTGCCCCCATAGGGCATAAAGCCAATCATAATCAGGTTTATATAAACTGTTTCAGGAAGAGAACAGAGTGATAATACATATACCTCTCCACCCTTTGTGAATCAAAAGACTTTGAACCTGAGTTTAAAGGATTGGTTAGATCAACGGCAGAAAAGAAAGTAGAGTGAATTAGCCTAGATCCAAATATTTGCAAAAGTATTTATTTAATACATAAACACATCAAAAGTGTTTCTCTTTTAAAGATTTATTTATTTATTAATTTTTGCACACAGAACTGGGATACAGGCCAGAGATGCAAGGACAGTGAGAGGATTCACCAGAGAGAGTGGGGGAAAAGCAGGTGGACTGACTGAAACACACTGCTGAGGGGAGCAGCAGGGGAGACAGGAGAGGTCTGCAGCACCATGTGGGTCAGCTCCCTGGCCAGAGAACAAACTCGTGCTGAGGTGGCTGCAGCTAACTTTGTAATGTTGGGCTTTAACCCATTGCACCACCAGGGAGAGCCCAGAAGTGTTTCTCTTTCTAACTGGATAGTACTCCCCACAAGCCGAGACCAGGCACCCCGTCAGCTCCCAGACTCTATTCAGGCTCACTTAGAAAATGATAAAAAAGTCCAGTTTTTCAGCAGAGGATGCTGCTCGTCCCCACTTGGGGTCAGGGCCCTGGCTCGTGTGTGGTCCTGTGGGTCACAGGCTGTGAGCCTCCAACTTAGTATCACTAACTGGAAGGACAGAAACATTTCCTCATTCTCATGACAACAGAGGAGTTGAGAAAATCCCACTTCCGATTCTGATTCAGTCTTGGGCAAATCAGAGGCCTTGTGGAATGTATTTTTAAAATGTGAGTGAAGATCTTCACTTAGACCCGTTCATGTCCGTGTCTCTCTGACCATGTCTGCAGCGTGATCAGCCAGGGCTCTGGCAGTGGCGAAGGTGCTCACTGTTCTGCCTGGCGGCTGCTTTTCCTGCACTCACACTCAGATAACAGCCTCTTGGATTATCCTTCAGTCCCGAGCAGACAGTGAGAGAGGCCCTGGCCCGCGCGAGGACCTCGCCCCGTCACTAGGCAACTGGACAGATGAGGAGTGGCGATGGCCCCGCTCTGCTGGAGCATCTGCTCTGTGGTCGAGCACACGTGAGCTCAGGCCCATCACAGCAAAGCCACATGTGGGGGACACGCAGTGCTGAGAGGAAGTGGGCAGAGCCCAGCCTCAGTCCTTCTGATACCCTCAGGGGATCAGCGCCTCTGCCGTGCTTTGGGGCTCAGCTGGGTCTGCTGTATGTGGACCACTCACACTAATGAGAGGCAAAGACCCTGCCAATTACTGGTGGTAATCCCTGGAGAGGGTTCCGTCCTTGTTAGCCAGACCTGGATTCTGAATCGCCCAGCCTAGGGAGGTGAGGGGATGTCTTGGGGTCACACACTGAGGCCTGTTCCCCTGGAGGACAGTGCTTGACCTCTGGACATCACAGCAGGGAGCTCTGAAAGGGGCACTGGAGTTTCTCCAATTCAGGACTGCACCACAAGGGAGGTTCTTGTTGTCAAATTGTCCTCAGCCCAGAGGAGACAAAGAGGCTTTCTCAAGCCGGATTGCCCAAGTATTAGCCTGTGTTAGGGCTGAAAGCTGAGACTTTCCCACTCTGCTACCTTAGCAGGACTGGATCCATATCAAATGTAATTAGATTGTGAAGTTCACTTTATCATAGAAAATGGTGATTATGCAAAGGGGCTAGAATGAATTTCAGGTTGGAAGATTGCTTCTTTCTCTTGTGTGTTGGCTTGGCTTATGTTTATTAATGTCTGAACTACCCCATCTTCCGGAGACTCTGGACTGATCCAGGTTTGCACAGACCACTCATCCCTGCTTACTCCCTTTAAGAGCTTTGAGAAGGCCCAGACCTTGACTTGCAAGCTGTGTTCTCTGGCGTCTTTATGGGACTTCCAGGTGGAGGGGTGTAGCAGGGTGCTGGACCCCGGGTTTTTACTAGAGCGTCTCTTTTACATGGTGACTAGATTGAGCAGGTGAACATGCTTTTGCTGAAGATAGGGCTGCGAGTTTTGAAAGCCACTGCTCAGGCCGCAGATGGTAGCTGTGAATGGCCATGTGTATGTATTAGGTTCCCACAGTGCTTTCTATGCTCTTTTCCTTCATAGGAATTTTTTTTAAGATTTACTTATAATTTATGCATACAGAACTGAGGTACAAGCCAGAGGTACAGGGATGGTGAGAGGATTCATCAGAGACAGTGGGGAGAAGAATAGGCAGATCGCTGAGGTGCACTGCTGAGGGGAGCAGCGGGTGAGACAGGAGGGGTCTGCTGTGCCATGTGGTTCAGCTCCAGGGCGGGGATCGAACTCACACCAAAGCGGCTGCAGCTAGTTTCACAGTGCTGTGCTTTAACCCGTTGTGCCACCACAGAGGGCCTCAACTTCATAGGAATTTTTTAAAATTGTAGATCAAGGAACATGAGATAAATAGAGGAAAAGTCCACCTCTCCCTTCCTCCCTCCTAGTTGGCTCTTGGAAGTTAAGATGTGTCAACAGGTGGACATGTGTCTTGCATGCCTTTCTCTGTCTGTGCTGATAACCTTTAGAAATATTTTTATTGAGCCCTCCCTGGTGGCGCAGCGGGTTAAAGCACAGCAGTAAGAAGCTTAAGTTACTTCCACATGAGTTCGATTCCCGCCTGCCCTGGAGATCCACATGGCGCGGCAGACCTCTCCTAACCCGGCCACTGCTCCCCTCAGCAGTGTGCTTCGTTGATCTGCCTGTTCTACTCTCCATTCTGTCTCTGGTGAATCCTCTTACCCTCCACATCTCTGGCCTGTACCCCAGTTCTATATGAATAAATAAATAAGTCGTTAAAAAAAAGAAAAAGAAATATTTTTATTGTGAAAAATTGCAGATACTAACTTTTATTAAGTCTTGCTAAAGTATAGTCTCAAAAGGCTTTAGATGCACAATCTCCCACTAACAATTTCCTCATCTCTTCAAGAGCCCTGGTTGTTACTGATTATTCCTTTAAAATGTTACAGATCTCTTTTGAAAAGAGATGGTGTAAAACTGATATTTTTTTTTTAAAGATTTATTTATTCGTGCATACAGAACTGGGGTACAGGCCAGAGGCTCAGGGGCGGTGAGAGGCTTCACCAGAGACAGAGTGGGGAGCAGAACAGGCAGATCGACGAAGTACACTGCTGAGGGGAGCAGCGGGCGGGTCAGGAGAGGTCTGCCGCGCCATGTGGTCTCCTCCGGGGCAGGCGGGAGTCGAACTCATGCGGAAGCAGCTTTAGCTTCTCAGTGCTGTGCTTTAACCCGCTGCGCCACCAGGGAGGGCCATAAACTTATATTTTTATGTTTTCAAGAAACATGATTTTCTGCACTAATTTTATAAATTGCAGTTGTTATTTGGGGAAAGTGAGCCAGGAGGAACATCTGAAATAAAAGGCAAGAGGGAAATATCTCTGAAGATCAACCACTATTCTCTGTTCCCATTAGTTCACACAGCGGAAGTCAGGTGCTGGGCGTGTGGTGCACATTTGCAATCTCCCCGAAGGGAGCTGCACAGAGAATGATGTCATCAACCTGGGGCTGCCCTTCGGCAAGGTTACTAATTACATCCTCATGAAGTCCACGAACCAGGTGGGTTGGGTGCTTTACAGTAGCATGTACCAGATGGAGGAGAAGTGTGTGATTATTATTTTTCTTATAAAGAAGCTCATCTGACGTAAAGAGGCGATACACAACTGAACTGTCAGTGGTGGTGTTTTCTTGCTCCTTGTTTCACCCACGTGCTCTTTTGATGGAGACATGTCTTCCTGAGCTGTGTAGGGGTGAGGAGGTGCTTTGGAAAGAGGTGCCCATTAACATAGAAAAGCTACCTGGCTTCCACAACAGAAATCCATGCACATGAGTCTTTTTACCGTGTTGGCAACCCTCCAAGCTAATTCTACAGTCTTAGCTTCAGAAGATACAGTTTTTCTATCCTATCTGATGGCCTGGGTTGGAGCCCAGCCAAGAACTCACTGGGAACAGGTCTCCTCACTGATCCTGGGCCTGAGTACCTGGGGCCCTTGGGTCTGATAGCAGGCAAATAAGAGAAAGGATGGATGCCTGAAGTCTAAGGAACTAAAGAGAACCCTTCCCCCTGGGGATGGACTTTTTGCTGCATTTCTACAGCCAGAGGGGGAGTCTATACAGCAAATGCCTAGAAATCAGAACACAGTAAGTCTTCACCTAACACCAGGGATAGATGGAAACTGCACCTTCTGAGAAATGACTATAATGAAAGCAGGTGCTGGAATAAAGTCCTTTGTTCCATGTGGGCTGGGAAACTCCTTCTGAACATTACAATGAAATGACATTGAACAAAAAGACATTAGGCAGGGACCTGTTGTGTTTCTTTTGTTTTTAATAAGTGGTTTTACTTTATGAGCCAGGAAAATAGACATAGGAGAACCTTTGGAGACTCAAAGCTACATCAGATCATTGGTCTTCCTTCTGCAACCAGGGATTAGATTACTCACCTCATCTCTTTCTTCTCAGGACTTTATTTTGGGTAGATGTCCAAAACTCAGCTTACAATGTTAATGATGAGAGAGACACTGGGTTAGTATTTTTCCCATTTGCCGAGTGAGAGCTAGAGGCTGAGACATGCTGGCATCATAAAAGTTGTACTTAGAAAGCTGGGTGGCTGCCTTTGAAATAAAAGCCTAAAGAATCTTGATTTCCTGGTGCCCCAAACTTCTGCCTTAGACTGTGGCAGCCTGGAGAAAGGCATATCTAAATTTTACAATAAGTGCCAGGGATAGAGGGAAGCAGCTTGTTTAGTCCTCACAGTTCAAGGAAGTGAGCAAGTGGGGACCCGCAGCCTTGGCACAGACCTTAAGGCTCTTCTGAGCCTTAAGGGGCTGGAATCAGCACATGTTCGGTATAGCACAAGCCAATCAAACCTGAGAATCAGCAGTGCAAATCCAGCACAGCTCCTGGGATAAATACCAGAGCAGTCAAGACAGTCCATTTAGAGACTTTGTAGGCATTGTTGGATGGAAAGCCCGCGTTTTCTGTTTTATCTGACGAGTAAAATAACAGGGGAAAATTCTGCGGAAAGTCACTGACAAAGAAGCATGACCTTCCTTTCAGCCTGGGGAACTGCTGAGGTTTTTATTTTTAGAATATTTCCTTCTTTGCAGAGAACATGGAGCTCAGATAATCAGGACTTGGGTGATGCCTCCTGCCATCACTGCCACCAAATAGCATTTCCTAGGGATCAGTCTAGGTCACCTGTGCAAAGACTCACACCCTGTTCCCCTCCCCCTCGGAGACCTGTGGATAACACACCCCCTCGGCCCAGAGGAGCCCCTTGGCGTGGTGTGGCCCAGGATGGATACCCACAATTGGGAATAATGTTTGGTACCCATGGGGATCAGGAGAGGGGCTGTCCTATAATGAGCTCTTTTGGTGAAGTTAATAAATAGGTCTCCTTGAACAGGTAGGATCAAAGAGAACTCTTCCTTGTACTGATTTGATTTGATTTTTATTGAGGTATAAAATACATACTCTGAAGTGTACTAATCTTAAATATACAACTCCATTAAGTTTTTTTTACATGTGTACACCATGTAATTACCATCTAAGCAAGATATAGGGTTTTTGGAGAACTCCAGAAGCTGTCTTCAGGCCCCTTTCCAGTCAACACCCTACTCCCCACCCCAGAGGAAAGCCCAAACCCAAGTCCCATCGTCATCATCATCATCAAATCATTTTGCTTATTCCCGAACTTCATATGCATGGGACCTGCCCTTGTGCTGTTTAGTTTAAGAACATTGAGGTCAAGTCCAGCGTATGTCATTCCTTTCTTTCCTAGGCTTTTTTAGAGATGGCATACACAGAAGCTGCCCAGGCCATGGTCCAGTACTACCATGAAAAATCTGCTGTCATCAATGGTGAGAAGTTGCTCATTCGGATGTCCAAGAGATACAAGGAATTACAGTTGAAGGTAAAGCATTCTTTAGTTCATTCAGTCATTCAACAAACACCAACTTGTCAGGCATTGGCCTAAATGTTGGCAGGAGGGGAAAGACAGGAATTACCTCTGCCTTTGAGAAGCTGCCATGAGAAAGCAAATCATTTCACAGGGCAAAATGAGCCAGATCCAAAATGGGGGAGGATGCTTGAGACACCATGACTTACTCCTGCGCCCCAGGGGGATTTTACAGGGATGGGCTTGAAGCATGAAGTGAAAAGGGGAAGATGATTGCTTTTCAGTGGTGGGACACAGCCCTGACCAGAACCTCCCCAGGTCCTCTGGCATCCCCATCCCCAATTTTCCATTCCCTCTTCCACCCTCCATGTGGATATCCTACCCCATAGGATCCTTCTAGCAGCACACAGGGATGACTTCAGGGATGATTTCAGACCTCTCCAAATGGGGCTTTTATGCTGTTGTGGACCGATTCTCCCATTGCTTTGTGCAGTATACACACAGAAAAGTGAACGTTTATGCACAGTTAAAAAAGTCATAGTGAGTGAGATTCCATAAATCACATCAACCACCATCAAAGTCAAGAACTTGGATGTGGACAGCACCCAGAAGCCCCTGTGAGTCCCTCTTCCTGTTGGTTCTTCCCTCACACTCCTGACTTTGAGGAGGGCGTTTTTGGGCTTTTCCTTCTAGCTCTACCGCGTGTCTATGCCTCCCTAAACATTACAGTTCAGCGTTGCCCGTTTCTGAGCTTGGTGTACATGGACTCCTGCTGTCTGTGGTCTTTCACACCTGGCCTGGGATTCAGCATCACGCCACCGATGTCACCCAGCTGCTGCATGACAGCAGATCTGGTGTCCCCTCTCCCGGTGATGGGCATCCTGCCGGTGACTGTCCTCCCACGGACATCCTCGGACATGTTGTCCTGGGACGTTAGTGCAGGACTAGCGGTAGGGACATAAGTAGGGAAGTGCTGGATCAAGGCGTGCAGAACCTGTTACTAGAGGGTGGCAGGCTCTTTCCAAACTTAGATGCCCGAATCACACTTCTGCAAGTGTTTGGCAGCTCCCACTAGTGTAAATGCTCCCTAACATTTTTGTCTTTTCTGAATTATGCCTTTTTGTTGCCCAGGGAAAGCAGAATGGTTTACCATGGTTTCATTTTTTATTTTTGTGGTTATTTTTTTCATGTTTCTTGAAGGTAAGCATTTTGTCAGATGTTTGTTGGCTAGTCCACCTCGCTCTCCTCGCTGGGGCATTTCTTTTCAAGTTGTCAGCCCACACTGCATTTAGATGGCCTCTTCTTGCTGGTGTGCAGGGGTTCTCTTACCTGGAGGGCTTGGCCCACCTGAGGTACTGTAATGCACGTTATATTGGGGTTTGAGCCTTCTCTGGTGCCGCTGCCATCCCACTGACTAGTTTCCAAAGCACTTCACCTCCTTCCACATTTACTTAGAGTCCTTTTTGCTTGTGACCCACACCCCTTAATCTACTTTGAGGTTTGAAGCCAAAGACAAAGCTCAGTGGCTGTTTCTGGTTCGAACTGCGATTTTGATGAGTCACAGAGGTACACCATTGCCAACTTTGCTCTCCTTGTGCAGTTGCTTCTGAAGCTCCTTTGCCAACAGTTGTGCTTCAGGCAGAAACTGGCAGTTTTCTTTTCTGACTAATGAAAGCATGTTACTTTTTCTCAGACAAGTCAGAGATTCCACCCCATTCTGTACCCAGCCAAAGTTCCTGTTCTTCTGGATTCTCCCCTGGGGACTAGAATTAAATTTCTACCCTGCTTTCCCAATAGAGCTCTGGTCTCCAAAGAAGGTGTTGCCATGAGTTTCTAAGTAGGATTAACAGCAGTACTCAGCTTCTTAAAGCAAAGTAACAGGGCAGAGCAGTACCTTGCTGAGGGGGCAGGATAAAGTGGTCAGATGTCACCCTCCGCTCTCAGCAAACGTGCGCAGAGAGAGACCCCTCCTTGGCACGGCTAGCTGGTGGGGAGCTCAGCCTGGTGGAGGAAGGACAGGTCGCCACAGTGCCTGTGGGAAGGTAGTGACCCCTAGACGCTGCCCCTTTCCACATAGGCACACTTGGGCCAGGCAGCCTCTGTTTCCAGATCAGTGAGGGGCTATTCTGTGAGTTCTTTCCTTCTAAGCACTTTTCTTAGGCTGTCGCTCTGAGTCTCACCGTCAGTCAGCCTCCCCTGCGAGGTGTGTGGGGTGGATAATAACAGTAATTATAACAGTACCAACATAATAGCAAGAAGAGGTGTCTTTCACTGAGCCCTTGTTCTTTGGGTCAAGTACTGTGCCGGGCACTTTACAGACACTATCTACTGTAATCCTGACATCAGGCCTGCTAGACAGGTATTATTATCCCAGTTTTACAGATGAGGAAACTGAGGCAAATAAACGTTCAGTATCACACCCAAGATCCTAGTTGCTGGTAGAACCGTGATTAAAACCTAGACCTGTTTTGGCTTTGCAGTCTCTGTGCATCTCCTTAGTGTGGTCTTATGCTCTCTGTGAGCAGTGACCGACTGAGAGGAAGCAGGTCATTATCACACAGCTGCCTAGTCAGCCAGCAGCAGAGCCAGTGTCCGGTGTGGAGCTTCTCAAACTTCAGTGAGCATCCAGATCGCTTGTGAATCTTGTGAGAATTTCTGATTCTGTGGGTCTAGGGCAGGGCTAGGATTCTGTAGCTCTGACAAGCTCATAGGACATGCCATTGCTACCAGTCCGTAGAGCACATTTTTGGCTATAAGGGTCTAGAACACATTGTTCTCTGAGCATTAGTAGGGATTTCCTTCCCTCACCCCTCACCACAAGCTGCCTCTGGGGGTCCTTGTGGAAGTTGCAGGGGATCACATACATGAAAGTGCCTGGAAGCATGTTTAATTACATAGGCATGCCAACATTATGGTCCCTACGTTGACAGGAATCAGCTGGATGCTTCTGCAAGACAGAAATTCATTGTAGGGGCACTCACTGCTAAAGTTAAACCAGGAATTTATTGGCTCAGGGCCATGAAAAGTCCCGAGTCCCCTTGGCTGCAGGCACAGCTGGATCAGGGCCCAGAGGAGACCAGCCTGGGCCCAGGTGAGATTGGCCGCGGGCCAGGCTCTCTGCAGCTGCCCATCTCAGGGGCTCCCGGCAGCAACAGGCTCTGTCCTGTAGGTGGCGCGGTGGCCTCAGGGACTCTAACCGCTCTGGCTTCATCTTCCCTCTTTCCTTCAGCTGGAGAGAGCCAGAATTCTCTCCAGGAGCTTCCATGAAATTCTGAGAGCCTCTCAGAGGGAGCTAACTTGGGCATGAGTGCACCCTTTGAGTCTGCACTAGCTGTTCCAGGTGGAGATGGGGCAGTGGCTGGGGGAGGTGACAGCAGCACGCTGAAGAGGCCACCACAGGGGCTGGCAACGATTGGGGGAAGTGTCGTGGGCCTTTCACCTACAGGGCAGGTGGCAGCATGAAGGTTGCGGTTGTGCTGTCTCTCCTCTCCGCTCTGGAGCTTCCCTTCATGCCGGGATCCCCTAACACTCTTGGTAGGAGGCTCCCTTCCTCAGGGCCTCTGGGGCAGAACCTTCTATGTGACAGCCATCCCATAAATGCATGACTGACTGAGGAGGACGAAAGCTGAAGGAACAGTGACAGTGAGTCTCCTTCTTCCTGCAGACCGAGCCGGGAAGATTGAACCACATTCTGTAGGCTCTTGTCAGTGTCACAGCATCTTAAAAGCAGATGAGAACTTGGGCGAATGCAAACCCACGTCTCCCAGTCCCTGCAGCAGAGTGTTGTCTCTGCGGGCTTCTTCTTCACAGATTCCCACGTAGTAGCCTTGGGGTGAGAATGAGGCTCCCAGGTGGTTTGTGGTCTCAACAGAGGGTCTGTTTCAGGTCTCACCGGTCTCCCAGCCACAGGCAGGCCCTCTGGCCCTGAGAAGCAGTCTTATGGGTGGTTCATGATGCTGTCAGGGGCAAGTAAGGATGGAGGGTCTTCTCCACCCACGTAGGGTGAATGGATGGCATTATCGTGGACTGAGAGTCCTCAATGGGGGGAAGGCGCTGCAACCATACTCTTCTTGTGCAAAATGATACAAGAGTGAAGCGCAGGAGCACCTAGCAATTCAGGAAGCAGAGTGACTGGCTGTGTAAAGAAGGGAGGGTTGCTGGGTCGGGCCTTGAAGGATGAGGAGAATTGCTCAAGAGAGCAGGTGGCTTCCAAGTGCAAAGAGAGGCCCGAGAATAGATGTAGAGGCTGGAAGGCATACAGGTGTCAAAAACGGGCAGGTCTCTGGCAGGATGTGACACTAACTAGTTCAGGGCTAGGTGGCAAGGTCTTCCCAGGACTCTCGAGGCAGGTAACACAGCCGCAGAGGGGTCAGAGGGCAGGGAAGCAGCTCCTTTCATGTTGGCCCAGTGCTCCGTGGCTTTGGCTCAGAAGGGCCAGCCAAGCCCTGAAGCTGTTGGTGGATGCCAGCTGGACCTCATCATCTCACCTTTATAGGTGGAGAGAGCGAGTCTGCCACAGGCAGGGCCTTGACCCCAGGTGACCCCTGCCAGCTGGAGGCCGAGCTGGGTGCCTCTTCCTGGGCCCAGAGTCCCGTGTCTCCTGTCTCCCTCTGAGCGTGCCAGCACTCTCGGGCTGAGCGGGGCACGGAATCGCACTCTTAGCTTAAGAGCAGCTAGCGTTGGGGACTTGCTTCCATTTTGAGGTGCTGCAGTTGTGGGTCCACTTCCTCCCACGACTCGTTACATAAATGATAAATGCCATAGGTGTGTGCAGGGTTCAGTTTTCCTGTGACTCGCTGCTGAAGACACTCTGCTACATCCTCTTTGGTTTTTAATTGTTTTCGCTCCTCTCTAATTTATTTCTTTTCATTTCTGTCCTTCAGAGGGAAAGTGTTTCATGGGAGTGAGGTTCTTAAAAACATCCATGCCTGAGTTTGTTTTGTTTTGACACGTTTTCTCTTTTCATAGACTGGTCAGGCAGGGGAGATTTTTCTAGGGCAACCCCAGCCTCCAGGATTCCGTTCCCCAGTATGTCTGGGGTTTGCTTCAGAACATTCTATGAGCTGGTGAAATGCTGCAAAGCCTCGCTGCCCCCTGACAAGGCCACCTGACTCTCTCACCCAACCTCAGGCTTCCCGGTCTGGACTGCAAGGAGCAACCAGATGGGCAGAAAGGGAATCTGGAGACTCTGCCTCAGTGTCCCCTAACTGACCCCCTCAGAGAGGTTGAACCCAGTTTGCCAGCACTTTCTTTAGCTTTTGCCTATTCCAGCTTGGCAGCATGAGCCAGAGATTTGGGACCCAGGGTGAGACCTCCCTGGTGACACCAGATCCTGCCACATGCCCCTGCGCTTGGTCCTGATGGCTTCCACCCTCCACCAGCTTTCCCGAGCATCGTTTCTTCATGCGTTGTTCTATATGCGCTGCTACAGCTGGCCTTTCTGGGGACTCCCCTTTCCTGTGATAACATAGGAGGGAGCCCTCATTCTGTGGCCTGAGATGAGCCTTTCATTCTACCCCAGGTAGTGACAGACAACCCCGGTGGGACAGGCAGTGTCTGGTGGGGGAAGGAGCCGCCTTCTCGGCCAAGGCCAATAGCCCCAGATGCTGCTTGGTCTCGGCTTGGGCTCCACGTTGAACAGTTGAGGTGCTAGTTAGTTGACATTGGGAGGCCTGGGGGATCTGTTTACTTGCGGGCGGCACTTTGATGCACCTGTTGAAGGGGATCACATGCCCAAATGGGGAGGCCCCTTTTCAGGCAGCCGTCTTGCCCAGAGCTGCTCCTTGATCAGGGATTTACTGACCACAGGAGTGGAGATCACTGTCTTAGGTTCACATTCTTTCCCTCTGCATTTGGAACCAACAAGGGACCGCCTGACGTGCGTGTTTTATGTCCCTTCCCTAAGTCCGAACCCTGATCTCCCTGAGACCACAGGCAGCAACTCCTTCCTTCTAGTCTTTCCTTGACTCCATTTCCCCAGCCCAACCCCCAGTCTCAACAATCACACAGAGAAGCCGCCTGGTCTTGGCTGAGTAACTCTGGCCCCTGTAACTCACATCCTACCCGTGGCTACCCACTGTAAGGTGAGACCTAACTTTCATATAGCTCTGAGTTTCATGACTCTCATTAACTAAACAGAAAAAATAGAGACTAAAATGAATTGACTAAATTTCTTAATGTAACTCTTAATTTATTTCTTAAATAAACCGTCAAAAGTTGACATTGCAGGCATTCGGTCTTTTTTTTTTGTAACATCAGCTTTCTTGAGATATGACTCACATACCATAAAATTCACCCTGTTCCATGCATTTTACTTGAATGCATGAATTCTGTACCGTCTTTTGGAAAATGCTCTTGCTGTCTTGAGCTCCTAACTTTTTTTTTTTAAGTCTTTTTATTGTTATTGCTGCTCCTTCTCTTTTAGGAAAGGGCTTTGGCTGGGATTTGAGAGCTGGCCTGGTACAGCCACTCTCCAGTGACTCTGGGAAGGTCAAAGCCCATGGGTGCCCTGCATTCTAAACCAAAGATTTGATGTGAACTCCACATGCTCAGTGAGGAACAGTTTGGCTAGAGTGAGGGGAGCAGGGAGCAGGGGGCATGGTGAGGATCTTGGCATTAAAATGCTTGTTGTCCTGTCCTGATTTTTTACTGCTATGACCCTGAACGTCTTCTGTGACCGCAGGAGTCACCACCTACATAGATCACAAGTGGCTAGTGACCCTTCTGCTGGGCAGGGCAAATGCTGCCCAAGGCATGGGGCTGTACTCTGCTCTTCCCGGCGCTGTTCAGCTGTTCAGGGCCTAACACCTCCCTCGCTGCCTCTTTCTCTTTCTCCCTTCCACACTGCAGATATTTTCTCTCATTTTGGTGATTATCCACGACCACTGCTTTTCCTAGAGCCTGGATGGTGAGCACCAGGCTTCTTTCTTTCTTCCCCAACTCCACGGATCCTGTCTCTGCACTTCGCCCCTCACCGGCCCACATGCTTACACTCAGTCCCCTGCGAAACTGCTTTCTTCCTGTGCTAAGGCCCATATTTCGGGCACTCCCTGGTGGTGCGGTGGGTTAAAGCACAGCACTATGAAGCCAGCTGCAGTCGCTTTAACATGAGTTCAAACCCTGGTCAAAGAGGTGACCCCCATGGCGCGGCAGACCTCTCCTGACCCGCCCACTGCTCCCCTCAGCAGTGTACTTCATCCATCTG
>NW_004567112.1:11595082-11622100 GCF_000260355.1 Condylura cristata | reverse complement strand
TACAAAACTGGTGCCAATAGGGAGAGTAGGAGATAAATCAAGTTACCATCTGCATTTTGTAGCTTGCTAGTGTATGTGGACTGGGACTCAAAAGATGAAATAATTTATTGACCATTTAAAATTAGTCTTTCTCCCTACATTGAATGCTGTTAGTTTATCTCCAATCAAAATCCTCTTCCAAAACACAGTTATGACCCCACTTATGGGCCCTTCCTTGTGGCGCAATGGGTTGGGATGCAGCACTGCAAGCTGACTGCAGCTTCAGTGCGAGTTCGATCCCCAGGCCCAGAGGTGACCCACATGGCACAGTAGAACTCTCCTGACCCGCCCACTGCTCTCCTCAGCAGTGCACTTCATCGATCTGCCTGTTATACTCCCCCGTTGGTTTCTGGTGAATCCTCTCACTGCCTCTGGACCTCTGGCCTGTACCCCAGTTCTATGTGCATAAATAATTAAATCTTAAAAAAAAAAAAAGCGGCCCACTTCTCCCTTTGGTGGGCCGGACGATGAACCCAAGCCCAGCTGCTTTGCTCTTGTGTTTAGAAGATCATCTGTGTTCTGATGGTGACTTTTCTACCTTTGCCTAGAAACCTGGGAAGACCGTGGCTGCCATCATCCAGGATATCCATTCCCAGAGGGAGAGGGACATGTTCCGGGAAGCAGACAGGTGAGGCCCAGCCCTCTGTCTCGGCAGATTCTGGGCAGGAGGGACGCTGTTTCTCATTCTTAGCGGTATGGAGTCATGCTGTGCTCTGCTCTAGCCCAGCCCTGGCCCCCAGCCAGTCCAGGCCCCACCTGCCCAATGAACAGCCTCAGGCCAGCCGGAGGGCCCCTCAGGGTAACCTCAGTGAAGTCCTGGGTGCCCAGCTTCCTCTTAGCCACGCCTCCTTTGTTGGAAAGAAATGTTGCTGGGAGGAGGCGTCTGTTGATACCTGGCACTTTGGGGGTGGTCTGCACTCTGGTTAAAACCAGCCTGAAAATGCGTGGGCACACATGTTCTATTTAGAGCCGGTTCTTGATTTTTCATGAGCTGAGTATAGATAGAGGACTGTAGATGGTCAGAAACAAGCAAACAAAAAACAGTTACGTGAGGGGTGATTCACTCTGAACACTGAATGCCCTCTGTTTTCCAAGTCATTTCTCCCAGCTGGCATGGTGCCCTCGCCAACGGGGTAAGGTTTTCCCACTGTCACTGCCCCATACCATCCGTAAGGGTTGTGGGGTGGAAAACAGCAAGCCTGCTGTTTCTGTCTCTGGTGGATCCAGGGTTGCCACGATGGCACTCTAGTCTCCCTGTGCAGGCCAGACCCGATGGTTTCCCCAAGACTGGTCTCTCAAGGCTCTGGGCAGCCCCGGCCTAGTGAGCAGCGCAACAGCGCTGCGTCCTACGGTCAGTGAGAGCTGTACCTGGGAACCACCTGAAAACTTGCTCACCTGTCGGAATATTGGTCTATGACTCAGGTTACCCACATTTCAGGCATATTTGTGTTTGTGTCTGTAGACATGTGGGTTGTGGCCTTTTTTTGAATGGCGGTTGCTTGGCTATTCCAAAGCCATGCATAAGCCACACCATGGCCCTGCCGCCCTGGCAGCGTGGGTGGTGGGTGAGGGTCTAGAAGCCTCGCTCGGAACCTCACGCAGGGCCTTCATCTGAAACTCGAGCAGATCAGGGCGCTGCGGGCTCCTCCAACTCTAAAAGGCTTTTCTAGTTCTTTGTGTTGGACTCTCTGAGCCCATCCGTCGCCTCTCTCGCCTTCCAGCAAGTAGCAACCCGCTTCCATGCCCAAGCCCAGAACAGATTGAGGTGAGAGATAGGCAGGATTATGGAGGAGCCCCTGAGTTCACCTTTATTCCTGATGTCACCAGGGGGAGGAGTGGCTTCTAGTCCTGTAGCCAAGAGGCAGCTAAGTGACCCTGGGGGGTTGGGCAGCCAGGCCCACCCGCTGGGCCAGGTCACCCCCACTCCATTCCCACTGACTTCCAAGAGGAGGGAGGATGGGACTGAGTCCAATAGCCCAATGATCCCCCCAGTCTTGGAGCAGAATGAGCAGAAGGTCAGAGAGCAGCCAGGCCTGGCTTAGAGAAAATCCTTCCCCCAGAAGGGTTGGGGTGTAAGGGGAGGCTGCCTCCCCAGTCCCATTCCCGCATGGTGAAGAGGGCGTGGCAGGGCGGGGCTGCCTGCACGCACATCTGTGCGTGTCAGGGTCTGCCTGGGTGTGGGGGCTCCAGGGAGGGGCGCAGATGCTAAAACCTGCTCCTTTGCCCCACACAGATACGGCCCGGAAAGGCCGCGGTCACGCAGTCCGGTGAGCAGGTCGCTCACGCCCAGCTTCACCTCCTGCAGCTCTTCCCACAGCCCCCCTGGGCCCTGCCGGGCCGACTGGGGCAACAGCCGGGACTCCTGGGAGCACTCTCCCTACGCCAGGAGGGAGGAGGAGCGGGAGCCGGCCCCTTGGAGGGAGAATGGGGAGGACAAGAGGGACAGGACAGACTCATGGGCGCACGATCGCAAACACTACCCCAGGCCGCTGGACAAAGGGGAGTTAGAGGAGCGGCTGGAAGGGGGGCGGGGCCACCGAGACAAGCACCCCAGGCCGGGGTCCCCCAGCGCACTCCACTCTGCGGCTGGCTACAAGAGCCGGGAAGATGGCTACTACCGGAAGGAGCCCAAAGGCAAGTCGGACAAGTACCTGAAGCAGCAGGAGGCCCCGGGGCGGTCCAGGAGGAAGGATGAGGCCAGGCTGCGGGACAGCAGACACCTCCACCCCGACTATGTGGGCAAGGAAGATGGCCTGGAGCCCAAGGTCACGCGGGCCCTGGAGAGCGCCAGGCCCAAGCCGAGTGAGAAAACGAGAACCAGGAGACCTGACAGAGACCAAGAAGGAGCTGATGACAGAAGAGAGAGCAGGACAGTGGAGAATGAGGTAGGGAGGGAAATCGCTTGAATGGAATGCTGATGAGTTTTGGTGCTCAGCACTTTATCTCGGTCAAGGCATTTAGTCTTCCCCATTTAGGCAGCCCATCACACCGGTGCTATTATTGCTGTAGGTGAGGAAACTGAGGCCCAGCACTGGGGTGAGTTGCCAAGGACAGGCAGTGGGGAGTGGCAGGGCTGAGTGATGCGGGGGTGACTGGCCGTCTTCATAGACGCAGGGCAGGGACGCAGTGCCGAGGCCTCCCCGGGTCCTGTCTGTCCAGGGTGGAGCGGCCCTCAGGTGTTTGCACCCACAGACTCTGCCAGGGAGATTACACCTTTGGTCCATGCTCTTGCCAGAAGTGCCCACCAATTCCCAGGCTTTCATGAGAGGCAATAAAAGAGAAGCAGCCACCACCCCCTAAATTATATTGGGTGCCCAACCTTGGGGTGTTTCTCTTGACACTGTCCACCGTGGTGACTGCCACTGTCATAAAAGTGCCTGGCAGTTGGCTGGCACCTTTCATCCAAGCGTCTGATGAGTTACAACCTACTGCTTAACTTCGGTTCACACAGTGGGCCACCAAGAGGACTCTGGGTACCAAGTCAATGTACTGATTTGGCTTAGACTTCCTTCCTGCCAGTGCTGCCTACATTGAAAGAGTGGGGAGAGGGTGGAGAATGGCGGTCCGCTTAAAGAACCCAGTGTTTTAGATGGTGCATGTCCTTCTCAAAGTTGGCTGGGAGGGGAAAGCCCAGGAGATAAGATTAGGGAAGGGGGATGGGGTGGGGTGGGGTGGGGTGGGAAGGACCTCCTGTGCCGGGCCGAGGGTTTATGCTGGATCCTGAGCACCTTGAGCCAGCCATGTTTATAAGAGAGTCTGAGCGTGGAGGGGCTATATGGGGGGGCACAGAGGGGCAGGCTCTCCTCTGCCTTGTTCTCTACCTTGGAATGGGTGTGTGTGATCACAAGACTCATGCAGCTCTTTCAGGAACTTGTGCTTTTGGGGTATGGTACCTTAAGAAAAAGCTCCGGTGCTGGAGAAGCCAGTGTGTGCGTCTCAGGACTTGAGGGTGGCTGAGGCTGTAAGAACATCCTCACCACAAGACCCTGAGAGGAAGGAGAACATCACGAGGCACCCCTCCACCTTCCCAAAAGGGGCACCTGGGGTTATCCATCCAGGTGGGGGCAGGCAGGGAACGCAGACCAGGTAGTGTAATGAAGCACTGGTAGAGAGGTGGTGGAGAGGGGCTATCAGAGGAGGGGGCGGGGCTGTGTGTTGGAGCAGTCCTCGACTGCTCACCTCCCTGTGTGACAGCGTGCGGGCCTCTGTGCCCTCAGATCTCACACTTAGTGTAAGAGCGAAGGCCAGATCGCTACATGAAATTTCCCCTGTTTTAGAAAGCGTATGGCCCAAAATGTGTCTGGGGGCCAGATGTAGCCCTCAGTACAAATAATCCATAGGAGGGGGGAAGAAAAATCATTTATACTCAATTCAGAGCCCAGACAGACCCCAGCATCCCTGCACACAGTTACAAGCTCATTTTTCACTCTACCGCTTCTAGTAACTTCCATTCTTTTACTCACCAAAATCCATGGAGCACCAAGCACCAGGGCTAGAGTGAGAGAGAGCTGAGATGACCCTGTAGCTATAGAACTCATGGTTTAGTAGAAAGTCACGCTAGTTAATTCCTCAAATGAGTAAAAGAGTGAGTGTTGATTACTAAGGTGATGAGGTGCACAGTGCCTGGGTTAGGATGTGACCATTGAGATTTGAAGAACTGGTGAGTATTTACTGCAAGAAAAGGAAGGAGAGCAGACGGGGGGAACAGTATGTGCAAAGGCCCTGTGGTTAGCCCCCAGCGTTGGACGAGAAAACCAGGGTCAAAATGGTGAGAGGTGAGACTCATTTGTCAGCAGGGTCTTGTATGCAGGTGAAAGATTTTTGCCTTAATTGTAAACGGAAGCAAAAGAAATATTTGAGTGAGAAGAAGACGTAGGCAGCTGTGATAAGCTTTTTCATTTGGGAATGATCTGTCTTAATTGCATTGGGGAGACTACATTTGGGATGAGGCTACAGAGTAGGAGAAGCAGCAGACCAGTTGGGTGGCCAGGAGATGAAACTGCTCCAACGCACGGACCTAAAATGTTGGTCCATTAGCTGATCTGGGCAGCGGGTACGTATTGGCTGCATCTGTCTGCTCCCTTTAAGCTTCTGATCTTAACTGAAAGCGATCCTGGGGCAGAGCAGTCTGCTGAGATGCACTGCCCTGTTTCCAGGGCGTGCAAAAAGGGGTCTGCCTGTGGAGGCCTTAGGCTGGGCCAGGCCTCCCCTGCTTCTCCTGGCTTAAAGTGGAGATGGTCTCTTTACTCCTTTAACCTAGGAGTGTGACTGCAAGAATTGCTTGGGAAGTTTACCATTTATTTTGATAAGGGAGAGCCATGGATGATTTATCCAGAGAGACAGACATGAAGAAAAGCAGCATCCTTTCTGTGAGTTCCATCGTAGGGCAGCAAAGTCAGATGAAGCACAGTTTGGGGAACACGGCAACCAGGACCGTGGGGTGCAGTCAGCTGGGTTGTGCCCTGAGCAACCCAAGTGGGCACTCACGTAAACTGTCATAGACTGTCATACCCACAGTGGCAGTGTGAGGCCCGGTGGTCTCTGTAACTCCAGGGACCAGTAGGACCTGCATGGAGGATCCACTGTTGATAGAAGCTGCAGGTTCTCGTGGCTAACCAGGCAGCTGGAAAGGCTTGAATGTAGGTTAGCACAGAAGATGTCTCTGTGGCATCTTTTGCACCAAACACTGGAACGAGGACCTGAGCTGTCATTTTCAGTCTGGTGACAACTGGTTAAACGGTTGTCGCTAAGCTGCAGCTCCAGCTGGCTCCTTTAGCTCAAGGGGTGTGTGTCTCATTGGTGAATGTCAGAACTGGAGCCGCTTCCTTTGAATCAGCCACAGCTGAGAGTTCTGAGAAAATGTAGTTTGTCCTTGAGGAAGGCCAGGAACAGTCATTGATTTGGTGGCCTAAGTTTATGTCCTGGAAGCCTTTTTCCCCAAAACAGGGTAGGCAAACTCTTCTTACAAAACATCAGCTAGTTAGCACTTTATGTTGTGTGGGCCTGGAGGCAAAATGAAGATGTTATATGGCTACTTACATAATCATTAAAAATGACTATTTAAAAATGCGAACAATGTCATTAGCTCACAGAATGGACAAAAGCAGGTGTGTGGATGCTGGCTTGCTGGTCAGTGACCCTGATTCTCAAGCCAAATTCCTGCTGTCAATTTCCCTGGGCACAAGCACTGACATACGGGACTTATTTTGGGAGAGGGACTCGAAGGAAGTCCCTCTCCCAGAATAGAGGGGAGCATCACTGATTGGATCACAACCTACTTCCTACCAAGAAGTACCTGGGATGTAATTTCTTTATGCCAGGACACATCTATTGCAGACACATGGCCACGCTAGGTCCTGGGCCAGTTAGTTCAGGGATTTCTGTCCCCCTAAGCCATCAGGTCAGCTGTGAAGATATTTCTGTGGCCATTTGTCTGTGTGATCTTGGGCAAGTTGCTCAACTTCTCTGAGCCTATTTTCTCATCTGTGAAATGAAGATGCTAATAGCACCAGGAGTTTTGTGAGGAGGAGGAGGTGCGTAAAACACACCTGGCAGCTGGGAGCCTGCCAATGCCAGTGTCTTTCCTGTGGCGCATCCCCCCCCTTCCTCCTCCATTGCTTACTACTGACTTGTTTGTTCTTCCTTTGGAAAGGCTGAAAAAGAGGGACAGGAAGGCAGGGAAGAAAGCCCCTCACCAGCATGCAGGCAGGAGAAAGAAACAGAGTTCTCTGATGCAGAAACTGCAAGGGCAAAGCAGGTAAAGTTTGTCCTGATGCCCCCTCATCTGCAAGACCCCTGCTGTCCTCCCCCCAAACCCCACCCCCACCCCCATCCTGGGAGGAGGAACTTGTGCCTAGCATCTTGGGGCGGTCTTTATTGAGGAGATCTTAACCACATGCCTGGGCTTTACCTCACTCTCCAGTGACTTGGCTACACTCATAAGAGAAAACATGTGCCCAAAAAAAGACTCAGGCTTCAGAGCCAGGCTCCCAAAATAGGCAGGTCCCTGGGGAGAGGGTGGGGGTGGGGGGCTTCGGGCACTCGAGCTGGCGCCCTGACCTCAGCTGGCCCAGACCCTGGATGAACATGCCATCCACTGTGCTTGTAAAGCTTATTTGACTTAATCAAAATGAAAAGCCCAGTTACGGTACCGAGGCTGCCACCACATGCAGAAAGGCGCTTGAACTGTGGCCAGCTCTGTGTCTTTCTGGATCGGGGGGTTGGGGGTGGGGTGGGGTGGTGTGTCTCTGGCAGGGAAGCCTCTGAGGCTGCTGCTGGGTCGGTGGGCTGCTGGATGCCAGGGAAAGTGCCGAGCGGCGGAACACAAGCCATGGTAATGGATGTGGAACCTTTCTCAAGCACCTTCTGCATACTAGAGTTTGACATTCTCTGTGCAACTTTAAAGATGGTGGATTAACCACAGGACTCACTCCAAATGCTGTGCTGTTTGGAGCCTGCCTGAGGTGAACCAGTGATGTGGGACTTGATAGGGTTCCAGGTCCTCATCCCCCCCGAGTAGCTTCCAGGGATCCTGGCTTCATAGTTCCTTGCTAAATTTGTGTCTCCTGGTTCAATACCATGACCTGATCCTTGGTCACCCTGTAACATGTGATCTGCAATTTTGTTCAGGAGCAGCAAGACTGGGAGAGCGGAAGTGAGGCGGAGGGGGAGAGCTGGTATCCCACAAACATGGAGGAGCTGGTCACCGTGGATGAGGTTGGGGAAGAAGAAGATTTCATCATGGAGCCGGATATCCCAGAGCTGGAAGAAATTGTGCCCATTGACCAGAAGGACAAAATCTGCCCAGAAATGTGTCCCTGTGTGACAACCACCTTAGATTTGGACTTAGCCAAGGATTTCACCAAGAAGGGAGTCCACACCCTTGGTAATGGGGCTTCAGAAATCATCCTTAAGTCGCCCAGAGAACTGCCTTCTGCTTCCACGAGCTGTCCCAGTGACATGGACGTGGAAATGCCCAGCCTAAATCTGGATGCTGAGCGGAAGCCAGCTGAATGTGAGACTGGCCTCTCCCTGGAGGGTTCGGATTGCTACGAGAAGCAGGCTAAGGCCGTGGAGAGCTCAGACGTGTGCCCGGCCCCTGCAGTCCAGCAAATGTCTTCCCCCAAGGCAGCTGAGGAGAGGGCCCAGCAGCCCAGCCCATCTCTCGATGACCGCAAGGCCAGGGAGACTCCGGAAGATGGGGCCCGTGAAGGCAGCCCCCTGGAAGACAAGCCCAGCTCCCCCACTGGAACTGAGCTCCAAAGCCAGGCTTGCCAAGGAGTGTTGACCCCGGGTAATTACCTCCCCTTTCCTCATGTGTTTGGGTTGCCCGGACCGCTGCTCACCTGGAGAAGTGTGTGGGCATGGGCAGGCTGGAATGGACAGAGGAAGGTTTCACCTCGTGTTAGAGCTGGTGCAGAAAGCAGGCTGTTAAAGCCTGCCTAGACTAGTAGAGCTTTCAGACCAAGGGTGTAAAGGGAATCAGAGAGGCCACGCATTTTCCGAAACGCAAACTAAGATAGAATGGCTGCTCTGAATTTCCAGGAGCCCAGATGGGCCCTGACAACTAAAACTGGCCAGCGTTTGCATTATTTGGCAGAGGAGTTTGGGCTTCTGGGGGTCAGTGAGCGGCCTCTGGTACCTGCACGGCAGAGGACCGCCCTGGCGGTTGCTTCTCCAGGGCTCAGGGTGGAGGAAGTGTGGCCGCTGGAGGAGGGAGTGGGCCCGGGAGGAGTGAGGGGCTGCTCAGGGGCGTGGCTCGTTCCTTACTACTTACAACTGCAGACCTGTTTTTCTTCAGGGCCTGATGGTGAAACAGGACTTGTCCTGGGATCTCCTCTGCCTCCCGTTGGAGGTGATGTGGCTGTGCCCGGCACTATGACATCATGAAAGAGAGTTTAAAATAGGCTAAGCCCTGTCCTCTCTGCCAAGTGGAAACTCAGAACCATTAAGGGCTGAGGAGGGAGCGGGGGGGAGGAGTGGCCCTCGACATTTGATATTCTCGTAGTAAAAATCATGGCCATCACTTCACAGAGTCGTGGCGTATCAGGGGCTGAAATGGGGGGACAGGACTCAGGGGCACAACCTGCAGGCGAAAGGCTTCGACCCAGCACGTGGGGCTGGTGCAGCTGGCAGGTGTGGAGGCCACGCCGTCCTCCGTGCTGAGCTGACCAGAGCTGCTTTCCACCTGCCTGGGTCTGAGTCTCCATGGAAACTCTGCCATAACTGCCTTCTGCCTTCCTGTTGCTAGAGAAACACAAGGCCCGGGCCTGTCTCGCCAAGGCAGGAACAGAGGCGGAGCGGAATTTTCACCTTGCTCTGATTGAGTCCTTTCCATTTGGCAGTATAAGTCTCAACACGCACCGTGCTCATGGCTTATTAGCTTCCCCAGTGTTTGGGGTTCACATTTAATAACAGCGCTCCACACGCTTGGGGCGCGGATGGCGTTGCCTTTGGCCAGCCTCCGTGCTCCTGTGGATGTCAGCACAATCTTTGCCCTTCCATAATTCTGCCTGCAGAGATGGGGTGATACTGAGTCAGGGGTGGGGAGGCCGGAGCGGATCATCCAGCCCAAGGCTGCAGCAACCCAGCCCCCCTCTTCTCATCCAAGGCAGAGGTGTGCCAAGATTGATTGTGTGTGGCATTCTTTTGGCAGTGGAAAAAGCCCTTAATGATAGCACTTTGGTTCTAATTAGCACCCAGCGCCCCAGCCTCACGTTATTAAGCAGTCGCAGGCTTAATCCCCGGTCACACCGTGCAGGGAGCAGAACTGCAGTGTTGAGTGTTTCATTGGTTCCTTGCCCGGACTCATGTTTTGCAGAAAACTCCAGCTACGTGGAAGTGAAGCCTCTGGACGTGAGGTCGCCAGACCACGAGGTGGAGCTGAAACAGCCCCTTGCTTTGCCTTCCTGGGACCCAGAGGATATGTTCAGTGAACTTAGCATTCCTCTAGGTAGGTGACAGACACCAGACCCTTTCCGGGAACCCAGCTCCACAAAATGGCAGCTGCCCAGCAGCCCCTTAGAACCGGGACAGCCTGGCCGTTCTTGTTTGTGAGTCTGACGCAGTCACCTGGATCCCCCGCGGGGTGCCCGCTAGGCGATTTCAGCTCCCCACGGGGCCAGGCCTTGCCCAGCTGCCCAGCTGCCCAAAGGCTGTGCACCTGCCTTCCGCTCTGTGCTGCCTCCCACCTGCTTCCCAAACAGTGCTGCATTTTTCCTCTTCCGGGGACCAGCTTCTGAGGCAGCGGTGTGGCACAGACCCGGCCTCGCTGCCAGAAGAGCACTAACCAGTGTGAGGTGTCGCATCTGTTCTCTTACTGAGTGCTGTGTGTCCTCAGACAAGTCATTCCCTGAGTGGGACTTTTGTGTTACTTTTCCCAGTCTCTCTAAGACCTTTATCAACAAGGCAGGTTAAACGCATTACCAGACACATGAACAGGCTCTTCTTGGAGGCCCGGGGTGGCGGGCTGGGGGCTCTTGCCTGGCATATGGAAGTAGACCACATACTAGGGTTCCTCAGTGCTGGCAGTGTTCGGAGCCGGGGCAGGGAGGGAAGTTAAGAATAGAATCACCTATCACACATTTCCAAGAGGAGGGTTAACTCGAGTCTTAGGAGAGGGATAAAGTTCTCTGGCTCTGACACCGCTGCTAACCAGGCAGCCGCCCCGTGGTCCTTGCGATGACCCAGGAAGGGGGGAAGGCAGTGAGAGGAGGCGAGAGAGTCGGGCGGGGTACAGGGGCGCAGGGGGGTGCTTGCGCTTGCTGAAGACAGGGACCAGTGTTCCTGCTGCAGGAGGCCAGGCCAGGGAATGGGGCTCACCCTTCCCATTGGGGAGCTCGCTTTCTTCCTTTAAATGTTCTTACTGTTTCTACCCTCCAGAGGTACCAGTTTCATTGAGTCAGATTTAGAAAGCAAATACCCTTTTTTGTGAGATTTATTTATTTATGCATACAAGAGCTGGGGTACAGGCCAGAGGTGGGGGGGGCGGTGAGGATCCACCAGAGACAGAGTGGAGAGCAGGACAGGCAGATCTACTGAAATGCACTGCCGAGGGGGCAGTGGGCAAGTCAGGAGAGGTCTGCTGCGCCCTGTGGGTCAGCTCCCTGGCTGGGGATCGAACTTGTGCTACAGTGGCTGGCTCAGCTTCATAGTGCTGAGACATAACATCCTGTGCCACCAGAGGGGCCACCAAACATCCTATTTTTTGTGAGAGAAAAAAACTAAACATAGAAATACTCACCCGAAGCTGAGCAATAGTAATCACCTGAAGACCCTGGGTATTTCCATCCTGGGAAAATGGCAGGGGAAGGGTGGCAGCGGGTGGGCTGGTCATCTGTGCATTCTTCATTGCTGTCATTGACTGAGCAGCTGGGTGGCACTGCCCATGCCAAATACAAGTCTCCCGTAGCCAAGAATTTGGATTCTAATTGACACATAAAGGCAAAAATTAAGAAAACATTCTGTTACTTTGTAATTTGTGCTCCTTTTTTGTTGCTGTTTTCACTATATAAAGTGCAAAAGATTATTGCAACAGAATTTTGAAATTAGAACCATAGAAAATAAGTATTAAATGTTGTATCTCTTCCCTCCAGAAGATACACCCTAACTCCAGAAAAACCACTATCATACCCACAGACAGTTTCCCCCCCTTCCCCCAAAACAGTGGATGACAGTATACACATAAAGTTGGCAGTTTGCTTTTTAAGCCTAACAGTGCGTCTTGGCGATGGCTTCTTGCCACATGGAGGGAATGTATTCTTTTTAACCATTGCAAATATTCCATCTTAAAAGATACTCATTCTGTAACTCACTGCTACGGGAGAATCATTAAGGACAGTTTCAATTCCCCCCCAATATTAAAATGCCATCACAGCTAAGATTTTACTTTATCATTTGCCACGCAGGCACGGTCCCTGGGGCTTTGCGTGCATCTTCTCATCGAACTCTCTCAAAGCCCCCATGAGCGAGGGGATCTTTTATCCGTTTGCAGATAGGGAATCTGCAGGGTTTCAAAGCAAAGCTCAGCAAAGAGGGGGGTCAGGATGCAGACCCCAGAGTGCTGACTCCCTGGCTCCCCGAGCGCTGCCTCCAGGCTTGCGGCCCCCAGATGTGGCTGCTGCCTTTGTGTGCCAGCCAGTGTTCCTGCTAGAGAGCGTCCTTGCCGGGGGCTTGAGGGCCTCTGCATGTTTGCATTTCAGCTTTTCATAATTGCTACTAAATTGCTCTCCAAAAAGATTATACCAGTTTCCACCGCAACCTTGACCGAATGTTCTCATTCTCCCTGCCAACATTGGATGTTATCAGTTTTTAATCCTAACCAATCTGTTAGGAGGAAAATGGTACCCCATTCTTGTTTTTTAATAGCTCAATTAAGGTATAATTGGTGTCAATTATTGATGTCAATGCGCATATTTAAGTGTACGATTGGATCCATTTTGACAAATGTATACACCTATGAGACCGTGACCATGATAAGACAGTGAGCTTACTCATCACCCCACCTCCCACTCCAGGTTTCCTGGGGCTCCTTTATAACCTCTCTCCCTGTATCTCAATCCCTAGGTCACTACGGATGTGATTTTTTTCCCACTATGAGCTCGCAACCTGCAATTATATAGAAAGGAAACCCTACAGTATGTGTTGCTTTTGTCTAACTTCCACCCTCCGTGTGATTATTTTGAGGCTGTGGAGTCTATTGCTAGCTGCCTTCTTTTTATTACTGAGGAGTATTGCTTGTGGCTGTGGATGGGCCACATTTTGCTTTTTCATCCATCCGTGGATGGGCATTTGGGTTGTGTCCAGATTGGGGCTCACACAGCTTATACTTTTGTACTTGGTACCATCTTGGAGACTCGTTACCGCATTAATCTCCTAGAGAGGGTGATGGTCTTATTTTCCACATTTGCGAGATGGGGATACTGACGCCCAGAGACTTAGCCAACATCATGCAGCAAGTCCAGCTGAGAGCTCAGCATTTCCCAGATGAGACCGCTCTGCACTCTTCCTCCAGGGGGGTGGCGCAGTATAGAAAGGGCAGTGTTTGTGCAGTGGTAATGAACGCAGGCACTGGAATCTGACTCCCGGGTTCAAATCCAGGAGTCAGAAGAACAGCTAATGTATCCTCCCTGCTTGGCTTTCTGCCTGTAATAGGGTAGTAATAGCCTACCTTGTAGGGCTATCTTGAGGATGAAATGAATGGATACTTGTAGGGGAGGGTTGTCTGCTGTGATTATTTGTACATTACATCACACACCCAAGTGTGAGACTTACTGTGCTTCCTCTTCCTGGGACTGCATAACCCTTGCTCTGTCATGATTGTTCATGACTACAGCCATTTCCGGGGATGTGGGGGACCACTTTCAGGCTCTTCCTCTGTGGAGAGCAGGGAGGCAGAGTAAGGGGTGTCAGGATGGGGCACACCTCCAGGAGGAAAGAGAGACAAAGTCTCACTGCTCAGGGTCTGGGTGGCGTGGAGGGGAAGGGCTTCATTGCTGTGTTCCTTGCCCGCTCCAGTGACCCCTAGAGCTTGAGCCTGGTCTTACCAGAACCAAGGGCATTGCCTGCAAAAGGCAAGCTCTCCTCCACCCATCGCAGGCATTGCTTGGATGATGGAGTCATACGCAAGCCAGGAGCTATTATTAGAAGGCAAATGTAGTTTTAATTATTGTACTTAACAGAAGCTGAAAAATGGGAGGACCGATGGTTCCAGAACTCGTTCAGGCTGTGGGAGTCTTTTCTTAATGCTGCCGCTCCACTTGGCTCTCACATTCCAGAGGCTTCCTGAGGCAGTACTGACTCAGAACTGCCCTCGGCAGCTCCCCGTTACTTAGGAGAGTGTTTGGGGGCTGCTTTGTCCGCCTGGCTTTCTGCTTCTCCGGTGCTGATGGCCAAGTATTGACTGGCAGTCACCACAGGGGAGATGGATTCGGGGTTCTCAGGTCCGCCCTGGTCAAAAGGTGGAGGGTGGAAATGTCAGCGTGCTGGCCAGTGGTCTCGTGGAGGAATGTTAAAAATGTGTCTGGAAACTGATGTTTTTGACATTAGGCAGAATGATAGGTGCTTCTCCTAACACCATCTGTGGCATGTTATTCCTCTTTTACAGATGAGGAAGCTCAGGTCAGAGAGAGGTTAAGTGATGTCCCTGAAGCCACACAATGTGAATAAAAGAATCAGTTGATGTGACTCTAAATTCCATTTCTGCTTCTTCCTACTAAAACTGCAGTTTCCAAGTCTCTATTTTTTTTGAGCCTTGGTTCACATGAACTCTCACCCAGAATCCCACAGATGGTAGTTGTCTTGTTTGGGCTGAAGGGTCCCTGGCTCCCTGCTCTCCAGAGGTTTTTGAGGCAGTTACTCCCCTTCTAGGGGGCCCAGGACAGGAACTAAATGCCTTTTGGGAAACCTGAGGATTCCGGGGGGCCTCAGCAGGGGTCTGCAGTGCGAACCCCAGGGCTTCTTCCTGACACCACCCAGTGGGGTCCTGCACCCAGGCTGAGGCAGTACTGGCTTAGAACTGCCCTCCACAGCTCCCCGTTATTTAGGAGAGTGTTTGGGGGTTGCTCTGTCCGCCTGGCTTTCTGTTTCTCCAGTGCTGATGGTTAGGTATTGACTGGGGACCCCACCCAGGCTTTGGCTCTGACCCACCTACCTCTACTCCCTGGGGCCTCCTGGTGGGGCTTCCCCAGTGCATTGTGGGTCTCTGCTCCCCGTTGGGATCAGCCAGGGGAGAACTGTTTTGCAGGAACAGAGGACAGAGGCCGGTCTTGCTTAATGTTTATCTGCCAGCCCACAGCCAAGAGCCAGGGCCCACGCAGGGTGGAGGGCCAACTGGCTGACCACAAGCAGAGCTGGTCCCTTTTTGCAACAAGGCGGGGTGGGGTGGGGGAAAGAGGAGGTGGAGGGCCCTCCTTCTTCTTGAATAAGGTCCCTGGCTTCTGGGGACCGCTGTTGTCTGCTGAGGGCAGCTTCCAATGTGGCAGTTAGAGAAAGGAGGAGGCTGAGTCTGCCAGGCCCCAAGCCACAAGGAGCAATCCGTCAGGGCAGGCGTCCAGGTTCCCACCTCCCCTGGGCCTGCTCCTCCACCCTGATAAGTGGCTTTTTTGCAACGAAAACAAAAGTTGACATCGCAAGTCTAGGCTGCTCCTAGGAGAGAAGCTCCAGTTGCTCTCAGCTCCGTGTCACGGAGGCAGGAGGGAAAATGAAGGAAGTCCCGGACTCGGGGCCACACACGGTCGGCTCTGCCCTCGCAGGGTGCCGTCTCCTCTCTCACCCCGAGGAGCTGCTCTTCTCCCAGCCCTCTCTCCTTGCACCTAGAGAAGCTGCCTCCGCCAGACCATCCCCACCCAGGTGGGCAGCGCTTGCAGGGCCCAGGGTATTGCGTGAGTGCCCGGCCCCGTGGCCGGGTGGAGTCGGTCTTTCGTTCCACGGGGCCTGCTGCTCACAGCCCTCACGTCCCTGTCTTAGTCGGTGCTTCCCAGCCAGTGCCTCGGGAGCAGGGCGGGCGTCCTCGCCTTCCGGATGCGAGGCCTAGGCCTGAGGCCCAGCCGGGGTTCGGCCGCCTCTCCTGTTGTTCAGCTTCTTGGTGCCTGGCCAGTGCCCGCTCAGAACTGGCTCTTTCCCCTCTGCTGACCTTGCATTTGAGGGCAGAATTGGGGTCCCTGAGGCATCTCCGTGGAGGCAGCAGAGCCCCCAGCTCTTCAGAGATGACCCCCCTGGCCCAGTCACAGATACTTCTCTGACTGGCCATGGCTTCCTCCCTTCAGAATTGAAAAGCCTCTCAGCACCACGGGACTTATATTAGCCAGCCACTCTGAGCTGATGGTTCCGACATAAAGACTAGAGGGAGAAAAGAAATGTTTGTGACACACTGTTTTACTTGAGAAAAGGGGCACAGGGCCCTCCCTGGTGGCACAACAGGTTAAAACGCAGCACTGTGAAGCTATCTGCAGCCACTGTAGCACAAGTTCAATCCCCAGCCAGGGAGCGGACCCACAGGGTGCAGCAGACCTCACCTTTCTCCTCCTGCCCCCTCAGCAGTGTATTTCAGTGAATCCACCCGTTCTGCTCCCCACTCTGTCTCTGGTGAATCCTCTCACCTACCTTACCCCACCCCCCACAACCCTCCCTGGCACCTCTAACTTGTACCCCAGTTCTTGTGTGCATAAATAAATCTAAAAAAATGAAAGGGGCAGAAGGCACTGAGTCTAGGAGGTGATCCAACCTGACCCCCCAAATGTCCCTAGCGTGGGGTGCCTGGAGCGCCTTCTACCTCCTTACTGGGAAGCAGGCTGCGAGCTCAACAGCTGGGCCTCGTTCCCGGGGCTCCCTCCTCCCTGCCTGCGCCTGTCAGCGGACTGGTGCTGTCCTCCCCCTGCCTGTTTTGCAAATGAGGAAACTGAGGCTCAGAGAAGCTGGTAACTGGCCAGAGTCAGCGTCAGAGAGCGCTGGCACCCTTTGCTCCTCTTTCCGCCCGACAGCTGGCAGCACTGCTGCCCCCCCACCCCGCCTTCCTAATGGCCCCCCTCTCCATCCCATCTTCCCAGGGGTGGAGTTCGTGGTGCCCAGGACGGGCTTCTACTGCAAGCTGTGCGGGCTGTTCTACACGAGTGAGGAGATGGCGAAGATTAGCCACTGCCGCAGCGCCGTGCACTACAGGAACCTACAGGTAACGGCCCCTGCCCCTAGCATGCCGGGCCTGCTCTTATGCCCCCTGCACCTTCCAGGCCTGCTCTTCGTGGAGGCCTGGCCCTCCATTTTCGTGAACGAGCTTCAGGGGACTAAAAGGCACCTTGCACCAACCTTGCTCCTTCTGTGTGGGTTAGCATTTCCAAAATTTGTGCCACCTGAGGAACTGGTTAGTGTTCACGCCACCAGGCCTGGGTGTTCCTGCTCAGACGGCTGTTTCTCTGTGCTTCTCTTCCCTGTGCAGGTGCCTGTTTGCTGGCTAAAAGCCACTCTCATGTTCTATTTAAGTGTTTCTCCAAACTACAGCTCTTGAGCATAGCTCTTTATCACTGTGTACCAGAGAGTTCTAGGTGCTAGGGACACATTGGCGGAGAGCAACAGAGGCTGCCAGGGCCCCTGTCCTCTGCACCAAGCTTCCATTCTAGTGCAGGAGACAAACCTTCAGTAAAACAATTAAGCTTTCTAGTGATGAAGAGGTGATCTAGAAGAAATACTGTACATGTACATGTCTTATTTCACCCAAGCTAAGGGCCCAGCCATTGTGAGACCCCACTATTTCTCACTATAATGAGGGGGGGAATGTTATCACTGAACAGTGAGATGCTGTCAACTATAAAATACATCTCAACTTCAGAAGTGCGTAGAAAAATGCATTAATACCCATGAAATGTGCTGATACGTTCTATGATATACACTGATATGTAACATTAGTATGTGGTTTTCATCATGAACTTCTGATCTAGGCTGGAACAGAAAGTGTGGTCCGTCAGGCACCCGCCAGTATCTCATAGCACCCCCTGGTTTCACCACAAAGAATCACACTGGGTGTTTGACATGTGAGGCCTCTGCTCAGGACCCCCCCCCCCAGCAGTGTCCCCTCTCTCTGGCAGGTGTTACTGTCACTTAAATTGTCATCGAGCGCTTCTTACCAGGGCTGTGAGCCAGAATCAACTGCCAGTGGTCTGAAAGTATAGGTAGTCATAGGAATTCAGGGAGACCCAGGAATTTGTTATGTGAGAAAGCTCTGCAGATGATTCACATGTGCACCCTAATTAAGTCAACCTGATATGGGCCAACTCTCTTTTTATAAAGGAGGGAGCCAAGATTGGAGAAAGATTATCATTTGTCCACCGCCCCGGAGGTGGTCAGTTACCAGCCTTGGGACAGATCGCCTGATTCTTAATCACTTGACTCTCTTTACTCTACTAAGCGGCTCTTGCCAACTGAGGCCTGTAAGGTCATGGCCTGGGTCACCCTCTTCCTGGGGCCGTCATTGGCTGTGCTCAAACTCGAGCGGTCATTTACGTGGCTTGACTTCCCTCCAGGGAGCAGCTGCTCTGTGACTGGAATCCATGGGACCAAGGGCCCAGGTCATGTCCTGCCCCGGGAAGGACACTGAAGCCCTGATTTGGCCAGACCTAAGGCTCAGACTGGGTTCTACAGAGCCAGCTGAGGGGGGCTGTCTACTCCCGGCATATCACCCCCATAAGATGAAACCTGCAGAATAATGGCGCTGGAGAGCATCTGGAAAATCATCTGGTCCTGATATTCCCCTAATTGATATTCATACTAATTGGCATCTTTAAAAATGCAGCTTCCTAGACCCACTCCACACCTGCTTATTCATCCTCTCCAGGGCGAGGCCTGCAGTTAAAAAATCTTTCCAGCAAGTTCTGAACCTTTTATCTTCTCCGGCATTCTCGGCTGGAATTTGTGGCCTCCAAGGAGACCACACAGCTCAAGGTCACCCAGCAAGTCAGGAAGAGTGTTCGCTCATCGGGGTCTCTGACTTTTTTCCTGTATTTTTGCCAGGATACGGATGGCATTTCTAGGCAGCCGCCCAGGCAGACCCCTCCCACAGTAGAAAAGAGCCACCTTCCATGGCCCCCAGGCATGTCAGGCCAGACAGTGGCTAAGCCCTGGACCCACCAGCACAGTTCAAGTTTCCCTGCTGCACCTGTCAGAGAGCTGGGTGCCTCACGCAGACTGTCCAGATAGGGTTTCTGTTGGGGGCCCAGCCCACCCCAAGTTACACTTGTGGAAAGGGAAGAATCCAGACTCAAGCAGCAGGTGTTGGCTGACACCTACGTCCGGCAACTTGTAAACTTAGCACCCACTGGGAGGCCTTGAGGGAGTCATGGGTTGCTGTTGGAGGCGGGGAACAGGTGGGAGCAGCTTTCTTTCTCTCTGTGACACCCCTGCTGTGCCCACTGCTGGTCATGTCTCTGAGAATCCACTGGAAGGATCTGGAACTAGCAGGGTCAGTGCTGGACAGGCTGCCCCAGCTCCGGTTCGGAGAGCAGCATGCCCACACACAGCTGCCGCCCTTTGCCTCCCAAACACACGTTTCCCTTCCCTGAGCTGAGAAAGGAGAGGCTGGCCTGCCACCTGCAGCCCTCCTCAGGCCAGGCTCACGCACCTCCCGAAGCCAACCCCTGTCTCTGCTGAGGGCCCCACATAGTCCCAGTCAGCCTGCACCCCTCTTCTCACCTGACCCTCTGAGTCATACTGGTTGGGAGTCTGAGGCAGAGAAGATGAGTGATTCTCTGATGAGGTGGGAAGGGGCACCTCATGGAAGGCCTCTTTGGGAGAGGCCAGCTCCGCCAGCTCTCTGTCCCTCTCTCGGACTCCACAGCAGTCTGTAGGTACCATTATGGTCCTCCTTTTGCAGAGGCAAGAGATGTGAAGTGACCTGCCTGCTGAGAGCCTGCATGTAAGCCCAGGTCATCTGACTGCAGAGCCCACATGCATGCCCACTACTGCCCCAGCCCTGCTGACCCTTCATCTAGTGCCTGCTGCCCCTGTTAAAGCAGCATGTGGTGCAGGGCTTGCTACCGTTAGTGTCTGCGTTTTCCACAAGAGTCATGCCTCGCTGACACCCCAGCAGGACAGGGGCAGACGGGCAGTGGCTACAGGGGCCAGTAGAACAAGGAGCTGGGGGGGTCCTACTCGTTGGATAGGTTGGTAGAAGTGGGCTTTAGGGAGAACAAAGTGTGGTGGAGGACTTGGTGGTAGCTGGTGGGGCGCCATATTCCTGAATCATCTACTGTATTGTAAACCAATATTACCATAATAAAAAATAAATCTAAAAAAAGACAGTGGGGGAGGGGGAAGGGCACCCGCCCCTTTCTCTTCTCCCTGCCACCAGGTCACCACTGACCTCCCTCCCTCCTCTGTCCCTTGTCTCTCCACCACAGAAGTACTTGTCCCAGCTGGCTGAGGAGGGCCTGAAAGAGACCGAGGGGGCGAGCAGCCCGACAAGGCCCGAGGACAGCGGAATCATGCCTCACTTTGAAAGGAAGAAGCTCTGAAGGACACCGGCCGCTGCTGGGGACGGAGAGGAGGGCCTATGAGAGGGGCGGCCTGGCCTGCGGGCAGCAGCTAACGCCAGGCGGCAGGGCAGCCAGGCAGGCCGCCCGGGCTTGCCCTGAGGATTCCCCTGAAGTGCCCCTGGAGGTGTCCTCTTGGGGTGTCCTGCCCCCTGAGGGCTGTCAACTGTCTCCACCTTGACTCTTGTTTCCTTCCTCTTGCAATTAGCTTCTCGCTCGCTCTCTTCTTCCCCATTCATCCCTCCTGCCTATGCTCCCTCCTCTGTGCCAAGGGTCATTTCCTTTCCATAAAACCCAACTTCTCAGGGATTTTTCAGTGTTTCAGTTCTTGATGGGAAATGGCAGGTCGGGCCCGGCTGTTTTCCAAGGAAGAGAGTTCCTGGGGACCCTGAGTCCCTGCAGTGAAGGTGGGGCAGATTCTCTGTCCACCACCCACGGGCAGCCACCGGGTCCTGCGCCTGGAGAGGGGCATCCTCCGTCAGCAGCCGAGAGAAGCCGGATTCCTTTAGCTGCACCATTTGCCCTGGAAAGCCCTGTTTTTCATGGCTCCTTCATCCTCTCAATTGCTCTGGAAGTCTGACAGATGCATGCATGCCTTAAACTAAAATTAAATTACTTTCATGGAGGAAAAGAGCCTTTCTTTTGGAAGCTCTGGAATGTTCCTTTCACACTTTTTACCCCCTCCTCTTGACTTCAGGAGATACCAGGGTTTATTCTATTCTGGACGATTTGTTTTGATTAACAATGAGAACAGAAGTGTCTTCTCCTCCAGCTGAAACAGCACTTGGTAGAGGCTTAAGCCGAAGGCTGGCGCGCTGGCCTACCCTGGGTGGCAGTGACTTGGGGCACAAAGACAAGTGGCATCTGTCTTTGAGTTACCCTTGGTGCCTCCACCTGGCCTCACAGTGGGATGATTCTAAGTGGTCTCTGGGATGGGGAGAAGCTCAGGAAAGAGAAGAAGAGAGGAAGGAAGAACGCTGGCTCTTTGGAGGTGGGCCTTTTCCAGCTTGGCACAAGGTCAAGGTCGTCTCAGAGGTCACTGCATGACTTCGATGTGAAATGTTGTTATGAAGAGCAGACCCCTTGTTCCGATGGGGCTGTCTGGTACTGGGAGACTCCAGCCGCAGTCGGGCTACAGGGTCTGAGGCTGTAGTCCCCTGGAAGGGCTTGGGACAAGGTGCTAGGGGATCGGGCTCACCACAGCCAGTCAGGACCTCCAGCTGGTCTGAGGAGAGCCTGGTGCTGTTTCCACTGGGTGAGCACAATTCCAAAAGGATTTTTTTTTTGTTTTAATTTTTGCATTTTTCTTTTTATAGTAGATAAGAATATTCTATACATTCTGTCTTCTACAATACTGGCAGAAGGGTCGACAGATGACCTTATGTTTTATCAGTGAGGAAACAGACTCGGAGAGGATAAAAATGTAGAGCATTAAAACGGTCATGGGTAAACCTTGGGGCAACGGTCCCCAACAAGCAGGGAACCGTTGGGGGCTGAGAGGGGCACCAGGCAAGCACCAGAAGCAAATCCAGCCTGGACCTGTGCGGAGAGGAGAGGCCAAGGCAGGCAAGAAATCTGAACCTAGCTTCAGGTCACGTGGGGCCGGGAACTCTGGGTTCCTCGAAGAAAACAGAACTTAAGGATGTGTGTCTAGTCTCAGACCTAATCTCCTGCTGCCTCCAGGGTTTTTACCCAGTTTCTGGACAGCGGCTCTGCCACTGTCTCTCAGAAAACCTTTAACTCTGTACTCTGTGTCTTTCAGCCCTGGATGCAAGCCTAGGGTCACTCCTTGGGCTCCTCGCCTGACCTTGCTGGGAAAAACATACTGCGCCCAGCAGAGGATGGAGCCATGCCTTTCTGTGGCTGGCAGCCCCTCCCCCAGCAGAGTGGAAGCTGACCTCAACACTCACCTCCCAGCAGGGTTTCCGTGGAAACCGGAGGGCTGTTCAAACAGCCTCCTGCCCCAATAGTCTCAGGGCACCCTGCCAATAGACCTAGACCGAACTTCTCCATGTTGGAAAGTTGGAGAGAGTCCCTGGGAGAGGAGAGAAGGCCTCCCCCACCCGTTCCACCCCTCCACTCGCCCCCCCCACCACCCCGCATCCAGCAGAACCTTCAGTTTAAAAATCATCCAAAATTCTCTATTTGCATGTACATATATACATATATTTATTTTTATTTATTTTTATACAAGTCCACTGGCACGGTCCTTCACCCACTCTGTGATTTGCACTTTTTATTCCTATGTGTGCCATACACAGTGCAGAGTTAGAGGCAACCAGGAAAATATTGATTTCTTTTTTTAAAGCTTTTCATCAGTGTTTGTCAACCATTTCAAAGTGTCTCCCCAAAAAAGGTTGTTCAAGAGCAACTGCTTTGTTGAGCAACAGATACATCTGTACCCTGAGCTACAATAACGGAAGCCTATATTATCTCTTTTCACTGTAAACAGCTGAAATGCAGCATAACCAGACAGTATTCCTGAAGAATTGGTACTGTGACGTTGGGATGAGCAACAGCCACCGGGTCGGGAATTTCCCCTTCTTGGACAGTCTGAGGCCGTGATCTGTTAGATTATACTTGAACTGGACCAGACTTTGTTTTTTGAGCTTATAAGATAAACAAAATAACAAGCGCTAGCTAATTTAAGTTTGAATTTATAAAGTTTTGGAATTTGTTGAGTGTCCTATCAATTGTCACCACTTTTCCTGATCTGTATAACTGACCGCAAGTGTTTGTTTTTACAAAAGGGAAAACATAATTTTTAATAAAGAGAATTTGAAAGCTTGCGAGTGAGTATGGGGGTGTCTTGCCGGGGGCCCCCACTTGGGCCGGAGCAGCTCCCTGAGCACAGCGGTTGGGATTGGGTTCCTCTCTGAGTCTAGAATGTTGCCAAAGGGTTGGAAAGACAAGACACACAGCTTTTGCTGAGAAAATCCCAGGAAACCTTTAGGGGTGAATGCAGCCAGGTAAGTGGGGAGCTGTATTCCCTTTCGGAGGCTCAGAGAGAAGGACCCCTTGACATTTCAGTCCTGCCCCTTGTGTCACCTGTGTCCCCCAGTCTTCTGGTGACTGAACCCTGAACCCTGACCCCTGCACCAGGGTCAGGCCATGGGGGGGGTGTGCATCTACTGTAGGGGTGACCACCTGGTGGTCCTTGTTAATCCTGTGACTTGCTAAATCTGGCTCATTTGGGCTCAAAAGGAGACAATGATATTGGGAACCCCTGAGTCACTTCCCCAGTTGTTTCAGGGTTCAGAGAACTGGTGGAAGCACTTGTTGCTGCTGAATCTTGCTTGTTTCTGAAATCTGTGTTTTGGATAATGATCCAAGTTCAAGCGTTTCTTCTCGCAAACAATGCCAGTCTCCAGGCCCCGTTGGCCAGTCCTCTGAATGGCCTGAAAGCTTCTCTGGGTCCTCCCCTCTTGCTGGCAGTTCTCCTGAGTCAACGGGAAGGGGTTGGGCAGTCTGGCCCCAGAGGGCGAAGTGAGGGGGGGCCCGCCTGTAATTAGTGGGAGCAGATTGTAGATCTGAGGAAAGTTCCAGTTGAGCCAGTTGCTGCTCCCCTGCCCCACCCCCAGCTATTGTGGCCTGCCCCCGGCTGAGCTGAGGCCTCCAGTTCCCAACTAGCAGGGGTGGGGAAACATCCTTCCCTCCAACTGCTGGCCACTTGCCAGCTGGCTGGAGTGGCAAATGGGCCTAAAGTGGGTTCTGCTGCCCTAAGTTCAGGCTCCAGGATGTTTAGGGTGCCCCTGGGGCCTTCTGCCAGCATTGTTCCCCATGGCACAATCCTCTGGGGTGCTCGGCACCTTCTGTAAGGTGGCCCCCTTGGGGATACCCCACCAGGAACCCCCCTGAGTTGCCTTGCCTGGCTGCTCCCATTTGCTCTCTGGCTGTTCTCTGGGCTCTAAAGCTTGGTTCTGAGGCATTTTACTGGGCTGGAGCCCTGATACTCAGAACCATGAGTGCTTGTGCCTCTCTATGGGTTCAGCTCTGACTGGCCTGGCCTGGCTCTGCTATGGTGCAGGAGTTAGTGTTGTTCCTCTCCTCAGCACCCCACTAGGCCAGGCTACTTAGATACTGGCCCCGTCTTGCCTGAGACCTGAGCAGTAAATGCTGGCCACCCCACAGGGCAAGGATGGGGAACCTGAACTCACTCCCTAGTCTCCTTCCCACCAGGCCAACCCTACAACACAGCCTGTCTCAAGTGGATTCTGGAAATGTTAGAACAAGCAAGATGGCCCCAAAAGCCCCTGACCCTTTCTTTTGCAGCTGAGAACACTGAGGCCCAGAGAGGGGAAGTGACTTGCCTAAGACCACACAGCTTAAGGTAAGACTGGAATCCACATCTCCTGGCTGGTCCTGCTGGGGACCTACATGGAGGAGTTTCAGGGCCTGTCAATGAGATTAGTTCATGAAATTTCCAGTATAGCCCAGCTGCACTTTGGCACTTAGACACACTCAAAACAAGGGATTAATTCTCATGCTTTGTGTGCATCAGAACACCCTAGGAGTTTGCTAGAAGTAGGAGTTTCTGGACCCCTCCTTGGGGATTCTGTCTCACTCAGTGGTGGGCGGCCTTGGGCACTTGCCTTGTAGCCAGACTTGTGGGTAATTCAACACAGGCAGAGGCCACTTCTTATCCTTTCAAAAGCTCAGCCCCAAATGTCAACCAGGGGCTGGCCCAGCAGCTCCTGAAATAGAAGGAACTTTTACTTTGCTGGAGGGGAGTTGCGGGGAGGGTGAGGGGGGTGGAGAGGGCCAGAGAACTCTAGAGGGCCGGAAACTCCAGAGTGGAAAATGTGGGGTGTGGAAAGGAGAGCAGATGGAGACTGTGGAGCTGGAGTTGGGGAGACGGAGCGGCCACCAGACTGGATTTGGGGCCCAGGTCAGGATTCCTTGGTAGGATTGTCCTAACTGTACTCAGTTGGTTTTCCAGTGGCCTCTTCATCCTCATCTATGGCTGAAAGCACTGTGGTTTCTAAGGAGAGGCCTGGAGCTCTGATGACAGCCCAGGATCCTCAGCAGTCTGGGAGTGACTGGCGTCACAGGAAAAGGCATCCCCAAGGGCCATGTCACCACCAGCCAGGAGCCCTGGGGTCCAAACACGCCTTACCTCCTGCCCTCCTTGAGCCACCACTAATGCCAGCATTAGTTCTGTGGATTCTTGAGTGGGTCTACACACTACCTTCTGTGCATCTTTGTGGGGTGTTGTCTCTTGACCTCTTTGTAGCACTGAGAAACAGGTAGTGTTGTTCTCCCATTGTGTAGATGGGACTTGTTTGCCTAGGGTCAGACCATCAGTAAACAGCACAGTTGGGATTTAAGCCAGGATTCTGGTAACTCAAACCACGCGCTTACCCACGTTCTCCACTGCCTGTCTTGGGGGCTCTTGTTCCTGCTTGTTTAGGTAAAGCCTCTGGGGCCTGGAGCATGGTGGGCCTGGGGAGGTAGGAGCCCCGGATTTAGCTATACTTCATCTAGGTGCTTGTAACTGACCTCCTGAAACAGATCCCCGCAACATTTCCCCTTCTTAGAAAGCCGCTAATGAAGTGCCTCCATCTCCTGTAGCCACACGCTGCATTTCAGGGAAACAGGCAGGAAGGAACCAGGGCTAAAGAAACATCCTCACTCAGGAGAATTTGCCAGGTGAATGGATTTGGGAAGTAAGAGAAGGAGGATCTGGGAAGGGGAGTTCAATTCCTTTTGATTCTGGGAGGGGAGGATAGCACCCTGTTCTCTGCTTTGGGGGAACTTAGCAACTAGAAGGGGAGAACAGAAGGGGATTTCCCATGGCCCCAGCATGCCATCCAGACTTTTCACTTTTAACCCCTCATTCTTGAATGAAACTTCATTGTTTATTTACTTGCAACCTCTTTCCAATAAGTACTTAAGGTGATACACAGCACAACACTGGCCATACCTGTCCAGATTCAGCCCACAGAAAAATTTTAAATGAGGAGTAAGGAAAGCTGGAGGCAGCAAGTATGCAAGCTATAAAGGCTGATGGAGTGGTGGTGAACAAATGTAAATGTGACCGGGAGCCTCCTGGGAGCCAAGGCAAAAAGAGGAAGCATGTGCCATGACATGTCTCTCCTTGTTATAATAGCACATCAAGGTTTACCTGGGGAAACTGTTTGACCTGACGTTATATTCTAGAACTTTTCTGTGGAACTGTGCCTGAGTAGAGGCACAGAGATCCTTGGAAAAATCTTTAGGTGGCTGGTAACCCAGAAGTTGGAGAAAGGCACAGTGGCAGCCCCTCTAGAGGGGACATTCAGATGATTCCTGGTCTGTGTGAAGTGATTCTGAGTCTGAGTGAGTCCTGCCAGTGCTCAGGCCTGCTAGGAGAAAGGGAGTGAACTGGCTAGTTTCTGGGCTAGTTTGCTCTTTTGTTTTTTTTCTCCCAAAACTTCTCCTATTACTTAGCTAAGCTGAAGGCCTGCAGCCAAGCCGGGAACTGCCTGACCTGATGTGATAAGGACCTCCCCTGGAGAGGGCCGTGCAAGGTACCACGATTGGCCCATGAGCTCTCTCACCCTTACTGTCTGCAAGGCCAGGAGGGAGAGAACTTTCTGGATCGTGGCAGGCATCGGGATTCCTCAAAGCCCCTGGGCAGATCCCGATGAACTAGCTTACCCTTAGGCTCCATCTTCCCACCTGCATGTTTGATGTGTGTCCTGTGCTCACCGGGCTGGTTGGAGCTGAAGAGACACGAGCAGGGACTCGCTGTCAGCCACACGGGGTGGTCCCTTTCCTGCTGGAACTCCCCTGGCCCCATTGCTACGCATCACAGTCCTGGCCAGGGAGACCTCCACCCTCGCCAGAGCAGTCCACCAGCTGAAGTCTCTCAGGCGCACACACAGGGATGTCTCTGAGGCTCGCTCAGGGAACGGCCTGCTCTCTAGGGTCCCGCTCCCTGGGTCACGGCCTGGCCTCAGCAGAGCTGCCCCCCCCCCCCCCC
>NW_004567112.1:11570689-11594982 GCF_000260355.1 Condylura cristata | reverse complement strand
CGTGTCCTCCCACCTTGTCACCTTCACAGCCTTCCTGTGGCTCAACCGTATTTAGTGCTGCTGGATCTCTTCTAGCTCCTGTTTCCACACATGTTCTCCCCATTGCCCAGAATACCTTCCCCTACGGTTCTACTTAGAAACCATGACTTCTTTGGCATTCTAGATAAGCATTTCCTTCTCTAGGAAGCCTCCCCACAAGGGTCACTGCTCCCAAGCTGTGTGCGTGCCAGGACACAGTTCCCTACCACGCACACACACGCACACACACACAGTCATCTCTTTGATAGCCGTCATCAGGTGCCTGGGATCTGTGTCTAGGTGGGTCTCTGTATTAGCCATGCAGTCTACAAAAGCAGCATCCCAGGCCTGCCACAGAACAGGTACCAGTGACAGTTGGTTGGAGGCTAAGGAGCCCCTTGCCCACCCTTGGGACCGAGCCCAGAGGCCTGAGCCCCGGACTCTGCCCAGCCAGCCGCTGGCGGTGGAGCAGGGTGTGTCCTTGGTGCAGCGCCAGGCGGCACCTCCTCCCCAACAGCCTGTCCATCCGCCCCTCCGGCCGCCTCCCTCCCAGGTCCGGGTTGGCTCTGGCAGTTGGTGACACAAGCCCCGCTGGTGTTGCCGAAAACTCAGCTTTATAGCGGTTGGATTCTTCTGCAGCCACAGAGCTGGGTTTCCTAGGCACCCTCATCTGTGTCCCTAAGGGCATCCTCTCTCCCAGCCAACCTGTCCTGTGCTAGCCAGGCCCTCCAGTTCTCAGGGACCTTCCCAGGCGGAGCTGGGAACAAAGCACAGTTCATGACAGTTTCATCAACACTGGGTGGATGACCTGGGTTCACCCTGTACCTCAGAAACCACGCCCGCCTGGTGCCCACACCTAATCGATGCCTCCTGCACACGCCCAGTCGATATGAGGCTCCTGCGCCCTCCTCTTCTGGTGTCTAGAAAGCAGTTGGCAATGGACCCATGACTGGGGGTTTCAGAGTCTGAAGAGAGGCCTTCGTCTAGATTGATTAGCTGGGCCAGATGATTAATAATTAAACCTGACCCGCTCCCAGCCACACACACACACCCTGCAGCCAGGGATCTCAGGAGAGCAGGGGCTGTGACGGAGGCCCAGACACTCAGCATGGGCCTGGCTCTCAAAGTCCCCTGGGAATTAGGCCTCTTAAAAGTCTCAGGGTTCCTCCTTCCTACCTACGCAAGGTCCAACAAGTCCACCTCCTAATAAAGCTTTTCTGGACTTTTCCCACGACTCTGAGCAGGCCTCGGGCGATTCTTAGGGTGCAGCCAGCTGTGGTGGCTCTGCCCTGGGTTGAGGTTTGCAGATCAGATTGGACTTTGGCCCCACCTGTGTTGACTCTATGGCCTCGGTGTTGTCATGAGTCTCTCCAGAGCCTGCTTCTCCCCCCTCTTTCTAATGTTACCATTGCCCCGCTCTGCAGGGCGGACCAGCTCATCCGTCTGGTTCCAGTCATCTGTCTGACCCTGGTGTGGGAGCACATTCAGCTCACAGGTGAGAGATGGTCAGCATTCTACCCCCATCCTGAGGGCCCTCCTAGTTTCCCCTGAGGATTCTTCTCAGCCATGTGAGCCCCAAGACCTAAGGGGCTGCTGGACCACTTGGAAATTAGGAACCCGGAATTCTGCTAGCCCCAAAGTGGGACTCCCTTATCCCTCAACAGACTCATCCTTCTAGAATTTTCCTTTCTTGTTCTAAGGCCCTAGGAAAACATGAGCTCCCCCCCAGAGGGCTCTTTCCAGCTCCCCTCCTCCTTCCAACTCCACATCTCCATAGAGCTAAGAGGCTTTTCCCACCTGGTGGAGGCTGCTTATTTAGCACATGGTCCAGTCTTTGTGGTTAGTTTTCACTTGGGTGGGGTCCTGCCATGGTTTCCTGCTCTCAAGCTAGTTAACCTAACTCCCTCCCTGGGCCTCCTCCTCCTTGGAAAAGACAAGATGCCAAAATCAGGGCCCAGCTTCCTCCTGACCTGTTGCTATAAGAGGTGGGCCAGAAAAGCCTTAACGGATTCTTTAAGCGCCTGCACACGCACACACACGTGTGTGTGTGTGTGTGTGCATTCGTGCAGCTTCTGGAGAGTAGTCACAGTTGGAGGGTTTAAAATCTAAGGTTTCTCAAAATGCCCCATATAAGTAACACACTCATTTCACTCCCTGTTCTCTTGCTCTGGGCCTGAGAATTATTCCTGTGGGATTATTCAAAGACTCTTTCCCTTCCTCTTTCTTGCTTAAAGAGATTCTAACTGCCAAGCATGTCCCCTCCTTTCTTTCTTAGGAAGTAGAGCAAGCAGGTCATTCTGCAGGGTTGAGCAACCAGAGGAGGGGTTGGGGTGGCCTTTAGGGAGGGCTGCTACTGAGTCCCAGAGAGAGGAGAGAAGGGAAGGAGGAAAGGGAGGAGGGAGTGGAGGAGGAAAGAAAATGCTCTTTGGGGAAGAGGTCAGGAGATTCTGTTGCATTTTGGTGGAAAGAGGAGAGTTAAGGAGGGAGAAAGGTTTCTGAGCAACTGCCGAGTATTGGAGAGTTGGAAGCCAAAAGAAATGGGAGCTGGGATTTAAGGATATATTGCTATGGATAACAAAATTGATTTCATTTAATGTTCTTTGAGAGACACAAATAATATTTTTCACTTAATCTAAGACAGTTTTGATTGCAAATTTCATTTTTATCTTGTGTTCAACTAAGACAGAGAAGCTAATTAGCTCCTGACACCCTGAATTCTTATCCCATTATTTATTATATGCAACCCGACTTAGGCTCGTTATGATGTGAGTAATTGCATGTATTAAAATATGTGAATAGAGAACTTTTACTTGAGACCCATTAAAATGCACAACATGCTGGGTCTGACCATGCCGGGGCCCTTAAATTTACCCTGACTACAGTTGTGTATGTGAGTCCCGCATACCCCAATGGAACCCCAGGGGCACAGACTTCTTCACCCTTGTGTCCTTTGCCACACCCACTACCTGTGCCTGGCACACCACGGGCTCTCATTTGCTCAATCGTGTTTGTGGCGCTCTCTCATGTTCTCAAAGGGCTGCAGTTGGGTCCTCTCTAAATGTCTACAGACTTTTTCTACTGCAATGATAATCGGAAAGGCAGACGGACAGTTACACAGGGCCTACACACTCACACACACAGTGGACAGCTGGAGGCCTGATGACCTGGCTTCGGCACCCCTGTGTGTGTGTGGGCTTATGCCGGCCTTGGCTCCAGGAGTGGGCCAATCGCTCTGATTATCTCAAGCTCTGAGGGAAGTGCAGAGGGGGCTTAGCACACAAGCAGTGCCCTGGAACATGCTGGAGGGAGGAGGGAGGTTTATAGCAGTTTTAAGGTAGAAATGTGGTAGCAGCAGAGAGCAGGGGACAGATCAGGTTGCCCACAGAGAAGAAAGGAGGTTTTGTGGCAGAGCCTTGCAGACGAGCATCACTGAAGGGAGCTGCAAAGGAGAAAAGGCAGCCAGAGAATTAAGAGGAAGCCTGCCGTGGAGGAGAGACCGAGAGAAAATTTTCAAGAGGGAAGAGTCATCGTCATGAGAGTCTCAATGTCCCGATGGAGTTCATTAGTGGGGTGTCTAGGTTATTCTGAGGAGAAACAGGTAGAAGATGCTGCCTGTTAAAGGCTAAATGTGAAAACACGTGGACCAGAATTGCACTGAAGCAAAAGCCACTTTAAAGCGGCCATGTGTTGTGTGACAGGGTGAGTTTCCACTGACTCAGGGGAAGTCTGGGCAATCATTCTCCACCCCACACTTCTCCCTGCTGGGCCCTTCTGCCTTGCCAAGTTGCCCAGCCTGCAGGCCCACGGGCTTCTAATTTCTTAGCCCAGCCTGCCCACCACAGGAAGCAGCCAAACAGTTGCAGCCCCTCTCTGCAAACACACAACGCTCCACCCACCCTGGGGTCTGGCCCTGCCTGCTGGCAATGAGCTGCAGGGAAGTTTCTCTCCAAGGATCAAGGATCCTGCCTGGAGCCTTCTCTGCTCTGATTCAGTCTCCTGCCAGATGCCAGACCCAGACGCCCTCAGGAGCAGGCCTGGTCCCATAGCCCGGAGACCGTTCCTGGCTTCTCTTCCCTGCTGAATGGTGCAGGAGTGGCTTGACCGCACAGTCCCGTCCCCTCCTCTTCCTGTGTGGACCCATTCACGGTGATTTGGACCAGCTGCTCTGGCCCTCCTCTCAGAGAGGCATTCCCACGACCCAGCGCCGTCCTCCTCTGCACAGAGATGATGGGGAGAGGAACCCTACCCACACAGGGCCTCTCAAACCCTGTCCTGTGCCTTTGCCATCAAAAAAGATGCACTGTAATCCCGGACTTGCTGGCTGTGTGTCAGCAGATGTCCAAATGCAGTGTGCAGATTCCTGGGGGGGCCTGAGCTTCCTTGAGGGGATCCAGGAGGTCAAAACTGTTGAGATTTTAGGTGCCTTTCCAGTGTGCTGACATTGGCATAAAAGCCGCGGTTAGTAAAATGGCGGACCCTTGGCATGAATCAGGAAGTGGCACAAAACTGAGCATTGTGTTCCTGACTACTGCCACACACTAGCAGGGACAGAAAGCCAGTTCCCCTTAAGAAATCTGGTGATGAAAAGTAAAAATTGCTTATTCTATTAACCCCCATTCGCCCCCAACCTTGCATCCACGACCTTGTAGTAGTGTGATCTCATCTCATGGAAAGTACTACACGTGTGATGTATGTGTTAATCTGCAATGGGTTTGCTGTTATTGTTTTCAGTGAATTAATTAATACATGTTCTTAAGAATCTCTGGTTAAATAGTGATAACAACAATCCTCATAAACACAAGTTCTCTGGAACCCTCGAGTCTTCTGAAGAGTTACTAGAGAGCAACTTGCCAAGCAGCTGTCCTTTCCTGAATTTATGGCAAGAACCTATGTGAAAGGGAAGCAGAGAGTCAGCGTTGGATATATGTAATTATCTGGGTCAGATTCAGGTTTGTAGTATCCCGGCAACAATAAGGAGAACTTTCCAGTTATGAAAGGCTGTAAACTATTTTGTTTTTCTCAATCAACAGAATGGAGTTCCATTACTGGGGCCCGAGGGTGCTGATCAATGATGCCATTTCCCTGATAGGTGGCCCAGGGCTCTGTCCTTGGCTCTTCTCTAAACTGGATACTCTTTGGACATTGGACTTTTTGTTGATTTTAATTGATAGATCTTTAATTTTTAAATGCCTACTGTGTAAATGGGACATATGTCTCCTAGTCCCCTGCAATTCAACTCCATTCCAGTTAGATATATAGTTATATTTTATTTTAATGTGGGGTTATTATAATAGGGGTTAGGACTTCTAAATCCCCAGGACACTAAACATTCTCATGCTTTGTCACCCATTGACTCTGTCATGGGCTGTAGACACTATCTTCTGTAACAAGACCCCCCTAATACATATCCATCCTTCTACCTGCCCTGGTCCTAGCACAAAGACACCATGCTAAGGTCACCTAGGCTTCTTTTCAAATGCAATAGGTCTGAGATTGTTCCCTTGTAACAAGTTCCCAAGAGATACCAGAACTTCCTAGATAGCACCCACGTTTGTGAGACAGTGAACCCCCACTCTCAGGTTTGACATTCAGTTTGTATTCCTAGGAGTCCTCTAGGGGTCCCTAGGTCCAGAACACACAGTGACTTGTCATTTATTACTCCATGCACTTCAACTGGACCAGCTTTGAAACTGACAAATGATAGAACCTTCTTATCTAGTGACAAGCAGCTTCATACATCATCTCCATTAAAAAATAAAACGCAAAGAAAGTCATAAAAAACACAAAAATAGTAACAACATACTAAGTGCAATCGTGCTAGGTTTACACCAAGAACGGTCATCGGTCATTCTCTGCACCCTTCCTACTCCCCAGCTATTCCTTCTGGTCGTGCCTTCATGTTTCCAGCCACAGGCAGCATTTGCCCTCTGACCTCGCAGGCAGGCAGGCAAGAGGCTCTGCTTGCTGACACACCCACGCCCCTTTCCCACCCTCCCCCCTCCGATTCTAAACCTATTTGTTGTTGTTGTTAAATAGATGAGTCACTCCCGAGTAGAGTAGCAAAAACTGTGATCACACTGCCTGTAGCAGACATTTTTCAGTTAATGATTACCTTTTCTTGTTGTTTTGCTCGTTTCCTTTGAACCTACAGCTATCTTCCAGTTTGGTAAACAGAATTTTTCACAAGGTCAGATAATCTGTGTGTGTGTGTGTGTGTGTGTGTGTGTGTGTGTGGTTGCTGCTGTTGTCCTGGAGTTCCTCTCTGGGACCCTGTTCCTATTTCTGCTGCTTCAGGCAGTCCGGGTGGAACCAGCGGCCTTCCTGGGACACAGCTGCCCAGTCCCACCAGGGCTCTCACTGTCCATCCTCAGCTACTTGTACTTTCTGGGCCCAGACCTTTCCTTTCTTTGTTTACTTACCTTTGTTTTTGGTAGAGCACCTATTCAGATAGCTCCTGAAAAGCATGAGAGATGATATTTTTGAGACTTTGCCTCTCTTGAAGTGACTTTCTTCTTCTTTCACAATTGACTGAGAGTTTGGCCAGGTAGAGATTTCTGGGTTAAAAATCACTTTCATTTTGGATTATAGGAAAGCATGTGTTGCATCATCTTCTAGGTTCCTTAGTTGTTTGAGAAATCTCATGCCATTTCTATAGCTGTAACTTTCCATAAGATCTGGCTTTTTTTTTCATTCTGGGATGCTTCTTTATGTCCTCAGAGATTTACATCTTGCTGTACTGTACCTCGCCATGGTACAGTACATTATTAAATTCATTCTGCTGGCTTCTTTGCACGGACACGCACATGAACATTTTACCTTTCCCTCTTGACCTCCTTCTCTAAGTCTAGTTCTGCAGCTAGTCACTTCCCCCAGCTGCTCAGCACCTCTCTCTCTGGCCTGCTCTGTGGGCGGGAGCCAAGAGCAGAGACCCAAGTCACAACCAGGTGAACACAGCAGATGCTGCCCATGCTTCTCCCCTGGAGTTACAGAGATTAGCCCACCGGGTCTCACACTGCCACTGTGGCTATGCCAGCCTATGTGAGTGCCCACTCAGATTGCTCAGGGCATCATGTAGCTGACTGCACCCCATGTTCCTGGTTGCCATGCTCCCCAAACTCTGTTTCATGTGATTTTGCTGTCATAAGATGCAACTCACAGAAAGGATGCCGTAGTTCTAAGTTTGGGAAGGCTTCATTCTATCGACACCCCTCTTGGAGATTCTCAACAGAAAGTGGCATACAAAGATCCTAAGGTCTTCCAGTGAGGTACCTGGATGATTTGAATGAATTCCTGCTTGTCCCACTTACTTTATCTTGCATCATTTTAATTCAAGGAATATTTAGTGACATGCTTAGTAAATTCAAGAAATAGTGGGCTTGAGCAGATGCCACTAAACACTTCTGTAAACTCCATGAGAGCAGAAACTGTGTCTGTGCCAAGCACAGAATAGATCCTTGAAAAATATTTGTTGAATAAACTTATGACTCAGTGAATGACGGATGTGTTCACAAGTCCCTGATCTCCTTAATGTTCTCTATATTTACAAAAAGTAAACTTCTCTTAGTGCAGTAGTTATGTTGTCTTTTGCCAGGATTGAATCCTATGCTGTGATTAGTCTTTTCCAAACCATCTATTTTTTCAGGCTGCAACGATATTGCAGGCATTTAATGCCTTCCCTCAGCGTGCAGGGCTGGGCACACACCACCGTTTCCCAGTGGCCCAGCCTCACTGAGGCCTCCCTTCTCTGTGGTTTGGATGGGAGAAGCAGCACATGTAAGCCCTTCCCAGTGGTTTTCATGTGGTTGGCAAAGAGCTAACGCCAGCCTTGGGAAAGGGAAGCCTTTAGCAGCTCTGACTCCATACTGCCATGGCCGAGTGCTTGAGCAATAAGGAAATGCCTTGGCACCCCCACACCCCCTTGGGTGTTGATGGGCTCAGCCTGTGTGTCCTTCTTTGAGAAGGAAAGGACAATGAGACGGTGAAAATGTCTTGGAAATGCAAGGTTTCAGAAAGTTGGAATTTGGGAGATTGAGGTGAGAGGGTAAGAATATCCTATTTTCTATTATTCTCAAATGAAGGCATCAATCAACTGTGCCTGAGGTCAAATCCAGCCGCAGTCTGCTTTTGTCGGGGCCATGGGCTGAGCTTCATTGACCAAAGAATAACAAAATGCTGAAAAGAGTAATACTTTATGGCATGTGAAAATGAGATGCAATTCAATTTCCATTTTCAAAGATGAAATACAGAAAATCTCATTACAAATAAGCATTCCCGGACAAGTATTTGCAATAAAGTCTCATGCTAGAGAACACCAACTTTGAATTCCAATTAAGCAAAATGCTATTCCTCAAAAAAAGATAGTTATTCTTCTCATTGGACCTATGTTATCAAAAACTATGATTATTATTTATTTTTCATTTTATCCATAAAAGTCTCACAGGAATTTGTCTCCTCTTCTGCTTTCTGAGTGCCTGTATAATATGTAGTAGGTTATATGTTTTACCTTATCTCAATTTTGCCTCTGGTTTGCAAAGTCTAAAATATTTATTCTTTGCCCTTTTACAGAAAAAGTTTGCAGCTTTCCACCTAAATGGATCATCTGCCATATTGGAATGACTCTCCTGCCATATGTGCAGCAGAAAAGGGAGTTTAAGTAGATTCACCCAGTTTGAGAACCTGCTGTGGATTAGCACAGTTAGCAGAAAATGCCATGGTCCCTGCCCTCAACAGTTTACCATCCGGAGTTAGGTCACTGGAAATTCACCACTCCAGATGAGTCCAAGAGACCCTGACAGCTTTGGAGTTTTCCAAATGTCTGCTGGTCACTGGGCCACCTCTGTCAGGGGGACTGTCCAGAGCCCTCTGTTGAGAAGTTCCGAAGGACATATCAGGAAGGCAGGAGCAGGTGAATACTGAGACCAGCAGGGGAGAATCCCAATCCAGGGCACTCTGCCAGGAGAGGGTTGCTCTCTCCTGTTGGTTCAGGCAAGAGGCCAGAGAACCAGCCCAAAGTAGCGCTGGCTGAGGAAAACAAGGAGGTAAACAGCCTCCCGGAGCAAAGCTGGCGTCGCAGGCTTCCTTTACATCCTGCTCTGCTCTTTCCCCTTCTGGCTGAGAGCTGCCTTGGCTCTGTGGACTCAGGGCTCCGAGCACAACAGCCAGGGGACAGTGAACCACGAGCAGCTCACAGACTGCGCTCCTCCTCAGATCTGCAATTTCTCTTCTGTTAGGGCTGTGGCTTGTGGGGACGTTCACAGGGGAGGCTGCAGTGTCCAGGGGGCTGAAGCTCAGATTTTACTGAGGAGCACTGGTGGGCGGTCTGCTGCTCTTCCAGACTGGCAGACAGCCAAGCCTTGTCTAGACTGTAGAATTCGCAAAGAGAAAAGCATCCTGGAGCTCCTCTGGGTCCCAAAAGTTCACCCTCCAGACCTTCCGTGGAATTCAGAGGCTCCAGGAGCAGGGCACATGTTAGAAGCAGAATCCTTGCCTCCTGCCACCTAGTGTCCCATGCTCCTCTCTGCTCTCCCACCCAAGAAATTGCTCCGGGGCTAGTCACAGACTTAAGGCCACTTGCCTAGATCCTTGAGAGCCAGGTAGAAAGCTGCACGTTCTTTCTGCTATGGGCTATGTGGATGTCATCTGGGCTCCTTATTCTGTCACTTAGTAGCAGCTCTGACATTTGAACTTGGCCTGTCACAACATCAGGCAGTATCTATAAGCCTAGGAAGAACTTATGTGTAAAGCGAAAATAATCACTCCTAGTTAAATGATATGCAAAAAGCAAAGCAAATTTTTTTTCATTAATCAAATCCCCCTCCCAGATACGCATTGTAATACTTAGATTCCTAAGTATTTCTAGATTTTCCTCTAAGTTGATACTAACACTGACATGTATGTAAAAGTGCATTTTTTTAAAAAAAAAGTGCATGTTTTTACAAATCAAATTACTACACATATTGGTTTGCAACTTGATTTTTCTTTTTCTCTTTAACAACCTATCGAGCATGTCATTTCAAGTCCTTATAAGCAAAATATTACTCTTTTGGGCCTTCCTGGTGGCACAGCGGTTAAAGTCTTAACATTATCGAGCTATCACCAGCCATTGTGGCCCTTCTTTCTTCTCATTTGCATTTTCTTGGTTTTCCACACAAACAATTTACTTATTCATTAAGAGGTATGTAAAGAAAAAAAAATTCAGAAAAGTACTGTCTGCACAATACATTGATCACGACCCTGCTCTTGAAAAGCAATTAGACTGTAAGCTTCCTGAGGGCAGCCCCCATGATTTTTGGGTGCCCCCCTGCCTTCCCATATACCTGACACAGGCCTTACCCAGCAGCAGAACTGTGTGACTCAAATGTCTAAATTTTCCTTTTGGTTTTCCGTTTTTCGGTTGGCTTAAAGGCCATTGGTTGGGTTTTTTGAAAGGTTTTCTTTTTTTTTTTTTAAGATTTATTTACTTATGCATTCAAGAACTGGGGTACAGGCCAGAGGTGTTGGGGGAGGGTGGTAAGAAGATTCACCAGAGAGAGTAGGGAACTGAACAGGCAGATTGACGAAAACTACACTGTTGAGGGGAGCAGCAGTTAAGACATGAGAAGTCTGCTGTGCCATGTGGGTCACCTACTTGACTGGGGATGGAACTGATGCTGCAACGGCTGCAGACAGCTTCATAATGCCATGGTTTTAACCCATAGAGCCACCAGTGAGGACCTGAAAAGCCTTCTTACTGGACATTTTATTTCCAGGTTCCCAGTCCTTCCTACAATGATTATGCTCTAGTATTGGGAAAAGCTCACTAAACCTGAATTAGGGCAAGACAAATTTACATTCCAGGTCAACTCATCAAGTTTGGAAGGATTATCACTAAATAGTCATTATTTGAGAACAATTGGAGGCCAAGGGATTACCCCTCACAATCCCAGACGTTAAGCTGCATGGTATTTTATACCTTCTAGTAGCTTCTGCATTGCTAAGTGACTGAGCCCAACACTGACATGCAAGGAGAGTGCATGTCTGTTTTCTCCAGAGTGGTGTGTCACCAGGTCCCAGTGTTCAGGATATCAGAGCTTTCTTTTAGGCACCAAAACTTCACTTGAAATGTTGGGAAGGAATTTGTCTAAAATCATCTGGTCAGGCCTGTAAAGGCGTGCCTGGTTAAAGAGCAGATGCAGTACACAGCTTCTGACATTCCTTGGGGCCGTGTAAGCAGCAGTGGTCACAGCAGCCTCCCAGGCGTGGCGGCCTTGGTGGCCTTCGGAGCTGTTGCCACGTGGAAATAAGTTTGCCGAATTCTAACTGGGCTGTGAATCTTTGCGGATATTGTTTCTGCCCTGCAGTTTTTCTCTCTCCTTCCTGGCTCTCTTGGTTGCTTTTTATCTTTCTGTCAGTCACCACGATGCTTAGATCTAGCAGACCAACACCCTGCTAATCAACTGTTTGTCATCTGTGCCCGTCCAGGAAGCCAAAAACCAAACTCATTCTCGTTACATGCAAACTCAGAGCACAGCAGCTCCAAAGGGAAGCAGGGCTGTGCTCTGAGTGAAGAGTGAGACGGGCAGACAGCGGGAGGAGCTGGGTGGAGTAACTTCTTTTGGTTCCTCAGAGGTCTTTTGGGATTTTCACATTGGTGAGGGCATTAATTCCATTTTACATGAGGAAATGGAGGCCCATGCAACCCCGGGTCTTGGTCAAGGTCAGATGGTAAGGGAGGGGCAGAGCAAGCTCCAGAGCCTGGGTGTCTTCCTCAACTCCCTGGCTTTTACAGGCTTTGTTTTTTTGTTTTTGTTGTTTTAAATCATTATTTATTTATTTATTTTACACTATAGCCATATATATATATATATTTTACATCATTCTTCATTTTACGTGCTTTCTTTGATGAGCCAAGCGACAAGAACTTGGCCGGACTGAACTCTCCATTACCTCTTCTGTGTTTCCTCTCAGAAAAGCGGGCCAGTGGCAGACACTCGCCTCTCTGGGAGGTTTAACCAAACAAACCCATGATGCACCTGGCTACCAAAGCAGGCCCCTTCCTCTCCAGAAATTAGAGCCTAGCAAACAGCTGTGTTTACATCCAGAGAGCTAGTTTATCTCTGCTCAGTCCTGGAGAGGATTGTTCAAGCTTATCTTCTTCAGAGAGTGTTGTGCTGAGGGCTGCACAGTTCTGACCCAGATTGAAATCAGCCGCAAAACACCTAGCCTGAAAACACACACACACACACACACACACACACAGACACACACACACACACACACACTTTTGAAGCAAAGTTAGCCAAATGCAACCTCCCTCCTGACACATTCTTTCCTCAGCAGGCTGGCTTCTTTCCAGAGGCTGTGAGCCCAGCTAAGCCAAGCTGGGGGGCAGCAGAGGTCCCAGAAGCCTGTGCATCCCTGAGCTGGGGGCCTGCCTCTCCACCACTGCCTCAGACTCATGTCTCTCCCACACCAGATGGCCTGGGGAGTAGGCATACAGGCGAGAGGGGCACCCGGCCGCAGCACACGCAGGATCAGGAACAAGAGCAGCTTTTGACGACTGCACCTTAGAGGTGATGAATGGTTTCATTCAGGAAACAAAGCTCTGGGGAAGGAGGTGGAACTTGAATATTTTCCTTTTTAGAAATTCCACAGTCTAGTTGCTCCAGATGGTAGGAAACTAACAAGGGACTCCAGCCCCAAGAACTCCCACTGCCGACAGTCTGGACCCACGGACACTGAGCCATTATTCGAGACCCCTCAAGCACTGGCCACAGCTCCACCCCTACTGCCCCAGTCTAGCTAGGCTCATCCTCGCTCTGCGAGAACATTCCTAGTCTTTTATCTGTACCCCTCCTGGTACACTTATCACTTTCCCCTTATTTTATACTTATTTTTATGGGCCTTATCATTCCTACCGTTTCAGTCTATGAGCCCCTTTAAGGGCAGGGCCTATGCTTATCTTTGTACCCTGACTCCTTAAAATGGTACAGGACGTGTGGGGTGCTCAATAAAATTTGTTGAATTAAACCAGGAACTCTCCTACGAGACTGAGTTCACCCTGAGGGAAACAACAGGATACCCTATTTCCCCCACTGTACCCTAGCAGGAAGGACACCTTCCCCCGCCCCGGCCTACACTAAGAGCATTTTAGATAGAAACCTCAAGGTCATGTGACCCAGTTCTTGCATTTCAGAGAGAAGATGTTATTCATATCACATGTAGCTACGAGAGCTGTGGCTTATCCAGCAGAGGCCACTTTCCTTAAGCCAGACAGGTAAAATAGGGTAGAGCTAGGATTGAAACCTTTTATGATGGGGCCCACAGGCGCAGGCCCTGAACGTCTGTTGGTTTTCCAGGAAAGGGCTCCAGCTGGCCAAGGGTCAGCAAGGGCCCAGACTCTGAAGCGGATAATACCCGACTCCATTCCAGTCGGAGCTCTGAGGCTGGAAGAGCTGTTTACGAACTCTGCCTGTCCCAGGCCTGGCAGCCCAGCTACCTCAGCTGGGTCTTTCCACAGAAAACCTGCCAGCCAGGTAGCATCACATCACAAGAGCTTTTGTCCAGCAGGTACAGTGTTTTCCAGTGAGAAATTTGTGTTGGCCATGCTGGTGGGGGCCAGGGAAGCTGAGACCTGAGGCCTGAGGCCTGCAGCCAGTGGGGCGAGGCCTGAGGCTCCCAAGAAGGAAGGGGGAAGAGGGGAGAGAAGTGTGGGCCAAGAGGAACCCAAGTAGAACCCTGGGAGAGAAACAGCGGGTGGTATTGAGGGCAGTGGATTAGGAACTCCTCAAGAGCCTACTGGAGTTTTGTGTTGCCAGGTTGCATCGGTGGTGGGGACAGTTTGGGCTGATAGGTCACTCGGGGTCAAATTCTGCCCCTTACTGCTTGTGAGGTCTTGAGCAATTTTGGAGTCTTTCTGAGCCTCAATTTCTCATCTGTTGTGTGAAGGGGGTAGGAATATCTTGCTGGATATGGCAAGGGTCAGTCTCTGAAGTATGTGCAATGCCCAGTGGTCACTCAGTGAATGGCTAAGTGTGAATTTTTGTAAACATGCCCTCCATTCCCAGATTTATGAACTAATAAAAGACAGTGCCCAGGCAATGATGCTGAATGATTGTTGGCTGAGAAAAAAGGAAACAGAATCTCCACGAGCAGACCCACATTTAGAGGAACTCTGCCCCAGAAACAGCTGGGGGTGGAGAGAAGGCAGTCTGTTTCCAATTAGGGAGCAGCTCATAGAGCTGTTGATTCAGACACATTAGAAACTGAGCTTGTGTGTGCGTGTTGTGCATGTGGAGGTGCATTTTGTGGGTGGTGTGTGCATGCATGTGGTGCATGCATGTGATGTCATGCATGTGCACACGTGTGGTGTGTGTCTTGTCCGGTTGGTGCTGTGGGGGGTATGTTAGTGTGTGTCTCATTTCTATAGTAAAATGTCACCTTCCCGCAGGCCTTGTCTTTCACCATCAATAGTGTTCAGTCATGAAGGAAAGAAACACACTTATTAGGTAAATACTTGTTTTTTGCTTGTCTCCCAAAGACTCTCAGATCAAGAAAATGAAGCTTAAAGAAAAAGAGGTTCATTTGTCTAAGCTCAACCACCAGGTGAGTGGCAGGGACTGCGGAGAGGCAGATGGGCCTAAAGCCAGCAGGTATTGTCTACTTGGCTCCTGAAAGCAGAAATCCCCAAATGCAAATGAAGTCCAGGTTTTGTTCTACAGCTCCATATTCAGGCAGGTTTTATTTATTATTATTATTTTTTTTTGTGGTGTGATGCCCAAACACCTACATTCTGCTCTAGACCTGTAACTTCCTGCTCAGCTCTTCATCATCCTGCTTTTATTTTTGTCAGCTTTTCCTCTGAACCGGTCCTGACCCCAGCAAACAGGCTTGGTAAGAGTAGAAACAGTGCAGAGGCTGTTGGGCCCTAACATCAATCCTGCCTCAGCCGTGGGGCCGGCGTGTTCCTGAGGCAGCTGGCGTGTTTGCCTGCACGTTCTGCCCGGATCACTGTGGCTGGGGCCCGTGAGAGCTCCAGCTTCTGGCTGTTCCTGGAGGCCCCTGCAAATGGTTACAGGCCCCTCCCTGGCACATTCTCTGCCAGGCCAGACTCTGGCTGTAAGTGCAGCTTATTCTCCTGGGCAACTCCCTGCAGACCCAACTCAGGACAGGAAGGCATCCACTGGGCTGAACTGAGAAGTGAAACTCCCACTGACAGCAAATTTGTACACAGAATCAAAATTGTGCTAGTTCCTTTATTCTCTTACACAAAATACACTGAGAAACACCTATTGTGTCCAGATGCAAGGGCAGAGATGTTACCTTTCAGGAGTACACCGTGGTGGGGTGGAGGGGGGCAATGTGAAAATAAAGAACAGATGAAACCAGGAAGGCGTATCTTTGGGATGACGGAGAAACGGTCCACTCGGCCTTGGACCAGGGAAAGCTTCTCAGAGGAGGTGGTGCTTTACCCGAGTCTGAACAATCAGTTAGAATTCAGGAATTCACAATAATTTCATCGACAGCCAAAGGATTATTATTATTAATTAGATGCTTAAGAGAATTTTCCACTGCACTATATAGAGACCTACTCCCTACAGTAGAGTTCTCCACTTTTTGAGCCCACGGTGGGGCGTTTCTAGCTGAGAAGATGTGGGTACACTTTGCTAAACTGATTCATTTCATGGGCCACCAAGGAGCGAAGGAGTGATCATGTAAACTGACATCTTTTTAAGACTCCTTATACGAGGAGCTTATACCAGCTGCCTGGTCTCACCTGAATACAAGGACATATGCAGCGCCACCGAGGTGGCTGGGAAGCCCTTCCAGGGAACAAGTTCCAACTTATCTCTGGCCCTGTTGCCTACAGCCCTGGGCCTTTGCTTTTTATGACATCTTCCAGATGTTGTGCCTGCAAAATTTTATAGAGCTTCCTGTGCTCAGGAGGCAGAAAGCATAGGTAGTCTTAATGCGTCACCCTAGGCTACTTCCCCAGGATTGTGCAAGAGTGCAGGCCCTTCACAGGTGGTATTTAAAGTGTTCCCAGGCCTCTGGCTTTCCCTGGGAAAGCTTGCCATCAGGGCTGCACTGACTCAAGCGCCTTTGAAAATGCGCTGGAGTCAGCATCCCTGCTCTCTGAGATAGGGTATTCTCCAACAGATAATAATGCCTGTGGGAATAACTTTCAAAAGAGAAGCATTTGCTCTTAATGTCACATGATCAGGCTTGGTCAAACCTTGCTAGCTTCAAAGAGGTGGGTAGTTTCCAAAAACCAGCTCCATCAAACACACATGGCCATCACCCAGCTACTTCTGTGTTTGAGAAAGTCAGGAGCTGACTACATGTACTCACCACAGTGTACAGAGCTGAGCCAGCTGGGCAGTGCTGGTCCTTTCTGTTCTAGTGCCTAGACATTTGCCTTATCCCTCCAAAGGATTCTTAAAAGACTGTCGCTCATAAATGAAACCATCACAGTCTCTAGGATTAAAACATATCTACTCATAGAAAATGACTTTAACAGAATCTCAGGCCATGAGCTAAGACAGTGATCATATTGGCTTCATCACAATCTCAGAAAGAATTTGGGAGACATGTTCAGCCCTAAACTTTCAGAGTAGTGAAAGGCCTAATGTCACACTTCAGTTAATAGCAGAACTAAGACTGGAATTTTGCCCTTGACTTCTAGGTCAGGTGCCATTCTGCCATATCAGTCCTTTTTTTTTTTTTTTTTTTTTAAGATTTATTTATTTGTGCATACAGAACTGGGGTACAGGCCAGAGGCTCAGAGGTGGCGAGAGGCTTCACCAGAGACAGAGTGGGGAGCAGAACAGGCAGATCTACGAAGTACACTGCTGAGGGGAGCAGCGGGCGGGTCAGGAGAGGTCTGCCACACCATGTGGTCACCTCTGGGGCAGGCGGGAATCGAACTCATGCGGAAGCGGCTTTAGATTCTCAGTGCTGTGCTTCAACCCGCTGCGCCACCAGGGAGGGCCCTATATCAGTCCTTTTTAATGTATGTTCTACAAGATGTTAATAGCTAATATGTTAAAAAAGAGTGCCATGGTCAAGCAAGTTCTGCAAACATTAGGTTGAAGAAAACAGAATGGGTTACTTATGATAGGATTTTTCAGAGCCTTTAAGATACCAGTGTTTACTATGTTATGAAGGGAGGTACAGGGTTCCCCCCAATTTACTCCATCCTAGGAACCTTCTACATGGAAACATTGATGGGTACATTTTGAGAGACACCTAACAATTTCCTCTCTAAAATGACTTCAAGAGTTATTTGTTAAAAGATTTATTTATTTATGCATCTAAGAACTGGTAGAGGCCAGAGCTATGGGCCTGGGAGGGTGAGAGGATTTACCATAGACAGAGTGGGGAGCAGAACAGACAGGTGTACTGAATACACTGCTGAGGGGAGCAGCAGGGGAGACAGAAGAGGTCTGCTGTGCCATGTGGGTCAGCTCCCTGGCTGGGCATCGAATTCATGCTACAGTGGCTGGTGACAACTTATAGTGGTATCCTTTTTTTTTTTTTTTAAGATTTATTTATTTATGCATACAGAATTGGGGTGTGGTCAGAGGTACAAGGATGGTGAGAGGATTCACCGGAGACAGAGTCGGGCACAGAACAGGCTAACAATCTACAACATCTGCACCACCAAGGAGGACCCCTCAAGAGCTTTTTAAAAAGGTACCTCCATTCACAGGTGACGGAGGTATGCCCTTGGTTTAGGAAAGGTTGGGAAGTTGAGCTTGTATTTCTGGTCCACTGAGGTCAACACAATAAAAAGCTGCCACACCTGATTGGAATACCTATCAGGATGTCCGAAGATAGCACCCCATCTCTTCTTAGGACTACTGTTGTCTTAAAACTCGACTTCATTTTGTTTTGTCTCCCTGTTGTGGTGACTTTGAAGGCACTTTGATTTGGTTTGATATTTACAGAGGAAATCAGATGGCATTTCCTGGTGAGACACCCCTAGGAACATAGGCCCAAGCTTAAAGATGTGCTACATCTCAGAAGTTCTTAATCTATTTAGGGTTTAACTCTTTTGGGGGAGGGGTCTTATAAAAAAACGTTGTAGACCCCTCATGCCAGAATATGCATGTTCAAAATAAAATCTGCAGACATGCTAGCATGTTCTTGCTCCCTTTGAAGATCATCAATAAATCACTGAGGTAGCTTCACTGCCCTCCAAGACATTCCAGGAACAAAACACACACACACAAAGACACACATACTCAATGCAGAGGTGGTGGTGGCTTTGGACATGGCTCCCTCAGGAGGTATTTTTTTTTTGCCTTCTTTTGGAGTTTTGGTTGTAAGTGGTAGGCAGAGGACTATATTTGTAACTTGCTTGGGGCCAGACCCCCCACCCCCCGGCCCCCAGACCTGTGGCCTCAGTGTTTTCATCTGTGTCCTGAGCAAGTTGGCCCCAGCAGGCCATTTTCCAGGATCATTTTCTGTCTCTGGCTCTCCATGGGCCTAACTTCATTTACATTATAAACATTTCATAGAAAGAAGCTTGGCTTTCTGCTGTTCTCATTTTCCACTGCCTTTATTTCCTTTTGCACAGAATAGAAGTTGGATTCATTCCCTTCATTCACAGCCTTTTCTTGGTGGGCTTCCCTCTACCTAGCTCTGACTAACCTCTTGGAACCTGCCCTCTATCCTTCTCCAGTCTCCTCTGGTTGTTTCCTTACGGATCTGGTTCTCTTTTTTTCCTGGGTCTGGTTTTCCTAAGCATAGACGGTGACCATGTTTTGTCTCTTTTTCCAGTTTGAAGAATCCCTTCTGTCCAGGCTGCCTGGTCTCTACTTCCTCTTTGGGAGGCCAGCAGAAACTGTGCCTATGGGGGAAGTGAGTATCGTGGTGACTTATGTGTGTCCAGGGCTCACTGGGAAGTGTGACATGTAGCCGAGGACCCAGTGTTCCTGAAAAATGCAAATAAAGGCAGAGACACCACTGGAGAGTGCGGGAGTTCGCCCACAGCAGACCCACACCATTCGCTGCAGGTGTGGTGATTGTACCAGGTACCGTGAGTAAGGGCAGTGTGCTCGTGTGATTGCAAAATTCTTTTCATAGCCTTAGACTTCAGGCCAGGTGTAGGAGTTATGCTCAAATGGATCGGTTCTTTGGGAAAAAATGTCCTGCTGGAGTTCCTCAACCCGATGTGAACTTGTTTCTAAATTCAGCCAGAGTGCTATAGTGGGGAAATCCCCCTGAAAACAAATGCACAAAGAAAGCCCCCTCAAAACCTGAATTGGGGAAGTAAACCCTTATTAGCCTTTCAATATTTCTTGGTACATGCTATTTTAAAACACTGCGTCTACTTCTTTGTGCTATGCTTCATGTTACTTTATGCTCTTTGCTCTAGGAAAGACATCTTTGAAAAAGCGCCCACAGACAGCTTCCAAAGCCCTCTCAACTCCCTCATTGCTCCTTTCTCACTTCCAGGACTTTAAAATGGACTCATCTGATAGCAGGAGGCTTTGGAGACCAGAAACAGGCTCAGATACTTACCTTTTATTCAGGGAACTCAAAGCTGTGCAGCAGGAAGAATCCAGCCAGGCCTGGCTGTCAGGTCTGGACACTCCGTCAACTGGTCTGTGCACAGCCAGAGCACTGAGACATCATTTTTACTGTGGTTCTGCTACTAACTAGCTGTGTGGCTTTAGGCAAAACTCAACTTTCTCTGGTTCTCTGTTTCTCCATTTGTAAAGTGAAGGGTTTAGACTAGGGATCCTCAACTTTTCTTTTAGCATGAAAATGCCATGATTGACCCTCCCTGGTGGCACAACAGGACCACTGCATCATAGTTTGATTCCCCGACAAGGAGCTGACCCATATGGAGCAGCAGACTTCTCCTGTCCCACCCACAGCTCTCCTCAGCAATTTATTTCAGTCAGTCCACCTTTTCTACTCCCTACTGAATCCCCTCACACCCCACACCTCTGGCTTTGTGCCCCAGTTCTTGTATGCATGAATAAATAAATAAATAAATATTTTTAAAAACCGGGTAAAAAAATTGGTGTTTAAAAAATTGCCATGATTACCAGTGACCTGCTCTAATCTTACTTTCTTATCATTAGAGTCAGAAGAGTGACACCTACTTCACCATCTTATAGGGAGGGTGAGAAAGTGCTCAGTAAATCTTAAAACAGCACAAAACTTAAAGCAGGATAACAGCACAACTACACAAATTTTATGCAGCTCCTGCTTTAGAGCATGCTTCCTATTTTTTTTTTTTTAACAATGTACGCTATAAAGAAAGTGCCTTATAGAAATTCCTAATATACAGTTTGATAAAATAGAGGACACGATGTTAGTTCAGGTAGATGAAGTTACTGCAAATAAGAGCAGCATCTAAGAGTTCTCTGGAAGGAAGTGGGCTAAGACTTCCCTCAGTCCCCAGAGAGAGATGGCCTCTTCTTGATCGCATTCATGGGTGTGAACAGTGCTTACTAAGAAACTTGTCCTCTCAAAGGGAGCTTTGCCCAAAGAATGAAAAGGCCTTGAAAAATTGCAAGGGGAGTAATAGTAATTTGAGTCACTTATCTTTCACCTTGCATCTTTGCATTTTCAAGTAATTTACCCACATTAACTCATTAGCACCCCCAACCCTACACCTGCCTTTACTCTCTCCTTTGGGATAGAGAGAGGTGATATTATCTGGGCCTTGCATTCTGAGTGAACCCCTGGGGGGGAGTATCACAATCCCTCTGCCCACACCTGGTAAAATCCTTCCATAGGACTAGAGGCAAATCCTCTTATTTCTTGTCCTCCACCCCCAGCTCCCATCACTCTGGTGACGCCATCTCAATGATCTCCCCAGCAACATGGGGTGTCAAATCTGGAATGGCCCTCTGAAAATGCCAATTCCTCTTATAATGCAAGAGACTGAAGCCTTCAATCCCTCCACAAAGGGGAAGTGAAACTCCCAAAGCAACAGTTACTTTAGGGACATAGTCAATAAATGGTCTGAAGAGGAAACAAACACCCATCCCCCCATCCATCCTAATAACTAAACATTCTTTGTGTCCTAAATGACATCTCAATAGTGCTTAAGTCTGAGGGGTACAGGAAGGGAAAAATCCATAAAGCCCACCTGATCACTTCTGTCTCATCCTAGACTACTGTGGGGTTCTTTCTGTCCTGAGCTCTTCAATAGGTCATTATGGAGGAAAATGGAAGTTGTTCCATCACTGGATAGAATGAGTTAAGGAGAAGGACTCTCTCCTATTCTCTCATCCCTAAACTAAATTAACATAAGCCCAAATGGCACTGGGTGGTGGAGTGGTATTTAGAGACCAGAAAATCAGTTTGTGAGTAATTATAACAAAAAGGGTGCATTATGGCCCAGAAGCCTGGTTAGCTCTACATTTCTCACATTACCTACCAGGAGGTGGAATAGTGCCTTTTGCCAAGACTGCAGCTGGTCCAACTCTGAGTTTTTCACAGAACAGATACACAATAAATATTTGTGGATTGATTTGGTGGGCAAAATTACGTGCCATGTGGGTTTTTTCCCATTTTTTCATCTTATTCTTTTAAAATGCTTAGCAAAGGTACAGGTACAATTGTTGGAAGGAGTGGTGTTAACATTCCTGGCATCTCTAGTTCCCAAAGTGGTTTTGAAGTAATAGTGATTATCTTGAGAAAAGGAGATACGTGTTTAAGTATATTGAGAAAATGTTACTGAGTTCCCCAAGATTATCAAGACACATAAGCTTATTAAAAATACTGAGAAGAGGCCCTCCCTGGTGGCGCAGCGGGTTAAAGCACAGCACTGAGAATCTAAAGCCGCTTCCGCATGAGTTCGATTCTCGCCTGCCCCGGAGGTGACCACATGGCGTGGCAGACCTCTCCTGACCCGCCCGCTGCTCCCCTCAGCAGTGTACTTCGTCGATCTGCCTGTTCTGCTCCCCACTCTGTCTCTGGTGAATCCTCTCACCCTCCGCATCTCTGGCCTGTACCCCAGTTCTGTATGAGTAAATAAATAAATCTTTAAAAAAAAAAATACTGAGAAGAGTTGGGTAAAAAACAAATTTAAAATATGTTAAAACAATATCCAAGTTATTTGATTATGTAACAGGTTCTCTCTCTCTCTTTTTTAATGATAGCTATTGTAGTTTCCCCAAATTCATTATTTTTGGGAAATACCTTGAGGACTAGTAGTCAAATTTTTTTATTTTATTGGTGAAAAAACAGAGATCCTGAAGTTCTCATTAGTTAATGGGGGAGCTAGAACTAGAACCCCATTGCCCCTGACTGCCTGGTCCAAACTGGTCACACAATTTGAGGATCATTACCTAAAGAAAGAGAATCAGGAATGTAAGGCATCGAGGGTGTTGTTTGAGATGACTGGTAAAAAGGATGTGAACATTTTACTCTATAATGAGGCCTTTGGGAATAATTTGCTAAAAGATAGAGGCTGCTTTAGATGCTTTTAAAAAACAGGCAATCATATTCCATTCTTCTATTATCTCCTAAATCTTGGAGTGCCTGCCCATTGCAGTCTGGGTGTGCCCTAGTGCTTAACAGGTGTGATTAATGAATGAGTAAATGGAAGAACCTAGCAGGAGTCAGAGGAGGCTGATGCCAGGGAAGAAGAAAGAAAAGGAAAAATGGGGTGGAGAAAAGAATATTAAAAAAAAAAAAAAAGTCAGGAGTCTCCCATCAGTGCACAGTAGAGCCCTGACAGAGAAGTGGGAGGAGACAGCTACAGGTGATGGGAAAAACAAACAAAAAAGGCAAAAGTGAGTGAAGGGAAAGCTTTTAAAAAGTGAAAGTGACTCATGAGATTAATTCAGATGCTGAGGTGGGGATAAGCACCCATTGCTGAGAACCTCTGTGAACTCAGGTGAAGGCGTTATTTGCTACACAGCCACACTGCAGCAATAACAGATGAGTAAGACGCAGGCCTTACCCTCAAGTTGGCCGCCAAAGGGGATTGGGAGGGTTAGGACAGGGACTCAGCCGACATAATGCTGGGTAGAATGTGATCAGTATCCCAGGGCTACAGTTCAATAATATGAGGTACCAGGGGACAGGAGGATCCTATCAAGTCAGGAGGCTCAAGAAGGACACTGTGGGAGAGCCAGGAGGCATGGCCAGGGCTGCCCCAGATGGAAACAGGAAATGGAAGAGGTATTGGGGGAAGCATAGGGAGCCAGTGGGCCAAGCAGTTTCCAGCCAAGGGGAGGCATAGACTGGCTGTACAGATGGGTGTGAAGACACAGGCCCCACGCTGTGGGGGCTCTACTTGCTTGGCTGAGGTGCTGATGCTCCAGGGAGGCAATGGAGGGACTATACTGACCAACGCATTCAGGCGTTGCTTATCCAGCAATCGAGCCAGAGACAGGAGAGGCTGTCTCCTGGAGAGGTGGGGTGCTTATCCCCACCTCTTTGAGGGCACCGAGGTCGTTACCTCAGGAAATGGCAGCCTAGGAAAACAGAAGACAGCCAAAGAGCAGGCAGCCAGAAGCAAAACCGGGCCTACGTTTCAAAGCAAGGGACATTAAAGACTTGTTGGAGAACCCCAGCCTTGGCGTCAGGAATGCCCTGGATTGCACCCCAGTGGCCTGGCTATTTATGATTAGGAAAGGGACTTCAAAAGCTTTTGAGCCAATTTCCTCATTTGTGAGAGGAGTGATTTCTATCTCAGTGTTGAGGGCATTCACTGAAGTAAAGTTCTTAGAATGGGCTTTGCACACAGTAGCAGCCAAGGAGCCAGCAGGAGCCAGAGGGCGAAGGAAGCGGAGAGATTAAGGGGTGCGCTTCTACGAGTGTCCAGAAATGGAGGCAGGGGCCCTCGGGGACTACGAAGCCTCTGCTCTAACTGAGCTCGCAGACCACCCTGCTAAGGGAAGTGCGTGAGCCAGTCAAGTCAGCTTCAGCCTGGTCCCCAACCCCGCGGCCCCGCTCCACTCTCCACACAGCCAAGCCCCCACACCGCCCCAACCCCCTCCAGCTTTCCGCCCAGCTCTCTCGCCAGGGAGCGGGCGAACCATCTGCGCATGCGCCCTGAGACGCCCCGGCCCTCTCTCCACGTTTCACTTCGCTGCCTTTCCTCCGCGGCTCCCGCTCCGCCGCTGCGATTGGCCAGCTGGCCTGCCCACCTGGGCCAATAAGCGCTGCCCTCTCGCCCCCGTGTTACTGGGTAGAACAAAACAAAAACAAACAGAGCGAGAGGGGCCAGAGACGCTCCGAGGCGGCGGCCTAGGCTGAGGAGCGGGGTTTGGGCCGACGCACCGGGGACCTGGGGGAGCAGCGGCGGCGGCGGCGGCGGC
>NW_004567112.1:11550285-11570370 GCF_000260355.1 Condylura cristata | reverse complement strand
CCCTCTGGGCCCATCCGGAGCGTGGCGGCGCGGGCCCGCCCCCTCCCGGAGCCCCCCTCGGCTTAGCGGGGCGCGCGGGGCGCTCGCCAGCGGGGACGACAACATTTCATTTTTATTTAGGGGCGGAGTTGGCAAGGTGTGTTTCTGGCAGCACCGACATCCGGTGAGGAAGGTCGGCCCTCTCCCACCCCCCACCCCGCGCCTCTGTGGGGACCCCGAAGAGGCGCCCCGGGCCCTCTCCCGCGCCGGGCCCGCACGGGCCGGGGTCCGGGGTCCGGGTCGCGGGGGGGCGGGGGGGCGCCGGGAGCCGCCACTAGTCCGCGGCCCCGACCTGCGCCGACTTGGCCGCGTCTCTGGGGCGCGGGGTCCCTCTCTTCAGCTGTGGGAGGATGAAATGGGCCAGAGGAAACAAAGCCTGGAAGGGAGCCCCCTTTCTGTGAACGCTTGCGGCGGCGCCTGCAGTTGTCAGTGTGGTGCTGCGACGGGCTCGGGGAGGATCGGGGTGATTTCTGCAAGCGGCACCTCAAAACTGCCGCAGACGCCAGCTCGCGTCGCCCCTGCCCCCCGAGGGGAGCTGGCCGAGTGGCAGGGGACCAGCCACAGCGATTGAAAATGCGGCTTCGTGTGGAAAAAGAGAAGTTAGCGCCCGGTTTTCCCTTGGTGTGGAATGTTGGCGTTCTTGCGCGTGTGACACTTTAGGAAGGCGCCGCGCGCGTCCGCCTCGCCGGCGACCACGCAGCTGTGCGCCGAGCATCGTGGTGTTGGGCCCGCAGCCCGCCTTCACTGCAGGAGTAGGCAGTTCCCTCACTATCTCAGCAGGCAGCCTGGAATTGCCGCGAGTGGTTTTCTGTTGTCGTGAGCAGGAATCGCTGGGAGCGCACAAATAACTGACACTTGGCAGTTTTCTGTGTAATGATCGTGTTGGAATGCTTTTAGCTAATTTTAAGTTGCTAATTAGCTGCGATTGTCACCCTGGAACGAATACTTATCATCTTTTAGTTAACTTACGGCCTCATCTTGGCCCCAAAAATGTCAGCGTGGTTTAGGCGGTATCTTTTCTGGAAATCGATTGGAGGAGGGGTTCGGGAAGGGAGACCGTGACTCTTTTAAGGAATGTCTTGGCCATGAAATACTTCTGATTGCGGAGAAATGAAAACACTGTTAATTTCAGCCTTATTTTGTCTAACTGACAAAATGTATAATTTTTCTTACTGAAAGTTAATTTGTAGTTCAGTATTAAAGATGTGCAGCTAGTTAGATTTCTTTTTTTACTTTTAAGTTTTGGGGGGAAATCTTGAGGATTGTTAAGAGAGCCGAGGGGAAAACTCACTAGTTTGGAAAGTGAAATCTTGGACTAGGTCTTTACCCTTTTCTAAGCCCTTGCAAAATGTCTGTGTTGTTCGCAAGTGTGACTGAGTTCTTGATTGTGTTATCGTTATCTAAAGACACAGCACTTTTTTATTAATAAAATAAACTTGATAGGTTAAAGATGATAGTCATTAACTGATAATTTTCTTTCCCTAACTGAATGTCCTCAGTATAATAGATTTAAATCATTTTTAGTGTTTGGAAAGCAATATTTAAAAATTTGATGTAACAAATACCTTGAAAGAATCTTTTAGTAACAGTCTGTTAATACTAGAACAAAAACCTTCCTGTGATATATTTAAATCTTAAATTGAATTTGGCAAACAATACTGGATTTCAAAGGTCTGGGTTCTAGTCCTAATTCTTCCACCTAGCAGCTGTCTCCCCTTAGATTACCTGTTTTCTCTGATTTTGTTTTGCTATGCACACAGAGGTGTGTCCTCTTCAGGATGTTCTGAGGTACCTGAAATATGCATATACACTTTTTTTTTAATACAAAGGGTTTATGAATATCAGTTCTAATATTTTATTTCCTTTATTAACTACCTTCTGCAGAAAGTATTCTGTCACAGATTATATTTCCATCAAGAACAGAAAAAACTTTGTAATATAACTAAAAAACCCATGAGAGATATATGATATTGTCACTTCAGTGTGCAATTTGTGTACTGAAATGAAATACAGAGGGCATTTTCAGGAGTGGAAGACACTAAATACTTAGGATTGAAAATTATTTTTGTTTTTTATAGCTATATCTTTATGTAGAAACTTTAAAGATACTCCCCCCCCCAATCCAGAGTTGGTGGGAATTATGATATTGAAAGATACCTGTGTAGAATCACATGTCAGTTTATTCCAAATAGAATAAGAGAGTGATCTCACATATGCTAGCATCTCAGCCTTAAGGAATTTGCTATATTAAGTTTATAATTTCAGCATGTGTTTTTGCTTTATAAAATAGCTACATAAACTTATAAAATGTTAAAACTTATAAAATATTAAATTGCATATATTGAGGAATTAAAAAGTCATTTTTCTCCTGTAAGCCCCAAGAAGCATCATATCTCTATCTAAAATGAGATCTAACAATGTTATGCTATATGAAAAAGAAATACTTTCCCATCGTTTATTTACTAGGTATTTTAATTTATATATTTTATATCTTAAAAAGGAACACATTACTAGTGAAATGATTTTAACTGACTAGCAGTAATTATATATAACCTGTTTGAATTAAAAAATAAATACTCTAAACTAGTATTTTAAAAATATTTACAAAGGTATTCTGAAGTCATATTTGGTCCCATCTTTTTGGTAACAGTCTTATGAAAACATATGTTGATAATCTTTCAGATAACATTGGATTCACACCATTAATTAAATAAATGAAAGGTAGCTGATTTCATCAGAATCCTATAGCATTAATAATTTTTAAGCCATTTTGAAATCAAGGTCTAAAATATTGAGATATGATATCATTGCACATATTCCTTTCTGAAACAGGCAAGCTTTAAAAAAAAATGGGTTTTCCAACTTGTAAAGATAATACACTAATATATCTGCCTTTAAATATGTAGTGTGAAAAATGACCCAGTCATATATTCTTGACTAACCAAAACTGTGGTGTTTATATGTAGTTTTAAATTCTCGTAGTTCATTGGTAATGAACCAGTCAGTATTTATATATATCAGGTTATTCACAAGGTCTGTTATTCCTAAAAATTTTTGTAGCATGTGTGTATTCTTGAAATGAAATTGAAATGAACATGTATAGCAAATACATACTTTAGTAAAGCTATTTTTTGGACACAGATAAGCTTGTCCAGAAGATTGAAATCATATGTTAATGATAGTAAGCTATCTTTGAAAGCAAAGTGAAATATTTTAAAAATAGAATTTTGTGATTTTTTTTTTTGCAGTTTTTTTTTTTTTAACAAGTGTAATTGAATTTGCCTTAATGCAGTTTGGAAATGCTAAAATAATTTTTTCTTTTTTAAAGGGATAAATCCTAACAGAAGTATTCCATTTGGTAATTTAATCAGTGCAAGTGAAATTAAGAAACAATGGATGTAGAAAATGAGCAGATACTGAATGTAAATCCCACAGGTAAGTAATACAGATTTTAACTTAATATCTGTAATTTCACTGTATTGTGAACAAATTTTAGGCTGTACCAAATATTTAAAAAATATGATATATTTGTCTAAAAATCTATCTTATTCATGCTCTCAGATAATACATCATATTTTTAAAATCAAGTTTATGGTTCTTTTTACAGAAACTCATATGACATGTCCTTATTTTTTGCCCATTTCACATTACATATATTCTTATTTTCCATTATGTATGATAAATGTAGTACAGCAAGGAGAATAGTGAACATTACATTTTCATGTGAGTTAGTGATTGCTTCAATGAATGAAGTAAAGAAACTCAAGTGTGGGAAATTTCTTTAAAGTAAATGCTTTATTTCTCCAAGGTAGACTGAAAGCATTTTATTATACTTTTAAGTTCTTTATCTTCTGGGTGAATTTGGTTGTTAAACTTAGTTGTAGAATAGTGAAAGCAACATATTACAGATCAGTAATGTTCTCTTCAAGTCCCTCTCTGTCCCCGTGTCCTCCTTATTTGAAACTTGATCTTAATTTTTGATTTCTAGTCTTTCTCCTTTTAATCTTCTGTTTCTCTCTTTTCATTCACTTCCTTGTTTATCCTGTCAAGTACTTTGCTGTAATCTAGCTTTTATTTTCTATAGTTATAGTCATCTGAAATTCAAATGTGGGGTTGAATTCTGGCTTTAATACTTTTTAGATATGTAACTTCTTTATGAAAATCTTCTATCTGTAAAATGAGCATGAAAAAGCTTTGTAAGGATTAGAAACCTATATATAAAATGCCTAGCAAAGAACCTGTTAATCTAGTAGGTAACAGTAATGATCACAAAAAAGCATTACTAAAGGGTACAATATACTCTGCCATTGACAACTACTAGAAGTTATTATGATGATACACCAAACTCACCTTTGCTAATCTGGCTTCCTTTTCGAGTCTAAAAACTTTGAAGACATCATTTCATCCTTTACTCTGTTTAAAAACCCTTTATTTGTTAGCTTTCTTATTTATCCCCAAATTACTAACTCTTTGCCCTTTCCAGTTAGCTTATGACTGAATTGCTGTATAATTTCTAGTCTCCCACATTATTCTTTCTTTTTTTTTTTTAAAGATTTATTTATTTATGCATACAGAGCTGGGGTACAGGCCAGAGGTGCAGGGGCGGCGAGAGGCTTCACCAGAGAGAGTGGGGAACAGAACAGGCAGATTGACGAAGTACACTGCTGAGGGGAGCAGCGGGCGGGCCAGGAGAGGTCTGCCACGCCATGTGGTCTCCTCCGGGGCAGGCGGGAATCGAATTCATGTGCAAGTGGCTTTAGCTTCTCAATGCTGTGCTTTAACCCGCTGCGCCACCAGGGAGGGCCACATTATTCTTTCTTTTATTTTTAGAATATATTGTTTTCTTCTGCCAAATAAATCTCCATCATCTACCTGTGATATCAGATCTAAGCTCTGTAACCTTCTGAATGTGGGAGTGTTCAGCAGTTCTAGTAATTTAAGTAGCAACAAGATAATGAAGGGACTGTAATTTGCAAGGTAGTAACATTTTATTTGGCCTAGTGGGAATACCATTAAAGAGTTTTCAGTGAGGGGTTTGCTTTAGATAATCAGTCTGTTTGTAATTTAGAGAATGATTTGAAGACTGAAGCCAAGGACACTGAGATTAATGAAGTCATTTGACTCTAATGCTTTTGGTTTTTGATCACTACAATCTTCTTAATTTTTATTCTTTTTGTCAAGAATTGTAAAGATTCTAATATATCTTTTTATAAGTTTATTTAAAAAAACTTAACTTCAACATATATTAAACCCATGCCTGAAGACTGGATACATCCTAAGTACATTTAGGGATATTTAATAAAACTTTGAGAAGTTCAGTTGTGACTTGAGTTGTAATGAACAAAATGAGCTGTAATGAACAAAACTTTGGCTTGGGAATAGTTAACTCAGTAGCTTTCTGACTTGTAAAGTTTTCAGAGCAGAGCTAAAGTGTCTTCCTGTGATCTCCATGGTCATTTGTATTGATAGTGTGAAGATCCTCTGTTACATAGAACAGTACAGCAGGTCTTTTATTTTTTTTTTTTTAAGATTTATTTATGACTACAGAATTGGGGTACAGGCCAGAGGTGCAGGGGTGGTGAGAGGATTCATCAGAGACCGAGTGCGGAGCAGGTCGGGCATTGCTGAGGGGAACAGAGGGCGAGACAGGAGAGGTCTGTGGAAGCCATGTAGATCACCTTTGGGACCAAGGATTCAACTCTCACTGAAGGGGCTGTGGCTTGCCAGCAGTGCTGCGCTTAAAGCCCTGTTGTGCCATCAGGGAGAGCCCAGCAGGTCTTTTAATGCCACTTTGTTATAGCACTGATTTGAAAAACAAAACAACCCAGGTTGGCATTGAAGGAATAATGTGAATTGGGCACCTGCTTTAGCATATGTTATTTTCCTTAAAGTCAAGAGTTTCCAGGAACCAATCAGTTCTTTTAAGTGAGACTTACAATATGATCCTTTTGATATTTATGACTTACTTGGAAAAGTACGACTGCTATGTAAGAAATAAAGCAATTTTCTTGATGTGGCAAATGAGTGGTATGTGGTGTGCATGTTACTGTGGCTAACTTGTTAGGAAAGTTTTAGTGGAGGGAATAGTACTTAACGCTAAAGGATTTTGATAACTGAAAAGAGCAGCGAGGAAGACATTCTGATCTAAAGAGGGTACAACTGGCAATTCCAAATACATTATTGACTTTCAGGGGATAATGTACAAGTCTTACAAAAGCCAGATGATTTTCAGAGTCAAATTGGAGAGGTGAGCTAGGATTTTGAGGTCACAACTTTGAGCACAAGCTTTACCTTAAAAGCAGTGCTGCATCAGTAGTTCAGTAATCCTATGTGTTGACTTATTTGCCAAAAGCCGTTCATGCTTGTTGGATTAGTAGTGATTCTTAAAATCTATAATCATGAGGTATTGGATTGATTATTTAAACACTTTCAGCCTTAGTTTCCATTTTTGTATAAATGATATGAAAAATAGCTCTCAGGCTTGTGGTAAATGACAAGGTGTGTGCACTGTAGTGGCTGATAAATAATAGTAGGTGTTCTGTAAATATTAGTTTATCTACCTTCTTTTAAGATTTGTTGTCTTAATATCTCCAATTGCTTAACTCTCTTAGGTCACAAAATCGAATGTTGTGTTTGTATTAATATAGATTTTATGACTTAAATACATGTGTTTATAATAACAAAGATTTTGTTATTTAAATATGTGAGATAATATGTTTTCATAAAGGTTATTAAAATTTACTGGTTTACTTTCCATGAAAATTCAAGAAGTAGTCCTGTTTAGTTGTCATTTATTAGGTTGAACCAATAGAAATTACCAAAGTGTAATTTCTGTTATGGATGCACAAAAATGGCAATTTCATATGATGAACTATGACCATAGTGAGTCTAATGGTAGATGGTTTAAATACTTGCATGAATTTTTTTTTCTTTATTTTCCTCTTTAAGATCCTGATAATTTAAGTGACTCTCTCTTTTCTGGTGATGAAGAAAATGCTGGGACTGAGGAAATAAAGAATGAAATAAATGGAAATTGGATTTCAGCATCCTCCATTAACGAAGCTAGAATTAATGCCAAGGCAAAAAGGCGACTACGGAAAAACTCATCCCGGGACTCTGGCAGAGGGGATTCAGTCAGTGATAATGGAAGTGAAGCCCTTAGAAGTGGTGTAACTGTACCAACCAGTCCCAAGGGAAGGTTGCTGGATAGACGATCCAGATCCGGGAAAGGAAGGGGACTACCCAAGAAAGGTTGGTATATATACCACATCCAAAGACACAGATAGAGGGGCCTCCCTGGTGGTGCAGGGGGTTAAAACACATCACTGTGAGGCTATTTGCAGCCACTGAAGCATGAGTTTGATCCCCGGCCAGGGAGCTGACCCACATGGCACAGCAGACCTCTCCTGTCTCTCCCTCTGCTCCCTTCAGCAGTGTGTTTCAGTTATTCTGCCTCTTTTGTTCCCTATTCTGTCTCTAGCGAATCCTCTCATGCCCCAGACCACTGGCCTACAACCCAGCCATCATATGCATAAATAAATAAATTTTTAAAAAGAAAACAGCAAAGACACAGATAGAAATAAGTATTATCTGGTTCTTATACTAAAATTTCTGTGTCTTAGGAGTGAGAGACATTTAAACAATAATAATGTAAGATTTTGTGCTTGTATATGTTTTTACATAGTAACCTGAGGATCATCCCACTTTTTAGTTGAGCCTTTTTTCTTATTTGAATATCTTTAGTTTTCTTGAACAGAATTCTGTCTATTATTTCCAGCAAAATACACACCAGTGTTTTTCATAGTTATAAATTGTGTGTCTCACTTGGCTTGAAACAAGTAAAATCAGAAAATTTTATCTATTAGCTACGTGTATTAGTAAGAATACATGATAATGAGCCTTCCTGGTGGTGCGGAGGGTTAAGTCTCAGCACTATGAAGCTATCTACCACCACTGTAGCATGAATTCAATCCCCAGCCAGAGAGCTGACCCACAGGCACAGCAGACCTCTCCTGCCCGCTGCTCTCCTCAGCAGTGTATTTCAGTGGATCTGCTTGTTTTGCTCCCCACTCTGTGTCTGGTGAGTGCTATTACTCCCTGCACCTCTGGCCTACACCCCATTCTTGTATGCATAAATAAATAAATCTTTTTTTAAAAAGTCCCTTAAAAGTTAAAAAAAGAATACATGATGAGTAATAAATTTGATTGGCTGTATCTGGATCAGAATTTTAATGATCTGTTTCTGAGTTCACTTTAGCTCTGTTTATTTCGGTTACTGGGTGACTGAAGTGGATTGATCTATTTTAATCTGTTCTCTATTGCCTAGAGAAGTGATTAGCAATGTTGGTGTTTAAATATTTGTTGAATGGTGAGTATATCAGCTTCTGTTTGTAGTAGAATTTTGATACAATTTGGAGATTTCACCCACTTCTGAATGGTGGGAGCTCTAATTTATAGCCTAGGATTTTTGCAAACTTTTTTGTGAACTGTCGAAAGTTGTTATTCTTACTGAGTCTCTATAGCTGTTGACTGAATCAAAATTAAACCAGGTTGCCAGATTTGGTTCTGCTCTGGTAGCAAGGATTATGCTCTAGGTATAAAAGAAAACTTCTGATAAAATATTGATAATATACCATAAACTTTGAAAGTTAGAATTGTTAAGCTTCTGTTTGTTGGTTTGTAGCTAGTAGAGAAAATTATCAGTGAAGTTAATGATTAAATAGCAATTAGTTATTTGTAGCATTGCTAATTGCAAAGTATAGTTTACTATATACTTTTTTTAAAAGTTTTTTTTTTTTTAAGATTTATTTATTCATACAGAACTGGGGTACAGGCCAGAGATGCGGAGAGTGAGAGGATTCACCAGAGACAGAGTGGGGAGCAGAACAGGCAGATCAATGAAGTACACTGCTGAGGGAGCAGCGGGCTGGTCAGGAGAGGTCTGCTGCACCACATGGATCTCCCCCGGGGCAGGCAGGGATTGAACTCATGCTGAAGTGGCTTAAGCTTCTTAGTGCAGTGCTTTAACCCGCTGCGCCACCAGGGAGGGCCTACTATATACTTTTATATCTAACTAGAGTATTTGATTTTAAATCATTTGATGGTGGCCACTGTGTTTCTTTATTAAGTAGTGTCTCCCTTTTTTGAGTTTTCTATGCTATATCATACTGGTTCAACATTATTTCTGTTTTTTTTGTTATTCTAAGAAAAGTCAGCTAAAATTTGGAGTTCAATCGTAGTGTCACCTTCTTTGGGCCTCTGATACAACTATTTCTTAATCTCTTGTTTTATTTTAATTTTAAACTCTGGCCTTTACATTTTAACTTTATAGGCTATTTCAACTCAGTGCTTTAGGACCTGCTTATAAAATGTAATCAGCATTGAAAAAGCAGTGATCTAAATAAAATGAGGTTTAAAATGAGACTCAACTGGGAAAAAAATAGCATGGAAATTAAAATGCAGTTTTTTAACTATTGTCTAGTCTGTGAACATCTAGAAATATTTCAGATTTCAATTAAACTTAAAATTTATGAACTATGAACTTTGTATTCCTTTATCAATTCTAATCTTTTTTTTTTAGGTGGTGCAGGAGGCAAAGGTGTATGGGGTACACCTGGACAGGTATATGATGTGGAGGAAGTGGATGTGAAAGATCCTAACTATGATGATGACCAGGTACCGATGTTTTACTTTTTTTTAAGTTCACAGTTAAAATGCTTATAAACTATTTTAACCTCATGTTGACAATTTGCTCACACATTGGTAAAAATACATATTCTATACTTGTGAAATCATATAGATGGTATGTATGTATTAACATAGGTACCAGTTTATATATGTGTGTATCTGTCTAATGCATATATTCAGTATTTTTAGATTGTTAGGTTAATTTTGGATAAGAAAACAAGTTAACTGATAGTAATGCATGTATAATTTTCACTTGGTTTCTGAAATAAAAAGTAGGTCTTTACAAACTTATTTCAGGATATCAAGTTCATCATTTTTTGATGAATTGTTGAATTAATGTATGTTTCTTGCTATGATAATGGTAGTTGAAAAGAATATTCTTTTGAACATCATAAAAGTATAGATATAAAATTTCTCTTAAATAATTGCTTTTTAGGATGGTAATTGTAAGCTAAATTTTATTTTTGGAACATCTGGATCTTTTTTTAAGAGATGATGCTGAGAACACACATTTTTAATGGATTTTATAATGAATTTTTGTATATTTATCTTAAAGATTTTATTTTATTTATACTTAGAAGAATTGGGTGTAAACTGAGGTGTGGAGGTGTGAGGGGATTCACCAGAAATAGAGTGGGGAAAAGAACAGATGGGGAGCAGTGGCCAAGACAGAAGAGGTCCTCTGTTGAATTCAGGCCACAGTCTCAGTGCTGAGACTTAACCCCTATGCCATCAGGGAGGCCCCCTATATTTATCTTTTTAATGGGAAATTTCCAACTTACACAAAAGTAGAATAGTACGATGACATCACTGGTACTCATTTCTCAGCTTTACCAAATTCAGTAATTGATAGCTTATGGCTGATCTTGTTTCTTCCTGTGCTTTTCCTGTTTTGGTCTCCCCCAACCCACTATTCTCCTGGTTCTTTGGATTATAAGACTAATCATAAAGGCTTTGGTTTCTGCTTCATTTTTCTTTTTAAAGGGAAAATTTAATGAATTACTAGGTATGATAGCCAACTTAAAGCTTTTTGTCATTGAGGGACTGAGATACAATTAATGGAGGATAATGGGGGGCTGGGATTAAGTCATACATTTGCTGTGGCTAATGGTTCTAATCTGTATTGATTTACTTTATTCAGATTTTGTGAAAGAACAGTGGCACTGATTATATTTTTGTATAAATGATCTAAGTGTAGCATCTCTATTTTGGTTTGATTGGGAATTATGAACCAGTTGGAATGTAAAATTATAAAACAATTTAAATTTATCTGAATGTTCTACTCTTTTTCCTCCTTCCCTTCCCAGGAGAACTGTGTTTATGAAACTGTAGTTTTGCCTTTGGATGAAACGGCATTTGAGAAGACTTTGACACCAATCATACAGGAATATTTTGAGCATGGAGATACTAATGAAGTAGCGGTAGGTTTAAAGTTGCAAGTCTGATTTATTAAAAGCAAACATATATCTAGAATGATCTTGGAACAATTGATGTATGTAAGCATTTTCTTTTGCATAAATGAATTTCTAAAGAAATGAAGCAAAATTTCAGGCCTGTTTTTACCTATTTGGCATCTGATGCAGGCTATGTGCCAATTGTTTCACTAAAAAATGGCACAACAGAATATTCTTACAACATTTTTATAATCGATAGCTTATAAAATACAATTTTAACAATTTCAAGTCACATAAGGACTTCTGGAATCTCTTAGAAACTTTGCTTAAGAAATACCTCAAGCTGCTAAACATGGAGCTTCCATATGACCTAGCAATCCCATTCCTAGGTATCTACCTAAAAGACACAAAAAACACTGATTCAAAAAGACACCTGCACCCCCATGTTTATTGCTGCTTTATTTACAATAGGAAAGACATGGAATCAACCCAAATGCCCAAAAGTAGATGACTGGATTCAAAAGAGGTGGTACATATACACAATGGAATATTACTCAGCAATCAAAAAGATAAACTCATGCCTTTTGCAGCAACATGGATGGAGCTGGAAGGGATCATGTTAGTGAAATAAGCCAGAAAGAAAAGAAAAATACTGGATGGTTTCACCCATAGCAGGAGCATAAAGGACCAGGGGGAAATAGAATGAGCAACTATATACCAGAGACATATTATGGGGGTAGAGTGAGGAATGGGATAAAAAATGGGGTTGGTTGGAGGGGAAGCCCTCTGGACTATGGTGATGGCACATGGGTGATTTGGTGATGGGAAGCCCACGGGGATTACAACTGAGATGGAAAAAGGCACAAAATGATGTAAAAATAAACTATTATATTAAAATAATAATAATAAAACAGGAAAAAAAATGATGTGAAATAGTCTGTTACAAAAGAAGAATTTATGTCCTGTGAGGTGAGACTATTGAAATCCTCTTATCTACTTAGCACAATACCAGTGGTATTGTATATTAAGTGTATTAAGTAGTATTGTATGAGCAAAGTTTTATGGAAGTATGAAATAAAGAATAATAATGATTCTGAGACAAAGTGGTTTAAAGAGATTTGCCAGAAATATCGCGTTTAATGGCAGTGAGTTAATGGTTTTAAGCACAGTCCAGGAACATGAAATTACATGGAAAGAGGACACCTGTTAGGTGGCTATGAAAATAGTTTTGGCACCTTACTAGAATATGACATAATAAAATATTCTAAGAAAACTTTCATTAGGCAGATATTCTTAAGTAACAGAGGTAGAATTTAGCTCCTAGGATCACACATATATTCCACTTTCAGCTTGGCCATTCCAGCTGTATTCCCTTGGCAATTTTTCTGTGCTCTGGGTATGATGAGTATGATGTTACTACCTCATTGAAAGAGTTGTTTTAAATATTAGATAAGATAATATAAAATAAATTGATATAATAGCTGATAGATTATAAGTGATCAGTAAACATTAGCTGCTGCTGCTGTTATATTTTCAATAGGGAATTTTAACTGTATCCCCATATTTATAATGATTCCACTTAAAAAATGGTCTGAGTTCTTATTTTAAACTTTATGTTAAAGTATAAATAACTGTCTGTGAAGAGGAAGGTTTGAAGAGAAATTGAGTATAAACAGTTATGATAATGTTAACTGAGTCACTCGAAAGTACTCATAAAGCATTCCTAGGAATAATTAAAGAAGAGGATTAGTTAATGCCTAACCCCAAATTAACACTATTATGTTTAATAAATTAGTTTAGGTAAAATTCACATTCCTTAGTTTAGTGATGTTCATAGTTAAAACTTGGCATAGTTGATTAAAATTTATATGCAGCAAAAACATGCTTTTCTAGTTGCTTCCAAAGAGAGAGAGGTGAAGATACATGGACAAAATCTTGATTTTTTTTTTTTAAAGTATATTGAATTATGACAATGACATGCTTTTTTAAAATAGGAAATGCTGAGAGATTTAAATCTTGGTGAAATGAAGAGTGGAGTACCAGTACTGGCCGTGTCCTTGGCATTGGAGGGAAAGGCCAGTCATAGAGAAATGACATCTAAGCTCCTTTCTGACCTTTGTGGGACAGTAATGAGCACAAATGATGTGGAAAAGTCATTTGATAAATTGTTGAAAGAGCTACCTGAGTTAGCATTGGATACTCCCAGAGCACCACAGGTTCGTATGATTCTTCAGAATTTTTGTTCGTTCTCTCTCCCTTTACTCTTCCAATTATAGAAATAGTACACATGCTCGCAGGAAATTTTAATACGTGAGGAAGAAAACAATGGCTCATATTTTCTACAACACAAAATAGCCCTCTAACATTTTAGTGTATTTTTCTCTAATTCTTCATGTATTCCCCAAACCATAACTTATATCCTACCACCCCCAACCTCCATTCTGTAGATTTTTTAGGTCATAGTTTTTTGCCACTTGTATTCTCTTTTATGTGTAGGGGAGATGTTTTATAAAGTACGATTTTAAAAATGTTAGGTTGTTAGAACTGAGCACTCAATGTGCTTGACTAATGTTTATTATAAAAATAATAATAAATAAGATTATTCCCTTTTGTGGTTTGTGGGAAAATAATTAGAAAATTCACGAATATGCTTCCATGTAGATTGTCCTCAGAGCCTTACAATTTTATTAGCTTTAATATCTGCTGACACTATTACTTTCTAGTTTGACATTGAAAATGTGAACTCATTGCTCTTCACTTGAGCATTGTGTTTAAAATTTTTAATTAAGGTAGGAGTGCTTTATTTAATATTAACTTAGGGATAGTGAATAGGTAGGTTAATTCTGAAACGCTCTTTGTATTATATTTATCTGTGATAGACAGTCAGGTTGATATTGAGCTGGGATTCAGACATGGACTGTTTTTTGAATCCCAGGACATGTACTTAGAAAAATGACTCTGCAAGGTCATATTCATTACAGAAATTTTTAAAAAGTAAGAACCAGAAAGGAATAAAAGAATGAATTAACTGTAAACATTTTGGTGTGACATCTTCCATTCTACTTCTGTTTTAACGAAAAATGGAATATTATGTGATCCTTTGTGAACTTGTTTTTTCCTATACCATAAAATGGTAGACATCTATCCATGTAGTGGAGTTTTATGTATGTACCATTTAACCACATCTTCGTTATTAGAAACTAAGGTTGTTTCCAGTTTTTATAAGAAATAGTGCTATGCACTTGCTTTCAAATAAGTTCCTATAATAATTTTTTGAGAAAAACTGACTTTTTTTTTTCTAGACAAGAGGTTTCTCTTTACTTAAGTCATTGATTTAGTATTTTTGATCATGTATTATGTTTCAGACAGTATTCAAGTACTGAGCAAAACAGATGTGGCCTCCTCCCACTGATAGCACTTAATTTGAAAGTTAAAATGTTGGAATAGGTGCTGAATAGATGTTTCTAAAAAATGTTCCAGCATGTTTTCATTATTAACTGTGTACTTCAATCATTCTTCATCATTTATGTAGAAATTGTGTCCTGTAAAAGTTTGTTTTAGATTATTTTATATAGTTTTTTTTTTCTTATTATAGTTGGTGGGCCAGTTTATTGCTAGAGCTGTTGGAGATGGAATTTTATGTAATACCTATATTGATAGTTACAAAGGAACTGTAGATTGTATACAGGCTAGGTAAGTAAATTAATTTTCCTACTAAGAATTCACGGTGGGAAAAATTAACAGCATTCTGTTGAAGTGATAGATTCATTGAGATGCTGTAGATATCCACTGGTCATTTGTGTTTATTTGCTACTGTTAACATTGAGAGATTATTGGCGTGATTTATCAGGAAGAGTATAATGCAGTTGTTTTGACTTTTAGCTAAACTTCTCTTTGGGACGCTATTTCCGTATTTATTTTTTGATTCTGTGTTTATTTTTTTCTAGTTTCCCAAGTAGTGTCTTTATGTATTAAATTTTTTTTAACCAAATAGGTCTTTATGTATTTAAAATTTTTAAACCAAGGTTTATACCAAGGTAATATTGGTTTACAACACTGTATGTGATTCATAGAATCACATGCTTGTCACCACACCATGATCTTCACCAAGGTACCCTCAGCCTCCTCACTTATAATATGAAAGGACAACTTGGATGTTTTTTGAGGTCCTTTCAGGTTTTACAATTCTCTAGTGATTGAATACTCTGGTAGGATTGACAACATTAACAAAAAACTGCATTTATGATTTTATATTTGTTGTAGAAATTGTGGCTAGGAAATAATGTTTTTCATTCTTTGGTATAGTTAATTATAAGGAAATGTGATATTTGGGAGTTATGCTATGTGATTTTTCATAGTTTCCTAGTTAAAGTAAAATGAAAAGCAATTTTTTTGCTCCCAGTTTTTAAATTTTACAAAATAGTTTTTAAAGAGACTTAAATTTTAGGTTACTTTTATGATACATGACCACTTTTAGTACATTTTTCTCCTAATTTTATCCATAATTTGGTCAATCTTAAGCATACCTGTCAAAATTAATCTCAATTTTTTTTTAGAGCTGCTCTAGACAAGGCAACTGTGCTCCTGAGCATGTCAAAAGGAAGAAAGCGCAAGGATAGTGTGTGGGGTTCTGGAGGTGGACAGCAGTCAGTTAATCACCTTGTTAAAGAGGTAATTATTGAATATTATCATTATCTGTATATTTTCCAAGAGAAATGAACTGTTCTTTAGTTTTAACTGGTATTTTTGTGGTCAGAAATAAAGTTCAGTCATAACTAGGGGTGGAAAATTGCATTACCTATGTATATTTTATATTTGGCTTTATACCCCTTTGCTGTAAATATGTAATTGTTATCATACACAAGAAGGTATGAACTGCAAAGGAAGGTATTTTAAACTTTTTAAATGCCATTAAAATAATACTATTTTGTAGTTTTGTAGTTTTTCAGTAAATACCCATTTTTAGGTGAGCAATTTTAAACTGAGGTTACAAATTATGAATTGTGAACACAAATAGATTGGGTTAGTAGATTTTTTTCCTTAGTAAAGTGATAACTGTATAGTAAGAAGAAAAAATGTGCTTACTCTTCCCATTTTGCATATATTGTAGCAAATTTGAAGATTTATGGATCATGTTGTGCTGTTGAATTTTGAGTATAATCTTTTTATGTGACTATAGTTTTGGCACTTAATATTTTGATAATATGTATACCTAGTTCAAATGTTAAGGAGTTTAAAATGTAGAGAGCTTGCATGATTTTTGGTTTTATACCTGTTAAGATAGTGTTTGTAATGTCCTGATTACAGACCTGTTTTTGTAAAAGTTAGGATGTTGTTATAAACATTGGGGAATAAAAATAGTCAAGATGCCAGGGTAGTTAGGGAAGAAAAAGAAATAAAAGGGCTTTAGGTTGGAAAAGAAGTAGGCAATAAGCTGTATTCCATATTATGTGATCTGTATACAGAAATTCTGAATCCCCAAAACAAAAACCAAACTATTAGCTAATAATAGCTAATAACTGTTAGCTAATAACAGTTGCAAGATACAAGGTCAATATACTAACTTTAATTCTGTTTCTATACATCAGTCAAGAATGACCTGAAATAGAAATTAACAGTTGCATTTATAATAGTAAAATACTTAGAGACATATTTAACATAGAAGTTTAAGTCTTATACATTGGAAACAATGAAGACATTGAAAAATGAAAACCCTAAATAAATAGGAAGATGCTTCATGTTTATGGATTAGAGACAATATTGTTAAAATGGTAATACTCCCTAAAATTATTTTGAGAAACTGCCAAATGTTTTATGGTATGTGAGTTATCGCAACCAAAAAATGGTCAAGATAAATATTGTAATAAATGAGTTTGAGATTGACATTATTTGGCTACTCATTTGCACAGACATAGATCATGGTTAGAAATATGTACTTGTATTTATAATTTATCACTCTCAGAAATGCATGTTACCTAATGGAAAACACTTACTTTAAAAATTATTTATATATGTATTTTACATCATCGTTCATTTTTGCTCAATGTATGTATATATGCTTTCTCCTATTTCTTCTATTCCCTGTAAAATCCCACCACCAATTCACCCGTGAACCATCACCAGAGTACCTCATGTTCTTCTTCTCTCCTATTTTGATCCCTCTTCCTCCTTCCTTGCAGAGTGTCTCTGATTTATGGTTGTCTGCTAATTTTTTTTTAATTTATTATAATTTTTTCCCTGATCTCTTATTTGATCCCCTAAATTCCTCCTGTACGTGAAACCATTCAGTATTTTTATTTTTCCTCTTGGCTTATTTCACTATACTATTTAAATGTTTAAGTTACATAACAAAGTTAAAAACTGAGGGATATAACTTAATATATTTATAAAGTGAAAAAACATCATTCAAATGCCATACATTTACATTATTTAATGATGAATTACTCACCATGATGTAATCTATCATATTTCACTTATGTTTTATGAAAAAACTTTATAGAAATTGGAAGTAGAAGATACTTAAGATTATTTTGTCCAGTCAGCATTCATTGAGAGTCTACTAGGTAAAAAGTGTTTTTTTTTTTTTAAGACTTTTTTTTTTAAGATTCATTTATTTCATACAGAACCGGGGTACAGGCCAGAGGTGCAGGGGTGGTGAGAGGATTCACCAGAGACAGAGTGGGGAGCAGAACAGGCAGATTGACGGGAAGTACACTGCTGAGGGGAGCAGTGGGCGGGTCAGGAGAGGTCTGCTGTGCCATGTGGTCACCTCCGGGGCAGGCGGGGATCTAACTCATGCTGAAGTGGCTTTAGCTTCTTAGTGCTGCGCTTCAACCCACTGTGCCACCAGGGAGGGCCCTAAAAAGTGTTTCTAACAAGTGGTGTATAGGAAGAACATATCTAGATGAAATTTTTGTGCTGAACAATTTTTTTTTCACTTTTTATTTGAAGCCATAGGTGTTATTATACAAATTGGAACAAAAAGGGATTTGTGTCTTGCTGTAATTGGAAGCTGAAATTATTCATGAATGTTTTAGATAGTGGGTTTCAAATGCAGGTGCATATAGAGAAAAGAGAAATTATATGGTACTCTTTGCCCTGTCTAGTAAAGCCCCATTGTCATTACTCAACTTTTTTGGTTTCCCACGCAATTTGTGCCATATTAAAAATTCATTTTGAGACTTTCAGTTAGTGCCCTCTAGTGGTATTTAAGATCCATTATTTTACAATGCACTTTGAAGAACATGATTACAACTCAGGCCTGAAGTCTACTTATAGATCTCGGTGATAATATTAAGACACACCAAGCCACTGACCATTTACTATTTAAGTATGTACTTTTTGATTATGAAAAGATTGTATTATGATAGTGATACGCCGTGGTAGACATACGGCATCTAAGAAGACAGATGTTTGTGACCTGCAATTTCATCATGTACTTAAGTACTTTTTTAAAAATAAGGAATTCTAACACATCTCAATTTCTAAATCAAATAGATTGATATGCTGCTGAAAGAGTATTTACTCTCTGGAGACATAGCTGAAGCTGAACATTGCCTTAAGGAACTGGAAGTACCTCATTTTCACCATGAGCTTGTATATGAAGTAAGATTACTTTGATATTCCAGAGAGAATTACTGAGTGTTCTTTTTTGCACACAGTGACCTAATAATTCTTTAATAATATACATCTTTTTCCTTTTAAAAAATTTAATGTTATGGGATAAACTTCTTTCAAATTTTTATAAAGATTATAGTTGCATATTAGGTAAAAGAGATTTCAAACATTTTAGGAGCAGTTTTTTGTATGAATTAATGACCCCAAATTCATTCATTCAATTTTTAGGCCATTGTAATGGTTTTAGAGTCAACTGGAGAAAGTACATTTAAGATGATTTTGCATTTATTAAACTCCCTTTGGAAGTCTTCTGCCATTACTCTAGACCAAATGAAGAGAGTAAGTAATACTATTTTGAACACTTTTTGGCTTCTGTCTTTAAATGTTTGATTGAATAAAGATTATGAGTTGTAAATAATAGTTGTATTTAGGTATTTTATAATACGAGTACTATTAGTAGTGGTATGTGTGTAGCTTTTCTTTTTTATGGTAATGTTTGAATCTCTTGTAGCTACTTCTTAGAAAGTAACATTTCAGCTACATTTTACCTGTATATATTTTTTAAAGATTTACTTATTCATGCTTACAGAACTGGGTTACAGGCCAGAAGTGCAGTGATAGAGTTCACCAGAGACAGAATGGGGAGCAGAACAGGCAGATTGGCGAAGTGCGCTGAGGAGAGCAGGGGCGGGTCAGGAGAGGCCTGCCAGGCTGTGGCCAGGGATCAAACTTGCGCTGTAGTGGCTGTCGTAGCCACTCTGCAGCTTCATAGTGCTTGAGCTTGAATCTGTTGCACCACCAAGAGGACCCCACCTTTTACTTGTGTTTTAAAGTATGTGGTTGTATGTTCTTCCTCACGGATTCTGTCTCTAAGATAGGAAAGTTATATTTTATAGCTAGAGAGAAACATGAACTTTTAACAAATTATATGCTTTAACTTCTATTTTAATTTGTTTGCATTGGTAAAGTTAAAAAAGTTATTTTAAGTATCTAGAGGAATAGATGGGAAGAAATATATCCAATATGTGTGCCTGAACTCTTTCTGGAGAACAGATTTAAAGAAAACACTCTGCTACTTATACTTCTAATTATCATGACTTCTAATTATTATGAACCTTTGGCCTCTGCTATAACTTGATAAAAGCAATGGGTTGGTATTATGTGTTTTATGTGGGCAATAATTCCTAATCTAATTCAATTATTTTAGGGTTATGAGAGAATTTACAATGAAATTCCGGACATTAACCTGGATGTTCCACATTCTTACTCTGTGCTTGAGCGGTTTGTAGAGGAATGTTTTCAAGCTGGAATAATTTCCAAACAACTTAGAGATCTTTGTCCTTCAAGG
>NW_004567112.1:11534826-11548459 GCF_000260355.1 Condylura cristata | reverse complement strand
TTTTAGATCTCAGATCTCACAAGATTATATTTATCTGCATTGTAAGTGTTGTTAAAATGGGTTTTTTTTTTTTTTTTTTTTTTTTTTTTTTTTTTTTTTTTTTTTTTTTTTGGAATACAGAACGGGGGAATAGAAAAGTAACCACTTCTTAAGTGGAATATTCTCATAAGCTACCTTTTGTAAGTGCCATGTTTATGACCTAATCATTCCAAGTTTTGCATCGATGTCTGACTGCCACCCTTCTTTCAAGGACAGTGTTTTTGTAGTAAAATCACTGGTTTATACAAAGCTTTATTTAGGGGGTAAAGTTAAGCTGCTAAAACCCCATGTTGGCTGCTGCTGTTGAAATACTGTGCTTTGGGAGTAAAAAAAAGTTATTTCTTTGTCTTAAAGAATTTTAAGAAAACGAGTTAGTCATGAAACTTATCTTTCCAGGGAACATATTGATTAGTCTTAAAGACTAATCAGTTAAATAAAATGGTGGCTGGAACATCTATTTTTCTACAAACTGGAAAAGTGAAACCTGGTTCTAGAAGAATGTATGACAAAAATAAAACATGTGAAGCAGTGTTGATTCTTTATTGGGAGTATATTTATTTTAGATCACCTAAACTTTTTTCTACTTAGCATACTTTAAATCACACTGGAACTAGTGAATTTAAGCTTTGTTCCTTGTAAACTTTCAAATCAAAAGTACAATATAATACTAAGGAAAATGAATGTACACTTGTTTTTTGATCTAACCTAGAGCTTAATTTCTAAAATACACATAACACCGTCATCCTTAAATTCTGTAACAGAATGTTATAAAGAGTATTCTTCAAAGGTTTGAAGTTTTATATTATCCAGTGTCTGAGAAAGAAGTAGCTACCACTATAACATTTATCTAAGTGATCACCTTTCTAAACTGTTTGGCATGCAGACCCTAATTTACTCAGCAAGGCCTCAAGATTTATGTCAATGTAAATTGTCTAGAATTGACTGCAGCAAACCAAGCAAGAGACATATTCAGAATTTACAAAGGTATACTTAGGAACATATCTATACAGATTTAGGTAGATTTTTATACCTAGAATTCCAAATTAAATGTTCATATTCATATCACTTTACATTTTCAGGGCTGTAGTTGATACCTGAAAAAGTATTAATTACTAAGTCCTTAAAATCAGTATAACAGTGTTATGATCAATTGATCAGGCAATATAGCATTAAATGTGACATGACACAAAATTCATGAAAAAGTTTTAAAAATTTTACATAAGAATGTATCTTTGAATTCAGTTTTTAGTAAGTATGTAGTCTCTCTGAATATCAAAGTTGCTTTTAGTCATTTGGGCCTATTTATAAAACTGGTAGGAACGGCATAGTGATGAGTAATATGCAATTCTAATAGTGGGTTTTAAAAAATTGGGGTTCAAGCTTTTTAAATTGCTTGTGTTCATGCAAATCACAATGCTTAAATCCACAATACAAGTTTTATTAATCTTGGGTGTTCTTACATTTATATGAATACTTTCAGTTTTATTACACACATACTTTCAGCATACAGATGCAGATTATTTTCTAGCTATTAATCAGTAATAGGAGTTCTGTAGAAGTAAGTTATTCAGTGAGTTACTTGCTGCTGCTTTTCTGCCATTTCTTGTTGACGAATTGTATCTTGTGCTGCTTGCTGCATTTTCTCCAGCTTTTCCAGAGTCAGAGATTTTAAGGGTAAAAGTTTAGGCTTACACAGGACCATTGTGCTTATATCCTCCATAGACAACTGCCCTAAGTTTAAAAAGAAGAAAGAATGAATTTGCATGAGATAGCCCTGTTGTTTGGTGGTCTAGATTTGCAGCTAGAACAAGTCTAAAAACTTTTGATTTTCTGAAAACAATTCCATGTTCTCATTTTACTATGCAAAAGTTCTGCAATATAAAATGTATGAAAGCAGCACTTAATGCTAGGGAGTTGATGAGGAAGACAAGTTTTGAACTTTTGTAAGAGTCTTAAGCATGAGCCAAGCTAGCATGAGCCAACTTGTGGGGTCAAAAGTTCAATTTAAAAATATTTGGAAAGAATACATATTGCATAAAAATACTTAGAAAATATGATAGTTAACATAAGTATTCAAGTTACCTTAAATTATAATTCTAATTACTGAAAATTTTAATGGAAAATTTCATATTATAATTTACAGTTGAGTAACAGGATTCTAGGCTTAAGAAACTGCATCAATCATTGTACAAGGAAGAAAATGTGACTACCTCACAACCTACTCATGAAAGCAACACAGTAAAAGTGGACAGTAAATGTGGCATGTAGAACACAAAGTAGTTTAAGGTGTTCAGCTATGATGCTGCTATGTAACTCTGCCTGTTAACTCTAAGTCCCTATCAAAGTATTTTGGATTTAGGTACCTTGTTTTGGAAGAACTTCCCGGAACACTGACTTCACTTCTGCCATATCTGAATTTGGACACAGGTTTTTTCCTTCAATGAAAAAACAGTTACTCAAAAATGAATTTCCAAAGCACATTGCCTGAGAAATTTTCATTATAGATTAAGAAGTAAAAGCACCAATTCCTATAGAAGATGAGCTTGTATGTGCAAGACCCTGTCTTTGCATAAATTTATGGATCTTCATTGAAACAAACAGATTGTTCATATAAACATACAGATCTTGACAACTTTAATTAATCAATAGTGTTAATTGGAAAGCTGGGTGTTCTAAAGTTTTTCCATCTCAGTGAGGGCTGGAGTTCAGACAATTACCAAATAGGTTACAGCTGAGGAAAAACGGCATTTATGTGCAGCCATTTAGGATGGTGAAAGCATCTCTTCTGAATGGTGGGTTAAGAAGTAAAAAGCATGGCCATTTGGGAGGTGGAGTATGGCAGGCAGGCAGGGAAAGGAGGAGGTGGTAAGTAAACATTTCCTAACAGTTCCACTTCTCTCCATAGCCAATAGCTGTTTTCTGTAATCTCTTTGTTACAATGATAAGCATTCTAAGTCCACTCACTGGCTGTACACAGCTGCCATTTACAAAAAAGGCACAAAAACAGGTAAGAAATGAGGTGCGCTCTCAGTTTACTTTTTCTTTACTATGGAAATATACACTAATATGTCAGTGAATTCTGTCATCAGAATATCTTGTTACGAATATTCTAGGCATATTTGGCACCTCTGGCTGATGCTATTTGTTCTCAGTGTTCTATCCCAGGTTATTGCTATGCTGTGTATTCAAGGTGTTCTGAACTGTAATTGGAAGCAAAATCCTATTCCAAATACAGATGCTTCTCAGACAGTCCCACCCATTTTGTGAGATTTCATCATACTGATGCAACCTTACCATGTGTTTTTTTTTCCTACATCACCACTACTACAGATTTATTATTTTTAAAGTGGCAGTGCTGGCTTGGTGCCTGCTTTCATCGCCCACTGCAAATTAGTAATAAAGTGAAGCTGTTTCTCGTCTTAAGTATTCCCACTCTACTGCAACTTTGACATTCCTAGTAAAAGTGACTTTCTATGCCAAGCCTCTTTCCTGAACATCTATATAGGCTCCTGAGGAACCCTCTATACACTTTCCAGAACTTTGTAATCAAAATTTACCCCTACATTGCTCTGGGAAGTGAAGGACTGAGTGGACCAGGAACAAGGCCACTCACTATTAACTAGAATCTGAGGTAAATGTAAAACAGTTTCCTTGCAGAGCTCCTCTGCTACAGGCTTTCCTCCTTGATAGTTAGGCCTGCAAATCGCAGCTCAAGACCATTTCCTTTTTTCCCCAGTTTATGCTGAGGTTCATAATAACATAGGTCTCTGGTTTGCTTGACTATAGCTAGAACAAACAGCCTTTTCATTAAAACATCCCAATGAAAATATTCATTAGATTCTTTGGTGCAAAGGATAGATATTATTAATGTATGTGAAGGAAACAAATAGCAGCTAGGAGTTCTGATATCACGAAAGTCCTAAAATGTTGGGTGAACAAATACTTAAATCTTAGCTGTTCATTAGAGAGGAGTAATACCACCTACTCAGAATTTAATCACTACCTTTTCTCTTCTGTATAACTCTCATCCAAAATCTGGCCTGAGGAAAATAATGAAAACTTGGTCATCAACCAAACCTTAGTTCTGTTTGACTAAGCTGCCACTGTTGCTGAGCCAAGGGCTGGGTAGGGAGCAGGTTGGGCCTGGTGTGGGGAAGATTAGTGCCTTCACTTGGGAGGTGGAGTGTCTGCTTTCCTAGGGCTGGTTCTTGTTCCTCGGCCCCCCTAGGCATTGGCAGAAGAGAAACAGGAAGGGAAGGGCTAAAATAAGCCAAGGTAGTGGCTGGATGGCCTGCATTGTCCAAGGCTACATTGTCATGATAATCAACTCAGAAGTTGGAGGTGGCCTGCTAATAAGCCAATGTGGTGGTTCTGATGTGAAGTGCTCTAAGGAGATGTGGCAGCTGCTAAAAGGATTTTCTTACTGGTAAGGTCAGAGGTATGAACGGACATATGGGTCATATGGGCCAAGAAAGAAACATACCAGCTATGGCTGCAATTCATGTGTGTTGCCCAAGTGCTTTGTTCTTCAATTTAGTAAATATGAGCGTGCCTACCATGCAACACATGCTGTTCACTAATGAACAAAAAAGCTACAAGCAAAATCACTGTCCTTTGGGAGTTTACACGTGTAGCATAAAAGGAGAGAAACAACAGATTGCTAGAAGTGATATAGAAATAAAATACAAGGATTTAGGACTGCTGTGGGGGTAGATACTGCAATTGGAACAGAAAAATCACTATTTCTCATTAAGCATTATTGCAGCATCATTTTTAAATTGTGAAAAGGTCAATGGCCACAGTGAGGGAAGGTATAAGGAAATGGGCAAACTCTTGGTCAGTGAGTTTGCTGATAAAACTTTTTTTTTTTAAAGAGATACTGTAGTATCTTAATTTCTTGTAGTATCCATTAATATTTTGTAATGATCCAAGCATTCTACCTTAGTAATGAGCCCCAATGAAACAAAAGTACAAGTGTAAAAAATGCAAGAATAAGAATGTAGATTAAAGCAGTGTATTGAGTAAAAAATTTTTCAGCAGTAGATGAATCTTGAATGTTCAGCAGTATGTCAAAGATTACAATATGGGACAGTTGTACAATGTAATACTATAGCAGATTTTTCAGTGATAAAGGCTGTCAGAAGTAAAATGAAATTTTGACACTAACAGAACCCAAGCTTCAGAGTATACAGTATGAACTGATCATTTTTTAAGGCCTTGGGTCTGGGTATTTGGCCATAAAATGTTGCTTCCTTTCCCCTATAGTTTCTAATCTGTAATTTCCCCAGAGATAACAGTTTTGATGGAGAGCATTTCAAAGTCATTACAAATGGCAAACCTGCCATAGCCATTTGAGCTGGATGTTAAAGATTAATGCAGAAGAACTTGTAGAGAAACCAATCTTTGTCATGAAATATTTTACTAAGCTATAGGAATGAAAAGTGAGAGACACTTAAGTCTAGGAAGGATTACTATTTAAAATCAATCATACACATGTTGATAACAAATTAATTGTATAACCCAGACAAGTTAAAAATCTCTGGGATGATTTAGTTTGAAAAACCAAACAAAATTATGGGTATAGGATTGGTAAGAGCAATAAAGTGTCCTTTTGAACCTTGAGAACCAGAGGTCCTGAAATTTTATGACTGTAACCCTCCCCCCCAAAATAATTCAAAGAAATTTTGAAAATTAAGGTACCCCTTTACACAAGTTGGTGAACACAGAGTCACTGGGTGTGGATTTTCCATAGGGAGATAAAAAGGAATGGAGGTGCATATAGTCAGTGGTACAGAGGTATAAGCTGGAAGGACCTAGAAAGAGGAAGCTGGGGACAGGAAAAAGGGGTAAGAGCACACTGTAGTAGTTGAGAGAAGGATCTTAGATTAGTCACAAACACATTTTCTAAGCTTTAGTTTCACCTGTTAAAAAAGCTTAGAATGGGGTTAACTGTAGATGGTATGCTGAATAACACAGGCCATGGAAAGCCATTATACCAGTCCCTGTAACCTAGCAAGAGGTCAATGAATGCCAGGGCTGTACCATTACAATGTCTTAAATCAGATTTTTTGAAAAAGTTAAGCCTATTGACATATATTAAAGCGATTAAAACAGGATCAAGAAAAACCTAGAGGCAAGTAGAAATGCCTTAAATTCTCCACCTACCCCCTTTTACACCCATGTTGTTTTAAAAGTTATCTTAAAGGAAGAATAGTTTCAGTGCCCAGAAATCTACTTTAATTCCTTTCCCTTAACTTACTGCCTCTTAAGTTTTAGTTTGGTTAATAGCAACACACTGAGTTTTAGCACATTTTTACTATATAAACATCTTGCAGGATTTTCTGCAACAGTTTTGAAAATAAAGCTTTTATCCCAAGAGGTGACTTATGAATTGAATTACCCATTTACCCATTGCCATTGCATCCCCTAACACATATGTACAAACATATATTATTAAATTTCATAGACTAAAACCAGACACAGGAGAAGTTATTTTGCTACCTCACAAAGTTGAGGTGGAGAAATGGGATTTGAACTCAGATCTTCCTGACTTTAAAGTCTGGTCTTATTTTCAATTTCCCCTAAGTGGCATTTCGAGGAGTGGTTGGACTTAGAAGAGAGTCCCATGGCAAGAACACAAATGTTTAAATGTTGGAGCTACAAGGAGAACAGGCTACATGCAGTCTGTAGAAGCCAATGAAGATTAAAGTATATACAGGAATGGGCAATTTTGAAGTCACTAATGACCTTTGCAAAGGATTTGAGTAACATGATTCAAATAGCAAATCTTGGGATAAAATATGAGGGCAGTAAACTGACTAAAGCACTGCTTTTTCTAATCAACGTGTGTTTCTTCCTTTCTCTCTTCTTAGCTTTAGAATTCAGCAATTCCAATTGTCATGTTTGATACCATCCTGAAAAAAACTTAGGAAAAAAAATACTGTGTTTTCTTCTGTGATCTTGTTATAGTATAATTAGAAATATGCAACAGAGACAGAGTGGGGAGTTCAGGCAGACTGATGAAGTGCATGGCTGAGGGGAGAAGCAGGACAGACAGGAGAGGTCTTCTGTGCCATGTGGGTCACCTCCATGGTCGGGGATTGAACTCACGCTGCAGTGGCTGAAGATGGCTTCATACTGCTGTGTTTTAACACCTTGTGCCACCACAGAGGCCTAGAACTGGGTGTTTTTAAAATTGTCCTCCTAGGTCATACTAAAGCCTCCTTAATTCAATATCTGATCTTTGCTAGCAGTTCCATGGAGTCATTTTTGGATCAGTGTGATTATCCATAAATGAGCTTACCACTCCTAACCCACCATTAGCTCATCATATTCATTGCAGCATAATTTTTCTTCATTAATTTAGCTAAACATAAAGGCTTATCCTAACTATAAAAAGCCCTACTTAAAAAGTTTGATATTTAATGTTTCAAAGTATTCTAGGGAGCCCAGTATTTTAAACTAGCTATGACAGATAAATCTAATATGTATTTTAAAACAGAAACTTATTCTGGAACTTTTTTTTTTCATTTTTTCCTGCTCAATCTATTTCACATTTCTACTTTAAATGGGGCACTTTGTTCTACTGCTAACTAGTATGTGAGCTTGAATACATTTCTTAAGCAATCAAAGGTTGGATTTTCTCGTAAAAAACATGTTTAGTATTTGTCCTGAGTTGCAAGGTTCAAATGAAAAGTGGATGTGAAAGTGCTTAGAAATATAGTATGACATTTATTATTCTAGCTCCAATTTTCCTCTTGCTTTAATAAGGAACTTGTTTTAGACTTCCCAGTAAGGTACCTTAGTACTTAAAAATCTTTTGAATTCTCATCAATACCATGATAACTATAAGATACTATCATCTATTTGAAGATGTGTTCCTTTAAAATCTTGTTTTATTTACTTTTAAAGCAGCATATGCTGTCAAATTGTTCTTAAGTACGTTTTAAAACCCTAATTATTATTCTATTTCATAATATAATTAGGGTTAAGAAATTATGAGCATTCCAAATCCCAACCACTAGAACACCAGGGAAGAGGTGAATTGAGAAAATGTGGACAAAATTTTAAATAGGCAGTAATCAAGGGAACAGAAGCTTAAAGTATATCAGAATTTATATTTTGGATGGTGACAGTCCATGGATCTCTAACTTACAGAAGTAAATGCACCTGAACGATGACAAAGAGCATTTCTAAGTATTTTGTGATTCTCAATCAAAATACCAATCATATTTTCATAGAGGAAACACGAGAGGTCATCAGCCCTTGGTCCCAGCTAGTTAAATGTTTGACTGGCATGCGACTGTTTAAAAAGTATTTGAACCAATGTTTAAAACTCAGGAGATTTCAGAAAGTCCAAATTTCAGCTCCTCTTGACAAACCTGGCAACATGAGGTCCACCCTCCCACACGGCAAAACTTGGCGCGGGCTGCAAAGTGAAGCTGCGTTTGGAGAGCCCGGCAGCTCCCTCCCGAGCGCCATCACTGCGCACTGTTCTATACCGCTCTGCAGTCCTCTGACTTTCCCACTTCCATAAAACACACAGCCATTGCAACATTACATGCCAAACTGTGCTATTTTATCATAATGGAAATTAAGAAACAAAAATACAGTATCTGGGAACTGAGGGAGGCACCACAGCAGTTCTGTTTACGTAAAGGACAATAAAGGCTATGTTCTCTAGTGCATATTTATTACGCTGGTTCTTTTTAAATAAATTCAATCTGCCTAGTATAAGCTGTAGACAGGGTTGCAGGAATGGTCAGGAAAAAAAGCTCATTTTTTTTCTTAGTAACTAAGACTTAGGGTCTACTGAGACATGAATTTTCAGGTGTACATTAGATGTTGAATGTAAACTAACATGAGAAAAAGGTGAAGAAGGCCCATAAAGAAGGTGCTTTTCAGCAGACACAAAGTAGTTATGTTCACTCTCACTCAGTGGCTGCCCACATGCCATCAGAGTGCTTAATTTGGATTGATAATGTTCATCCAGAGATGCCAAATAACATCATATGTCAAGTAGTTGGAAACTATAGTAGATTCTATTCTGTTTTGCTCACTGGCATCTGCTGGTAGAAAAATGTTGCAACATGTTTAATTTGACTAATTAATTCAGACTCATGTGAATAGAATGTGTGGTGTCTAGCTTTTGAAATGTGTGCCTAGGCCTAAGAACAGGAGCTGTTTTTCTTGGGTAAATTTGGATCTGGCTTATTCCAGTAGCAAATAGTACTATTAAGGTAGTAGAAAATAATATTCTACTCATGCAGAATGCCCTTTTCTAATAATTTTTGCTATTTCAAAACTCAGTATAACAAAGTGCCCTTAAAATGTTAGCTGTTAACCTTTTGAAAATGTGAAGAGTTTTACATTCTTAGCATTTAGCTAGGTACTTCAATAGAATGCAAGGAAAGGGAAATAAAGAATTGTTTGCTACCTCTTACTCAGTGTTTCTCAAAGCCTGCTCCTCAGATCAGCTGCACCTAAATCCCCTGGAAAGTTATTAAAAATAAAGATTTTTCCGGGCCTGTCCGTGGAGCAAGGGGTTAAGTCTCAGCACTATCAAGCTACAGCCAGCTCTGCAGCAGAACTCCTCCCTGCCAAGAGGTGATCCACATTGCATAGCAGACCTCTCCTCAGCAGTGTATTTCAGTCAATCTGCCTGCCCTGCTCCACACTGTCTCTGGTGAATACACTCACCCTCCAACACCTCTGGCCTACACTCTAGTTCTAGTTCTTTAAATTCTTAAAAAAACAAAGATTTTATTTCTGGAGCCCTCCCCAAACAAACTAAATCAGAATCTCTAATTTCAAATTGTGTTCCTGACTTAAAGAACTTAAGTTAAACCTGAAGAACTATGTCTTAAATTCACTAACTTAATAGCTAACGTTTACTGTGTGACCAAATTGGACTGCTTTAAAAGTCATTAATAATTATCAATACTGATACATATAATGTGCTCTATACATCAAGGTAAAGCACTTTATGAATAGTTGACATCATTCTGTTCAATAATCCAAAGCAGTTTAATGGCTCTGTTTAATAGGTAAGTATAGAGAGCAAATAAATTGCCCAAAGTGACCAAAGAGTGAACGGTCTGGTTCCTGAAACCTAGGACTGATTCTAAATTCTGTGGTCTTAATATATTATTTTGCATTACTTGAATCTGGAGTCAATAGTTTCATAGTCTCACATCTACACAAAGTCGGTGATTAATGGAGTGCATTACCTAACTTTCAGCCAGACAGCTAAAAACATTCCATGTCTAATAGTTTGAAGCATCCCAAAGCATTTTCTTTTGCTCCCTTAAGTGCATCTTCTTCCTTTCACTTATCTTTCATGATCAAATGTAAATCTAGGTTAGGAGGAGTGCAAGAGCTTGGCAATCTGAATTTTTCCTCTTGTGATATGAAGTAAATTCCACAAACACCTCTCTACCTGCAGAAATGTACGAAATGTTCAGTATAATCTTGATTTTGCAATTTTTAATAGGCCCTGATGAATGTGAATAAGAAACTATCACAAAAATACCAGGACCAATTAGGGCTTGCAAGGGAATTTCATGAAGAAGAATAACAGCGCCTAAACTGGAACAGGGCCAGATGGCTAGCAGTTGCCTTGGTTATCTGCTTTGATGATATCAAGATTCATCTGTATTTGAATTGCAGGGCCCACACATCTTTCATCAACAGTTCTTAGGGTGCCAGAGTTGAAACTATGCTGACATCAGTACACTGTGCTGCAGATTACATTGCATCAGCTTCAAGTGCAGGCAAAGTAGCAGCAACATTTTATTAAAGATATACAGTCTGTGTTGGCAGTACAAGGCACTCACACACATTCTCTACAAACTGAAGGTTCAAATGATAAACTCTGCTTTGTAGGCCACCATAGGAGGGTATGTGTGCTGAGAAGTGGGAGGGACTTCACTAGCACCTCATGGCATAAGTACATGTAGCTACATTCGATAAGGTTTAATCATGATTGGAAAAGTATGAGTACTGAGAAGCATTCTTGCAGAAAATATTAAATTGAAATTAATCAAGTCTCTACCCCAATTTCTGATTAATAAGAAATAAGAAAAAAAGAGACACTCAAAAAGACCCCTGGTCTGAAATCTTCAAATTACCAACATCACAAAGGAAAACGATGGGAGGACTGGTCTGGATTAAGGCTAAAGAGTTACAATACCTTTACAATACCTTTACAATAACATAATATATAAACCATAATTAGACTCATTTTTTTGGGGTTGTAGGAAGGCAGGGAAAGGTATAAAAGAAATTTTTAAGTGTAATGGATTTTATATAGTGCAAAATTATTAATTTCCTTAACTGTGACAATGTTTTTCAGAACTTTGTTAATTCTTAGGAAATACAGGAAATTTCAAGAATAGGGGTATGGCTTAATGATAGGGGTGAGTAACTTATTTTCAGGTGATTCGATTACAATGAAAAGAGTATGAGTAGAGATGAAATAAAATATGGCAAAATGTTAACAACAGTTGTATGTAAGTAAAGAATACATGGATGTTAATGTTTCAATTTTTTTCTAAACAAAAACTTGGAACAGAAATCCTGTTGGAAAGATTTCAGGGGGAAAGCTAAGAAAAGGCTGAGTAGCATGAACTATGCTGTATTTATGAGAATGTAAAGTTCCAAATATCTTTGTTGGCACTTGGGCATAGAGGAGACACTAACTTTTCAGTAAGCATTTACCAGAATACTCTCATATGCAGGATAGGATGGTAGGGAGATGAACCTGACACAAATCAACCTGACACAAATCATTTTATCTAGGTATAAACATAATAAGTAGTGAAGTCAAGCACGTAAAAATTTATAATATATAAAACAGTGGTTGTCATAATAGAGGTACAAAAAGTGGTAGGTAAACTCAGATGACATTACAATTCTCCCTTCTGAGGAGAATCTAGAAGCACATCCTCAAGAATAACTAGGGCATGGATATAGTTGCAAATGTTAGTGCTTCTGTGATTAACCTGGGAATACACAGGACTAGTTTATTTAGGCTGAAGCATGACTACTACGGACGTAGAAAGAAATTAAGTAAAGAAGGCAAGTTTATACTATTCTTGTTGACTGGCTGAGTATAAAAGATATGAATTTACCTGAAAGTTCTTCTGGTTTTTCCCCCCTACAGCATTTAGGCATCCATCCAGTTATCACCAAGATGACAGACAACTCGACTCAAGCCTACAGAAGGAACTACATGAGATAATATGTGACAACTCTCATAAAGAGCCATATAAAAATAATATGGCATTTTTTACGAATATTCACAAGCATTAACTTGTTTAATAAACAGAAGACATGAAGGATTAGGTAGGGTAATAAGTCATCCAGAACTTACAAACCCCAGGAGAGGAGAAACAAAAGGAGAAAAATCAGAATGTGCAGACAGAAGGCAGAAAGTAAGGTTTCTGAGGTCTTGCCTTGGAGGTGGGAGAGAGACCATCTTTCTCCCTTATAACTGGGAGTGAAAATTATTTTCACAAGCACCCTAGTCTTTGTCCTCCAAAGGTCAGGGGGTGAGAGTACTTAAGAGGAATTTGAAGGGGCGTGGTCAGCAGCTCAGTCCTGCGGGTGTTCAGGACTCCGCCCGGCCGCCCGCGCCCGGACCCCACCAGTCCCTGCAGGCTGCAGCTGGGCGCGGAGGGCCGGTGGAGCGGCCTCGCCCCACAGGAAGCCCCAGAGGGGCGGAGGAGGGCGGGCCGCCGCCTGGCCAGCCCGGAAAGAAAACCTTCTTCCAGCGGAAGCGGCTCGAAACCCATTCGCCTGCTCGGCGCTTCGTCGCCTTGGGGGCCTTACCATCCGGGCCTGGCCCACCGATCCGGGCCGAGGGACGCTCACTTCACTCGCCACTCCGGTCAAGAATGGGCACTTCCTGGGGTGCTTGGGGCGCAGGATACTCACACCCTTCCGCCATACCCCTATTCGGAAGTGTCAAATGCAACTTCCGGGCTGGACAGGGATTTTCGGAGCCCTAGACTCTTGTCCACCTTGGTAAGTGACCAGAAGGCCTACAGAGTAAGAGCCAGGAAACCTCCCTTCTCGCTCCCAACCCGGACAGGTCGACCGGAATATTAATGAAATTGTCTAACACTGGATGTCTGATCACCTTTGGTCCCCTTTGGGGCCTACTTACAGATGCATCGCTTCTCTGACGGCTCAACTGTTGCCCAGGGCAACGGTGAGAACGGGCGACGGAAAAACTACGTCACACTGGAGACGAAAGGCGAGGAAACTCCCCTTGCCATTATCAGCTATGGCCGCCTCAGCTTCAACAGTAACTTCCGATTGGGAGTTGTCACTCTCCCAAGCGGGAGGCTTACTCCGCAGCGGGGCTAGCCAGCAGCGCCCAGTGGGCGGGAGAAAGGCCGTAGGAAAGCGGAGGATAGGAAAAGGGCGGAGACGGGGAAGCTGGCACCATTGCTTCACTTTGATTGGGCAGCATCGCTGGCGCCAGTGCCGCACCTTGATTGGGTAGCGTCTACAGCCCTGGCTCCGCCTGCTTCTCTTCCCCAGCGAGTGACGGGCCTGCGCCGGAGGGGTGGGGCGGGGCGGTAGGAAC
>NW_004567112.1:11503029-11534192 GCF_000260355.1 Condylura cristata | reverse complement strand
CGCTGCCGCTGTGATGCGGGTGGGGTCTTCTCTCGCCCCCCTCTCCAGAGCCCCCCAGTCTCCCGGTCGTCTCTTTACTGTAGACTTGTGAGTCGGCGTTGGGTGTGTTGCCCGGTGGAACGAGTTGTAGGCATCCAGGGCTGCCCTGTTGGATATACCTGATGGCAATCTCTCCGTTGTAGCTTTTAGGGATAGAGGAAAAGTACTCTAGCCCTCCCCATCTCCCCCCCAGCTCCGAACGCTGAGGCTTCGGGACAAAACGATTTTTCCCCAGCCCCTCAGTATCCATTGTTTTGTACCATCCCCCTCCCCCGCCCCCTGCCTAGGTAGAAGAATAATGACTCCAAACCATTAATTGCCTTAAAAAAAATCTGCACAGGGTTTGTGTTCTTGTTAGTATGGATTTACAAACAGGTGAAATGAATATCAGGAGTTGGACATATTTATCGTTTATTTTATTTTATTTATTTATTTTTGGTCTATTGCTTTGTATCATAATGGGGATGATGAGAATAAAAGAGGAAGCACTGTTTTGCAACCTACCCAAAAAAATGTTTTCTAAGTCTCTGGGGATGCTGAAGCAAAATTGGGTTGCAGATGTGGACTGTAGTTTCTGCTTCCAGCCGAACTGCCGTCCGTCTGTATCTAAGCCTACACCTGTGCAATTTTGTTACGCTAATTCATAAATGTTGGCAGGTTCTAGTATCTACTCATAGGAGTTACTGTTTATTAAACTTATTTTTTTACATTTTTCAGAATTCCAGGTACATTTGTGTAACCGGATACTTTTGTGTCTTCTTGTATCTAATTGTAGCATCAATACTGAAGAATTGTTTTAATTTAAAAACCTATTAGGGTGTTAATTTCTTCCAGAGCCCTAATAGATGTTTGTTATTATGTATTTGAAGAGACTTAGATGTTGGGTACAATCTGTAACATTTTTGTTTCAAGTGTTGATGTTTTTCTATGTGACAGTGACATGAAATTTTAGGACTAATGTATGTAAGTGACCATTTCTTACATATGGAACTTAGATTGAATGGGACGTCGTGTTTAAACATAAGGTGCACTAAAAGTTTTCTTATAAATACACGTTTGCAACATAGACTGCAGACAAAGGCTTTGTCTAATAGGTTTGTAGGTTTCTAATGACTTAATTGTAACATAAAGCTAAGATAAAACTATATCCTTGAAATGCCAGTCTTAAAATAGGGACCTGACCTATCTTTTGAGGATACTACTACTTCCCAAGTTTTTTGTTGAGATTTTGAAAAAACAAATACATTTATCTTAGGTTGGTATTTGTTTTCAGGTTGCTCATCGTTAAATGCATTTTCTAAATTGTTACAATTCTTATGGATTTAAGAGTGATATTATAAATTAGTGGCTGGATTTTTTTTTCTTAGGTTTTTTAGCCATCATATTCACAAAATGGATAAAAGCTGTTTTTTGATAAGTAAGGGTCATATAACTACTTGTGAACCACAAACCAGAAATTTAAAACACTGCATTTTTCAAAGGAGTCATCAAAATTATAAATCTTTTGTTGTTTTTGCTGAAATTAGCCTTTTAAAGTATTACTATTTTTTTCAGTGACTGGGACAGGATTTGCCTTACATTCCAAGAGCCATAAACTGGAATTATATGTGGAATACTCCCTAACGTGGTATATATTTTGCCTTGATTTAACAGTGTGGGTTGTGGGGAAAAGGTGAATAAAATTGGGATCTTTGTTATCCAGGCAGGTAAATTGCAGTTACATTTATTTTAAAAATATGCTGGATTGTTAGTATCTGTTGTGTAATTTTTTTTAAATTGTTTTAAAATTATTTAATTTTTAGATTTTTTCTAGTCAGAAGGTAAATATGAAAATAATCAGTTTTTGAGTGAAATATATGTGTGTGTATATAGTATATGTATATAATTTGCTATCCTTGTATCTCCTGTTTTAATTGCTTGATTTGTCTTCTGAGTTTTTGTCTGTTCGATATATGTAATCAAAGTTATACCTTATAAATCTTTCTGGAAATATTTTTTCTCTTCTGTTAGTGTAGTAATTAAAGTTCTATGTTTTCTTACCCTGTTTAAACTTACTTTTAAAATCTCAAAAAATTCAAAATTCTAGGTAATTGATGATGTGCTTGAACTTTTGATATATTTTAGAGTATTCTGAAGTGTAATTATCAGTCACTGCAGGTTGAAAGGAATATGCATAAGCCTGAGAAATTTGTTATGATAAATTAATGTTTATTCTGTTTTTGTTTGCTACTTTCCCTTGGTTTCCAACTTTTTAACACAACATCTCTAATTCAGCAAATTAAAGTACTAATATATGAAAAGAATATACTAATTGCAAAGGCAGCGTTTGAAATGTTAGTAATACATGCTTGTTGAGAGAGTATGAAGTTCTCATTATCAAGATTGAAAAGAACTAATTAGATTTTATACCATGTATCTCATTCCAACTTCTCTAAAGATCAGAACTTCCTGCAAAAAGTAGTATATGTGCTAAAAGGTAAGGGTTCTTGTACCAAAAAGAAAGAATACATTGCTTGAAGTTATTACATATTACAGGAGACCTTAAGAGCATGTATAATTGGTCCCTGTGAAATGAGGCTGAAAGACTTTCATGAAGTATTTTGGCATGTCTGTCTTCTGATTATTTATAGCTTGTAAACATTCACAATTTAAGCACTTTATTTGTACTCAGATCCTAATTAGAAACCCTATAGTTTTAATTAAGTAATTTCACTGTTGACAATGGTAAGTCTTCTTTGGTTTAGTTTTTCTGATGTCTTTTGAGGAAAACTGGAAATGACTTGTTTGAGTATTGATGACTTAGAATTTGGAGTAAATTCCATCAGTTAAATTTGGAATTGCTCAGTTTCTAGTTTTGCGCAGCACTCCCTCCTACTTTGAAGACTTTCACAAATCGTCTTTAGGTTAACTTTAAAATTTTGTTTTATAAATGTTTCTTACTAACTACAGTTTCATATTCACTAATGTTATAGACCTTCTGCCAAGTGCCACATGTGTTCCAGAATCTGAGCAGAGATAAATATATTAGGTTCCCTTCTTTTAGTAAGTTGACAGTTTGTTGATTTGATAGTACAAATCAATAGTTAATTGCTCTACAAGGTGACAAGTGACTTTGATAGCTATGTGCATTGAAGAACTCAAACTACTTTGTATCTAGAAATGATTACTGGATGATAAGACCTGAGCTAACTTTCTAGGAATAAGTAGGATAGGAGAGAGGGTAGAAGAAGCAGAAAGGTTAGAGGCATTTAGTTCCATTGGAGAAATACAAGTGGTTTGTATTTGGATTCTCTGTATGACCTAAAATACTAAGTTTTTATTAATGCTTGTACTTTTAGATTTTTATTTTTGTGTGCCTACTTTGATAAACTATTCCAAATTATTTAAAACTTTAAAACAAGTCTACTTTTGTTAATATTTTAATTAACTATGAGAACATTATCAGCTTGCTGTGCAATAATTCCCAGACTTAGAACTTGGATGATAATGTGTCTCAAAATCATATTTAAATCTTTTTCTCAGCACTATGTATCTAGTTAAGAATAACATTTTATCTCTTGGAACTCAGTAAGTTTTTTATTATAAGTATTTAAAATCCACTTTTCTGAATTCACTAAAAGGCTGCTTTTATACTTATTTCTGTGTACATGCTTTCATTTGGATAATTGGACTTTATGATCAACATTTAATCATGGTTTTACATGATTTGAAAGTTCTCTGACTATTAGATCATTTTTCATGTGGTATAACTTAACCGTACTTTGAGGATATAATGAGGTATTCTTTTACTGTTCCCAATATCATTTCCCCTGAAGTTGTCATAGTCACTCATTTTAAAACAATCTTGTTTCCCTTGGTTTTTATCCCTATTTGAGAAATTCCTTTTTAAATTTTTCACATTTTAGCAATTACCTTGTACATGTTTAAACAACTAATTTATCTTAATAACATTCTGGTGTCATCTCCTTGAATATAATCCCGTCTTCCTCACTAAACTCCTAATTTGCCCATCTGACCTCCCTGTTACATCCTTTGATAAATCTTCTCTGACCCCTGAATTCTCCTGTTTTAAGTTCCTATAGCATCTATACTTCCTCTTTCATGACACTCATCATTTTGTAATGATGTGTTTAATGTCTTATTTGCTAGACTCTAAGCTTTGTGATGAGCACTGTGTATGCCTGTCCACCCTTTCTCCAGTACACAGTGTATAGGCCTTGTGGAATTCTACAGAAAATTGGTTTCTTAGTCTAAAGCTTACAAACAGGTCACTTAAAAAAAAAGTCAGATGTCATAGATATGCTCTTATCATAAACACATTTCCTGTTCTTAGAAGCACTTAAGGCCTTAATTCAGTTGACTTTTAAATTCTAAGGTACACTTTTTGAAAGTTTGGTAGCTGAATGTAGCAAGCTTGGGATACTCCTATAAGCCATCAAGTAGGTGAAAGTAAGAACAGATGAAACACATCAAAAAGCCGATATGATACAATTTAAAACTGTGTAATTGTAAAAATTTTCTTAATGAGGTGAAACACAGCAGGCAACAGTAAGTATTGAATAGAACTTTTGAAGCAAATATTTATCTCAGTACTAAATCAGAACAGTATAATATTACTTTCTAGATTTTATAAATAGATTTTATACTTACTATAATACCTAGTATTTTTTTAACTTAGCTATTTGTGAAATTTAATAATAAATTTTTCATCAGTTTTGAATGAACAATACCTGTTACAATGATAGGGCAAAACGATGTTAAGTATTTCTGCAACATTTTTTTTTCTTTTAAAAAGAATAAAATTTATTCTTTTGGCATTGCCTGGTAACCTAGACTGGAAAATTAGATTGGACATAATAATTACTTTGCTAAAAGTATGTGGAACTTAACAGATCAGGTAACCATAGCTTATATTTAATTCAGTTTTGTTTGTATATCTTCTGGGATACAGAATTCAAAGATTTCATGAAAAGGCCTTTAATTCTGATTAAGCCAAATTGCATTTTATCTTAATATTGTAATCTACTGGCTCCTATGGCTATATAAATATACATAGAAAAGCTGGTTATTTTTATTTTGTTGCTAAAACAAATACTAGTTTATCTCCCATGTGTTAATTACAGTTTTAAACTCATAGACTTTGGATGCTTATATACTAGCAACTTAAAATAGTACGGTTTTATGATTTAATCTGAAGACATTTATTTCTGTACTTTGGAAGTAGTGATTTGAAATTCTTAATACTAGAAATATGGCCTAGTTTCAGAACACCCACTAAGCAGCTGTGGGAAGTCAGCATACTAAACGGCTTGTAATGCTGCAGTATTTTTTAATTTTCCCACTCCTGTTACATAATGGCTTATAGTAGTACACGTAGAACATGAGTATTTGGGACAAAAACAAAGTTTTTTATTGAAACCCCCAAATATGTAATACGGTTGTTAAGTTAGCACACTAAGGATCTAAAAATGATCAAATATAGTAATGGTAAGTGAGTATTTGTCATCAACACTCTAAATATTCATTGGTTGTAAATAAGGCATGAAAAGAAAAAGTATTATTTTGGAAAAGTAAAACAAATTTTGAAAAGCAAAAAAATTAAAAATTTTTAAAGTATGAAAATGCTTATTTGAAACATGTGATAACATGTTTCAGACATAAGCATTTTCATGATATTTATGTGCATAAAATAATTTTAAACATTTCCCCCAGAGTGTTCTGCAACCTAAGTACTGCATTGTGTCAGCTGTGTGAACCAGATACTGAAACTGATTGGAACTAACTACCAAACTAAAAGAATGAAATTTCCTAGTTTCAAAAAAGTATGATTACAAAGACATTTGATGAAATATATTTACCAGTTTATTAACTAACAGAAGAGTTTGAGTTGATCTGCAATAATTTAAGTTCAAATGGATGTTAAGAATGAAATGTTTTAATACAAAGATTTTTATGATACAAAAAGGAAAGTTTAATTTATTTTAAAGCCAGCTATGCAATTTTTGTAGATTAGCATTGTGAGTAATGCTTTAATGCATGACTAATTATCTGCACACACAAAAAAGAAAGTTATACCCGGCCTTTTTTAAAGAATAATTCATTTATACCTGCCATTTTCTCTTTCTCTTACATACATGCACACACACATGTGTGATTTATTATAATCGTGAAATAATAATGACCCTGTGGAAAAATTTTGAAGATTTTTATTTCACTCAAGAATGTTGAAATTAAGTTTAAAATAATTGATGATTTTGCTATCTTATATTCAAATTCTTTGAAAACTGATAACCCATAAATTGTAGTCAAATGTTGATTATCACACTTCATTTCTGATTATACCATTATTTAATTTTTACAACTAACAATTTGATAATTTTTGAGTTGCTTTGGCAAGTAATTAAAATTCAGTGTTGCCAAGTAATGCTTTTTTCTTTCTGGCTGGATTTAAATAATATGCCACTTGCTACCTGCAAATTACTAAATGATTTACATCTTTGTGGTGTGAGAATTTTTTTACATCAAAGCTTCTGTAAAATGTGTGGGAATCATATTTTGGATTATAGTACAAGACATTAGATAGTACATAACCAATTGGGAACTGGTTTGGTTTAATATGCCAAGTTATTCATAAAATGTCTTTAATACGCTGTTATTCATAAATATTCATAAAATGTCTTTATGTGTATTCAAAAATATAAACAAGGGCTACCTTTCAATATTTTTGAGTAGCTATTTTTTTTTTAAGATTTATTTATTTATGCATACAGTACTTGGGTACATGCCAGTGGTACAGGGGTGGGGAGCAGAACAGATAGATAGACGAAGTACACTGCTGAGGGGAGCAGCAGGTGTGTCCGGAGAGGTCTGCCACGCCATGATGGTCACCTCCCTGTCAAGGGATTGAACTTGTGCTGCAGTGGCTTTGATAGCTTCGTAGTGCTGCCCTTTAAGCGACTGCGCCACCAGGGAGGTCTGAGAAGCTATTCTAATGGGGAGAATTTTTAAAATTAACTTTAACTTAAATTGGGCCTAACTAATCTCTATATTTCTTTTGATCTTGTATGAGGAAGATTTTCACTTTGGATTAAAAATATATAGAAATAAATGGAATTAAACATCTTTAAAACCCAAATTGTGTTATGTAAAACTTACTCTGCAGTCAGGATGAATAAGAGAAATACTTCATCATAAGTATTTGTCAAATTATCTTTAAAATAAACCATATAAACATGAGAACAAATACTGCTTTTATAATGGCAACTTACTAAATTTTGGTTTTTTTTTTTAATCAAGTAAAATCAAAATGTTTAGTAGGCAGTTAGGTGCCTATATGCTGCCAACACTGTTGACTGACAACGGTAAACTTTTTGTCAGATGTCCTTTTTGAAGTTTATTGTACATGCATATAGAAAATTGCAACAAATTGTAATGATGAATGTTCACTAAGTGGATAAGCCATAGTTAACTCAAACAGTTAAAGTGAAATATTATAAACTTCTCAGAAGTTTGCTCCAGTGCCTACTACCTTTAAATATTGATTCTTGAATGTAAGACTCCTACCTTGAGACCACACATTCATGTAATCTTGCTACGTATAGTACATTTATTTTTGTTTTTTTCCCTAGCAGTTTCCAATAGTTTATAGGAGTAATGAGTGGATTTATAATTAGATAAAATGTAGTCAAGAAATGTGTGGGTTTATACATATAAAAAGTGAAGCAGTTAAATGTAATCCATTTTTAACTTAAAAATATTGAAAATAATTTTTTGTTTTATTGAATACTGTTGCCATTTTAGTGCATATAACCTGAGATAGCAATTGCATTTTGTCTTTGCTTCACATTGATAATTAGGCAGCCAACCTTGATTTATTGCAAATGGCCATGGGAAGTGACCAGTAAAGTAACTCTTGGGAATATTTAGGCTGTGCATAACATATTTTGAGTCTTTGGCAAGAAAGGCAGTCTTAGGCCACACACGCCTCCAAAAAAGATTTACTGATGTGTTGATGTATAGGTAAATCTTTTTTGGAGGTGTGTGTGGCCTAAGACTGTTTTACATGTTTGTTGTTATAGTTTAGTTATATTGAGACATTTAAATCTCTGTCCCATCTTTGCCTTTTATTTTGAGACTTTGCTGAAAAGCGTGCAACTTGTACATATAGTGATTTGAAGTGTTGCACAAAGGAGCTATAACCCCAATTGGCTTATGTTGCAGCTTTGATACTGTTCAAAACTTTGTCAGCAATCAACATTATATAGGAGTGCATAAATTCCTGAAAAACTCATATATTTGTGACTATAGAAAATAAGTAACCCTATATATATATGTTACTACAAACTACTTCATCTTGCTTCCTCCCCACAAGGGAGGGTAGCAAAGTTGAGTGAATAAAGTGAAGTCGTTTTGAATTATACTTCTTGTGCACAACTATTTCTAATTAACATAAACTAGTGTAGAGCATTGTGTTTCATTTTTTGGACTTCTATTCCTTTAGCCTTTATGAAGACTCTTATTACCTCAGATTCACTCATGCTGCTCAAAGATGTGTTTTTCCTTTTCTATCTGAATAATAACATTCCTTTAAATTTATTTTGTGTGTTTACTTTACCTTTGGTCTTCTATTTTGAATATTTCTTTTAACTCTTGAACTATAAAAATATATGACTTTATGTGGTTTGAACAGAGCACAGTTTATCTTTTAAACTAACTAAAAGGATAAGGGATATTTCAGACTTAAATAAGTGAAAATACCATGAAATTTTGCATATCAAAAACTGAGTGCTCTAGAGCTAATTTTGAATAGAAAATAGGGAGACTATACAGAAGACAAAGTTTTTTGTCTTTATTGTTTCACTATCTTCATTCAGCAAATATTTTCTTTGAGCACATAACTGTGCGCTCAGTAAAAAGTTTATATCTTTCAGGCAGCATTGTTTTACAGTATGATGGTACATGATATAGCAATACAGGGTCACACTTCTTGAGTTCTGTGTTACATACCCACCACCAAAGCGCCATGATCTCTTGGGCTGCTTCCCACTTCCCACCTTCCCCTTCTGGTAGCCTCAGTTCACAGTTCCTAATTGTCTTTAAAGTTGTAGTAAACTTCATAACACAGAATTGTTTCTTTATGTTAGGAGCCTGATATCTAGCTGTAGTAAATATTTATAATTCTTTCAATAAATATAACTGCTGTAAGTATTGATTCTAAGTGCTAGGATACTTAGTGTGAAAAAGACGAAAGACTTTTTCCACTACTTTAAGGGAATCAGACAACTTACTGACAAGTGTAGTAGAGCACCATAAATGTTTTGATACAGGAAATTTTTAGATGGGAATATGGAGGAGGTAGTCAGAGTAATCATGAAACGCTTCCCAGACCTCTGAGATGAAATCTGAAGACTACATAGGAGTTAGCTCAGGCATTGTAAACTGGTGTCTCCCCCAGAAGGAAATAGCCTGTGCAAAGTCCTAGGGACAAGAGATAGCAGGGTCTGCTTTTGGCTCTAAAAGTAGTTCATGTGACCAGAGTGCAAGGTGGGAAATACTAGAGTTGTAAAAAAAGTCAGTACCTTCTGTATCTTGAAAGGCTTGGTAATTACTCTGAGAATTGTGGATTTTGTCCTGAAGGTTTTATTTTTGTGGCTTTCCCACTCTTCCTCTGTTTTAAAATGGACAGTAACCTCATTAGATTTCAATATATGAAAGGTCACTCTAATTATAGTGACTAGGTTAGGAACAGAATAGGAAAGTAGATGTGGTGAGACTAGTTAGGAAAGTATTAGAAGAGTGATTTCAGTATACCCTGAAGCAGGGTAGTGGCAGAGAAAATGTAGAGAAGTTGATAGAGTAGAAGAAATTTTGGGCGATGAATATATAGAATTTGATGATTTGTAGGAGGGTTGAAGGAATTGGGATGACTTCAGGACTCCTGAGCCCCTGTCACTCATTTTAGTTGATTTATTCGTAGATGTTTCTTTTAAGAAACCTTTTCCCCAACCTCTAAGGTTGAATTTAGTACCTTTTTCTGTTTCAGCAACTCCTGTGTTCTTACCATTTGCAATGTTCTTGCCATTCATAAGTTTTTAGTCAAGGCCTTTGCCTTAATATCATTGCATACTTAGCACTTTGTACTATGCATGACAGTTGGTATATATAAAATGTTGACACAATAAAAAAATACAGTTTTAACATCTATAAAATTTAAATATTTACAATTGGAGAAAAACATTTTTCATAAATGCTAATATCCAAAAACTTAAAAATTAATGTGAAAAAGATCATGTGATGCACTTTTGATTATCTCTTATAAAAACAATGTTCTGTGTTCAAAAATGAAGTGTGCATTAAATTTATTTATGGGCTGTCATGGATTAGTTTCAGTGAACTTTGACGGACATAACCTAAAATTCAGTTGATATGAGATGTTTTGTAGTCTAATATGAGACTTTCTATTTTAATGAGTATTTTCAGCTTATCTATATTTGTTATAACATTTTGCTTATTTTCTCACCTTTGATAGCTTAGGGATCAAGAGGTAAATGGAACTACAAGAATTGAAGTCTTCTTAAAGATCTGAGGTATAAATCAGTGTTAAAATGTAATCCCTATTGTTTACATAATTATTTCAATTTAATGTATCTATAAATAACATACAGTGGTTAAGAGATGGGTTTTGGAGTCAAATGCTTTGCTCTTCAAATTTACCAGTTATAGTGTTTGTGATCTTTGATGTGGCATTTACTGTCTCTCAGTCTCAGTTTCTTTATTGATAAGTAGGAATTAATTTGCCTTATAGTTATTGTAAGGATTAGTAAGAGTTAAAAACAGCATAGAGCCTGGAATGTAGTAAGTGCTCAATAAATATTTGCTGCGCTAGTGGTATTACCTCTCATTACTGAACAAATAATTTAATTTCCATAGTTCTGATGAACTCATCTGTGAGAGTACTTCTTCTTGGGTTGAACTGAAGGTAGCAAGTCGTACACTATTAGTACCGGGCAGATAAAAGCAGAGGGAATAAAGATCTGCCTTTTGGGAAATGGTTTAAACGCATAGCTGTCTTCAGTGCCAGCAGACTGTGGCACATGTGGACACTTCCATTTCCAGCCATTCGGCCAACAAGATGCGTACTTGTTTTATACTGTCCACCCTGTCGTGCTCGTAATATCCTAGATGATGAATCTGCGGCAGAGTCTAGTCTCTCTTAGTTTCTAATCCATGGCCTTTAGGCTTTCATCTCAACCTCTGTTTGTTTATCTTATTCCCTGCCATTTGTCTCTCGTCACCCCAACACCCATGTCTTTTCCAGAGAGAGGTTACAGGTAAACATTTAAGCAAACACTTTGGGATATGTTCTTTTCTTCTGTGCTCTTACACAGACATGTAACTCTCACATTTACATTTTTCATTAAACAGAAAAATCTCAAATTAATCATTATTATAAAGAAGCCACATTTTAGGAATTAGGTCCAAAAATCAGCACATATAGTGAAAATACTGTATAATAAAAATGTCCCTTCATTCTGTAAATGCATATCAAGTACAATATGTATGGTTTTGCATATATATTATATGTGATTTTTGCAGTATAGCCTATCTGATGTAATACAATGGCTTATATAGTTGTAATTTTACAAAGTGGTTATATTAATAAGTTATTTGGATGTTTAAAATATAGCAAAATTTTGAAGATTTAGATGGTTTTATTCTTGTTTCTTTGCTGTGATTTTATCAATTCCTTTGACTCTAATTATTTAATGATTTCCTATTGCCTTCAGTTAGTTCAGCTTTTCCTTGAACATATTAAGGCAACCAATAGTACTTACTTAATTTGGCTACTTGGGTAATTGGTAAAATGTTTTTGAAAATGGCTGGGAATCCTGAAAAATAATTCACATATTCTTTGTGCAGATTGGCTATATACTTTATATATATTTTAGCAAGGCTAAAATAGTACTTTAAATCTTTTTGTCCTACAGCTTGCTTTTTCTTTTATATGTCAAGAGTATAGCAGTCGTTCTCATTCCTTTTGATGACTTCATAACATTCTACAAAATGAATGGCAGTAATTTATTCATTCCCTGATTGTAGTCATTTGGTTTGTTCCTTGTCTCTCTCTGCCCATAGTAAGCACCAAGATGTGAGTTTCCTCTTGCCTGTGTCTTTGTGAATGTGTCTAGGTATTTTTGTGTCCCTATTCCTTCTTTTATACTGTCTAAATCAGAGAGTAGCACTTAAAATGGATAGCTACTATCAAAATGTCTTTCAAATAGTTGTACTAGATTGTTTGCCCACCAGCATGCTGTCTTTGAGGGTATCCATTTTCCAGTATCTCACCAGCATGGATCTTTTTTATATTTTCATCAATTTTACAGGTATAACATTTTTCATTGTATTTTAAAGTAAACATTCTTCTCATTACTAATGTTGTCTTTTAGAGCTTTGGAATGGCCAGTTAATTTGAACATTTTCTGCACAACTTTGCACTTACTGGAATTAATTTGTCGAACATTGGGTATGCACTTACCTTGTCTCTACCCTTAACTATAGCTGAGAAACTGCTGCCTTAAATTTAATGTTTCTCAATCGCTTATGTGTGCTTAATTTTATATAAATATGCATCTACAAAGAGATGTATTGTTTTATATGCTTTAAATCCTTATACCAATGGGAGCATTCTTTATATATCACTGTAACTTTTATATTTCTTCTTGTTTTGAGGGGAGGGTGGGGCAAGGTGGTGGTTGTTCACCATTGTTTCTGAGATTTGTACATGTTGCTTCCTGTGGGTGTAGTGATTGGTTTTTGCCCCGTGCAGTAAGACCTTGCCACAGCAGCTCCTTGTGCAAGCGTGTTTTCATAACCTAAAAGTAGAATTGATGGATTGATTGGGTGGATATGGTAACACTTCAAGAACAGTGAAACTATCAAAAAAATTACCAGATTGTTGTCAAATTGTCTTCAGTCTGCTTTTTAAAAATTTTTACTTTTATGTCAGCCAAGTGTGAATTCTTATGGCTTCATACTTACTAGCAACATTTGGTTTTATCAGACGTTTTCACTTGCTAACCCGATGGCAATAATATTGCTTCTTATTTTCCTAATTAGCAGTGAGGCTGAAAAATTTTGAAGCTGTATGTATTGGCCACTTAAGGATTTTTTTTCTGTGACTTGCATGCAATATTGACACTATTTGAGACAGTTTTTGTCTTTTTCTTAACAATTTTCTAGATTTCTTTGAATTTTCTAGACATAAATCTTAATTTAGAAATATAGGTTACAAAAATGTATTCCTAGTCTTTGGCAGGTTTTAAAAATAATTGTTCCCATTTAACCTTTAAAAATATTGTTAAATGATCACAAACTTAAAAGTACACTAAGAAATTTCTTTACTCCAAATGAATTTGTAAAGAGTTGCCTTTCTAATTAATTCCCCTTGAGTACTTTAGTGCAGTGTTCTCTTTTTTGGTTTCAGACAACCTTTATAATCTTAAATTATTTAGAAGCTCAGAGAGCTGCACGTAAGAATTGCATTTACCCATATTTATTATATTAGATATTGAAAAAAAGAAATCTTAGAAACATTCTTTTAAAAAATTGATTTCACGTCAATATAAGTAAAATTATTTTATCTGAAAAATATCTTTAAAACAAGTGGCTTTCTTTCATGTTTTTGTGAATTTGACATGTAGCTTAGTAGTTAAGAGCTACATTCTCATATTGCTTCAGTTAGTTGCAATATAAATTATTTTGGTTGAAGAGTATGAAGAAAATCAGGCCTTATAGAGTTATGTGGTTGGAAAGAGGAGGATTATTTTATAGACTTTTCAGATAATTTAAGATATTCTCTGATAACTGCTTTAAAATGACAGCAATAAATGATTTCTTGAAATTTAATTGCACTGAAAATTTAAAACTATATCAGTGAACCCCCCCCACCCCCACAACTTCATCTTTAGAAGTAATGATAGACTCATAGAAAGTTGCAAAAGTAATACTTTACTCGACTTTCTCCAGTGTTGGTATCTTACATAATTGTAGAAGAGTATCAGTAGCAGATTGACATCAGTACCATACTATTGACTAGACTACAAATTTCATTTGTCATTATTTTAGGTATTCATTTGGGTGTGTCAATACATCTCTGCATTTTTACCACATATAACTGTAATCAGGTACAAATGGTTTCAGCACAATAGAATAATTCTTCCTCTTCCTTGCTATTATTTCTGAGTTTGTTTTTTTTAAAAAAAAATCTTTTTTGATTAATCTGTTCTTAGCCCCAACTGTTATCTACTACCTCTGGCACATTGGAGGATAAAACACTTGCCTGTAATTATTTTCAATAAACATCTCCTTGGAGGGAAGGCCTTTTACCCTAGGCAAGCTTGCAGTCAGGTCATGTGCTAACAACTTTGTAAGTTGTTATTTATTTATTTATTTATTTATTTATTTTTGCAAGCCACCAGACAGCTAAAATAGTGATAATTTGGGGAAATTTTAGTCTCTGAGTTTAGCTTTGTTTTGTTCTCTTGGCTAGTACTAGACTGTGCTAGGGAAGAATGTAGGCCATAATTTTTGAAGTCTGTCAATGATCTGGAGGGCAGGGAATGGGATTAGGGCAAGTTCAAATGTCATAAAGGTTTTGATTCTTACTGGGATTCAATTTCAAAATATAAGTAAATATGCATTTGGTATACTTTTTTGGTTAATTTTGAGAGTTCCAATAAAGTTTATTATGTTTTTGCTAGTTTTATTGTTGCTTTAATGGGAGAGAAACTTCCTAAATGTTACCTATGCTGTTTTCTCTACTGTCAACTCTATTTGGGCTTCTGTATCTTTCAGGTGGACCTCCATTCTTAGATCTCCTCCTGAATATTATCCTCACCTTTCTTTGATGCCTACTCTTCACACCATGCTCCTACCTCTTAGCCCCACCCACCTATACAGACATCTTCTTTACCCCTCTTAGACTCTAATATTTCCCACTGGTTTTTTGCCCCCTTTTCTACCAACTCAGGCTCTTATTCACAATGCAGATCTACCTCCATGTGAGAATACCCATCCATACTATAGTTGGCCATTGAAATTTCTTGTGAGGTGCCAGCTTTAGTTGATATCCATCTCTTCCTCCTATGAACACCTCCCTGTCTCACTGAGCTGCCCCCACTTTGTGAGTTGCCTTACCTTATTTAGGCTCTGACTTTCAAGATGACATTCTATTACTTACATTCTCTTTGAACCTTCTTGGATTCAGCCTTAGGATAATTTGACATAGGACATTTTGACTTTTCACCTCCCATCATCACTGGGGTGGATTCCTACATTGTTCTGCCACACTCAATTGCTTTAATCTTGAGTGTTCAGATAAGGAATAAGTGTTTAGTTTTTTTACTATGCAAAAATATGACTATAGTTTTACTAAAATAAAATACAGATCCTTGCTTTCAGAATCTGAATACATATAAAAAAATCTGTATTACTATTGTGAAAGTTAACTAGAATTTGAATTTAAAGATTGACTTTGATTTTAATTCCAAATTTAAATGTAGGAAAGACTTTCTGGAAAAGCTGACTCTAGAATTCTTAAAAGATGTTATGTATGTGTTAAACTGGAAATGGACGATGTCTGAAGTATGTATTTAGGAATACCTGCAGGCAGAGAACAAACAGCAAGATTATGAACATGGAGTCAAGAAAGAATACCAAATGTTAAAGGATACTGATAACAATAATTAGAGTAGTGTGTAAAGGGTGTAGTCAAGGAGACTAAGTCTAGAGGTGAGAAGGAGGTAAAAATCATTAAGCAGAGGGAACAAGGCAAGCAAATAGATGGTTATGTGAAAGTTCCTTTCCACATAACATGTCAGTAGAATAAGACTGGAATGGTGAGTGTATTAAGGATATAACTGACAAATCAGGAAATGACAGATTGAAACCTCATTATAGGGAAACTTAATGTATGTTTGTACATTACACATTTGTATTTATGTACATGCATGCGTACATAGTTGTATTCATAGGGGACTTATTTCAGACCAGTGATTTAACTTGAAGATGATTATTGTATCTGTTACTAGATGGAGATAGTAGTCTAGAGACTAGAGTCAAGGAGGTGAATTTGGAACCTTGTAAGAGCCTGTTGAAACTTAAGACTGTAGTAAGGATTATAGGTATTGGCTACAATAAATCTAACAAGTTCAGGAGGCTTAGGAGTAGTCATTTGAAGAAAAGCCAGAGGAAAAAGAAATAGAAGAAGCTAAGGTTTGTAGAGATTGGACTCCGGTTTAGGGTTTGAAATTAAGTTTATAAAAATGTAATTGTCTAAGAAATGTGGGATTAGTTAAAATAAAAAATTATCAGCAAGCCCAGTAGGACTTGTAGCTAAAAGTATAACATATAAGAAGAGATTGATTCACAGCTCTGAAGTGAGTCTTGTATTGTCGGGACAGATAGAAAGATAACTGAGCTTAGTGACTCAGAACACAGTATGTAGAATTCTAGTGAAGAGGTAGGAAGCTGCTTGAAATTTTAATGACTTTAGAATGGTATGAGAAAAGGCAGTGTTTACTAAGGTTACTTTGGGCCTTTAATGCTATAAAATATGAATAATAGAGATTTGCTATAATCTTAATGAAAGGTAAAAACTTGGTGGGTAGGCCAATGTGAAGCCAGTTACTTATGATTAGGGTCTAGTTAGGAACATAAGACTTTCATTCATGTGAGTTAATTCCCCTAACATTAAAAAAAAAAAAAAAAGCAATGAACATCAGTATTTTATACTTATTGTGCATTAAGCAGGTTTCATTTACTATTTTGTTAGGTTTTTCCAGAGAATATTTCTATATAATTGATGTGATAGAATGTATATATTTACCTGTATTGAGTTTGTAGCCACCTACATTTGAGCACTTCAAAACTGCATTTTTATCTCCCCTCATGTTTGGAAATTTTAATGGCTCTTTTACATCTTTATATTATATAAGTCCCTTGATTCATTTCTGTAACTTTAATTTTACTATGCTGATCTTTTAATCTTTTTCCTAGGTTGTTGCTACTATTAATATATCTTTTAAAGTTATGTATTTTTCCTTTTGTATGTGTTCTTGCTTTTACTTTACTCCTTTAAATTTCAATTTAGATGCATCCTTTTAGCATTTCTTGCTAGTTTGGTGAACTCCTTTAGCCTTTGCTTGTCTGGAAAGCTCTTAATCTCTTCTTTACATCTGAGTGGCAGTTTTGCTGAGTATAGAAATCTTGTTTAATAAAAATTTTTTTGCCAAAACTTGAGTATGTTATGCCACTCACTTCTGGCATGCAAGGTTTCTTTTGAAAAGTCTGCTGATAGCCTTATGCTGTTTCACTTTTATTGATATACCATTTTTTCTTGATACCTTTAACACCCTCATTTTATCTTTAATATTTACCACATTAATTATAATGTGTCTTGGTGTGGGACTCTGTGTTCCTCTTTTTTGGAACACAGAGTATGTCTGCTGTTTTCCCCAAATTGTAAATTTGCAATGATTAGTTCCTCAATTTTTTTTTCCTGGTCCTTTATCATCTTTTTCTAGGACTCTTATAGTGCAAATATTATTCATCTTGATGTCCCAGACATCAAGGACATTTTTATTCCCTTTAAGTTCTTGTTTCATTTTTCTCTCTAGGTGAGTTTTGTTGCTTTGTCTTCCAACTCACCTATCCATTCTTCTGCTTCATTCATCTGTTGAAATCCTTTGCTCTCTTTTCAGTTCTGCTATCTTCTTCTGCAGTTCTGTAACTACTGTTTCCTCTTTCCTAAATTTTCTCTTTGTTTAAAATTTTCACTGTGTTAATCTGTCCTTTCCATTTCAGTTAGAGTCTTTATAACCATTAGTTTGAAATCTTCCTCAGGTAGTTTTTTTCAGGTAGTATTTTTTTTTCTGCATTATACCTTATTCTTTCATTTGGGACATTTTCTAGCCCAGTTTCTGTAGTATAGTAGTTATCATTTGGGACATTTTCTTCAGTCCCTCCATTTTGCTTAATTCTCTGTGTCTTTTTCTATTTAGCAAATCTACCTCTGCCTGTCTTGAACTGTTGTCCTAGTTCATTTTCCACTGGCTGCCAGAGCTTGGTGCTCAAGGTGCATCCCCTGTATGGGCTCTGTGTCCTGTCTCTTTAGCTAGGCTGCAGCAAATTGTGTGGGCATGGCTGTTAGCCTGGTCTGGCAGTGGATTGTGGTTTCAGCACAGCACTGTAATTTTCAGTTATGTGGGATGGGTGGAACTCTCAGGAGTGCATGCTCACCAGCTCTTGCAGACTGGAGGGAGGGTTCCAAAATGGTGCCCAGTGGAGCTAATATTAACAAGGTTGTGAATTTGTCAAAATGGTACTGGCTTGTGTTTCTTTTTCTCTTTTCTTTTTAAAGATTTATTTATTTATACATACAGAACTGGGGTACAGGACAGAGGTACTAGGGCCCCTGAGAGGGTTTCCTAGACACAGAGTGGGGAGCAGAACAGGCAGATTGATTGAAGTACACTGATGAGGAGAGCAGCAGGTGAGACAGGAGAAGTCTGCTGTGCCATATGGGTCACCTCCCTGGCCAGGGGTCAAACTTGCAAGGGCTGCAGCTAGCTTTGTAGTGCTGCTTTTTAACCCTTTGCACCACCAGGAGGGCCCTGGCTTTGTGTTTCTAATCCTGGTGATCATCTCTAAAGTTTCTTGCTTTTCAGACAGATGTTGTAAGTTGGGCTCCTTCATCTAGGTCCAGGAACTTTTCTGAGTGACATTAATACTTTGGGTCCTGGTGTCCATGAATCTGTGCTTGGGCCTTGTGAGGTCATATTCTCTGTTCCCTATAGTTCTTTGGTTTTCCTGGGCCTCCAATGTATAGTGTTTCAGCTGCTTATTTCCACTACACAGGATTGAAAGATTGGTGTGCCCAAAGTAATGTACATCACTTTTCCCTACTCACTAGGGAAATGTTCTGTATCTTTAAGATAGCTCTGCCTACCACCACAAATTGCTGTTCTAGGGTAGAATTTCTTCCTTGGCAAGAGGGAAGCTGTGTCTGTTCTACCAATCCTGGTGCTGCCTTTTATTCTGTGTTGGGTAGGCTCTGTTTATCCAGTTTTTATCCAGTTTTCGGGCATTTTGCTGAGTTCATTCCATATCTAGTTGTATAGTACAAATTTATTTTGTCTGTGGAGGATGTGAATTCAGGTTCTTCCTTTGTTCCCTGATGTTTTTTATATATAATTTTATGTTTATTCTAACTTAGTCTTTATAATATCTTTAAACATTTTTCTTCTTCATTGAAAAGCCATTGTCCTGGAATAGATATTAAAATTATAAGATGATGATTTCATTTGGCTGATTTTTTTTCAGCACTGGGTAGTTGGAGTGATATGATTTAGGTAGCAGGACTATAATAAATAAGTGATTTAAAGATTCCTAGCTCTCACTAACTAATCATGTGATAAAGTATTAATGTTGGCATTAAATTAGAAGGATAGTAAATCACCTTTAGTGCATTGAATTTGTAAAGTTTTTTGTCTCTGAAATTAAAAATTAAATATCTGATGTTCTTTTAATATAAGCTATATAGACTTAATTTATAAACTACAGTTTTTAATTTATTCATACTGCTCAGAATGACTTCTCCATTTGATTTTTTCATTTAATCAGTACTCACTGAGCATCAACTATACCAGGCACTAATCTTGATGGTAATGATGTATTTGTAAGCAGTACAGACTAGGCTAGAGGTAGTTTTAGTTAGCCACATGATCAAGCCCTGTCCAGGTTAAAGAAACAATGGTTAAGACTTGCTGTGGGAAAAAAATCAGTGTTTTTTTAACTAATGGGTCTGTGAAAGTGGAAAATAGTCAGCTATCAGGAGATTGGAAAGAGATGAAATTGGAGAAAGAGACAAAGATGTCTTTTCCTAAGGTAAGTTCAACTTGAGACTTAACACGTCAACTGTAAGACTTAAAATTACTGTTTGAAATATCAGCCCTTGATGTTCCTATATAGGATTTAATCCAATGTACAATGGTAAGCCATGTGGAGTGTGAGCCAGAGAGTGAGATGAATTTCAGTATTTACATTTAAAAATTACTCGGTCCACTTTTTGTTCAGAGAATGGATTTTAAGTATGGAGGAGTCTTAAAGCAGACAAATAAGAGACAAGTGTAGTAGTATAGGAGAGACATAGGATTTGGAGTAGAGCAAAGCAAAGACAGTGGATAGGGAAAGTAGGCCATTTAGGGATTCATGTTGATATACAGTGTTGGGCTTACTAAAAATTTGGAAGTGGGGAGTGAAGGAAGAAGAAAATTGGTTTAGGAAAGAAAACAGTGCCTGATTTCAGAAAAGGCTTATGAGATAGGAGGTTCTTAGAAATGTCGGAGGGAACTCCCCCACCACCACCAATTGTCTCAACTTAGTTTAATAGTATATATAGTAGGCTTAGTATATAAAGCTTTGTGTAGACCCATTAAATGCTTAACAAACTCCTATTTGTGATAACATGAATATGTTAGTTGATAATGTTGAAAGGCCTTCAAGACAAATAGGATCTCTTTAAACCAAGATATAGACCATCTGAGTTATATCATTGGTCTGTTTTATTTAACTTTTTTTCAACCAGTTCTTTTTTTCTTTTAAGGATTTATTTATGCTTACAGAACTGGGGTACAAGCCAGAGGTGTGGGGGTGGGGAATGAGAAGATTCACCAGAGACAGAGTGGGGAGCAGAACAGGCAGATTGATGAAGAACACTGCTGAGGAGAGCAGGCGGGGAAGGAGAGGTCTGCCATGCCATGTGGGTCACCTCTGTGGCAGGGGATCGAACTCCAGTGGCTGCGATAGCTTCATAGTGCTGTGCTTTAACCCTTTGTGCCAGCAGGGAGGGCCCTCAACCAGTTCTTAAGAGAAGATTAGTTAAACACGGAACAGAGTCCCAGATCTCATTGATACACATTCCAGCTGGAGGGGAGGGAAGAGTATAAATACATATAAGAAACAGTGAAACATCCTCAGTATTAGGAAGTTAGCTGCAGCTGCTTGGGCTGCTTCTGCAGTAGTTGGAGCCCTTCCACCAGGGAGGTGACCCACATGGCATAGCAGACTTCGGTTTCGCCCGCTCTTTCCACTGTATCAGTATCTTCTCATTCTATATGCTATCTGTGGATTTGCTTATTATAAGCCATCAGGTACTACTGTGCTGTTGACATCAAAGCCTTTATATCTAATCCAGAGCTTCATGTTCTATTCCAAACTCATGTATGTAATATGGAATCAACATTTGGATTGATAATTGATTTGCTGGAAGCCAATGAAAGTTTTTCTAGAACTTTACTAATTTTTTTTCTCTACTACATTTTTTTAGGGATTATTCAGATCCCTAACTTGAATAAATATCTTCAGGTATCTGGTTATTTAAGCAAAGAGTTCAACATTATTCTGGATCCTTTCATCCTTACTCCACTCAAAATATTTTGATTCTGTCTTTAAAATGTCTCTTAATTATTCTCGCCCTCTTCTATATTACCTTTTTTTAAACAGTGGTTCTCAATGCCTTAAACCTAATATCCCATTTATTAACATTTAAATTATACATATTGTTTTCTGAAATGTTAGTAACATATATAATTTAAAAAATCAGTATAATACTCCAATTAAAAGGAAATATTGTGCATTTTGTGTGGCAGTATATAAGTGCTTAGACACAGTGATACTTAGAAAACAGTGAATTTTCTATACATTTTATATGTCAATATGAAAATGCTCAGTGCTTGTACATAGATCATAATAGTTACAAATTCAAACTGATACAGGTGTGTTGTATTTATGACTCAGATACCAGGGTCAGTATGAATGTCAGTGATTATGAGAAAAATAATTCTTTAAAGTACTAACTGAACAAGATATCTTTCCACTTGAATGTAGATAACTGTTTTCTATGTCCTGGAAAGTGTAAAGAATGAAGTTTATATATAAAATGGAATTAGGTGCTAGGCACTAAGAATTATAAAGTTATATATTTGGCAGGCATTTGAAGGTTGTAAAGGTAGTTTTTCTCATGTTTAGCCCCTTCTCATTAAGCCAGCAGCTACCCTAAATACGGAGACAACCTAAAATAAGCCCACAAATTCCAAAATATCTTAAAGTCATTGGGTTATATCCATATCATGTTTGGCACAACCTCATTTTGCATGGTTTACAAATTTGGCTTTGTGTTGGACTCAAAGGGAAACCTTTGTACATATACAAATGAATGTTCCCTAAGACAGATAAAGTGTTAACATTTTTTGGTTAAATTTCCCACATCATTCTTATTGAGCATTTCCAGCACTGATAGAGTTTTCAAGGATCAACCTTCAGGTTATTATAATAGCCCTTTAGTTAGGTTCCCATCCCCTGTTCCTTCTTAATTCCTGACTGTTATTGAGTAAAATCATCTTAGCTATTAGTTAAATTTTCAAAAATATTCCTGTGATCCAGGGTCAGTATGAATGTCAGTGATCATGCCCTCCACTCCTTCAGGAATCTTTTAGGCTCTTCATTTTTGAAAGTACCCTTTAGGAATGTTAGGTTTAACAGTGACATTTGAAAAACAGTATGCTGCTGTACAAAGTACAAGTTACTAAATTTGAATACTCAGCCTTTCAAGATTTGACAGCTACATTTCAGGCATATCTTGGGGCCTGAACTCTAGCCATTGAAAAATAGCTTGATAGTTTCTGGTATAGACAATTTTTTTCATGCCATTTTCCCTGTACAGAAATGTCTGTGCACACGAGCAGGGCAAATTTGTGAGGCCGATTTAACTTTCAGGATTAAGTTCTAGCATCTAGAACTAGCATCTGTCAGTCCTGTTTTTCCCCCAGCCCTTAACCTTATATTCTAACTGCCTTTGGATTGTTTTCTAATTGACTGTCTTCCTCTTTCTGTAATATCATTGAAGGGAAAGATTTTGTTTGTTTAGTTTTTTTTTTTAGCCTCAGTTATGATACAGTATCTACCCTATATATATAAATGCTTGGTTAATGAGTGAACAGTTGGATGGATGATGAGTTGGTTACTAGATCTCATAGTTTTTTCTAGCTTTGAAGTTGATGATAAAAATATGACTGCTAATTTCTTTTACTTAGAGAAAATAAATTTAAATTTGACTTAACACTATTATAGCTTTTTTTTTTTTAAGATTTATTTATTCATACGGAACTGGGGTACAGGCCAGAGGTGCAGGGACGGTGAGAGGATTCACCAGACAGAGTGGGGAGCAGAACAGGCAGATCATTGAAGTACACTGCTGAGGGGAACAGTGGGCAGGTCAGGAGAGTTCTGTGGCACCATGTAGATCACCTTCGGGACAGGTGGGGAATGAACTCATTCAAAGTGGCCTTAGCTTCTTAGTGCTGTGCTTTAACCCACTGCGCCACCAGGGAGGGCCTGCTATGATAGCTTTTACTTTGAAGACATGATTACTTCTTGAATGTACCCACTTTATTCTATGAAGATAAGCAACTGTCATCTCGTTATTGCAGTATTCTTCTAATTGATTTTCTGCTTATACTTTTTCCCTGAACAATTTATTCTACACAAAAGTGTGGGAGATCTTTTAAAATATAAATCAGATCTTGTTTAGAACCCCTGACTAGTTTAAAAGAAGTTCATTATGTCTGCAAAATCCTGCATAATCTTGTCCTTTTCTCAACTGTAATCTGATCTGTCATGTATACCCGTACTTGACATTCAGCACATGGAAGAATTAAAAAGTCTGTGCATTGAGGGAGATGCAAATTAAAACCACAATGAGATACCACCTCACCCCAGTGAGAATGGCACATCTTCAAACAACTAGCAACAACAAATGTTGGCGAGGATGTGGAGAAAAAGGAACTCTCCTGCATTGCTGGTGGGAATGCAAACTAGTACAACCACTATGGAAAACTGTTTGGAGGTTCCTCAAACTGCTAAACATGGAGCTTCCCTATGACCCAGCAATCCCACTCCTAGGTATCTACCCAAAAGACACAAAAACACTGATTGAAAAAGATACTTGTACCCCCATGTTTATTGCTGCTTTATTTACAATTGGAAAAACATGAAAGCAGCCCAAATGCCCAAAAGTAGATGACTGGATTAGAAAGATGTGGTACATATATACAATGGAATATTACTCAGCAACCAAAAAAGAGAAACACATGTCTTTTGCAGCAACTTGGATGGAGCTGGAAAAGATCATGCTTAGTGAGATAAGCCAGAAAGAGAAAGAAAAATACCGGATGGTTTCACTCATAGCAGGAGTATAATGGACCAGGCGAGAAAATAACAAAAATAATGGACAACCATAGATCAGAGACATTCTGTGGGGGTGGAGTGGGGAATGGGATCAAAAACGGGGGGGGGGGAAGGGAGGGAAATGCACGGGACTATGGTGGTGGCACAGGGGTGATTTGGTGATGGGAAACCCGTGGGGATTACAATTGAGATGAAAAAAAAAATGTGAAAAATGATGTAAAAATAAACTTTTTAATAAAAAAAAAAAAAAAAAGTCTGTGCATTGTTACCAGAACCATGCTGTAGAATGGTTTTTAGTTACATTCTTGTCAGGCTCTAGCTTTTAAACTTATTTACTTTATATTTTTTTCTACAATAATATTCATTTTGCTTCTATAATCTTGTCAAATATGTCACTTGTATTTATATTTTAATCTACTGAATTATCAAATAATGAAATATTTTTTCCAAGGAAAAAACTATTTTAACCCTCAAATTCTATGAATTTGTGACATCTGCACAACTGAAGTTGTGCTGAATATTGACAGGTTATACTAAGGGTGATACAGCTATTGTAATAACATCACAGATTTTTTTTTTCATTCTATACACAGATAAATTTTAATTTTTTTTAAAGATTTATTTTATTTCTACATACAAAACTGGGGTACAGGCCAGAGTTGCAGGGGCAGTGAGAGGATTCACCAGAGACAGAGTTGGGGGCAGAATAGGCAGATCAACGAGGTATACTCCTGAGGGGAGCAGCATGTGGGTCAGGAGAGGTCTGCCGCGCCATGTGGTCACCTCCGGGGCAGGCAGGGATCGAACTCATGCGGAAGTGGCTTTCATTCTTAGTGCTGCGCTTTAACCCGCTGCGCCACCAGGGAGGGCCTCTAATTACCTTATTTTTTAACCTCATCTGGAAGTTGAAGTAATGTATCATTGGGATGGTCCTGATTTACTCACCATTATTTTGTGAGCTATCATTTTATTAACTAAAGTATATTTAAATGTATTTATACCTGGGGGTCGGGGGGTGGGGCTAGAAGGATTTTTTTTTTTTTTTGTATTGTCTGTGAAATCTGTACCCCTTCAAGTAAAATAGTATCTGTGAACAGGTATATTTTTACCCTTTAGTAAACAAAATTGAAAGAATTCTGAATTTTGAATTGCTTATTCACTTTTATTTAGTTTTTTATTTTCAGTGTGGCTTTTAAACTTCCATTTATGAGAAATACCAGTATGCTTCTTTATAATCTACACAATTTGTATTATCCTTTTTAGTTTTCCATTTTCTTTTGAGATAACTTTAATTTTTTTTTTTAATTTTGAAAGGAAAAACAACTATTGGGAAGTTGACTGGTAAGAAGAAAGGAGGCATTGCTCAAATCTGTCTCTGATATGGGAACTAAGATTGGTTTTATGGGAGCAGAGTAAGAATTAAAAACTGGGAAGTTATCAGTTTGAAATTATTTTAGGCTGATAGAATTTATAAAAATATTGCAGTGTTTATCCATATCCTTCACTTACTTTCCACCAATGACAGTATCTTAGACCACTATAGTACAGTAATGTAAACCAGGATATTGACACTGGTATAATATTATTACATTAAACTATGGCCCTGTTTGAGATTTCATCATGTCCTATGTATACCTTTTAGTTTGTTTTTTTTTCCTTCTTGGGGTTTGAAGTCCTATGAAATATTATAACATGTGTATAGTCTTACAACTACCACCACAAAGTACAAGACTATTTCAACACTTAAAAGAAACTACCATGTGTTCTCCTTACAGTGATTATTCTTACCTTAACTATAAGCCATGGGAACCACTGCTTGTTCTTTACTACTATAATTTTGCCATCTAAAAATATTAGAGGAACAGTCATATAGTATATAATCTTTTGATCCTGACTTTTCCATTTAGCATATTGCCCTTGACATACATCCCATTTCTTACATGCAAGAATAAATTTGTTGTTGAAAAATATGTTATTGACTAGTAATCTATTGTATGGATATACCACAGTTTATTGACTCTTCCTTTAAAAGACATTTGGGTTGTTTCCAGTTTAGGGATATTACAAGTAAAGTTGCTATGGACATTGTACACAGGTTTTTGTATGAACACAAGTTTTTGTTTCGCTAGCATGAATATCAAGGAGTGCAGTGCTGGATTGTATGTTAAATGTATAACTATGGGAAACTGCCAAATTATTTTCTAGAGTGACTGTATTATTTACAGTGAATATTCCAGTTTTCCACATTTTCACCATTACCATTGGAGGAAAAACAAACAGCTCAATTGTCTATACAGTGGATGATATTAATAGAATATGGGATATCCCTTCAGACTTCACTGGGAACTTTAAATTAGTATCAACTTGTCGTCAGTACAGTTCCCTTTTAGACACAACCCTAACTTTTCATTGTTTAGAATATTTAAGAAACACAGTATTAAGTATACTAGTGTTCAGATTTATATTTGTTTAGATCATGTTTCCCAATTTGGTAAGCATTTGCTGAGACACATTTTTAAAATAAAGTTTCCTAAGTCCTGCTTCTTTCAGTGAATTTCATCAGTATTTGTTCTATTTCTTTGAAGAATGTCATTGAGATTTTTATTGGAATAACATTGGGATTCCTTCTTTTAAAATGCCAATTATGTGTTGAGGAAAGTATTATTTTTAACTCTCCCTAAATACTTTAAAATGGAATTTTAAGTAAGCAGAAATATTCAAAATTTCCCTGTATGCTCTTTAAGAGTGTAGATTGGTTTTTATAACAACTAACATTACATATTTTTTACATCTTGTACATTTCATTTGATCCTTACATAGAGGGTGCCTTTTTAAAAAGGCACACATTTGACACCTAGTAGAGTATTAAATCCTCAGATTTATATACGTTCAATATGTATATATCTTACTAAGTAGAAATAAGATTTTCAGAAAGTTGGTATAATGACATTTCTTAAATACACACTGACAAGCAGTGCCTGTATTACATTGGCTGTGTATCCATAATTTGCTGTTGTGTGGTTTTAATAGCTGTGTTTTCATTTTGGCTCATCAGAATTATTTTCTGAATTTGTATTTCTGAAGTTTTTCTTAATCTCTATCCATGGTAGCTCAAAATAATATATATATATTTTTTCTTGGAAGAGATATTGAGTAATGTGGAGATTCAACTTTTCTGGTGTGCAAGCTAATAGCATGTTCATTAAATTGTAAAGTTACAGACTGTTTCTGTAATTTATAGATCATCTGTCTTCTACTCAGCTTCTGTTATTCCAATACCTTTGTCTCTTTGTTTCAGCAAAGTCATAATTACCACTTTCTTGTGGCAAAGTAAACTTATTTCCTATTGTAGGTCTAACTTATCCTTTTATTATGTACACTTGGAATGATTTGTCACCTCTTCTTTCTTGAACTCCTGATGTCAGTTTTCTTCAAGTACTGTATCCCATGTTGCTTATCTGAGGATTTAATACTCTACTAGGTGTCAAATGTGTGACTTTTTACTAATTAGCTGTAACCTTGTTTAGGGCAGGGCTCATATCCTCTACATAGAAAATATTATTACCCTCCTGTGCAATTAGACTATCAAATACTTTTGATGGTTTGATAAAATTTTGTTAAACCTCTTAAGCTAATTTGGTAAGATACTATTTTGTCCTTAATCTTGAAGCCCTAGTACCAGAGTTATAAAATTAGTAATAGTCGCAATTCTTTTTTAACTTTGAAAAACTTAGGTTCTCTACAAATATTATACTCATTTTTTCAGTCTTTGTGTGGACACCTTTTGGTGAACTATTTTTATCAGTGAGCTTTTTCTACCTTTAAGATAGCTTACGAAGGCTTTTCACTTTTCCAGTTCTAGAAAATGGATGTTTTTAGAGATTGCTTTTTTTGCCAGTTTTTTAAAAGGTGCTCCCAAATCTACCTTCAAAAGAATCACTTTAGTGCTATTGAACTGCATAATTTTAATATGCCTTTTCCTGAACTATTTGCCATTCTTCATATTTCACTATATTTTTTATTTTGCTCATTTTATTCTTTTGTCAGACAGCTGTCCATTCTGTCATCACTTGATGACAGAATGGTAATTACATAACAGTGCCTATACACAGAAAATGTTGAAACATTACCTATTGATGTGATCTACCATTTTTATAAAATTTTGTATTATAGCAACATATATTTCTTACATTTTCTATTAGATTGTAAATTCCTTGAAGACAGGCCCTGCCTTATTGATATTTACAGTTTTTGATGGATTTTACATAAATATTTATCAAGTCATAAGAAAACAGTAAAATTATCACTTTTTTTCAGAGATAATTTGTTTTATGTGAATTATACTCTTAAGTAACTTAATACTCTCTCTGTGTTATATTGCAGAAATCCTAATGAATCATTGATTGACCAGCACCATTTATCAGTTGGAATGAATTGTCAGAAATGGGCATAGTGCTTTTAACTACAACATGTAACGGATGGCTGTTACTCTATGGTGATTACTTTTTCAAGCCAGCACCTTTTTTGATTGTGTAGGATCTTTGTCTCTTCATCTTTGAATTTCAAATTACTTTTGTTGGTAAATAAGATATAAGGAGTTCATGTAGTTTTTGTCCAAGGTGAGTAACCATGAGTAGTAGTTTAGGAAAAGAAAAAGACTCTAAAGAGAAAGATCCCAAAGTACCATCAGCCAAGGAAAGAGAAAAGGAGGCAAAAGCCTCTGGAGGTTTTGGGAAAGAGAGCAAAGAAAAAGAACCTAAGACCAAAGGGAAGGATGCCAAAGATGGAAAGAAAGACTCCAGTACTGCCCAACCAGGGGTGGCTTTTTCAGTTGACAATACTATCAAAAGACCAAATCCAGCACCTGGGACTAGGAAAAAATCTAGTAATGCAGAGGTGATAAAAGAGCTCAACAAATGCCGAGAAGAGAATTCAATGCGTTTGGACTTATCCAAAAGGTCTATCCACATATTGCCGCCATCAATCAAAGAGTTGACTCAATTAACAGAACTTTATTTATATAGCAACAAATTGCAGTCCCTTCCTGCTGAAGTGGGCTGTCTAGTAAATCTCATGACACTGGCTCTGAGTGAAAATTCACTTACCAGTTTGCCTGACTCTCTTGATAACTTGAAGAAACTGCGGATGCTTGATTTACGGCATAATAAACTGAGAGAAATTCCTTCAGTGGTGTATAGGCTAGATTCTCTCACCACTCTTTACCTTCGCTTTAATCGTATAACTACTGTGGAAAAGGACATCAAAAACCTGTCAAAACTCAGCATGCTCAGCATTCGAGAGAACAAAATCAAACAACTACCTGCTGAAATTGGTAAGAGGCTTTGGATTACCTTGTGTGTGTGTGTGTGTGTGTGTGTGTGTGTGTGTGTGTGTGTATGGTATTTGTGAAGCCAAATAATTTTTTTGAGTGCTTTTTCTTGTCAGAAAATAACCTGATACTTGCCTAAAAATAACTGGTTTCCAAATTCTGTCTTCATTACTTTATTAAGTTTTATCATTATTAATGTTATATGCTTGAGATTATTTTATAGATCTAAGAGAATAAGTTAGAACATAGATGTAAGTGAGCTTTTTTCACACAGACCTACCTTGCTCTCGTTTTCATTGTAGAAAAAGTGAATTTGAAACAAGGAAAAGATGTTCACCTGATTTTGAAGTCGTTGTTATCTATTTTTAAAGTATTTACAAATTAATATTAGATGTAGTATGGCTATATTTTCCCATTTTAACTTTCCCTTTTTTACCTGAGAAATGTTTTAGTTTATTTCACTTTTCTACTAAATTTCCTACAAGTGACTGGCAATAAGAGGAGCAGAAATATGATACTCTGTTTCATTTTGAAAGTGCTTAAGCATTCAGTTAAAAGTGATGGAGGAATACAGAAAAGTCACCTACAGTAAACACAACATTGCATTGTGGTAAATTTCATTACAGTCTTTGCATATACAACATATAAAATGTACTGAAACAAAGGAAATGTTTTCAAATAATAGTAAAAGGATAGTAGGAAATATGTATGTGTAAACAAGGCAGTAAAAAGATATTAGTTGTCTTGATATTTTTTATGATGGAGAAAATTTCAGTGATTAGAGTTGATAAAGGTATTGTCTCTATGGATCATTTTTCTGAGACTTTAAAAAAAATGCAGTAAGTTGATTTTCAAACAGTTTAAGAAAGGCTTTCTTTTTTTTTGAAAGATTTATTTATTTATACATACGTACATACATACACACATATACATACAAGAACTGGGATACAGGCTAGAGGTGTGGGTGGCGAGAGGATTCAGCAGAGACAGAGTTGGGAGCAGAACAGGCAGACCTACTGAAACACACTGATGAGGGGAGCAGTGGACAAGGCAGGAGAGGCCTGCCGTGCCACGTGGGTCACCTCCCTGGCAGTGATTGAACTAGTGCTTAAGTGGCTGTGGAGTGCTTCGTAGTGCTGTGCTTTACCTTTTGTGTCACCATGGGAGAGCCCCTTTTTTTTAAGTATTTTTTTCTCCTGTTGAGACATTATTGGATTACTTGGGAATTAAGAATATACATTATTTAAGCAAGACATTATTTCAGTGGATTCTAAACTTACTGTAATTTGTTATTGAGCATATATATACCATCATTTTTACTAAAATTGATTTTATTAAATTGTTGATATTTGTAATGGTTTAATCTTTTGACTTTTATTCCTAAATTTGTAACTTTAAAAATACCATTGAGGCCCTCCCTGGTGGCGCAGCGGGTTAAAGCACAGCACTGAGAAGCTTAAGCCACTTCCGCATGAGTTCGGTTCCTGCCTGC
>NW_004567112.1:11500777-11502929 GCF_000260355.1 Condylura cristata | reverse complement strand
GGAGGTGACCACATGGCGCGGCAGACCTCTCCTGACCCGCCCGCTGCTCCCCTCAGCAGTATACTCCGTCGATCTGCCTGTTCTGCTCCCCTCTCTGCCTCTGGTGAATCCTCTCACCCTCTGCATCTCTGGCCTGTACCCCAGCTCTATATGAATAAATAAATCTTTAAAAAAAAAAACCAATACCATTGAATTTGTTTTTTAATGAATACCTTCCCACCATTTAAATTTGTGTTCTTGAAATTTAGTGACACCATTAAAATTTGTGTTCTTGAAATTTCAGTAAAAGTAGTAATTCCATAAATGTTTTCATTTTATTCCAAGTAGAGCATCAGAAATAACTGCTCTTCTGAATAAATGTAAATATCTATTATAAGGAGTTAAGATTTATAAGTTTCAACTTAGATGCATGGATTTGCAGCAAACATTGCAGGTCTACATTAACTGTTTTCTTCTAGGAAATGAGAAAATAAAAGTGCAGTAAAAATGACAAAATTATAATACTAAGAGACATTCTTTGAGCATAGTGTGGCCTATAACAATCACTGTTCTATACCAGTATACTTTAATGCATTATCTTAATAAATCCTTTAAAGTAACCTAGTGGAATACATCTTCTCTTGTCTTCTATACTCCTCCCTGTTACACTGAAGAAGGAACTGGAAATGAAGAAAGAATAGATAATTCATGAAAAATTTTTGAACAATATAGTTGTAGAATCACTACAGAGAATTCTCATTCTTTTTTATCTAGCTTCTCCTAATTTTAATATCTTATATATATTGTATAATAATTAAAACCAACAAATGGTTGTTTAGGTTGTATTAATAAAAGATATTCTCACTTCTTTCTTCTTATGGTCTTTTTCTGTTCCAGAATCACATTGCATTTAACAGCCATATGTCCATAATCTCTAATGTAGAATGGGCTAGACGGCTGAGGATTTTTTTTTTTTAATGATAGTGATACTTTTAAATAGCACTATACAGATACCATGTAGTATATCACTCATATCTGTGTGTGTGTGTGTCTGTTTTTTGTGTTTTGTTTTGATGTTTTCTCATTACTAGCTTGAGGCACAAGAATATGGTTTTCTGGCAAGAATACTACAGAGGTGATTTTGATACCCTATCCAGTGAATCATATCAAGAGGTATAAAAGATGTTGACATTTTCATAACTGGTGAATTTGGTCTTAATTACTTAGCTATGCAATGAATATTTTTTTCTTTTTAATTAAATACCTTGGGAAGTACTGATTTTAGACTCTGCCAGTATCTTTTTTTTTTTTACTCTTTAAGCACTATATTATTAGCATTTATTAATAGATCTTCTCTGAAACAATTATCACTGTATTCTAATGCAAAAAGTTGTATTTATTATTTAAAAGGTTATTTATGTATATAAGAACGGGAGTACAGGCCAGAGGCGCAAGGGTGAGAGGATTCACCAGAGACAGAGTGGGGAGCAGAAGAGGCAGATATACTGAAATACGCTGCTGAGGGGAGCAATGAGTGGAGACAGGAAAAGTCTGTTCTGCCATGTAGGTCAGCTCCCTGGGTGGGGTTGAACTCATGCTGCAGTGCCTGCCCACAGCTTCACGAAGTAGCAATTTAACCCAAAGAGGAGCTGGTTGTGTTTATTGAAATTTTTCTTTAAGAAAGATCTGTTACTTCTCACCCATTTATTTTTTACTTAGTTGTAGCAGTCTATATTTATTTATTTTATGTTGTAGATTATAATCCAATATTTATCATTTTATTGCTCAAATTGTTCTAGCTTTGGTTATTGAGAACTGTTTTATTGATAGCTTGGTTCTTGTGCCTTTTGACATGCCATCATCCATCTCAGTTATCTTTTAAAGAGATGAAAGTTGGTGTTTTAGAGGCAAAAGGCACTGGGACCTGTGGTCCCTGACATTCTGATATCCAGATAACTTATTTGGTTTGTAAAATTAATGTTCACCTTACTATTAAAGAGCAATTTTAGGAGAAGAAATGATTTTTCTCCTAGTTAAGAGACTACAAGTTATTAAAATCCTTAAATACAAAATTCCTGGGGATTATTTGGCACTTTCCTAACTCTTTCTTTCATTTTTTTTTTATTTTTATTAAAAAGTTTATTTTTACATCATTTTGCACATTTTTTTTTTT
>NW_004567112.1:11461365-11500117 GCF_000260355.1 Condylura cristata | reverse complement strand
TAAAAAAAAAATATTTTGACTTTTATTAATGTTGTAAAAGCATTTTATAATGATTGTTCTGAATAGAAGCTTAATGAAAATTTGATTACATAAATGAGAAAAGTAAATGTGGAGGTCAACCAGTAACAAAGGAATGTTATTATATCAAACATATATTTCCCAGAAACATAAATGAAGATAAATTATTGCTTTTAGGGCATTAATTCAATCAACCAGTCAAAACAATTCTTATGTGTCTTTTTCTTTATCAGGCACTATACCACACTAAATGCTTGTTTTTATGACACTTAAACTGTGTAAGAAACTTTAAATTATTTGATGGAGGCCTAATAAGTGCTCTGCTTATGAGAGTTCACTGTTAAAGAACCATTCTTTTATATCTTGCAGGCCATTCATGGCCAAAATTCTTTAGCTTTAAAGAACTTCCATAGGATGTGGGAGATTATACATCTAATAGAAATTTCAGAAATGCCTTTTTCTGTTTTTCTACCTTAGCTTGGATAAAGCCATGTCCGAACTAGGGGCTTGAACCGGAGCTTGTTTTTTATTAACATTTTATTTCTTTAACATACATGTTTATGCACCTCAGGGTTACTTGCAAAGTGTATGATCAGTATACACATAAAAGATAACACCACACCAACCAGAAAATCCCTTTCAATTGCTGTTCCCATTTAGGGAATCTAGTATCTTGACCTCTTATATTACATTAATTTTCCTTATTTTTATATACATGAAATAATAATACATATTTTGGTGACTTGCTTCTGCAACCTTGAATTCAACCAATTCAACCATGTTGGTGCATGGGTTTAGAGATTGTTCTCCTACGTAATATCCCATAGTTTGAACATGGCACAATTAATTTATCCATTCTGCTGCTGTCCAGTCATTTTTAATTTGGGGCTAATACAAACAATGCTATGTTATATTAATGTATATATTCTGGTAAACATATTGACTTAGTTCTTATGAATCTAGTGCTAACATAGGGATTGCTGAGCTTATAATTTTTTACCTCTTTTTTTGGGGGTGGGGTGGGGGGATATTTATGCAGTTCCTGAATCTTTTAAAATCTAGCTTTCCCCAGTCTACCAAGCCAGACTCTCCCATCTCTGTTACCCATCACTTTCTGTAATAGATTTTAAGTTTTCTGAGGGTAAACATTATTGTTACTGCTTTTTCATAAAATTACCTCATGTCTTGTAAGCTTTATTTTTGAAGTACAACCACCACTGCAGTATAGCCTATTGGAAAGGCTAAAATCCAGGAACACTGACAACACTAAACACTGGCATAAGCTCATTCATTGCTAGTTGGAATGTAAAATTGTCACTTTGGAAGATCGTTGGCAGTTTCTTAACAAAGCTAAGTATAGTCTTATCATGCAGTTCAGCAATCATACTCCTAGTTATTTTCCAGAATGAGTTGAAAACTATGTCCACACAACAAATGGCGCACAAAATGTTTTCAGCAGATTCACTCATAATTGCTAAAAATTGGAAGTAACCAAGATGTCCTTCATAAATGAATGGGCAAGCAAGCTGTGGCCCACCCAATATAATGGAATACTGGGGGGGGGGGGGATAACAAACTATTAAGCAACCCAAAACAAAACAAAACACTCATGAAAAAAACTTGAGCTGTGAGCTGAATGAATAAAGCCCTGTGGGAAAACTGCATAATATATGACTCCAACTATATGACATTTTGGATAAGGCAAAGGTTTAAAAAAACAGGGTTGACAGATATGCTGAGGCTGAGGCACACACACACATACATGGGGGGAATAAATAGGTGAAACACTACTTTTAATACTAAAAAGGAGATAGTTAGGGAAGTAAAGCTGTTCTATTTGATATGGTAATGATAGAGACATGATATTATGCATTTATCAAAGTTCGCAGAAATAGAAAAAACAAAGTGAATGCTAATGTAAACTATAGACTTTAGTTAATAATAGTGTGTCAATGTTAGTTCACCAAATGTGACAAATGTAACATTTGATTCTGGCTATTAATAATAGAGGAAACTGGGGGTGTGTTGGGGGAACGATCTTTGGCATTCTGTACTTTTCTATGCAACTTTCTGTGAACCTAAAACTGCTCTAAATATGCATAAAGCCTCACTCTTTAGCATTGTCACTATCTTCTTAGTCAAAGCTGACTTTGACTTACCTCAGCATATAGGACCCTAAATGGATTGACTCTGGCTATTTTATCTCCTACCACTTTCTTCTGTGAGCATTCTGTTGTGTTTTGAACTATCTTCTTGCCTCAGAAACTTTGCACTTGCTGGTCATTCAGTATGGAACATCTTCACCTGAAGGTGTTCCCCATTTCTTCTTCCCTCTCCCATTATCCAAGTCTGTTCTCAGATGCTACTTGATCAGAACAGACTGTCCTGAATATTTAGTATCAACATTTCTGATCTGTCCTTCCGCCATCACACATTTTTACTTTTATCCTGCTTATTTCCTTTACATTTTAAATAATTCCCTCACATTGATTATGTGTTAATTTGTAGGTTTTTTTACTTATGAAATATAGGTTCTATAAAAATAGGAATTTCATCTTTTTTCCTTATTCTCAGCCCCTAGGATAGTGAATCATACATGGTAAATACTTTAATAAATCTGTAGAATGAATGTGATATCCATGTTAATTTAAAATTAAAAAATCAAAAGTCTGGAATTTAAGTCATAAAATGCAGAATATATAATATTGGTTGGTAATCATTTACACTCCATATTTTATCAGATATCACCTTAAAAAGGTGGTTTCAAGTGTTGTGTTCCAATTTTTACCTTTTCTGAAAAAAGTATAACTGATACAAAAAGTGAATGTTTTCATTCATTATTTAGGGTACTTTTAAATAATTCTTAACTAAATTTTTATGTTGGTCAATTTACAGGTGAATTATGTAACCTCATTACCCTGGATGTAGCTCACAATCAACTTGAACACCTTCCAAAGGAGATTGGAAACTGCACACAGATAACCAACCTTGACTTGCAGCACAATGAACTGCTAGATCTCCCAGATACTATAGGTATGAAAATGAAGAGAAGACAGAGTTGCGCTTCTGTCCACTTAAAAAAATATTTCTGATTTGATAATAAAAATTAAAAGATTAAAATTCAGTTTTATCAAAGTAGTAAAACTTCTAGAAGATAGTATTTTAAAAATCACATTTGCCATTTCTTGGTACAGAAAATACTTAGAATTTAGGAAATGAGCTCAATTGTATTATAAAGAAGATGGAACATTGAGTCACGTCAATATTTTCTACTCTAACTGCTCACGTTGCAGAAAGTTCATCATCTGTTTTTTGCTTATTATAGAATGTTGCATGCTATTGCATGGGGTATGGTCCCTTTTTTGCTCAAGTAAACCTCATGGAAAAAAAAAATCCCTCTTGTGTTTTAAAAACACTCAGAATAGTTTAACATAATAAGAATAGTTTAAATGTTGTTCATTTCTAATATAGTGGGACTGAAAGAAGGTCTGTCTTGAAGTGCAAGATGTATTTCAAGGACAGCCAAACTGCAAAACATTGAACTTACTATGATATGTTTAATGTCTTGTTTATTTTTCTAAATGCCTGCTAATGTATAAATAGTAAAGAAATTTTTTTAAAAGTTTGGACTTGTTTTTACTTATTGGCATAGTATTAGGATGATACAGGATTCATTCAGAAAAATTCTGTGTATATTTAACATAGTTTGACAGTAAATCATTTAATCAATATTACTAAATTATTCAAGGCCAACAATGAGGTTTATCTTTATCCAAAAGACTTTTTGTTTGCTTCTGTCAGGTACCTAAGGGACCGTTTACCTGCCATTGTTTTAAGATTTGAGATTTTTATGGTCTCCCATGTGGCTCAGAAGCAGGCTGAAGGTGAATTGGAGCCATTTTACTTCCAGTTCACCTTAAGCACTAGGGTGCTGTAGTGTAGGGTTCCTGATTATTTGGTTACTAGACTGTACTCTTTTTTTTTTTTTTTTTAAGATTTCTTTATTTATGCATACAGAACTGGGGTATAGGCCAGAAGTGTAGCGACGGCTAGAGGACGCACCAGAGACAGAGTAGGGAGCAGAATAGGCAGACTGAGGAAAGAACACTGCTGAGGGGAGCAGCAGGCGAGGCAGGAGAAGCCTGCTCCTCTACATGGATCACCTCCCTGACAAGGGAGCAGACTTCTTAGGCCAGCTTGGTGCTGAACTTTAACCTGTTGTGCCACCAGGGAGGGCCCTAGACTGTACTCTTGATCATAGATTTTTCTTGGCAGAAATATACCTTAGCCTTTCAGCTTTGTCTCCTAGTTAAAGAAGTGTTCTTAAGACAAAAGCTTCTCTCACGTTTTTTTTTTCCCTGTGGGTTTCCAGCCCACTTCTGGCATGGTAATTAGTCATTACTTGTTAATTTTTAGTTTAGAAGTATTTTTAGTTGTTTTCAATGAGAATATTTGCTTGAATTACCTAATCTATCATTACTTAAAACAGAAACAATTTTAAAGTAAATTTTAATTAATGGTATCAGATTCCATGATAGCTATTTCTACAGAAAAGCAAGCTAAGACTTCAATATAGAATAGACATTGAAACCTGTATCTTCCTGATTTTTGGCCCAGACTATTTATATTACAATACTGTTTATGGTGACATTAAGTGTTCTAGGTAACAAGTTAACGGGACTAGATTAATCTCTGAAAGGCACCGTGGTCTACAACACATAGTAAGTTGTTTATTATTATTAATAGTGAACATGCCATCAAATTTCATATGTAAATAATAGAGTTTTACTTCAGTGGGGACTAAACACAGCTATTGCTTTTTCTCCTTAAAATATACTGAAATGCCCAAAACGAACAAAGAGAAGTGACCATAGAAGAAAAAGAGCACAGAAAAGATATATATACTATGTTTATAATGTAGGATCAAATTGATACCGAAAGAAAATAAAGAATATACTTATTTAAATTATCTTTGCCAAGTAAGATATAATAGAAAATGCTGTATAATATTAATGAACACATCCAAAGACCAAAATAGAAGTTAATTTGTAAAATAAAATAGAAGTTTCCAATGTTGGGGAGGGAAATGCACTGGATTATGGTGATGGCACATGGGTGATTTGGTGATGGGAAGCCCACAGGGATTAGAACTGAGATGAAAAAATGCACAAAATGATGTAAAAATAAACTATTATGTTATTAAAAAAAAAAAGTTCCCTTGGTTTTTGGACCAAAAAACAGAAAGATACAAAATAAGTAAAGAAAAGTCATAGGAGACAGGGCATAGGAGTTCTAGAAAGAGCATAGAAATAATGTAATGTAGCAACTAATGCAGTATAATTTTATATTTCTTTGAACTAGGCAAAAACCTAGATAACAAAATTGAAATTCTTTACCAAGAAAAAATAATGGAAAAGATATATTCCAGTAGAAATTTTAAAAATCAGATCTACTAAATTGGTTTTGAAGAAATAATACATTTATTATAATATGTAGCTTTTATTAGTTTAAATTAATGCTGGCCACATATAAATTGGGAGGTGTTCTATTTAGTTTTTGACAAAGCTTATATCAAATTGTCATTATTTTTTCCTTTAGTATTTGGCAAATACATTGGTGAAGCCATCTGGGTCAGAATGTTCTCTGTAGAAATCTTTGTAAAATTTTGACTTCTTTAATAGAGACAGGGATATCTAGATTATTACTTTATAAAAACTTTATCATGTGTTTCTTTCATGGAACATACTCATTTCACTTCTCACATTTACAAGGCATAAAATTGTTCATAATATTTTAAAATTTATAGTCTATAGTGATGCCACACCTCTAATTCTTTATACCAAAGAACTTTTATTTCTTTTTTTCTTAATCTGGTTGTTATAGGCCCCAACCCAAAAGAGTGTATCCTTTATCTTTTGGGAGAACATTTACCAGGGACTGGTAAATTTATGCATGCAAGAACTGGGGTTAGGTCAGAAGTGTGGGGAGGTGAGAGGACTCACCAGAGACAGAGTAGGGAGCGGAATAGGTGGATCTACTGAGATAAACTGCTGAGGGCAGTTGTGGGCAAGATGGGAGACATCTACTGCACCATGTGGGTTAGCTCCCTGGTTAGGTATCAAACTTATGTCACAGTAGCTGGCGATAACTTGATAGTGCTGAGACTTCAACCCCTGTACTACCAAGGAGGCCTGTAATCTCTATATGTTTTAGTCTTAAAGTTCATTAGTAAGCAATTGCCATAGAGGTCCTAGTCATTTCTTGGTTGACTGAAATCAAAGTGGTAGTTTGCTTAGAAATCATTCATGATGAAAGTAGTTCCCTAGTTCTTGAACGTTTGTAACCTTATAATTGAGCAGTTTGGATAGATATAAAAACTGTGGTGTCAAAATTCTTTTTCTTGAGCATTTTATTAAAATTTAGAGGTGGTTTTAGTGTCTTTAGGAATTGAATATACACAAGTATGAGACTTCTAATTTTTCTTGTTATAAATGACTTTTATCTGTTCGCCTGACTGCCAAATGGTTTTTTTTATATTTCTAAAGTTTAAAAACTCCATATAGGAACTTAAATGTGGATCTTTTTTTTTCCTCTGAGTCAGCTCAACAAGTAGGTTTAATTTATTTTAGTATAATTTTGTTCAGTTACATCTTGACATTTTTAGTTTGTTACATGTCCTTACATTAAATATATGTAAGCTTATTTTGAACATTCAGTTGAAACAATAGAAAAAAAGAATAATGCATACTTTTAACATGATCACTTTTCAGTAGAAAGGCACATAAAACAACTTCTTTTATAAAACTAAAGTCATGATTAATCTTCAAAAAAAAATTTGCTTACTGCAAATCAAAGAGCGTGACATTAGAGGCACTCAAATGTTATAAAGTTATATTCTTATCCCTCTCATTGATACCTGGTAACTTTGTATTTCTTAGGATATTATATAGATGCCAAGGGTTTTATTATTCCTTCAGCATATCAAGCAGTTCTAACTTTTTACTTCTTGGTTTCTACCAAAGATCTTTTTTTCTTAAATATTTAGATCATTTCCTCTACTCTTGCAGCTAATCAAATGGATATGAGGGCATGATCATTAATCTTGCTCTTACTCTAAGAGAGTCTAGCAGTATTTGTTATTTGAAACATTATGCATGTGTCTAGATTTCTATTCTGTTAAGTAGCAGTGAAATGGGGTATTAATTAAAGTACTCGAATGGTTACATGAAAACAGGTACATTATATAAAATCTTCTAGTTAGTACTACTAGGATCCTTTGGATTCACTTCTTTTGATGGAAGTTAACTTCTCCATGTATCCTTTCTTTTGATCTTCTTAATTTTACTTTCTCTCCTGTCAAGTAATTCTTTTTTGTTTTAAGTATGTTTAATATAAAAACATTTGATGTGATTATTAATCTTTTATAATTAAGATGCTGTAAGAATAAGTGATGTGCTTCACAATCTACAATGTGTGTGTCACATCACACACATAATAGAAATCAGTCAGAACTGAAACATTAACAATAAAAATCTAAACAATAGTTCATTTATCTTTATATGCTTTGGTAGGTAGTAAATAGGGTACAGCCATTATGCTGTGTAATGGCAAACAAAATCAGTCGTGTTTATTGAGATTTTTTGTAATATTGTAATCATTTATTTTTTAGGAGATTTTATTTATGCATACAGAACTGGGGAGCAGGCCAGAGGTGTAGGGTTGGTGAGAGGATTCACCAGAGACAGAGTGGAGAACCGCTGAGGGGAGCAGTGGACGGGTCAGGAGAGGTCTGCTGCGCCATGTGGGTCACCTTGAGGAAGCTGGGGATCGAACTCATGCTGAAGCGACTGCAGCTAGCTTGCAGTGCTGTTACTTTAACCTGCTGCACTACTAGGGAGGGCTTGTAAATCACTTATATTTATTAAAATGATTTTATTCCCTTTCTCCAACTCCGTTATATGTAGTATGACCATATAGCAGAAGGTTGAAGTTTGGTGAAAAATTTGGAGAGTTGAATTTTGAACTGTTAAAATCTTAACAGTCTTAATTGATTTCTGAGATTCTTCCTCTCATTTGTTGAACAGTTTAAAGTAGTGACTTAATTGGAATATCTCTTTATTACTTGTCTGTTTCCTGAAAAGTATAAGTTAAAATGAAAAGGAAACACAAAGCCACACTTGTCTTAGAGATTTTATACTAGTCCTGCAGTAAGCAGCTACCCTGTTCTCTTTACATTGGACTATAGACTTACCTTAAACTCACAGCTGATAATAAAATCTTCTAAAAATTACTATTTTGTATTTTCTTTCCTATAACTAGACCCCTTTAACATGAGTACTTCTAGACTATAATTCCTTGGTGATTATTACTTTTTATAATTCCTTGGTGATTATTATTATTAAATTGGTGTCATTTACTTTTGGCCAGGATAACTGACAGCTCATAGGATATGGAGAAGAGGCGGAAAGAAATGCAGAGGGGTAAAGCTTGTTGCAGTTCAGTGAGAGTGCTTCAAGAGATATTTATGGTTTCTCTGATTTAACCCTTAGCCTGCTCTATTAAAGAATATAAAGATAAATTCTCTTTGTTAAAAAAATTAATTCAGAAATTACCTATGAACTTAGGAAATATTAAGCTTCAATATTAATAGTTTTGTTCCAACTGTGAACCTGATACTGTAAGGCCTTTCGAGATAATTTAGGGGTTTTGTGACAAAGAGGGTGGGGGAGTCTGAAGTAGAACAAATATTATATTTTCTGTTTCTTCTCAAAATGAGATGGAGAAATACGCAGCAGACCTTGCCTTCAAGGCTGGGGCATGAAACAATTCACAGAGGTCTTTTTGTTGAACTGGGCTCTGAAAAATTGTTACATTAACTATGGTTATACCAACAAATAGAGTTTTAGTAATTAGATTTTATGTAATTAGAATATAACTTACATATAAAGCTTTTACTAGTTTTCTTTTTAATGGTGGTGTTCTTTGACATTTAAGAATTTTTGTGTTGTGCTTTTGTTTGCTTTCAGTTTTTCAATGTAATATTTCTGAAAAATTTATTTTTGCCATTATTTCATTATTAGAACTACTTGTCTTTCCTATTGATTTCCAACTATTTGGTTAAAATAAATTTAAGGCTATTTGAATTAGCCGTACTCAAAAGTTACACTGAAGTAACCTACAGGTGCTGATCATACTTGCAGAATTGAAAGCATCTTATTTTAATTCATAGACATTTAATGTTGTCATATTTTAAAAAATTTGACAGCACAAGAAATCAAGCAGTAAAAAAAAAAAAAAGAATTGTCCAAGTTAAGCACTTAAATGCAGGTGATTGTAATGCTAACCTGCATTTATAGGCAGACACCCAGCAACATTGTTTTATTTCTTGGCCTCAGTGTTTCAACAGTGTGGCAAGCTATGACTTGACTTCTAGGCTGCTGTTTAGTTTGTGGTTAACTTCTCATTGCTCATTAAAAGAGGTTAGAGTTGAAACCGCTGCCGAGGGTGAATCACAGTAAATACCAGACTCCTGATGTCAGTTTTAATTTTTCTGGCACAAGAGAATTTGTATATTTCATCCTTGTTTTTCACATCTTTTATTTTGCCGATAATAATGGGTTTGGCAAAGTGTGGATGACTCTTTTATAATAACCATGCTTTCAAGAAAATGATCAGGCATTTTCAGATGTGAGGTTCCCCATCAGAATAGTTTATTCTCATGGAGTATACTTTTTTCTTTTTTCTTTTTTTTTAAAGTTCAGCCTCTTCTAAACCCACAAAAATGAGGGATTAGGGAGGAAAGAAAAAGCTTACGAAAGTTAGAGGTGCCATTTGGTTTAATTAAGCACTAATATTAGTTTAAATAAGCATTAATGTTGGTGAAAAGCACTAGTAAGTTTGTGACAATTTCACTATGCCATTTTTCTTTCTTTCTTTCTTTTTTTTTTTTAATTTATTTGTGCTTACAGAACTGGGGTACAGGCCAGAGGCTCAGGGGCGGCGAGAGGCTTCACCAAAGACAGAGTGGGGAGCAGAACAGGCAGATCGATGAAGTACACTGCTGAGGGGAGCAGTGGGTGGGTCAGGAGAGGTCTGCTGCCCCATGTGGTCACCTCCGGGGCAGGTGGGAAGGTGGGAATCGAACTTATGCTGAAGTGGCTTTAGCTTCTTAGTGCTGCGCTTTAACCCACTGCGCCACCAGGGAGGAGGGCCTCACTATGCCATTTTTATAATTTTTAAGTTCTGGAAAACTATTCTGATAGTAAAAGTGAGAAATTTAAGGAGTTATTTTGCTTTTGGAAGAGTTGTTTTTGGAATGTTGTTCTACTGTCTGTACTTCTGAACTAAATTTGGTTACCATACTAATTTGTTACCATAGGACTTCAGTGAGAATAAGAAAGTGGATACAGTATTATATTCATCTACTCTTCTGTAAATAGTGACTAAATGAGACATGCCTGTTGATGAAGAAAAATTCTGAGGACTTTGTACCTAACAAGCCCTTTCTTCTTCCAGCAGATTTCACATACCCCTTAATGAATGCTTCAGCCATTTTATTACAGTGGAACAGCTTTCATCCATAGGGAAGGTAGTGATCTGACTAAAGAAAGAGGTGGTCTTATCTACTTCCAGTTCTCACAAGCGTTTGCCTCTTTTATTTTCAGCTGTATTAGCAAATTAGTTTTGTCAGAAGATCTTCAAGTTCTTTATAATCAGACATTATCACTACTTTCAGGAAAATTTCTACCTTTACCAACCTTGCTATAGCTGTAGGGGCCAAGGGCATTAAGAAGGCAGGAGAAGATATTGATGCCTTCCCCTGCCCTCCTGATTTTGAAAGAATGTACTAATGGGCCCTAGCCTTCACTTTTGGTGTTGATGAAATTTGTAACTTGTCACACATGTACATAAAGATATCTGTATTAAGGATGTTCATTAAAGCATTCTTTTTAAAATATCATTGGGGAATGATTAAATTGATAATGGTACATATACCATGCTTGGCATTGTTGAGGCTGCCTCCACATGCCTCTGAACCCCACCACCTTCAGGCATGGCACTTAGTGTCAGTAGTATCTCTCAGAAAACTGACCTCATGAGATTTGTCAGAAGTCTGACTTCCCGGTGTTTGGATGTGGTTGCTTCTGGAGGGACTACAGAAGTTCTCAGGGATGGTTGTCTGACTATCAGAGATGTCTTTGACCTGCTTGATGGGATTCCTGAAATGTTGAGGGCAGAGGGCAGGAGGTGACATGGTATGTGCAGCCTGCAGTTCATGCTGGATTCTTGGCTCATAATATCCCTAGAGATAATACTGACTTGGCCAGACTTGATTTCAGTCTCATAGGAGATGTCATTTGTAATCTCTATTCCTTTGTGAAGACAGTGGCTTCTCCAGCTATAACTTGGTGAGGCCATTGCACAGATTGACATAGAGTAGAGGAACCGTGCTTGCGTGACAGTCATGTGTGAACCAACAGACTAGGTGACTGTCTCCATAGAGATACAGAGCTCTGACAGTAAAGATGTCTCCTTGGAGCCTAGGTTCCAGTTAGCTTTGAAGACACAGAATGATACCTTTACAGTACTATAGGATAAAGCAATTTCAGATTACTCCAGGAAATAATATAGTAGAGGAGTATCTCTGATCCCTTTTTGTATACACTGAGCCTCAAGTTTCCTGTTGTAGTTTTAAATGGAACCCTTGGATTTATAAATTTGTATGATACTTTGAATGCTTGGCAGCTGGCATCAAACTTTATCTGTTCAGCCTGTCTCATTCAAACATGCCAGACCAGCAGATACTGCACTCAGTGAAGATGATGCCAAAATCTGCATAGTCTATGATCTGATACCCTTACACCCATTCTAACTGCGAATGCAAGCACTAGAGGGGCTAATCGAATGTCTTCATTTGGTGGCTTTATTGAATTTTCTAATGTTTGTGATCATCTCCAGAGTTACCTGATGGTATTGTTGCACCCAGGATATGAAAAAAACATTATAAATACTTTTTAAAATGAAAAAATGGGAGCTACTGTGTTCTTCAGATGGACCAGTCCTACAACAAGTTGAAAGTGAAGTTCAAACTTCCTTTGGTCTTTATTTATTTATTATTTTTAAAGATTTATTTATTCATTCATACAAAACTGGGGTACAAGCCAGAGGTGCAGGAGCGGTGAGAGGCTTCACCAGAGACAGAGTAACAGAATAGGCAGATCGAAGTACACTGCTGAGGGGAGCAGCAGGCAGGTCAGGAGAGGTCTGCCGCACCATATGGGTCACCTCTGGGGCTCGGGATTGAACTTGCACTGAAGCTGCTGCAGCCAGCTTGCAATACTGCATCCTAATCAAAGGAAGGGCCCTTCCTTTGGTCTTTAAGTGAGAAGAGAAATAATGGTGTCAGTGACAAATTATTATTTTGCAGTGTTACCAAGCATAAAGGTTTAGTGGAATCCACACTCTGAAACCTATTGTAGCCCCACAGCTTTTAAGTGTACTCAGTGTAACTCTGGATTATGCCAAGAGTACTTAGGCACTGGAGCAGGACAGTAGTCTATGATACACTTGTATACCTCTTGCAGGAGTTAAGGCAAACTCCTGGTGGTTCAGACCACCACGTTGAAATCCACATTGATTTCATTGATGTTTAAAACTGGAGCAAAGAGCAGAAATCACCAATGCCATTCATTAATATGTTACTGGAGCTATTGGCGAGGAATAAGTTTTGGAAAAATGTAAAGTATTTGAGGAAGTCCTTGAGATACTAAGGCCTAGCAGGAGGAATGGGTTTACAAATTCAGTGAAAGTAGCTCTACTACTTTCTTTTCAGAGACAATGTAGACAGGCTAATGGATCAGGATGGTATACACTGCTGCTCCTTGTGGCTCTGCTACTGGCAAATTTAATGATTGAGGATTGAGATTATTGTGAATAATCCTCTCTCATACCAGTCTTTCATCACTGATTTCATCACATGCTGTTTGGTTTGCTTATGTGTAGGTGAAAAATTACATATATTTTCAGAATACCCTTTCCCCCCAAAAAAATTTAATATTTAAAAAATGGTTAAATAAAATGAGGTCTGTGTATATTCATAAGAAAATATTTCTATGACCAGTTACATGGAAGAGGTAATATGTTACATATCTCTGGCCAGGAAGCTAACCCATCTGTGGCACAAAAGACTCTCTTGTCTCGTCCACTGTTCCCCTTTTTGTAGTGTATTTCGGGAAATCTACCTGTTGCGCTCCACACTCTGTTTCTGATGACGGCCTACAATTCAGTTTTTCTACACACACACACACACACACACACACACAAATTGCTTAGAGTTAGATCTCATTAATCACATAGTATGCTATATGTGTGTGTGTGTGTGTGTGTATAAAACTGTGGTTACCTTGGGAAGAGAGAAAAATATATTCATATATATTTATTTTTTCAGAAAAATCTTTAAACTTAAAAAAAATAGTTTATTTTTACATCATTTTGTACATTTTTTCATCTCAGTTGTAATCTCCGTGGGCTTCCCATCACCAAATCACCCATGTGCCATCACCATAGTCCAGTGCATTCTCTTCCCCCCACTGTTTTTGATCCTATTCCAATTCCACCCCCATAAAATGTCTCTGGTATATAGCTGTTCATTATTATTCTTATTTCCTGCTATGAGTGAAGCCATCCTGTATTTTTCCTTTTCTTTCTGGTTTATTTCACTAAGCATGATCTTTATTCATATATCTTGTAATTAAAAAAATTACTTGGCGGACCCTCCCTGGTGGCGCAGCGGGTTAAAGCACAGCACTGAGAATCTAAAGCTGCTTCCGCATGAGTTCGATTCCCGGAGGTGATCACATGGCATGGCAGACCTCTCCTGACCCGCCCGCTGCTCCCCTCAGCAGTGTACTTCGTCGATCTGCCTGTTCTGCTTCCCACTCTGTCTCTGCTGAAGCCTCTCGCCGCCCCTGAGCCTCTGGCCTGTACCCCAGTTCTGTATGCACAAATAAATAAATCTTTAAAAAAAAATTACTTGGCAAGGTAGGGAGAATGCTCCTTTTTTCTCTATCTGAAAATAGGCTGCTTAGAAGTTTCTTTTGAGAAAAATTATTGCAGATATTTGTAGAATTAGTTAAGATAGCATGCTTTGCGTTAAGAGTAAGCAAGCTTCACTAGCGCAGTTAATGAAGATCTTGAAGAACAGTTACTTTATAAGGAACCCATTGAAGCTTATGATAGTTCTGCTACTAATGGTTGGTGAGTTTAACAAGTCACTATATATATTTTATGCTAAAATTTCCTGCTAATTACTTTCAGATGGTTCTTGTTTCCGCTTTCTGTCCTTTTTTTTTTTTTAATCAGAATGGCTATCTAAAATTTCACTGCCTCCTTTTTTCATGACTTAATTCATTTACTCATCTTATGGAGAAGATGAACATGCCAATGTAAAGTGTCTAAACACCTTAACCTCTGTAATATCATAGTCTCTTAATAAAAATATTTATTGAAGAAAAGGATGGTTGAAAGATAACACACTGTAAAATAACCTTAGAATTATACCTCTTTTTCTTTTCAAAATAATATTTGGAAATTAGAAAACTAGAAATCAGGGAAAGTATACACAAATTAATCTTGCATAATCATTGCAGAGATAACTCAGTTTTGATGTGTTTTCTTTCATGTTTGTTTTGCACGCAAGGGTTGTTAATTGAGATCATACAACTATACCGTGCTTTTACTTATAAAGTGCTTAATACTTTAAAAAACTTAAAGGTACAGAATATAGCAGAATATAGATATATTACAGGGCAAAAATCATGTATTGAACATGATAGCTAGGTAAAGATTATGAGGCATAAAGACTACCCTCCTAACGTATCAGATTTAACTTATAAGTGTTGTAGTAATGTTGCACCTAGGAAAGTTAAACTTTCTGAAAAATAGTTAAAGCAGGAAAAAATAAGACCTATCAGAAGGTTGCTGAGAGTTAAAAGGCATCAAAATATTTGTCTCCAAATAGTTGTGTGATGCAGACTTCTATTTTTATAATTTACTAACACTGGGAAAAGCATTTAATTTAAAACTAGAGACTGCATTTAGCAGGCAGTCTACAATTGTTGAAGTAACAGTTAGAACTTGAAGTCAGAAAAAATCAGGCATAAAAAAGAAATCCATTGAACTTAAAATTTGGATTCCTTTTTTTGATATCAACATGAACTTACTTTCTAATGGACATTGTTTAAATAGGATTTAAACTTTTTTGACAACAGATATCATGTCTACATAGTTTATAACTTACTATGTTTTTGGCACAAATAAAGAAAATACCTATTTTTTCTGCTCTGCTTTTTTGTTTATTCAGTAGTGGCTCAAACTAGATAAGTTTAAGTAATAGGAGAGGCTATGACTTTGACTTTTGTTTGTGGTGTTACGATTGAGATTTTTTTAAACATCAGGCTAACATTTTAGAGAAATTTTAGGATTTTTGTATTTAAACTTATTGAAAATATTAAACTACCTGATCTCACAAAATAATTATGCTTCTTAAATTTTAAAATAATGCTAATTTTAGAAATTTAGAAATGTCTTCAAAGTATGCATTTTTAAACAACTTGCTCTCTGTGGATTAGAATCACATAGATACAAATGGGATAGCTAAAGTATGTACTACTTTGATGTAATTTGTTTAGTCCTTATCTTTATAAAGGTATTTGTTGTTAAAGTATGACAGTGCTTTCTAATAATTCACTTAAACATTGACTTAGAGCTATGCATTTCATTATTTCTCTAAGAAAGGTAGGCACAAAAGTAGTTTCAGTTTTATCCTAATTAATAAAATGTAGTTGTTTGATAATAGATGTTAAGGATCTTGCTAAAATGGTACTTCAGAATAATTCATAAATACTTGGTTAATAGCCTGAGAAATTCACTAGATTTAAAAAAATGTATTAAATTCCTTTTTTGTCTTCACAGGAAACCTGTCTAGCTTAAGTCGTCTTGGTTTGAGATATAACAGATTGTCAGCAATACCCCGATCTTTGGCAAAATGTAGTGCACTTGAAGAATTAAATTTAGAAAATAATAACATTTCTACTTTACCAGAGGTAAGAAGTAGAAACAAATCTGCAAAATAATGAAGGGGAAAACTAAATTTTTATAAATGGGTAAATAATTTTATGATTTTGAGTGTGCTATGAATAATTAGCCACCACCACACTGAAGACTGCAAAGGAGGAATCTTAGCAACGTTAAAAAAATTTTTTTTTTTTCTTTTATGCAGAAGGAAAGAACCAGGGTAGAAAATCAGTGTGCTGCTTTTTCCTATAGCACTGCATACATCTTTCTGATGTTTTGGGAAGTGATGATAGCAATTATTTTGGAAAGGTTGTCAGACTGGTTTCAGAACGTAACTATCGTACCTTGTTCAGTTACTAAAAAAAGAAAAGGTGGTGTAGAAGGATGATAAATGAAAAGAATTAACTGCATACAACACACTAAAGATTAATATTACCTACAGTACTCCTGTTACCCAGATTATTACTTTGCTTAAATAATGTTAAAGCCTATTTAACATATCTATCACCAAAATGTTTTTTTAGTAAATTATTTTTAATTTGGTTTTTCTTTTAGAAAAAGATTTTTATTTATTTTCCTTAGATATCAACTGGGAAAGATACAGGATTCTTTCTTTCTCCTTTGCTTTTTGTATTTTGTTGGCTATTATTTAGCATACCCAATGAATTATATATCTGCTTATGGTTATTTAATAAGTAGATCTTAATTGTATTCTAACAAAAAGGTGGAATGTGAGTTTGAATTTGTAAGCTTTGTAAAGTTTTTTTCTAACAATTCAAAATATCTTCTGTTACGTCACTGTTAGGCTAGACTGTGACTGGTTCGTGTGTGTGTGTGTGTGTGTGTGTGTGTGTGTTTGAGTTAAAGTAAAAGGGTGATTTACATTAAAAAAATTTGGATTTATGTTTTGATTTATAAAGAACAATTGGGTTGATGAAGTTTTAAATTTGTAGTAATTATAACTTGATGGGGTTCCTTTAGGGCTTGATTTATGAATTTAAGTATCACTGATGCTTTATAGTTTCAGTATGCCTAACCCTACAGAGTAGGTCTATGTCAAATCTTTTAGAAAAAGATTTGACATAGTGAGAAATTTAAAATTTAATTTACATGTTCAGTCTTAGTGACAAGAAATTAATAATTATTGGTTACCTCTTAGGATACAGATATTGTGCTAAGTACTTTCATCTTTATTTTGTGACTGAAAAGCCAGGATTTATTTTCAATTAGAGAACTTTTAGCAAGGACAGTTCTCTTTAAGTTTGGCTCTGGAAGGTGTGTGCTTATGCGCATGTGTGTGTGTGTTTAAACTGGCACATTTTCATATAGAGAAGATGACCCTTGATTGGTCGTGTCCAAATATGAGAAAGCACTAAGTCATATTTGAAAGTAGTCTGTGCTTTGAAAGCAGCATATGCCTAAAGCAAATGTGTAATTGTCTGCATTTTTAATAAGCACAATAAGGAAAACAATAAAATGTATTAAACAGCACTTACTAGACATTCAAGCTGAGTTCAACAAGAAAAATCAGGAAAGTGTTTTTCAATTGGGGTTCATTGCTGAAATTACAGCCTGCAGGATGACGCTGCCTTTCCATTTGAAAAATAGCTGACAATGGCCTAGATTCAGTATAGACATGTAGACATAAGGTCCAGCAGTTTAATACATTTAAGCATAATATGCACAAGGCATAAGGCTGGGAACACTGTATTTTCCCACTTAAATCTTTACTGAAATCCTACTAGTTAATCTCATCAAATAGGTAGGAAAATAAGAGAAGTTGTGTTTTGGGGCAAGTTTGTTTCCTTAAATATTTTTTCTGGGAATATAGTGAGAGTTATTTTGATTATCTAGCTCACCGTAAGTCACAAAAACTGGTAAGCAGAGGATCTAAGTAAGATAGAACTTAGAATGTGACTGACTCTAAGACAATGATAACCAGTCTCAAAACTTTACCGTAGGATCTAAGGTGAGACTGGAGTTTCCTTCTTGTTGCTCTGCTTCAGATAACCTAGGTGTTAGCATTTTATCATTGAAGAATATCAGTTCAATAAAATAAACCAGTTGTAAGAATAATGTTTCAACTAGAAGATTCAATAAAACTCACTTAGGTAAAGAAAGATGTAGATATTTTTCCTAAATTACTGCCATGAAGTTTTCTCATCACCACTCTTGTCAACTTTTTACCTGTTTATACTAGTTAAGACACTTCTATAATGTTCAGTATAAAAAGCAACTTTTTATTTCACCATAAAAATATACCTTCAATTATATAATTATATCTTTTCTTCAGTTGTCTTTGCAATCAACTGACAGCTGCAGATACTAAGTCTTCAATTTCCTTATGGAAAATAGTTGAAATTTGAGCGTTATTTAAAACATACACATACGTAGACACCCTCCACTGATTGTTTTCTGCCTGGACTTTTACTTCAGTTATGCAATATTTTCTGGTTTTTATTTTTTTTGTCTATTTAAATTTTTTTTCATCCTTCAAGATCTGTCTAAGCGCTAGAGCTGCTTTTCCAGTTATTCCACTATTTCTCGTTTTTTAAATTTAAATAGAAAAGGAATTTACAGCTTCATCACTTATAAGTCATCTCTTTTAAACTCTTCATTATCACCAATGAAATAAGGTGTTACCATTTTGTAAGTGGATAAACTAAGAAAAATAACTTGCCCAAAGTCACAACTACTTAAATATAGAACCAGACATCAAAACTATTTTATAGACTATACCAGTATTCTCAAACATTTATATGACCATATAAATCACCTGGGAATATTCCTGAGAGTCATACTATGATTCTGTAGGAATGGAGTCTTAGAGTCTGCAATTTAATAAGCTCTCAAGGGATGCTGATTCTGCTCTTCCTTCAACCAGACTTTAAATAGTGAGAGCCTTGACTATATAATTTATTATTGATTATGTGCAGTTATGTATCATTTCCTGTTTCTTTCTGAATGCTTTATTTCTCTAAACAGGGTTTATTTTTCTCAATGACAAAGATTTCTTTTACAATACCTAAAATCCTGTACTATGATTACATGGTAAGAGGTAGGGTGATATACTTATTTGGTAGATGCCTATTCCCTTAGAAATTTTGTGGCAGGCACTATGTTTATCTTAATAATAATTTAGAGATTGACTAACACGTAGATAGTATTCTTCACATAACTAATTTAACTAACTTAACACCTAGATAGTATTCTTCACATAACAAATGTCAGAGCCAGGACTCAGACCCAGGAATAACTGATAGTTTCTGCTGTGTAGATTGAGTCAAACTGGCTGTTTACGATTAGACAACTCTTCCTGCAGACATATTTTCTTTCCACTTACTCAGAGTTTAAAAAATTAAAACCAAAGACTGGAAATCAAGAGAGATCAAGTAAATGAATATCTGTTTTTTGTAAAATCTAGAGATGACTTTATTGGCTCCACAAACCTGTGTTGAAAGGCAGCAAGTAATTAGAGCTGAGTAGAGACTGTCACCCTAGGTGAGGCATTTCAGATCTGTGCTACCCAACTTGTAATGTTTGTTCCCTGTATTTGGGACTGCTGCTCTGTATAGAATAAGTCTGATTATAGTTCTTGTGCGTATTTCCTTTTTTACAGAGTCTTTTATCAAGTCTTGTGAAACTGAATAGTTTGACCTTAGCTAGAAATTGCTTCCAGTTATATCCAGTAGGTGGTCCATCTCAGTTTTCTACCATCTATTCCCTGAACATGGAACACAATCGAATCAATAAAATCCCATTTGGAATTTTCTCCAGAGCAAAAGTATTAAGTAAGCTGAATATGAAGGTAAGTCTTTGTAATGGGGAGTGCGGGTATGTTTTATTACTAATAGAATATGTGCTAATATTTATGTTTTTCTATAATCATGTGAATGGGTGCTTGTTTTGTACTAATGGGATCTAATTTGATAATAAGAGTACTTCAGGGCAATTCTTTTTTTAGATAATAAAGCTCTTAGGGCTGTGTTTGCCTTTAGCAATTTGTCCTAATGAAATTATCGTGAATGTCCATAAAAGTGTAGCTGTAGGGATTGTTTTTGCAGAGCTTTCTACTGAGTTCATAGCAAGCTATTAATAGACATTTCCTTTTTATTTTTAAAGTAATTTATCTTAATGGAATATTATAGAGCCATTGGAAAACAATTTTCTAAAGAATGGTAAATACTACCTGAAATATTCTCAGCTACTAAGTAGAGAAAAGTTAAAGCATGTATGACTCATTAAACATTTTTAAAGTTGTTATTAATATGCTTAATTTTATATTAGATGTCTATAGGTTTATATCATACATATAAGCAGTGTTTATCAAAAAATATAAGAATTATTTATGAGTAATATTTAATTTCTTCTTGTCTGTATTCTTGATAGTGAATGAATTTTATATTGTTATAAAGGGGTGGGGGGAGAGCTTGGAGTCTATTTCCAAAAATGGAAAGAAGTGAAAAATGATTATTTTCAGTGACTTAAATTGTAGTGAAAAAGCCTTATATCCAGATGTTATAAGTAAATTGGCATATAGCTAATTCATGACTGAGGTGGGAATCTAGGAAACCTATATTTTCTGCTTATAGCTGTAGCTTTCTTTCTGTTGTGTTACGGTATATTCTTTTCATCTTTGTGCCATTTCAACATAATTGTGGTTTTTTTGAACCGTAGTCTACATGTATTATTTCTTGATTCTTTCTGTAATTGAGTATCTGTAAGTGATTATGTATCATTTAGAAGTATGTAATAAGAGAAGGAATGGCAATTAAAGATAATTTTAATTTTTGGTGTAAAATTTATTTTAATTAATATTAGCAATTTAGTAGATAATGACATTAATTCTAAATACTCTAAGAAGTTTCAAGCACAGCAGTCCAGTTGTAGATTATTTTTGCATTTGGTCATACATTTTTGTTAATATGGGAAGTATGGGAAGGCTTACTATTTTCAGTGGGGGAGTAAAACTTTGGCTAGAGTTTTGCCTAGAATTTTCTTCAAAACCATAACAAATGTTTAAAAATTCTTTTTCTTGAAAGAAGTCAAAATGAAACCTGGTACTTCCTCTTCATCTAAGCTCCAGTGATAAATTTTTATAATGATAATATCATACTGTAACTACCGGTAGCTAGATAATTAGTTTTAATGTAATGAAAGATAAAACTCAGTTTTCAAATAAATATTTGCCATGGATGCTTTAAAGGCAGTACTACATGGGAAATTTATAGCAGTAGTGGCCAATATTAAAAAAAAAGAAAGTTCTCAATGTAATATCTACTTTGGCAATTGAAGAAACTAGGAAAAACACTGCAAAGCCAGGACACGGGGAGAAATAATAAAAATTAGAGTAGAAATAAATGAAATAAGAGACAAAAAGATCAGTGAAACCAGAGTTGGTTATTTGAAAAAAAAAATAAAATAAAATTGAAAATCTGAAAATCTGTTAGCTACAGTTACTAAGAGAGAGAAAACAAATCAATAAAATCAGGAAGGAAAGAGGTGAAATCACAACAGATACTATAAAACTACCCAAGAGCTCATACAAGCAAATTGGACACCGTAGAACAAATTCTTAGATTCCCACAATCTCTCAAGTTTGAATCAGGATAAAATAGTTTAAATAGTCCAGTCACAAGTACTGAAATTATGAAAGAGTAATAAAAGTTTTTCCCAAGAAAAAAGCTCAAGACCAGATGGCTTCTCCAATAAATTTTACCATATTTGGAAAGAAAATTTATTGTCTATCCTACTCAAATTCTTCAAAAAAACCCAAAAAGCGAGGGAAATTTCTCAACACATTCTATGAGGCCAACATTATCCTGATCCCAAAACCAAGCAAATATAGTACCAAAAAGAAAATAATAGACCAGTGTCTCTGATAATGCAGATACAAAAATCCTCAACAAAATCCAAGCAAATGGGTACATCTATCACAATCAAGTAGGTTTCACTCTCAGGATACAAGACTGGTTCAACATATGCAAGTAAATATTGTCATCCATCATATTAGAAAAAGAAAGACAAAGATCACATGGTCATATCAATAGGTGCCCAGAAGGCATTCAATAAGATCCAATATCCATTTATAATGAAAGCTCTCTCAAAAAATGTTAATAATGGAACCTACCTAGATATTATAAAAGTCACATATGACAGACCCACAGGGAACATCCTCCTCAATTGTGAGAAACATTTCCACTAAAATCAGAAGACAGAAATGTCCACTGTCACCACTGTTAGACTCAACACAGTTCTAGTTAGAAGTCCTAGCTGATGTGTTACGCAAATAACAACAAAAATAATACATGGAATCCAAACTGGGAAAGGAGAAGTGAAACTGTAGCTATTCACAGATATCATGCTAGTTTACTTAGAGACATCAAAGGGTTCTACAAAACAACTTCTAGAAATAATGAGTACAGTAAAATGGCAAGATGTAAAGTAAGTAAATGAGTATTTGCCTCTCGAAATTTTTCTCATAGATGATTTTGTATAAAATGAGATAAGTGGTCCATGAACCTTACAGAAAAAATTGAAAATACAGGTGAACAAGGTGGGGGGGAACCAACGAGAGGCAAGATCACTTTTAACATATTAGCATGTATTTTTGGTACCTAACTGGGGCAGGGTTAGGTATTGGTGGTCCCCTTTGAATATCAGTAGTCGTACAACCATGTGTTAAGAGTTGGTATTGATGAAATTGTGTCTTTTAAGTCCTTATGCAAGAAAAAAGATTGTGAGTTAGTATATATTTTACTTGTTTTTTTCTGTGTATTATAAAAATATAATTTTTAAACAAAGTTAGGATCACATTTTATTCATTTTTATTGTCTAATGATAACTTTTTACCATCTTATGAATTTTTAAAGTAAAATTATTATGCTGGAGTTTTAATGATTTAATTTTATATCTTAAGACTTTCCCACTCTCCTTTATTGCTCAGCATCTCTAGAGTTGCTGAGTTTATCTGTTTCCTTGTGAACTGTAATTGGGTATTCTTTCATTGGGGTCATATTTTACAAATCCACATTGTATTCAACATTTCTGTATAATACTGTGGAATGGGGGAAATATCCTGTTTATCACTGGGACCTTTGAAAGTGAAAACTTAAAAGCTGTGTAAAAGACTTTGGAGGCATAGAGTTTTTGTTGCCTTTTTTTTCCTTTTTATTTGTACACCAACAAAGTAAATACAGTTTTCAGTTTAATTAAAAAAGTTCTTGCACCGGGAGATTCAAATGGTGTTTTACTTTTGTGATTCTACTTTGGATCCAAGCTTCTTTTTGTCTGTTAGGACAATCAGTTGACATCACTTCCCTTGGATTTTGGAACTTGGACTAGTATGGTAGAACTGAATTTAGCCACCAATCAGCTTACAAAGATCCCTGAGGATGTGTCTGGTCTCGTTTCTCTTGAGGTAAGTAATAAAAAAAAAATGAAATCAGGATAATGGTATTTCTTCATCAGGTTGGGTTAGGATTAAATAACACATATAATGCATTCAATACAATGCCCTATAAATAGTAAACTTAATAGTAGCTGCTATTATTATTTTGGTCGCATTGTGTATGTTTATTATATCATGGGTGGTATAACCTTTGGAGAAATAAGTGGGCATAAAATATTAACCAGAACTTTATGTATCGATAGATCTTTGGAGCCGATGTTCTTTTTACTATTCTCATACCTAGTGCTGTCTTCCTCTCCTGACCTCCCTCCAGATTGTAATTTCTCTGAAAACGAGGACTATTTTCCCAATCTTTTTTGCCCTCTTCAAGTTACAATTTGTATTTGTATAAATGTGCATTACATTACAAATAATTGTTGTGTACTGATATAGGCACTTTAGAAGTCAATTATTATCTTAACCTTAAATAATAGTTGATAAGGGGTTTTGAATGAGTACTTGGCTTCCTATTAGATATATATTTAACTATTCAATATCAAAATATCATTAACTGAAAAGAACCTTAAAGCAAGTAGTTAATAATTTTCTTTTTTGGTAATTTAGTTAAATTCTTTCCATTTGCTTTAATTAGTTTTCACTTAATATGATAAAATCTTTCTTCTAAATACCTAAGTACATGATTGTCTTTTAGACTCGTAAGTTGTTATTTTAATACTTTTAATATTTTCTATCTAGCAAGATGGTATAAAATTAAAATTATAAGCCATACAGTGGTAATACATAATTCCATTTATGAATTGTCAAACACTATTAATAATTTATCTTTAGGTTTTAATATTATCAAACAATCTTCTAAAGAAGCTTCCCCATGGTCTTGGAAACCTTAGGAAATTAAGAGAGTTGGATCTAGAGGAGAACAAATTAGAATCCTTGCCAAATGAAATTGCTTATCTTAAGGATTTACAGGTAAAATCGTGCTGGTTTTATGTCATATGATTATAGGGATACATTCCTAATTGCACATTTTTCTTAAGAATTTGATCTAATTCTTGAAACAGAGAGTTTTCCTGTTAGAGTATTAGAGCTAAATTTTGTGTTCATAGAACCTGTCTGTTTTTCTTCCTAATTATATTTTTTTAAAGAAAAACAATTAAGTGATTCTCATCCTAACAAATCTAATTTCCTCGTTTATTTATCTCATTTGTGTAGTTAATATACTATTTTAAATTTATATCAGTTATAAAAAGTTTGTATATGTAATCATCTTTTATCCTGTTAATCTTTTAGAAATTAGTTCTGACAAACAACCAGTTGACCACTCTCCCCAGAGGCATTGGCCACCTTACTAATCTCACACATCTAGGCCTTGGAGAGAACCTGCTTACTCATCTTCCTGAAGAAATTGGTATGAACCCTTTGGATGTGTGACTCTGTACTAATAGTTTGCTCATATTTGTTCAAGCAGTATTTCAGATAAATACGAAAAATCATCTGTTTTTGTCAACTGAGATTAAATCAGGCTCAAGAGCTTTTCATAGGGTATGAGTAGTTGATTGGTTGATTTTTGATAGGTTTCCTCATTGAGTGTTAGTATTAACACTATATTTGAGAATGTTTTTTGCATACTTGCATTTCCAATAAGTTTGACGTTAATTTCAGAGTTCTTTTATGTTTCTTCCAAATTTAAAACAATTATAAAGGCTTAAATTAGTGATGCCTATTCCAAAGAATATTTCCTTATGAAATTTTAGAGTTAATATTAATCTTTGAGAATAATTTAGAATTTTCATGTCCATTATTTAATATAATATAATCAATATGACTACCTTGCACTTTAGGCACTACAGTTTGTAACCCCATTTTATAAAATATACTTCTTCACTAAGTGATTCCATGTATCATATTCTCCCCTATATACCATGCTGTTCCTTCCAGAGGCACTGTAGATTATTTCTGGGGAATAATTTTGGAGTAAGACAGTTCAAGTTCTGCCACTTACTGGTTTTATGACTTTAGATAAAGCACATAAACTTCCCAGCTTCTTTCCATTAAATGAAGCATGACACAGTATCTTGGATTTCTCTGAAGTATAGAATCTTAAACATAAACAAATTCATTACTATTAGCTGTTATTTTTATTAATTTTCTATATGTCACTATCAAATATTACAGATTTTGAAGTTTAAAATAAAAACATATGAATGAGCTTTACTTTTATTCCTACTCAATATAGTCACCTGCCTCATGCTTTTGGTTGAGACATTTGCTTAGAAAGTGAGAGTGAGGATCCTAAGACAGTCTATAAAAAATTTTGAGGCCCTCCCTGGTGGCGCAGCGGGTTAAAGCACAGCACTGAGACTCTAAAGCCGCTTCCACATGAGTTCCATTCCCTCCTGCCCCAGAGGTGACCACATGGCGCGGCAGACCTCTCCTGACCCGCCCGCTGCTCCCCTCAGCAGTGTACTTCGTCAATCTGCCTGTTTTGTTCCCCACTCTGTCTCTGGTGAAGCCTCTCACCGCCCCTGAGCCTCTGGCCTGCACCGCAGTTCTGTATGCACAAATAAATCTTAAAAAAAAAAAATTTTTTTTTGAAAGATTACATAGATTTTTGGCTTACTATCAAATATGTGATAATTCTCTTAGTGAAAGATTTATACCAAAAAACTTTCTACAAGAGTTTATTAATAAGAGATTATCACATTATTTACTATAGAAAGTGAGTATAGGCATTGACTATAAACTTAGCTCTTGAGTCTTGAAAAAATATATATGAATGTCAAGGTGTCCCAAACAACATGAATTATATTTTATTTTTTCCTTCAACACACTGCCCAAGGTTGATCAAGAAAGAGATCCTACTTATTTGGTATGGACTATGACTTGGACATCATAATTTAAAAAATTCCCCTAGTTGATTTGAATATGCCGCAAAATTTTAGATCCACAATTACGGAGAGTTTTAAAAGTAAGAGAAGAAAATAAGAGGAAATGTATATTAAGTATGTATAATGTTCAGGATAGCATCATAACGGTTGAGTGTATTTAATATTAACTAATTTAAAAAATAATTGATTTGATTTTTTTAAACAGGTACACTGGAGAACCTAGAAGAACTGTATTTGAATGACAACCCCAACCTGCATAGCCTTCCCTTTGAGCTGGCTCTTTGCAGCAAACTTTCAATCATGAGTATTGAGAACTGTCCACTCAGCCACCTTCCACCTCAGATTGTTGCTGGGGGCCCATCCTTCATCATTCAGTTCTTAAAGATGCAGGGTCCATATCGTGCCATGGTCTGATGCAAATCTGCTGGTCCCACACACTGTTCAAAAATAGACTGCCATTAATGTTTCATATCTATATCTGTATCTATTTATGTAGATATTGATATATTTGGCAGGTTTATAAAGACTGCATTATGTGTTTATGCTAATAGAGGAATCATAGCCATTTAGATTTTTTTTAAATTCTGTACAAAAAGCTTATATAAGTTTTCTTTGCTGAACTTGATGGATGTTTTTCTGTTGTGTAATATGATACACCAGTTTGCTTAAAACATTTGCCAACAAATTATGAAGTTATTAAAATTAAAGATCAGAGGTAGTATAATTAGATATACTTTCTCTTAGCAAAAATAATTGGCAAACAATTTTGTTGCAACTCTTCATATACATTTTCCCCTTACCAATTGTCAGATCTTTATAGTATGATAGGCCCTGGAGATAGAATTTTTCTTTTAACTTATTTTGAAATTTGAGATTTAAATTTTATATATTGTTTACAGTCAGAGTAAATCACTGGATTTTTTTAATTGTTTTGATTTGCTCTGTTTTAATCAGATCACATCTAGAGTTTATATCCTCTGCTGACCAGTTTGCATCAACTCTTTTAAAGATATTTGCTTGTTGAAACAACTGGCAAAATGAAAAAAAAATACAGTAAAAAATTCTAAAATTCCTTTCATTGTGCTTCTTGGCTCAATTACAAAGCAGAATATCTGAAGTGAGTTTGGGTTGGGGGGGGGAGGGTATGGAGATCTTTCCTAGTGTAACTATCTTACATTTGGGGGAACAGAAACTTGTAGTACAAATGAGTTTTCATTCCTGAAAGTTGCAGATCCACAAAAATAATAATTTGGGGGAAAATATACATAAACACACGCATTCTATATATGTATATACAATGCTATATAGATATGTATTTATAATATCATAAACTACAATAGGTAACTTTTAAGGATTTCTCCCTATCCTTATACAATGAAATGAATGTTTTTCTTTGAACACTGCAATATATGTATGTTTCAAGGTTATTTAACAGTGTACTATGGTTTTATATCTTGACTTGCCTTGCACATCTTTCAATTCTGGAATATCTGCGTCTAAGCACAATATCTTCACACTGTGCTGTATTGCTGCTGAACTAAATGCACTTTTCCCCACTTGTGGGGCACTGGCTTCAAACAACTCAGTTCAGTACCATTAATTTTAATCTCATCTTTCCTTTGTTGGTAGTTGTTAATACCATTACGGAAAAAGAGGCACATTGCATAGAAATCATTGATAGTTCAGTGGAAGTTCTGTAAGATGTGCATGTGCTATTTGATATGTTTTCTTTTGCTTTACTGCTTTAAAGGCTAGCAGTATTGTAAATGTGTGCCCCTCACACAGTACCCTTACCTTGGTAGTGTTGATCAATGTCAATTTTAATTATTGAAAAGTCTCACAGAGCAAGTGCATTCTAGATATCATCCTTTAAAAAAAAAAAAAAAACACTTCCCATATAAGGAAACCTACTATATATAATTATGTATTGCTGCTTGGTTTTTTTTTTCCCCTTCCCATATAGTTGTACATTGTGTTTTAAATAAACCAATTTTGAATTAAAGCTACAATATTAAGATAGAAATTTGAAAGTGTTGTTTTGCTTTTCCTGGCACTCAAATTCAGGGCTAAGTTTGAGGTCAAACCTATATTTGTAATTGGCAGTTTCTTAAGGAACAGCTAAGAAATGGAAGGCAGGTAAAGATATAAAACCGTAGAATGCTTAAATGTGCTGTAAAACTATTGTAGATGTCACTGGATTTTACCAAGTAATATCCTTTCTTCTTTTTTTCCATCTACTGTGGCTTTTCAGTTAAAATTTTGTTTATAAAAGGAATTTGTTTATTACAGCTCTACCTAGAGCTTGTGTGTATGTGTGGTTTTTTAAAATCTCATGTCCAAGTGTGTTTATATATTAAGATGATGAAACTTGAACTTTGAAGTCAGTAACCTAGTATCTTTTCTTAAAAAATAATATGGCTGTTGTTTCTTAAAATGAAAATAGATAGTTTTTAAAATTCTTTGGTTCCCCTCCTTCATTTTATGTTAGTCTATATGCAAACTCATCACAGTCTACATGTAGCAGTGATAGTACACATAAATCATGTATAGGTGAGGAGTTAGAATTTTTTCTAAGAAGCATAAAACATGTGTCTTGTATATGGTTATCACCTTGAAAGAGACTATGAATTTCATACATCACTTCTTCCAACAAGAAACTTAAATAGACTCTGATTGGGTCATTGTTAAGTGAAGGTATTTGATACTTAAATAGTTTGACTATAATAAGGCATATTGTTGAATATGAGCTAATACTTTTCCCGGGCTGTATTGCGACTGATTGGCACGTTGAAAAGTTCTTTCTTTTAAGGAAATTAGCTTTAGTTTCTTTATGAGACTAAGTAATTTTTATAAGTCATAAAATGATACATTCTATTGTAAAATTATTGCTTTAAAGTTTGCCTTTTGTTTATATATATATGTGTGTATACACACACACACACATACATAAGTGGCAGTGTAAAACAGTCCTTTTAAAAAAAAACAGATTTTTGCATAGAAAAACTGAGGTGTAGGCTAGATGTATCTAGCAGGGGCAGGGAGGGGTGTGTGAACGTGAGGATTCACCAGCGACAGAGTGGGGCATAGAACAGGCAGATCTACTGAAAGGTTGCTGAGGGAAGCAGTGGGTGGGACAGAAGAGGTCTGCTGTATCATGTGGGCCGGCTCTCTGGCTGGTATAGTGCTGAGATTTAACCCCTACGTCACCAGGGAAGCCCCCTTTGTACTTGTTTAATATTTTTAAGTCCCTGATGACTGTTTCATACAGAAAGAAGGGAAGATGGTATATAACTTATGTACTTGAAGGGTACAAATGAAATCAATAGGCAGTAGACACTGTTGGAAGAAATATACACAAAACCTTCATTCATGCTTATATTAAAAGTGGTGATGCAATTGGAATGAGCCCCCAGATTTTAATTGCGTATTTTTAATATATCTCATTGGAGTGGTCTGAATCATTTAAAATTGGATGAACTGTACTAGTATATATCAACTTATCTAGCCTTTCTGATAATTTTTGTTACAACTTTTGCTTTTCATTTTGGTTATTTGTAATTCATGATTTTTGAGTCCATATTTCAACTTGCAGAATTTATAATTGCTTACCAGAAAGGGTAGATCATGGTTAAAGTTTGTGAAATGGGACACTTTTGAGTTGGAAAAGGGGTATTTTCCAGTCAGCATACTGGACCAACAGACTTAATGGCAGAGCTGTCTCTGGCAAATCCAAGGTACGTAGTAACTCTGGCATGATTAAAATTAGATGAAAGCAAGCAAATCATGCAATTCAAAAATAAGCAGAGGAAAATATGGAAATTTTCTTAATTTAACTGAAATGAATAACTTGTGATGAAAGGCTTCTTTCTGTTAATAACACAGGATAATATAACAGATAGCTAAACTTTTATCCTCAAATTTTATTGATTTGGTAGTCACTTACACAACTCATTTTTGGGGTACACACTTCCAATGTGCACATGCTTTACTCATCTTCTACTAAAAGTGGCACTGAAGTCCAATTGATGCCCTCCTTCTTTGCTCTCTTTCCCCCATTCCCTCTGATCCCAAGTATATGTTTCAGAGTGTTAAGAATTCTTTTTACTGTGCTTTCCCAATATATTTTCCTTATTTTTATTCCACAAGTAAGTGAAACTATCCAATATCTTGTACGTTCTGATTTATTCCACTTAGGATACCACCTCAAGATCCAGTGTGTTTCAGGCAGCACTCTCATCATTTGTAATTAGCTAAAACTTTTCTTTAGTCTTTTGCTTAGTGTTTCCTTTCAGAGCCAATAAGGGCAATTGGATGACAACCTTGAGTTGGTAATCAGATCCCTAATAATTTGATAGGAGTTGTGACATTGCTTTGATATCTAAAAAAAACTTGAATGATTAAGAAAGTAGTATGAGAATATTTACAAGTTAGTTACCAGTATTTTGTTATTAAGATGCTTTTTCAGGCTGATAACACGAATTCTGAAGAAACAATTGTGAGGCTTTTAAAAATATTTTTTGATTGAAGTAACATTGCATTTTACTGTGTTTCAGGTCTGCGTCATTGGGAATCTGCATGTGCATACAACCGCATTAAGCCTATCGCTAAAAGTCCAAATGCAGGCTTCACCCTGCCATTTCCCATTTTCATAATTTACCCATCCTCTCCCCTTTCCCTTCTGGAAGCCACTAACTGGCCTTACAGTCCAAATGTTTTTTTTTTTAACTTTTCAAACCAAAGTTGGTTGTTAATCCCCCTAAAAAATTACTTAAATGTCTTTAGTGATCAGTATCTCAACTGGATAGTTGTTTGTAATGTTTCAGATCAGAGAATGTTTAAACTTTGATAATAGAAGGAAGAGTCCAGTGTGTGACAGTAGTGTGAGTTGGGCTACCATGCGCCCGTTTTGCAGCTTGTGCCAGTGTACAGTAACAGTATCTTGAGATCCAGTCACACTATACATGCGTGTGTTATCAGTTTTTCAACAGATGGCAGTAAAGTACCTTATTCCATCAAAATCAGTATAGTATGTCAATTTCTGATAGCAGTAAAAAGTCTTTTGGAAGCAGCATTGTTTTCTTCATTTGCCCAAAGGGGATGGTTGGGTAGCAGTAAGATACAATCTGCAAATTACTAGGGCTTCAATTTAACAATTCTAATGTCAATTGAATAATATTTTAAATAACAAGCATTTTTAAGTCATAGGTACTGCAAAAGATGATCTTGCTTGGAAAATCTAGTGTCTTAAGGATGCTTTATTAGTGACTGTTACTTAGCACTCATTTTACCTAATTTACCTTTTATCATTACTGGTATTAATATGGAAAATTTAACCTTCCCTTAGACTGATCAGGCTTAATATACAAATGTCATTTGTATTATACCATTTTCATGATTTTGTAGAACCTATTATTAAATATGTCCATCTAGCTAGCACTTGAAACCTGGTATTCACTACTAGAAGGATTGCTTCGTATATGATTCATACAGTTTATTTTAATATTTGTCTTTAATGGGAAAGTATACTAGTATATAATTTTTCATCATTTAGTGTTTTTCTCACCTCAAACTCACTTTTAGTAATTCAGAAAGTTATAATTGTTAAATAAGAATGTAACAAGGTATTTTGTATTAGTGTCTTTTAATTATATTTATTTTAAAATTATATAATTATATTTTAATCTGTAAATCAGAACTCATTTTTAGATACATGATAGTTTGTGCAGTCTGTAGTGTAAGTGGTATATAAATAGAACACTACAAAAGTGATAGTATCTGAAAACTGAGCACTATTGACTTTGTTTTTATTTAATAAAGATCCCAAGTTTCCACTGATAGTTAATAGGGCTTGTTCTGTTGTAAGTTATGATTCAAGGCAAAAAGATGTAAATAGCCTTTTGAAAAATGTACTTTTAACCTGAATTATATTGTTTATTTTCACTATATAGAAATAATTTTACCTTTTAGTCATTTATTAAGGTATTCATGTAAATAATGTATTTGTAAAGGTTTTGCCATTGAGTCTTCTGAAAATTGCCCAGTGCTAAACATAACTGAGGTTGGACATCAAATCAATTTGCAGCGTCATTGTACCACAAAATTGTGGAACTAAGAGAAAAGACTTTCACTACTGTTTGATCTTTTGGAAAACTTTAAAATGCCAAATTGCCTGCATAAGCTATTCATACATAGGCGCACAAAGAGATGCAACAAAGTATTTTGTATGGTCAGTAATGATCATCAGTACATTTATGTTTTTAATCTACTACTTACACCTCTCCCCCCAAAATAACTTTTTTTTCACTATTAAAGTATATAATGAATATATCCTACAGTGAAGATTGTTCTATAATGGAGACATTGAATTATGAGAGGTAATTCCCCCCCTTCTGTGAACCTTTAGTCTATCTTATTTTTGTCATGTTCTCCGTGTGCCATAAAGTGCTTGTTTGTAAACTTTTATGAGGAAGTCTGTTCAGCTGTTTAAGATGTCTTGGTAAATAAAGGTGGAAACTGAGTTCATGATTCCTAGAAAAAGTTGTGATACTGGTTTGAAATGAATTTTTTTTTTAGGTTGTGTTCTTAATGCTTCTTGAGAACAAAAACTAATGGTAAAGGAAACCTAAGCCAATGGGAAATATTTAATTGGCTGAAGAAAACTGATCAAGGAATGTAACAAATAGTAAGTAGTTTTAATCACAGCATGATTGCTGGTTTTATTTCCTGTTAACATTCTGTGATAATATTTTACAAAAATTCAGTGTTTTGAAAATGGGTTGGAGAGAATCATCACTAGAGGCCAAGCAGGCAAATAGAAGCTGTTGAAATAATTCAAGTGCAAGGTAACAGTGACTTTGGGGTTGTAGCAGTGGAGGTGCAAACAAACATTTTGTGGAACCATAGAAAGATGTATTAGTGAGGCCATGCTTTGTAACAATGACAGAATCAAACATTGTTCCCAGGACTCTGCCTTAAGCATATGGTTATATTTACTCACCAATGGAACTTTGCAGGAGAACAGAACAGGTTCTTTTCACTTGGGAGGTAGAATGAGAATATATTCTGTTACCTTAGGTTGTTATGTGGAGATGTCAAGTAAGCAATTGGATACTTAAATCCAGTGCTTAGAAGAATAGTTCTGGAAACAGGATCTGGCATATTGATAACTGAAGCAAGGGCTTTTAGGGAGAGCATGTAGAACAGGGATGAAGGTAGAATCCTTTAGGATGGAAACCTGACAAACTCTTTAACATTCAGCTTCTGTATAGATAAGGAGGAACCTGCAGAAATTGAAAAATGGCTGCAGTAGAAATGGGAAAGCAAGGGTGAATATACTGTGTTCAGAAAGCAGCCAGTTTTATTCAAGTTCAGCTTTTCTAATCTCTCAGTGTATTGTAGTAAAGTCTGACTTTCTAGTCCTGTTTTTCTAGGGCTGCAAATTGTACAAACCGGCAGCCGCTAACCAGCTACATCTAGATTAAGGTTAAACAAATTTTTGACTTTTATTCCTCAGGCATATTAGTTCAAGTTCTCAATAATCCGAGGTAGCTAGTGCAGATACAGCACATTTCCACCAAACAAAACCTTTTTTTGGATAGTGATTTTAGTTTATAACTACTCTCTCCAAAATTAGTTTTCAGCCCTGAAGTTGAGAGAGATTTCTCTAAGAGTAGTTTGGCCTGTGTGCAATTTTATCTCCCCAGAAAATTGGAAGGTGCTAAAGTTGAGGGCAACTCTTCATGTTCTAATCTTACACAATACTATCCTTTATTATTTAAATATTATTTCCCTAAATCTCACTTGCATTACAACCTCCAAAATAAATACTTTGGTATAAAAACAAAAATTAATAGATTACAAATGAGAAAAATCAAAGAGCTAAATAAATGACCTTTTCCATGCTCATGAATAGGAAGTCAATATTGTGAAGAGGTCAATTCATTATACAGGCTGGTTTTTAACTTGATCTTAGATTCAACACAATCTCAACCAGAACCCCCAGAAAGTTATTTGGTAGGTATTTGACAACTGTTTCTGTAGTTTATATGAAAAGGTAAAAGAGAATAGCCCAAAACACCGAAGAAAGATGATAACACCGGAAGACCACACTACTTGATATATATATAGATAGACTAAGATCAAGACAGTGGTTTTGGTGAAGGAACACACAAGTTAATGGAGTGGACTGGAGCCCTGAGAAATAGACCCAACTAAGGGCCCATATGATCTTTGACAAAGGAGGAATGGCAATTCAAAGGAGAAAGGATAGTCTTAAGCAAATGGTGTTGAATCTCTGCATGCCAAAAAGTGAATCTAGATCTTAAACCTCTGCCAGAAATTAACTCAATGAACCATATGCCTAAATATAAAAGACAAAACATGTATCTGACTCATTCAATTCTAATATTGATAAAAACAGGAAAGAAATACCTAGGTGATTGTGTAACATAGAAAATAGACCCTGAAGACTTTCAATGCGCCTGAGGGGACACGAAGGTGCCGATGGAGAAGACAGCCAGGCTGTTCAGGAGGGTATTGCAATACCAGCCAAGACTGGTGCTGCTGCTGATTCCCTCTGGCTCTGGGTGAGCTAGAGAACTGTTACCTGGGGTCTATTTGGCACATATCCGCTGCCAGGGACCGCAGCCTACTCATCCCGGTCTGGATCTGCTGTTTGCTGTGCTCCCTAGCATAATGGACTCATGCTAACATCCAGGCTGGAAGAAGTAAGGACTTTCTCCAGCTCCCCTCAAGATTTAGGAAGAAGCGTCACTAAAAATGTTAGAGGGCAGTGTGAGGGACACCCCAGGACCCTCAAATCTGCCATGTCAAGATAAGCATCTTCGATAGGAAATAATTTGGATATAATGTGTGCAATAATAAGAGAAAAACTAAGTTTCCCACAAAACACCCAAAGTTCCCCATCCCTTTGTGAGTAAATGCCCAGCCAAATAGGACTGGCCCAAAATAGGTCCACTGAGGCCTGAAAGCTGCCACAAGTCTGAGGCAGCTTCTGGTGGGAGGCAAAAGAAAGGGGCAGATAGGGCCAGGCAAGCTTGGAAGGAAAAAAGCAAAAGCAAAATCCAAGTTAAGATAAAGGCCACCATTGTCAGCCTCCCCATGGCTAGCTCATCCGCACCTCTGTCTCTCTCAAATGTTTCCTTCCATGTCCCCCAAGTTCCTGGTACAGGTCCAAAGCCAAGAAGTGTGACCTCTTTTTCACAAGTCCCTCTGCTCTATATGCCTCCCAGGTCTTTATCCTGTCTCTTGGCACTGCTTCTATTTCCCTGCTGCTTCTTCCCCTTCTCGTCTTCTCTAGCTTCACAACCTCTGCCCAGCTCCATCCTTCCTTAGTGTGTGGCAGGGAACCTGGAACCTCCCCTTTCCCTGGGGATAACCCTTTTACAATTATACGTCATTATTACCCCCCACCCCCATTTTACAGTGTCTCGTTTTTGGTGGAGGTGGGCTCATTTTATTTATGTTGTCACTTGTGCTGTGCTGTCGTTGCTTCCTTTTTACTTCTTGGTGTTGAATCTCTGCATGCCAAAAAGTGAATCTAGATACTTCAGCATGCATGTGTTAGAGGGTGGGAAGTGAACAGCAGTGATATTTAATAGTGATGTGTGTTATTAACGAGCCATTGCTACATGGCAGGTGCTATAGTAAGCAGCTAACATATAATTTAGTACCATCAGAAGAAAGTTCTATTTTTTTTTTTATTCTCGTTTTACAGATGATGAAACAGGCTCATAAAGGCTGAGTAACATCTGTGTGGGCACAGAGTAAGAAAACAGAGGAAGCTGACACAAATGTAGGTCTGTTTGTCTCAAAAGTGCTGAGAAAGTCCTAAAATAAATGTCTAGCTTTGATTTAGGAATTAAAAAATGGCCTGCAGAGGGTTGCATTTAGAACATTTGTCTGTTGGCCAGTGTGTGTGTATGAAAAGATGAATCTGAAGATTGTTGTGCATAACTTTAGAGAAGCAGTGTTCCCTAGATGTTATGTGAGGATCATTAAAATAAAGAACATTCAGTCTGCTATGGAGTAAATTCAACACTGTTCTCTACAGTTCTAGCTTCACCTCAATTCATTTCTTCATCCCCCAGAGATTCCAGCATCCTGTCAGCATTCCTCTAACCTGGAAACAAAGCCAGAAGTTTACAGCCTTTGTTTAACCAGGACCTCCCTTATGGTGCAAGGCGTTTAAGTCTCAGCACTACGAAGCTATTTGAAGCCACTGTGGCATGAGTCTGACCCCCGGCCAGGGAATGACCCATAGGGTGCAGCAGACCTCTCCTGTCTCTCCCGCTACTCCTCTTGGCAGTGCATTTCAGTAGATCTGTCTGATCTGCTCCTTACTCTTCACCCTGCACATCTGGTCTGGACACCTATTCTTGTAAGCATAAATAAAAATAAGTCTTTAAAAAATAATAGAATTTTAAAAAACCTTTGTTTAACCAACCCTTCTTGTTTCTTGAAAGGCCTTTATGCCCTCAAAAAATATGATATAATATTGCAAAACCCAGGCCTGTTTGCAGCCAAAACTCGAATAAAATAAGGTCTTTGAATAAAGCAGAAAATAGTTTATGCATATGGTATTTGGTGGTATCTTCCCGTATTTTAGTCTAGGCTACCCCAGACTTCATTTCAGCTTGGTAGGAACTTCCAGGAATAGAGAACAAGGAGCTACTTCTTGACTTTATTCCCCTAACAATCATGTGCCTCTGCTCTGCCTCTCCTGTCTTTCAAAAAGACTAAATAAAACCACCATGGTCCATACCTTCAGCTGACTAGAAGCCAGCAAATAAATTCTAAAGGAATTTCTGCCACCAGCTGTTGCTGCAAGTCTGTGGGTGTGGAGAATAAGGGATGGGAGGTTTAGGAGGCACAAAGTTCGCTCCAAATGAAGTTCAAGGTTAAATGCCAACAAACATAGTTAATGGAGTCCTAGGGCAAGTTAGGGTTAAGTAGGCAGCTTCAGGGGGGCTTCAGGGGGCTGCAGGGGAGTTAAAGAGGCTTCTGAGATAAGGACATAAATTCTAAGCAGCGCTAACCAAAACATACTCCAGAGATGAGGTCAGAGAGTCCAGGAGGACTAAATAAACAAGGACAGTAACACTCCAGAGAATGAGACCTTGGACAGGGGAGGTAAAAGGAGAAACTCAGATAAGAACTGGAGACGGGCACATCTACCCAGAGGAGTGTGGTCATCGGGAGAGAGAGCCCAGGCACAGAGCAGGATGATGAGACTGTAGAGTAGAGGGGAAAAGTTTCAATACACCTAGACATGGGTCCACAGAGGCTTCTTTGCCTCTCCAGATACAGCGAGCTTTAAACAGTTCTTTACTTTCTAGAACCGCTGCTTCTCTTCGCTTATTTATCTAAAAAGGCTGAGAATTTCTTCCCACAGCTTCGTGGGACAAGAACCTGCAGTGGTTCAAGGCTAAATTAACAGTGCGTGCAGCTTCCTTGGGACTTGGTAGTTCATCATATTAACTATAGGGAAGACCTGACTTTGCAAATGAATGAACAGAAGAATACATTCAAAAAGCCCACGTGGTTACCTGGGAAAATTGCTACAACAATTGATCCAGAGGTCTAGTACAGCACTGTTAGACCAACAAAGAAAAAAAATAATCTTCTAAGCAAAGATCACCTTACACAGACAACCTGCAAACCACAGCAATAGGGGTCCATCATTTCCAGGAAACTTAGTGTGAACTAAGATTATTCTGTCCCTTAAAGCTAATCTTCAGGTATCAAAGGCATAAGCAGTTCTGTAATTGGGGGCTGAAGATAGTTAAAGGTGGTCATGCCCTCTGGAGTGAGGTTCTGGTGAAGAAGAATTGCACCAGGCAAAATTCAAGGTGTCGGCGTGGGTGGAGACTGAGAAGAAATACTACCACAGAAGCACCCCCCGGGATTCTATGTCTGGGATTTCAGCACTTCTGGAATCTTTAGCCATCAGCCGTTTTTGCCCCCACCGTACTGAACTTCCAGAAGGCTATTGAAGGTCTCTGAAGGACATGCAGAAGCTTCCAGTAGCCAACCTTGAAGAAGAAAAGTTCAGAGGCTTTGCAGCAAGCTGAACCTCTGAAACTGTTCCCCGTTGTGCTGTGTCACATCCTAGAAAGGAAGGTGAAAACTCGGAGTTGTCTTCACCTATGACAATGCTGGGCTTCAGCATCCAGGGACAAGACCAAGTAGCAAGTGCAGCTTTTTCACGTGTCTCTCTGCTCCATGTGCCTCTCCCGGCCTCAGTCTGGCTCTCTGCTGCTTCCTTCCTCTGCAGGCTCCTCTCTAGTTTCTCCTCCAGGGGGCGCCACCTGTAAAGTCTTCGGCTTGGCTTCACACCCTCCCC
>NW_004567112.1:11452477-11461265 GCF_000260355.1 Condylura cristata | reverse complement strand
CGTGCGAGATCACAGGTAAAACAGTGAATATACTCAGTGAAATACGCCAGGAAGAAAAAGGAAAATACCAGACGGTTTTACTCATAGCGGGAGCATACCAGGATCAGAAAAGAAAAGAAAAAAAAAAGCAATTGTAATAAAGTAAAAACGAGAAAGTATAAAACAGATATTTTCTAGGGATGGAGAGGGGACTAGAGTCAAAACGCGGGTGGGAAAAACGTATGGGATGGTGATGGCACATGGGTGAATTGGTGGTGGGAAATCCACGGGGATTACAACCGAGATGAAAAAATGTACAAAATGAAGACGATGTAAAAATAAATAAATTGCAAAAAATCTGTAAATATGCTCTCTTCATGAAGTTTCTACCAGATGGTGAATTTTATTCAGCCAAAAAATGATTGAGAAAATAAGCATTCTGCTTAATTCTATTTATGAGCATTTTGCATATTAATTGTAGAGCTAAGATTAAAACAAGAATGGAATGAAAGTAGAATAATATGTGCTCTAGAAATGGGGAGGCCGCGAGAAACTACTTCGCACTCACTAGGAAGGCCATCATCAAAGTCTGATCAATAAATCACATTAGTAAGAATGTGGAAAAGTCAGACCACTAAAAGCTATTGTTGAGGACATAAAATGATATATTCAACTTCAGAATGTTAAACACTAGTACTATAAGACCCAACAATCCATTCCTATATATATGGACCCAAGAACAATGAAAATATTTATTTACATAAATCTTTATACTTCAATATTCACAAACCATTAGTAATAGCAGCTACAACATAGAAATATTCAAGTAAACTACAACGGATGAATGGAGAAACAATGCACTATATCCACTCTAGTGCCAGGGCCAGGCGAATATAAAAGAGAAAAGAGAGAAAATTGCCAGAGATTTTCTCCACATTTTCCAGTTCACAGTTTCGGGCCGAAAAGATGGAGTAGAAACTCTGTCTCAGTTATTCACACCTATTGCTCAATTCCACTATGAAGGCCTCCCTTGGGTCAAAGTTGGGAGATAAAATATGAGATAAAAACAGAGGAAATCACTCCCCTATGGGCTTCTTTTTCTCAGTTCTTCTCCCTCTCCAGTCAGTCTGGCACTCTTTACTTTTTAAGTAGCTGTTTTAATGCTTTCTGTATCTTGTCCAATGTTTTATTTGTAATGAGTGTGTATGTGTAGAGAGGAAAGAGGTCCTTATAGACTTATTCTTTTTAGATGATGCTGGGTATATCATTTTTAATTTCTCTTTTATTTTTATGTGCTTGCACAAAAGGATGCTTTAATGCATGAACTTACTGTGCTCTCATCACATTTTTTGACACTTATAAAAACCCTCAGGTACTTTAGTTACTTTAAGCCTTTTGAATATATGTGAGTCAATGGAAAAAATTCCTCTCTGAGACTTTCTGGTCATTGAAATTGGGAATTATGTTCTGTTGATGATTAGTAGTATCATTATCTTACACTGACTCTGGTTTCTTGAAGATGATCAATAATAATTTTGTCAAATCAAAGCTATAGCATTCATCCTGCTTGCCCAGAATTAAGCCAACGTGACTAGGCTGAACCAAGAAAGGAGTAGTTCTGTGGGGTCTGGAATCCCATGCAACCCAAGGACAAAAGCAAAGTCCATCGTGCTCTGGAAATTGGAGGGCAGGGAAAAAGCAAGTCTACCTCTTTCTCAAGCACATTGTGGAGGCCACATAGGTCCTGTACCTATTATTCTCTGTGTATTTGCTTCATCTTCTTTCTTGTCCCCACTGGTAAAGGGAGAGAAAGATGGAAAGAATAGGATTGTTAGTGAGAATGTTGAGCCATTGCCCAAAAGCCTACCCCTTGATGGAATTTCATCTATCAGAATCCATCCATTTTCTGTGCTGCTTGGGCTGGTTTAAGGCAGGCTTTCTATTACAGAGGAAAGTGCCTGAAACAGCTTTGCCTTTATTGATCCTATTCATCTAAATTTCCATCGGCTTGAAGATTGTGTGACTCTTCACTTTCTCTAGACTCTACCTACATCTCGAGTCTGATCAGCAGTGACCCAAAATCAACCGATGGTCACGAATACTGCTTTGAAAGTTTCCAATGAAGGCAGTTCCCAGTTTTCATCTCTTAAACATGTTCATACTTAATGACCCTTTTGGGAGCTCTTCCTTTTTTTTTTTTTTTTTTTTTTTGGCTTTAGCAACTTCACTGCCATTTGTGCCTTTTCTTTAGAAGCTAATACTATAAGTTATTGCATGTGTGTCTTCCTTATTACATATGATGAGCAGCTCAAAACTAACTATGGACTTCTACCCTGCCCCTTGTCTTTCACCCAAAAATGGAGTAAACATGGGTATTCCCACAATCATGTTAATTTTAGTTCTTATCTCTCAAGTTAATTTATTAATAACTATCAGCCTTTAGTACAGCAGATCAAAGGACCTATTTGTATCTGTCCAAGGAAGACTGAGATTAATAAAAGAGAAAGGATGCCAAACAAAAGGACAAATGTATTTAATGTATGTCAAGCACCTGTAAAACACTAAACACTTTTATATATCTTCCCTGGATTCATTCATTAAATCTGTATTTAAGAGTATGCAGGAGGCATGTAGAGCTATTTCCTCCATTTCCATGTGAGAAAACTGAGGTCCAGAAGTTGAGAAGTTAATATAGTTATTAAGTGACAGCAGCAGGCCAGAATCCAGGCTTATCTGGCTCCAAAGTCTGAATTCCTGAAGACTTCACTCTAATACCTCCCAGGACCTGCAGATGGGGTCCCTTCTGGGGGAGGGACTTGCGCTTTGATCATTAACTAGGGAGCATGGGAAAAAGAAATAATTTCCAGGGTGCAGTGATAGCCAGACACCATCTCTTCAACGGTGCGTGTGTGCTCTCTCGTAAGATGTTTCAGGTACCATGCCTCCCTGATTTCTTTGAGTAAACAGGGTGAGTCACCCTACCTAATGAGATCAGTGAATGTTAGCTTAAGCCTTATTACTGGTGGTGACAGATACGGCCTTTACAGCCAAGGCCAGAGGTTCTTGCTCACCTGTTACACCTGAGAACAAATAGCTCTCACTCACCATAACTGATGCAGGCTTTTCATTGCCTTAGGTTTCTAGACAAAACAGGGATGACAATTCACCTGGGCACACTGGTGCAACCTGACCTGGAAGAGGGAGGGAGCTAAGGCAGGTCTGCCTGTGTACATGGACACTTACATTTTAGTGGAAACGCAAACATATCACAGGGTCAGGCAGCAGCAGAAAGCCAGGTGGGACCCCGACTTTTCTTGGCACACTGAAAATACAGCTGGTTCTCACATAGCCTGCTGGCTTTGTGCTTTCAGCCAGGGGCACTTGGAGTGGCAGAAAAGACCTGGCTTACTTTTCCAGGTAGGGGTTAACATTTTTGAGAATGAGGTGAAAGCATGCAGGATCCTATTCTTATTTTGGAGACTGGAGTGAGTCTGAGCTGGCAGCCAGAGGCGGGAAACCAGGAGGTGGCAAAGAGCTGCTTCTCATCCCTCTTGGAGCTGATGTTCCCATTTGCCTGCACCCCTGTATTGAGGATGCGACTCCCAAGGAGTCCCTCACAGATGCAAGAAAGTGGAGGACTGAAATAAAAGCTCCGAGAAGCATAGGCTTTTCTAGTCACTGATCTTTCCTGCCCGGTGTGATGTTGAGATACAGGGACTGGACAGATGTTGTTGTTCACTGGGGCATCTCATTCCAGCTGTGCACAGGCGTGGGAGGCATGAGGACCATTCTGTTCCCCACTGCACATCACGTTCGACCAGTGAGAATGTGTGTTTAAGTGGTTCTGTGCGAGCTGGTGTGTGGCCTGTGTGCCAGTGGCCCAAGCTTCTTTTTGCCAGGGCTACAGCACAGCTTAGTCCAGCCTCTTGGGCTACGTAGGTTTTTTCTTAGACAGTGAAGTGTTCAAAAATAATATAAAATAAAGGAAACTGTTAATATTACCTCTACCACATCTTCCAACTCAGTGAGACTCTGAAGTACCTGCAGCGAGAGTCCCACTAAGTTGGCATTTCACCCCAAAGTCAGGAAGAGTTAAGGGATATAAGTATAGAGTTGTGTCATTACACATACACACAGACACACACACACAATTCTTGAAACAATCATGCAATGCAAGATACTAACAACTAGTATTTGTGTTAATGCTGGACCCCACGTGCGCCCAGAAGTGTCTCTTCCTCCAGCCATCGCTGTGACCCCCACCCTCACAGTGGCTCACAATGGCTTGTCCTGACTCAGCTCCCTAGTGGGAGCTGAGTATTCCTGGGAGATGCTGAGGGGCACACTGGGGTATTCCTGGCTGGAGGGGGCCTGGCTGCCCCAGGCCCCCAGGGCATTGAGTCCTAATGGGAGGGCCCATTCTTTGTCTCTCCAGTAAAAGCCCCCACATCATTGGATGCCTCTTACCTCTTCTTTCCGCCTCCATCCCCAAAGCACTTGTTCATCACAGCTGCTGCTCCGAGATTTAGGCCAGGAAGGTTGCAGCTGTGTGCCCCTCAGCACCTCCCAAGAAGCTCTGCTACAGTGGACATCCTGCATCCCCCCCGGAGACTTTATGAACCCCGATTTTGCTGGTGGAGCCCTGATAAGTGTGCTTTATCTTCCCAGGCACCGGGATCTAGAGGCCTGGTCTTCGTCGCAGTCTCGGCTCGGCACTGTCTCACTCGGCTGGCACAGCACTCAGTCATGAAGCATTTTGAAGCTCAGAGACTCTGACCAAGCTGAGCTTGAGCCCTCGGCGAAAGGCAGGTGGGACAGAGAGGAACTCTGGAATTGTCTGTAAGGGGCCCTCAGACAGCCCTGCACAGGGGCACGAGAGCTCACGGGAGTCAGCACAGTCTGCCTTGGACTCAGGCTCTACGAAAGGCCTGTTTCCATATTAGGAGAAAGACTCCAAGCCCAGGAAGAAAGAAGCTGCCTGGCTTCTTGGGACCCATTTAGGAAGTGTGACAGGAGGTCATCTAAGAGCAGAGGTTCCAGTAAAACAGGTTCTGCTGCCTCTGGTTTCTGTCCCCTTCTGGCAGGAGACAGGACAGCAGCATGTCAGCAGCTGGAGTGGAGGGCTCTGGCCTCCCACCTTGGTCCACGTGTTCTGGGCTCAGGCTACGGGGGCTTCAACTTTCGTGTCTTTAGAATTCATACTTGAGGTTTGGGGTTCCTGTGCAAAGATAAGTGTAATCAGATTTCCCGCCAAGCCCAGGTCCCTGTCTCTGCTTCCTGACAAGAGACTCTGTTGAGATTTGAGTGGAAGAGAGAAACTGCTGGACTCCACAGAAGAAGGGAATTCTGCCTTTTCAGCTTCCTTTAGATTCTTTAAAAAAGGGGGTTGACAAGGGTACTGGGATCTGAGACTGGAAGGTCATCCCCTAGGGCAAAAGTTGGGGGATAAAGGTACTGATGCTAAAGAAAAGACCTCCTGAAGGTGAAAGTGAGTGTCTGCAGGGACAGCAGCAGCATCAATTACTGGAGCACTGGCCCATCCTGTCAGGATGGACACACCACTGGGGCTGAAGGTGATGCGTCACTTCCCTAAGTTAGGTCTGAGTCTCAGCAGCCCTGCGCCTGAGGCTGTAACCTGCCATGCAGAGAGGTCGTGATCTAGTCAAGCCTTGGGTCTCCAGCTTAGGTCACTACCAAGGGAAGTTGGTTTAGTGTGTCCTTAGGGCTTTCTTTAGGGCTGATCTCTCTCCTGCTGACAGTTCCCATCCTTAAACTGTCTGGTGATTATTTGAAAAAATGCAGAGGGCATGAGGAGCTGATACTTTGGCAACCAGATCTGTTGCAGGCCACCTAGCATGCAGAGGAAAATCAGCCAGGCACACTCACGCATGCTGTTCCTACCAGAAAGAACAGCCTCTTCCAGTGATGGTGTGGGCATCTGAGATGGGAGTAGGGTGGGGGGAGTGAGCGCGGATGAGTCTCCATTTCCTGCTTTGACTGAGACACAGTGGTTTACAGCAGCCAGAGGTGGACAACCAGAGATGCAGAGTTGGGTTTCCAGAAGGTGGGCTGTGCGGGTCCAGGTGGATGACAGCCCTGGGCTCCCAGGCCCACTGAACCCTTACTGAATTAACTATCAGAAGGAACCCCCCACTCCTGCCAGGGGTTGTCACACAAGACTGTGGAAAGATCTATGCAACACGACAAAATGCAATTTAAAATCTGGTTCTTCTTCTCGAACTTACACCCAAACTTGTCCCGAGATGGAAGTCTATAGGCATGAGCTGCAGAGCCCGGGAAGCAGCAGCCACAGCCTGCGGATCGCTTTCCGGCCATGACCACGAGTGGCCAGCAGGTGTCAGTGCGCCCTCGCTCTGTCGCGGCGCCTGGCCGCCACCAGGACCCCTCCCCATCGCGGGCCACCTTAGGGGAGCGGTCCAGACCTCCGGCTGGAGTCCGGCAGTCTGCTCTACGGCTGAGATCACAAGTGGCCAGCAGTCCTCGAAGCGGAGGTCTGAAGTCTGGTTTGCTCCTGGCCGGGTGCGTCCCATTCCTCCCAGGGTCCAGTCCGCACCTTCGCCAACTCCCTCGCCGGGACCCCACTTACCCCGCCACACGGAGCGCCTGCGGACCACGGTGGTCCGGCGCGGGGCAGGGCTCCCTGGATGCGACCAGTACTCGTGGCTGCGGCTTCCGATTCGGGCCCGAGGTCCCCACACCGTTTCCTCCCCCGGACCTAGCTCTTCGCGGGCGCTCCGGGGGGCCCGCTGCTATCCGCCGGGACAGCCCGGAACTTCTCGGCCGATTCCCAGCGGGGGCCGCTCCCCACACTCAGGACTGGCTCTTTAAACCTCTCGGTCAAGGTGCTCCCCTCTCCGGAGGTCCGGGCCATCCGGAGGGAAGCGCTCCCGGGGGTCCGCTGCGGGGCACTCGCGCTGGCTCGGGACCCGCAGAGGGGAGGCGCAAGGGCGGGGGAGGGTCGGCTTCCCACGTGGGGGCTGACGCCGGCTGCTCGGCAACGCAGGCTAGATCTTGGGGCTATAAAACCAGTCCACGGTGAGCGCCGCGGAGCAGCGGCGGCTCCCGCTTCAGTGCAGACGCCCAGCAGCCGGCGCGCCGCCGACCAGCCACCCCCAGCACCTTCTCCCGAGCGGTGCGCTCCTGCCCCACTCACGCTGCCCTCGGACCCGGGCCCGTCTGGCCGCCCTCAGCACCCTCCCCGCGTCGGGCCAACGCCCAGGAGAGACACCCTCAGCCCAGGCCACAGAAGCTGGTCGGTCGGTGGCCCACCCTCCTCGGCCCGCAAGGACTGGGGCGCCTTCATGCGGCCCCCACATCCCTCACCTTGCACCCCCGAGCCCCGCGCGCTGTGCCCCAGCCCCAGCAAGGCGCACAACTTTGGAAGTCCCGCGGCGCTCCGAGAGGCTGCAGAGTCTGCACCCTGGCCCCAAACCGGGCCCCGCTGGCACCGCCGCGTCCGGGCGGAGGGAGACAGTCGGCAGTCGCTGCTGCGATGTGAAGACAGACACACGTAGGACCCCAAGCCCGCACCAGCAACCCTCGGCCGCCTCCGGGGTGGGGGCGGGCCCCGCACACGGTAAGACCTCTCGCTTTCGTGCAGGCGCGAGCCAAGATTTATTTAGATCAATAGTAAAAGCATTTTTTGATCGTCCTTCCAAGTCGCCAGATTACCGACGATTTTTGTTCTCTTTCCTTGAAGACTACATCTCTTTACCCATCGGCTCCACCTACTCTCTCCCGCCGCTTAGAAATAAAACTTGCTGTGTCTGGCAGCGACAAGGCGTCCACCCCGAGCGCCCGAGGCGCGGGCCGGACGCAGTTCGTGGGAGCCGGGCCCATGGGCCGCTAGCCGCCCCGCAGCTCGGGCCCGGCTTCCCTGGGGCCCCCTCCTCATGTGAGGCGCGGCGGGGCGAGCCGGGCGCGGGAGGAAGAGGAGGACCCAAGGGCGCCGGCCCGGAAGGCAGCTGGCAGCAGGCCCAGCAGCTAGCACCCGCGTTCATGTTCCGCCAGGAGCAGCCGCTGGCCGAGGGCAGCTTCGCGCCCATGGGCTCCCTGCAGCCAGACGCGGGCAACGCGAGCTGGAACGCGACCGAGGCGCCCGGGGGCGGCGCTCAGGCCACCCCCTACTCCCTGCAGGTGACGCTGACGCTGGTGTGTCTAGCCGTCCTGCTCATGCTGCTCACCGTGTTTGGCAACGTGCTTGTCATTATTGCGGTGTTCACCAGCCGCGCGCTTAAGGCGCCCCAGAACCTGTTCCTGGTGTCTCTGGCCTCAGCCGACATACTGGTGGCGACGCTTGTCATCCCGTTCTCGCTGGTCAACGAGGTCATGGGCTACTGGTACTTTGGCAAAGCCTGGTGTGAGATCTACCTGGCGCTCGACGTGTTCTTCTGCACCTCGTCCATCGTGCACCTGTGTGCCATCAGCCTGGATCGCTACTGGTCCATCACACAGGCCATCGAGTACAACCTGAAGCGCACGCCCCGCCGAATCAAGGCCATCATCGTCACCGTGTGGGTCATCTCGGCTGTCATCTCCTTGCCGCCGCTCATCACCATCGAGAAGGGCGGTGGCGGCGGCCAGCAGCCGGCTGAGCGTCGCTGTGAGATCAACGACCAGAAGTGGTACGTCATCTCGTCGTGCATCGGCTCCTTCTTCGCGCCCTGCCTCATCATGATCCTGGTCTACGTGCGCATCTACCAGATCGCCAAGCGCCGAACCCGCGTGCCTCACAGCCGCAGGGGCCCCGACGCCGCCGGGCCGCCGGGGGGAGCCGAGCGGAGGCCCA
>NW_004567112.1:11438299-11452079 GCF_000260355.1 Condylura cristata | reverse complement strand
GGCGCGGGCGGCAGAACCGCGAGAAGCGCTTCACGTTCGTGCTGGCCGTGGTCATCGGCGTGTTCGTGGTGTGCTGGTTCCCCTTTTTCTTCACCTACTCGCTCACCGCGTTCGGCTGTTCCGTGCCGCGTATGCTCTTCAAATTCTTCTTCTGGTTCGGCTACTGCAACAGCTCGCTGAACCCCGTCATCTACACCATCTTCAACCACGACTTCCGCCGCGCCTTCAAGAAGATCCTCTGCCGCGGAGACAGGAAGCGCATCGTGTGAGCGTGGCCGCGCCAGAACGGAGACTGGATGCAGCCGCAGGCCGGGCTGATGGCGGGGCGCGCCCCTGCGCCCCACACACACTGCAGCGCGTCCTGCGAAACTCGCTTCCCCTGGCCCCAGAGTTTGCTCTGAGGCTTCTGGCCAGCACTTGCTCTTCTTGACGGGAAAAGTACTGTCTGGGAGCGCCACGTGCCCCCCAAAGGTTGGCAGGGCTTCTATGGACCCAGATCACTCCTCTTGGGTTCTCAGCCCCACTCATCAGTATTGTTCCCCAACGGTATTTTCACAACCCCCTGGGCGCTGCAGCTCTCCCAGGGTTCCTCGCAAGCACAGGCTTCCCAAAGGTCACAGCTCACAAAGGGTCAATGGACAGGGCTTACCCGGACCTGGCTAATTGCCCCCTGCTCCCTCCTGGCTCTATTTTTAAACAAAGGCTGGGCTGCCCCGCCTGCCCTCAGCATCCCCCACTGTAAATATACACTATTTTTGATAGTGAGGGGAGGGGGTCCCCCCAACCTCGCTTGGCTTTGTTGTTGAAATCCTGGCTGTCCAGATGTCCTGGAGACAGACACTTAGTTCTGCTTCAGGCCACTGCCCCTTTGCCTTGCAAAACCACGTTCTGATGTCTTTACCTCTCTCTGTCCTTTCACCAGCAACTGGTGACTGTCCCTGGGGCCTAGACCTGCTTTGAGATTTCCTGAGGGGGGAAGGATTTCTACCCATTTTCCCCCTCCCCCCACCCCTGTGCCTAACAGCACAAGCGATTGCCTTTTCCTATGTAAATATTACAGCGGTGGACCAAGACAGAAGTAAATGAACCTTTCCGCCTTGCATCAGCCTTGTGTACAGAGCCATTATCCTGGTGCCCCTTCGTCCCAGTAACTGACTTAAAAACCATCTCTTTCCCATGTTCTCCCCCTGTGTCCAGGGCCCCTGCTTGAAGGTTATGTTTTGTTTCTACTTGGTATGTACGCGGCCCCTCCCTCCCCAAAGTGCTGACTAGGGGAAAACTTTGAACTGCTGGGTTTAGACCTGGGCAGTGGAAATTAAGTGGAAGAAGCAAAGCTGATACAATTTGCCCAAGGTAAACAGCCTGAAAAGACAAACGAGCTTGTCAAGCTGAAGTTTCTGCTCCCAGAGTGTTTAGGTGTCAGAGTGTTGCCCTTTTTTTCTCCCTGCTTTTCTGGTTGAGGTTGTGCCACTGATGGACTCCTGTTGGGAGGGGAGGAGGGCGGAGACCTTGTGTTTACATCTGAGTTTCTACATGGTTTAGACTGAGACTCTTGAGGCCTGCGAGGCCTGCACTCTTCTATCACTAAAGAAAAACTAATGTCAGCACATGTTGCTAATGACAGTGGATTTTTAAAATAAAACGTTTACAGATCAAATGTGAAATAAATATGAATTAAGTGGTCCTGTCTGCTGTCTGAGTTTCCAAGAACTGGAAGGTTCTGGGAACACCTGATTATATGGCTATCTGGTATTTTTAGTTAACAGGTAGTTGTACATTATAAAACACTCCTTTGAAAGTGCAGTGACAATGTTACCATTTACCTAGGGTTTCTTAAGTGCCAGCTATCTTAAACCCATGTGGCTTCAACTTCACTTATCTTCCCCTAAGCCCTTTAAGGTAGTTATCACCATCCCCGGTGCCCACCAAAGAAAGTAGTAAAGGGCAAGTGATTACTCAAGTTTACCAAGGGGTGGCGACACTGCATATCCAGCTTTACCAGGTGCCAGGATCTGCCCTCTGCAACCCCAGAGCTGGTGGCAGTCACATCAGCACCACCTTGCAGACAACTCCCACCAGTGAGGCTTCTCCTGCAAGGCGCTATGCACAGAAAGTTTGACTACCCGGCGGTGTGTCTACATGCACTGTGTGCATGCCCAGGCATCCATGTGCCCCACGGTGTGTATACCGCCACGTGAGTATATTGCCTCACAGAATGGATATGCACAAAGCGTGCAATGCGCTCTAAAATGCGTGTCACACCTTAAAGTGAGGTAATATGCACCTGTGGTAGGGCGCTGTGCCGCCTGGGTACAGAGGGTGTCTGAACACCTAAGTGCAGCCAGCTTGCAGTCGGTGGCTTGAGTCATCTCTGGCCAAGGGGCTGAGTCCTCCCCCTTGTGCTTCTGTGACAGCAAGTCGCTCTCTGCTATCTTGTAGGGCTTCTGGGCCTGAGTCTACGGTTAGGACACTGAGAAGCTGGTGGGCACTTAGAGGTGCAGGAATCCAACCCCTCATCTGATGGCCATGGAGACACACAAAGAGGAAGTGACTCGCTCAGTGTGCCACTGCTCTGGGCCAAGCTGGGTAAACATAAGCCACAGGTGGTGGGTAGGGGAGATGGGTTTTGAAAGGCCACAGCCTCCTAGGACCCACGCAAACCCGCTCTGCGGTCCCCAGGAGCGGCTCCGCCACTCCCCTCGAGGGCTCCACCACCCTCTGGCAGCACTTGGAGTGTCTCCTTGTCTGCCCCAGCGCTGGAGGGGTGAGAGGGCAGAGAGGCCGTGAGAGGGAGGATCATGGCCCTGAGGGGTTTCTGTTAGAAAAGGAAGGGGTTTCTGCCATCACTTAGGTCACTGAGCCTGTGGAGGGGGTGAGCAGCCCTGAGGCCAGCGACTCTTGCCCAGGGGCTCCCTAGGCCCTAGCATTTGGCACCAGGCAGGCTGCCTGGTTGGTGTTATAACCTGCTCCCTCCCCACCTCCACCCAGCCTCTGTCTGCTTCCACACTCCAGGGTCCCTCTCAGCCCAAAGGCAAACAGTGCCAGACAATAGGCCAGCCTGGCAGGCCCCCAGGAGCTGGGCTGTGCGTCCAGAGTCCCAGGCGGAGGAGAGAGGCAAACACTGCTGCTCACTGGCGGTGGACTCCATGCTGCCTGCTGGGGGCATGTTTGCTTTGCCCTCACTCCCAGGACCCCTCTCCTGGGAAAGAGGTAAGTATGGGCAGCGGTGCCACACAGGGCAGCCCTTGGGATTGTCCTCACCCTGCGAGACAGCAGAGGAGAAGCCTGGAAGACGGTGGGGTCTGGGGGAGAGTGGGAGGTGGGGGGGCTGGGCCCTGAGATGGCGGTGGGAGTCTGAGTCACTGCTCAGAGCTGGGGCTCCAGGAAGGGCTGGGAGCAGGGAGGGAATCTGAGGAGAAATGACCTGCACAAGGGCCTCAGCCTAAAGACCAGAGGAGACAGGCACGTGCGGCTTCCGTCTACCTGTGACCCCACCCACCTGGGGCAGGAGCTTCCGCCTTGGGGCTGAGTCTCCAGTTTTAGACTTTAAGTGAAGCGAAAAGCGCCTTGCCACATTCGCCAGCCAGCTGCCAGAGCTGGGGCTGGGGAGGGGCCCTCACTGGAGCTGCCGCATAGGGAATGTCTTCTGTGCCTAAGGGCTGGGGGCGAGAACCATGCAAAGTGGCCCAGACGTTCCCCTCTCTGGGAGGCCACACTGGAGTCAGAACTCGAGAGCCAAACGTGTCTGCACATGTCCTCACCTCTCGTGTTGTGCTGTCGCGGGGGGACTGGAGCCCCTGAAAAGCCGTCTGGTTGCGTGCAACTGGGACCCCTCCAGTCCACAGCTCCCCATACCTCATGCCACAGCTACCCAGCATGAGTTCTCTTTGGCTGGGGGATGTGGGTGTGGCTGGCACCCCTCAGAGATCCTTTGTGCCCACAAGCGCTAGTCCCCAGGGCGGGCAGCTGGGCAGTCACTTCCCCAGGCGTGTGCCCAGCAAAGCCCAGCACTTGTCCACAGGAGCTACGGAGATGGGGTCAGCATGGCATGCTGGAGGCACACTTCAGAACCCCACTTTCACAGAGCACCTCAGTGAGGTGTGTTGGCTGGGGCGCTGGCTGGCCACCCCAGGTAGGCACTCACTGAGGATCGGTGTTGGGTCTGTGAAACGCCAGCCCTGCTCTTCTGCTCCTGCCCAGGTGAGGCTCACAGGCCATGTGCCATGAGTCCCATCCCCGGGCATGGCTGTCCTGCAGGGCAGGGCCGCAGGTGCAGTGAGACGGGGCCCTGAAGTGACAGCTTGGTGCAGGCCTTGTGTAAGGAGTGCAGGTGGAGGGTGTTCTGGGTGTGTCCACACCTGTGGGCACGCGTGTGAAGGTGTGTGTGAGCATGTGTCTGAGTGATGAGCAGTGTCAAGAGCATATTTTGCTCTCGAGCACTGGAGCGGAAGACGAGGGGTCCGCAGGGCCGACTGGCAGGTACAGGGTGCCACGGTCACACGGACACTCAGATTGTGTCACTGATTCTAATCACAGTGAGCGCCTCTCCCACCCCCTCTCCCCCCCAGGGACGCTACTGCTCTCCCAGGGTAAGAGCCCAGCTCAGGCAGGTGGGGAAGGCCCGGAGGCCAGCCTGGCCTTCCAGCAGGCATCTTCTTTGGCAGCCAGGTCTTTAGGGATGGGGAGTTTATTTCGCCTGAGGAACTCAGGAGCGGGTGGAGAACCAGGCTGTGCTGGATCTTTAAGTGTTGCTCCACTCTGCTCAAGAACAGGAACTGGGGGCTCTTTAAATCTTTATCCGAGAAAAAAAGATGGCGTGCTGAGAAGGGTGAGCAAGAGAGATTTCCCAGGGTAGGGTGCAGGGAGGCCCACGCGGGCCTGCACGTGAGTGGGGGCTGTCACGGCTGGCCCTCGGGTGAGGGCGGGGAGCCATCCCTCCAAGCTGGGAACTGCTGCTGTGGGAAGGGCCTGGCGGGCTGGGCTGGAGGGCTGCTGCGGCCGTTGCCAGCCCTGGTCTGGGTAGGGACAGAGCTCCGAGAACCAGCCCCTTCTCCACTCACACTCCTGCACTGGGGGCTGCCTGCTGGCCTCTGCGCTGAACCGGAACTCAGGCAGCTGTGTGTGGTCCGAGAGTGAGGGGCAGCCCAGGGGTAGCCTGCCAGGGTTGCCCCAGGGGCAGCAGCTGCAGTCCAGGGGCCGATCTAGAGTGTGCAGCACAGGAACCAACACTAAAGAAAGGCCAGCGACTTCACTGTGGGGGCAGGCTGTAGGAGGGCGCTGCTTTGTTCCTGTAGTTGGTATGTGGACCAGCTGCTTGCCAGTGGGCAGCTGTGGAAGAAAACTTCCTTCTTCCTGGACTCTGAATGTGAGGGTGTGTGCTGGGGTCATTATGCATCTGGCAGGCTGCACCCCCCCCCCCCACACACACACACCATCCTCCCTGCGAGCTGTGGGCCAGGGGAGAGCCCCTTTCAGGGAACCATGTGGCAGCCTGGCCTCATGTCAGTGGCTCGCCCTGACTCAGGCAGCGAAGCATCTGCCGGGTTGTGATGCCCCATGAGGGCCTGGCTGAGGAGTGGGGGAGGAGGCTGTCCCAGGTGAGTGAACACACCTGTCCCTGGGTATACGATAGTCTGCTGCTTCTTACTCAGCACCCACGGGTACTGCAGTCTCTCTTCTCAGCAGATACCTTAAGGATCTTTCACGCCCGGCCACAGCAGAGGCCTGACAGCTGTAGTGAATGATAGCTTTATTCATTCTCATTCTCTCCTCCCTCTCTGCCTTTCCTCCCTCTCTCTCTCTCCACTTCCCTCCTTCTGTGTCTCCTCTCTCTTAACCTTCCCTCCCACAAGGACTTTTTGGCACTTTTCCCAAACTACTACCGCTGATACGGCTTCTTCTGAACTGTGATGGGGGTCGACTTGAACGTGGTAATTAGGGTCGTCACGCTGCAGAGCTTCTGTGCTGTGTGGGATGTTACGTGGGCATCAGAAGGGGCAAAGTGGTTGATGAGAGTGGATCTGCAGTGACGGGGACTTCCTGTGGGGAATCCAGCCTGGGCTGAGGCCATCCCGTGTGGCTAGAGACGTGGCAGCCACCTGAGAACTGAGGGGTGGTCAGGAGCAAGGCTGGCTGATGGCAATGCTGGGTGCGAAGCAATAAGCCAAGCCCTTTTGGTCAGACCCAATGGAGTGAGGGGCTGAGAGAAAGCAGCGTGGCTGCAGAGGCAGGTAGATCATGCAGCTGTGGAAAGATCTTTCTTGAGGCCAGTTAAGCCACTGGCGGGATTAGGCACAATGTTTGAGTCGGTCATCCCGGCTGCTGGACAGAGCAGGGTGGAGGGGGAATGAGTATGCTGGACAGTCACCCAGCCTAGCCAGGAGAACGGGGTGCTGTTGACAGGGGCCTGACTCCCCCATGTCACCTGAAGCCAGTGCCAGCCTGGGTAGAGCTGGCACTGGGGTTTCAGAGGTGCCGTGCGCCCTTCTGCCCCCCCCACCCCCCGCTCTGTGAATCTCCATTTATTGAGAGTGCTTCCTGGGCCCAGGCCTTCTGTCCACGGCACAGGCACCCCCCCTTCTGTCCACGGCACAGGCACCCCCCTTGGTGAGGTAGGTCAGTGGCTTTGGAGGCCCATAGGCCCACCTGGCCGCAGTACCTGGCCAGCCCATTCCCAACCTCCACTGCCTTATCTATACAACAGGTGACAGCAGACCGGGGACCGCAGCAAACAGGCTGTGGACTCATGGAGCTGCCCAAAGGGGAGTCGCGGTGGCGGGTCAGTGAGAGCTCAGGCGCTTGGCAGCCTGTGGCTTCTGCGCAGGCTCAGCGGATCTGACAAGGCCCAGCCCTGTGCCTTCTAGACCAGGCTTGTTCAGGCCCCTGGACGAGAGAACCCTGTTTGCAAGGATGGTGGGGAACCTGTGACTTGATGCCATCTGCTCTGACCCCTTCAACACTTGCGTACTTGGTGGGAGCCCCTGGCCTGGAAGCTGCAGAGAGGGGGTGGAGGGCGTGGAGGGAGTGACTGGCTGACAGACCCGCCAAGGCATTTTGAGGTTAAGGCTGGTGTCTGAGTACTAGCTTGGCTCCATCTGAACCTGGAACGGCCGGCCGGCCGGCCTCAGGCTCCCTCCTGTGACTTTGGGATTCCGGCTCGGAGCTGGTGCGTGGGCCAGGCCAATTCTTGGCCGAGGGCAGAGACTCAGCAGGGCCAGCCTTTTCTGCAGCAGCCTCGGAGCGGCCTCCTTTTGCTCAAGGGGCTGCTCTGGCGGAGCCCAACTGGGGTGCTCATTAGAGTGGGGCAGACACCTTGTCCTTAGAACGGGTGGTGGGGTGACTTGTGACAGGGATTTGATCTATGTGGTGCCCAGCTTTCTCTCTTTCCCGGCCCATGAGAGAAAGTCCCTGTGTTCCTCAGAAGAGACGACAGTGGGAAGAAACGGCAGCGGGACTGACCAGCGGAGACCCCCAGCGGCCTGCCAAGGAAGTGAGTTCTGGTCAAGCAGCCCCAGAAGTGGGAATCTGCTCTGGCCCAGGTTAGTGCTCTCCTCACCGGTTTCCTGTCCCCTGATTCCCACGTCCTTGCTTTTCTGTGGAAACTGCTCTGCTGCATGGAACCCCTATTTCTCTTCCCTTGCAGCCGAGCAAAATCCCAGCTAAGCCTGAAAGCCCAGATACCGCACACACCGACCTGCTCTCTAGTGGTGGAAAGGTGCCGGGCGTGGTGTCAGTTACTCCAGAGTACCCCTTGGGTCTGATCCCCTCCAACGCCTCTGCCTGTCTCCACAGGAAGCAAAAGCCCAAGGAATCCGACAGTGAGGTCCCCCTTGCCCCCAGCTGCTAGGAGGGGGCTGCTAGGGGTGGATGGGTGGGGCCCTGGGGTCTTCACCATCTCTCCAGACCCACTTGGTAGAGACTGTTAGGACAGATGTGGTTGAGACTTTAGATAGGAGGAAAGTGGAAATGCAGACGTTTTACTTTTAAAAAGAGTTCTCCCTCTCAGCCGCCACAGTCCACATACCGTCCCAAGCTCTCCAGTGCCGGGGTGCCTCCATCTCTGGCTCTGTGACCTACCACAAGTGGTTTCATTTTCCAGGGCTTCAGCAGTGTCCTCACCTGAAAAATAGGTCAAAGGTTACTTATCTCCTGGGTCTGCCGTGAAATCAAGTAAGGCAAAGACTGTGCAGCAACAATTCAGCATTTCACAAGAGGGTCTCAGCGCCAAGCTGCTTCTGCCAAGCAGGAGGAAGCTGCAGGCTGCGCTCTGCCCCGACCTCCCCTGGCAGCCGCTTGCCCCACAGAGGGCCTTGGGATCCCCACTCCAACTCATGTGCCCCGATGTCACTGGCTGGCCTGTCCTGGCCCAGGAGAGGAACTCCTGCGAGGGTGGGCCACAGGACAACGCCAGGCGCCGGGCTCCGGCTCATGCCCTGGTTTCCTCACCTGTGTGATTTTTTCACCTGTAAGAAGGAAGTGGCAGTGCACCAGGCGCTTGGAACAATGTCTGCTACAAAGCAACTGCTTCCTACTGTGTTTTTTATTTGCCTTTCTCTGAACTAGGTCCCCCTGCTAAGTGCTGAAGAGACACAATGAAAAGCTTTCATCGGTTCTCAGTCCTCGCCTCAGGGGTGGGGTCGGTCCGCATCTGCAGCTCTGGGCAGGCCTGGCCAGCAAATGCGCAGAAGCAGACAGCTCTGACCCACAGCGGACAGCGGGGATGGCCTAACTGCAGCATTTACACGCCCTTGCAGTCACCACTGCACAGGTTAATTTATAACTGTCAGTAGCTGTCTCTGGGGGCGGAGTTCACAGGCACTGTCGTGAGGCGCTTTCCCTCGGGCATCCCCGCATGTTGCCCTAAAAAGCCTGGATAGCAATGGAAGCAAAAATTCAAAACTTGGGTCCTCCCTGGTGGCGCAACCGGTTAAAGCGCAGCACTGAGAAGCTAAAGCCATTGCAGCACGAGTTCGATCCCCGCCCTGGAGGTGACCATATGGCTAGGCAGACCTCTCCTGACCCGCCCGCTGCTCTCCTCAGCAGTGCACTTCGTCGATCTGCCTGTTTTGCTCCCCACTCTGTCTCTGGTGGATCCTCTTGCTGCCCCTGCACCTCTGGCCTGGACCCCAGATGTGTATGCACAAATAAATCAGTCTTAAAAAAATATTTAAACTTCTTGAAGGAAAGAAGGGGACACAACAATGGTACCAGTTTACCCAAAAGCTGTGTTTTCCTTGAAGAGAGGAAGATCGTGGTTGGTGCAGTTGGACATGGTCAATTTATTTAAAAAAAAAAAAAGTAGGTAAAAAAATTCACCATGAAGGAAACTGCCATCCTCGTCTGTGGGATGGGACACTGGGGTGAGGTGCATTTGGCAAACGGTGGCATCTGTTGCTAGAGCTCAGTGCAGTGGCGCACATGGGAACACGTGGCTCGCCTGTGGAGGGCCAGTGGGGTGCGCCGAAGAAGGCGGGTCCATGCGACCCGAGTCTGGGCTCCTTGTCTTTGCTCTGAGCCACAGAAACCAGCAGCCCAGCCAGCGGGCCGCGGGCCGCCGGAGGTGGCTGACGGGAAGCCCACGCGCAGAGGGACCACCTCCCTCACCTCCCTCACGTCTGGTTCTCTGCCTCTTGTCTCTGGTCTGGGGCCTGGTTCCTTTCCCAGAGGCAGCCGGAACTGTGGGAGCCCTTGGATCTTCAAGAGTGATATTTTTATGGAGGTGGAGGTTGGGGACGTGGACGCAGGAAGAAAACCAGCCTCTGGCATTGTCTCAGTCTTGGCCGTCCCTAAAAATATGATGTGATGCCGCTAATGAGAAAGCACAACAGGCCTGGCTCGGCATGACCTAATATAGCCTGGCATTCAAGCCCGAACCAGGATGGAAATGGGGACTCGTAATTGAAAACACAAGATGTCTCTCCAAAGGGATGGCAGGGAGCCTGCTGCCGTCTCTGTGCAGAGGCCCCTGGCACCCCTGGATTTACCAGTGTGCACCCTGCAGCCTCTCGCCCCTTCTCTGCCTAGTGAGCAGCATCAGGTCGACCAGTTGGCTCTTGTGGGGAGGCACGGCGAGTTTGATGGCACCAGGGGCACATGTCCGCTTAACACAACTCTTGGGGGAAACATGGACCGGCATCCCCTGCCCCTGGTCCCAGCACCGTGGACACCCCGACTTGCCTGGTTTTGACTGTCCACGGAGTCCTGGAAAACTGGCCTGGTCACTCACCTCAAACAGTGATGGATGTCAATTCCCAGGGTGGGTGTGTCGCGGTGGCGACACCAAAGGCTCGTTCTTCCTCTTCCTCCTTCTGCGGGAGGACGCTGCGCTGACAAGGGGGCAGGACCAGGAGAGAAGCAAGGCGGCAGGTCGGGTTATTTTCCAGTGGCCCCCTGTGGGCGACCACCTTATCCCTGTTTGCCTGGGACATTCCTGGTCCAGGCACTGAGAGTCAGCTAGGTCTGGGGATAGCAAAGATGGGGTCAATCACCCCAAGCCTGCTCCTCTGAGAGCCCAGGACGCAAACTGGACTCCTGGCCCAGGTCACTCAGTCAAGCTCCAGGGCTGCCAGGTGGCAGAGCCAGGGCTTGAATCCAGGGCCTCTGGCTGCACAGTTGAGGATTTGCCCTCCCGCACCTGCACTTCTTAGGTCACTCCGGGAGGTAGGACACCTGGCTCTTTCCAGTGATCTTGGCCAATGCCTTTCCCGGGATGCAAGTGGGGTGTGTGTGGCGTAGAGACAGACCGAGCAGTGGGGGAATGGGTCCCCCGTGGCTCATTGCTGAGGGATCCCAGGAGAGAGCAAATCAATCTCTGCCCTTGAGAATTGGACAGTCTGGTTAGAAACATACGCGCTTGCCAGTGGGTACCTGGCACAGTGCGGCTCCAAGTCACCTCCATATGTACCCCGGGAACAATAGATACAGGTGTGGCTCATTGCAATTGCTTTCCTCTCACCTCCCTTAAAGAATTTATTCATTCAACAAATATTTATTGAGAATGTCTGGAACATACTCTTCCCCTCCACCCCCCAGGTGTCCACCCGCCCCTGTGTCCCAATTCCATCCATTCCTCAGGTCTCAGCTTAACATAGAATATTTATTGACCCCTCAGTATGAAGCACTTTGGTCGGATAACTCACTGAGTGTCCATGAGAACTACAGGAAGCGGTAATACCCATTTTGTGCACCGTAAGAAGACACAGGGGTCTGAAGAGGCTGGAGCGCAGCCTGACCCGGCCTCCATGCCCAGGCCGCCCTGGTTATTCCCAGCATGAACCAGAGCTGGGCAATGCCCGGCCCCCTGTCTGTGTCCTCCAGGGAACCCAGTACCCAGCTGGCTGGGGTTCTCCCTGCGTCTCCCTAGGCATTTAAAAGGAGCTCCCTAAATACCGTGGGGTGAATACTGAGTGCACAAGTGATTTACCTCCAAGGCCAGAGCGGCTCTGAGGCTGGTCCCCAGCAGACGCTCTATGGCGTCACTATGGCACCCCACCATCCACGGCAGTGTGGAACCAGGGGCTCTTGACGTCACTGGACAAAATTGTTCTTTCTGGAGGGAAGAGAGAACTGTGAGAAAGGGAACAAAGTGACTTTTAAATGCTAACACAAATGTGGGCTTTAAAAAAGTTATTTTATTTTATTTTTTTGAGCAGAGTGAGATATCTTGGCGAATTCTTAGTCTAAAACGAAGATTTGGAGGTAATTCCATGCTGTGGCAGGCATCTCAGATCACTCCTCTGCCAGATGCAATTTCTCCTTTGCTGTTGGGGTGCCTTGGGGAAAGGTTTGAGAAATGCTAATTAGAGGAATAGCTGGAATTTGGGGGTGGGGGTACCTCTACCCCCACAGGGGAACTTGGCTCAGTGTAGGGGAGAAGGGAGGAGCCTGCAGGCACAGAGGCCAGCCCTGATGAGGTGCAGCTCTCCCCAGCCTCTGGGTGCTGGGGGGGGGGCAGGCCTCGCTGTGAATGGCTTTGCCTTTGAGTGTGAATAGCTCAAACTTTGAAATAAACGTCTTCGAGCCACATCCTGACGTCCCACCACGGCCGCTTGGAAAACCTCACGCTATTTTTAGTCCCTTTAGCTCAAGAAAATGCCATCTCTTTTCCTCCCCACAAGCCAATTCATTGTTGATTTTGCCTGGGTCTTAAAACCCCGTTTTCCTTTTTAGCTCAGCGAGACCAATCAGATGTAGGGTGGAGTTCATCTGTCCATTTCTATTTTCATAACTTGTGTCACTTGTTCACATGGGAAAAATCAAGCCATTTCCCTATGTGGGGGCCACTAACCTGGCTTCACGTGTTAGCGTGTGACTGCTTTGAATCCTAAGGGGCAGGTGGGAGTGGAGGGCCATCAGGACAGGGGGCTCAATACTGAGCCCATACAGAAATGGGGTACAGGCCAGAAGTGCGGGGGTGAGTGGAGTCACCAGAGACAGTGAGGGGGAGCAGAACGGGTGGATGCACTGAAATACACTGCGAGGGGAGCAGCAGGGAGGCGGGAGAGGTCTGTTGCATGTGGGTGGGCTTCCTCGCTGGGGATCCAACTCGTGCTGCAGTGGCTGCAGGTAGTTCCCTAGTACTTTAACCTGTGTGCCACCAGGGAGGACCCTGACACATCAGTCTTAAAGGGTTGGAAGAGAGGGAGAGATGTTCCAGGCAAAGGGCACAGCCTGCTGAGGGGCGGGGCTGCAGGGCGCCGTGTGACGCTCTTCTGCTATCCCATGAGATGCAAAGGCCGAGCATCATTGATGGAACCATGACAGAAGTTGGCCCCAGACTTTGAAGGGCCATGTGTGTCGCTTTGGCAGCAGGGCGGACAGTGTCTGTGTCAAGGGAACAAACTCCACACAGGTTTTGCAGACCCAGCCCCTGCTGCAAACCAGCCATCAAGACGCCGAAACTACGAATCCCATCGCCACCGGAGGGAGGATTGCTGGGTGTTGAGGGTGGAGTTACGCAGCCAGGGTTGGCTAAGACGGACAAGTGGGCCTTGGGGGTCTCTCACTCGCTGGCTTTGGGGCCTCTTGGCTTTTGGCCTGACTCTTGGCCTTTCACAGGCTCTCAGTGTGCCCTTGGGATTCCAGGTCAGCAGAACTGGTAGGGCGCAATTGACCAATTTATCCCCCTGTCTTTCTCCCTGACACATTCATTTCTTCGTGTCCCTTCTTTTGTAAATATATACCCTTTATTAATTTTTTTGTGTGCATCTGCAGTTGAATATTAATATAAGTCCCTTTAAGCGCACCAGCAAGAACCAACAGTCAGAGAAGCTATTTCATAACGGGGTTGCCCTGTAACTTTGGTTTTGGAGGAAGTTCTGGAAGCTGCATTGAATCTTGACTACTCTGGCATGTATAAGGCTATGGCCACCCTTATAAGGGGTTGACCTATTATTGGAAAGGTCTCATGATTGCAAACTGCGGGCCATGTGTGACAGCTCACCTGCAGGCCCGCGTGGGCCTCCCTGCACCCTACCCTGAGAAATCTCTCTTGCTCACCCTTCTCATCCCGCCATCTTTTTTTCTCGGATAAAGATTTAAAGAGCCCCCAGTTCCTGTTCTTGAGCAGAGTGGAGCAACACTTAAAGATCCAGCGCAGCCTGGTTCTCCACCCGCTCCTGAGTTCCTCAGGTGAAATAAACTCCCCATCCCTAGAGACCTGGCTGCCAAAGAAGATGCCTGCTGGAAGGCCAGGCTGGCCTCCGGGCCTTCCCCACCTGCCTGAGCTGGGCTCTTACCCTGGGAGAGCAGTAGCGTCCCTGGGGGGAAGAGGGGGTGGGAG
>NW_004567112.1:11343792-11436976 GCF_000260355.1 Condylura cristata | reverse complement strand
CCTGTCTTGGCTTTTCCTTCCTCCACTGTAGAAGAGTCTCAGCTGCCCCTGAAGGCTAAGGGGTTGTCACCTGGCTAGGCTTGGGGCCCCAGTGCCCCACACCTAAATCAGCCCCATCTGTGGGTCCTGAAGTTCCCTGACCCTCAGAGCAATGGCGGTCTGCAAACAGCAGGACCCTCCCCTAACCCCCACCCCCCAGGCAGAGAGAGCCAAGCCTGGAAGTCTCTGGAGGCCCCTCCCAGACCAGGGCAGGGGCCTCGGCCAACTCCCAGTGAAAGCCTTCACCTCGGCCTTGGTTTCTCCCTCTACAAAGTGGACTTCAAAGGCTTGTCGGGAGGATCAAAGACCGGGGACCTGCCCCAGCAGGGTTAGCTCAGCTGGCTGTCGGCCCAGCTGTCTCCTGGAAGTGTCCAGGTGAAAGGAACCGACACCCTGCTAATCAGTCTTTTTGGGGTGTAGGGCACCCAGAAGTTCAACCCTCTTTGTTTATGGGGCGGGCAAGAGACCTGGAGCCATGCTCAGGCCATGAGCAGAGCTGTGTCAGCACCTCAGCTCAAGGTCAAGGCAAAATGACAAGCATACCCTGTGTGAGGGGCACTGGGCCTTCATGACCCTGATCGCCAGCACCTTGCCTCCTGGGCCACCTGAACCCTGCTGGGTCCTTAAGCCCTTGTTGGGTGGCCAATGGCCCCAGCAGTTGGACATCCATAGGGGACTTTCCACAACTTTCGCCACATACACCCCACTCCCACCTCTGCCCAATGCCCTGTCATGGGCTCGGTGGCCTGGGCATCTCTGTGGTGACGCAGTCAGGAGAATCACACGCCTGATGCCTCCCTGCATCCCCTTCTCTCCCTAGACTCAAGACACAGAGACCCCTGCCCCCCTGCCCCCGGGAAGGGGCTCCTAGGTGCTAGGAGCCACAGCAACAGCTTGCTTGGCGGTACAATACGGCTGGTCGGAGGATGTGGCTGCCCCCGGCTGGCAAATAACTAACCACTAAGGCCCGCTGAATTCAGGAGTCAGCGAGGACCCAGTGGGCCTCAGGCTCTCCTCCACAGCCCCAAACCATTCAATTGCCCCCAAATCCCAGCGAGCCAAAAGCTCGCACAAGGGCTGTGAAGGTGTAGGGACATACTGTGAGGACGCAGAGACTCGGCTGTGCTGTGGTGAGCGTGAACTCCTGACCCAATTGTTGCAGCCTGCCGGAGACTCCGCTCACTTCGCCCTGTTGTAATGAGAGGAGAGGAGGAAGAGTGGTGATTAGACGCTCCTGATAAAACCTCTATTTCTCCTTTGGGATAAAAAAAAGGGAGGTTGTTGGGCCCTCCCTGGTGGCGCAGCGGGTTAAAGCACAGCACTGAGAATCTAAAGCCGCCTCCGCATGAGTTCGATCCCCGCCTGCCCCGGAGGTGACCACATGGCGTGGCAGACCTCTCCTGACCCGCCCGCTGCTCCCCTCAGCAGTGTACTTCTTTGATCTGCCTGTTCTGTTCCCCACTCTGTCTCTGGTGAAGCCTCTCACCGCCTCTGGCCTGTACCCCAGTTCTGTATGCATAAATAAATAAATCTTTAAAAAAAAAAAAAAAAGGGAGGTTGAGATAAAACGGTGCCTGTTTCATGCATTTCCAGCCTTGGCTGAGCTGGTTCTCTGAGCCAGCGGGCCTGTTTCTAACCCTCAGGGGCGAGCCTGGGAGGGGTGGGGGCTGGGAAGGCGGCTGTGGTTGTCTTGGGGCGGTGGAGTGTGGCAGTGGCTGAGAGGAGCCATTTGGGGGGACACCACAGAGAGCTCACTAGCTACTGGTTTCTCTTTCCCTGGGGGACTTGTTGACTTAATCTGTGGGTCTGTCTCTTAGAGTGGACACTGGTCCTACCTCATCCTTTGGCTCCACCTTTCTGACGAACGGAAGGGCAGGCAGCCATCAGCCACCCCACATCAGACGCAGGCCCCGGGGTTTGGAGAGCCGCAGCCAGGAGGCCAAGGGGAACACAGATCCGCAGCCGTGGATTTGTTGTCCACGTGCATCAGCGATCAAGCTGCCACAGCCACAAGCACAGCTGTGGAACAGCCACAACCGTGACCAGGGCCTGGACGAGAGCACTGTGCTCTCAGGGTGGGGGTGCAGCTCGTGGGGTGCCGGTAATTGTGTTGCTGCTATTTATTGATGTATGATATGATATGATATGCTATGACATATATATGTGTATATATATAAATATATAGTAATAGTAAACTGCTGTACATTTTGTACAATATTTGATTTCTCCTCTCAGGAATAATCCCCATACAATTCCCACCACCAAGTCACCGGTGAGCGGTCACTGTAGCCTCTTGTGCTCTTCCCTCCTCGTCCCCTGCTCCCTGTCCTGGATTTATATATAGTTTACAGTTTACCTGCTAGTTTTGCCTTTTTTCCCCGATGCCTTATAAATGAAACCACCTGATAGTTTTCTTTTTCCTTCTGACTTATTTCACTGAGTATTATTCCTTCCATCTCCATCCATGTTGCTGCAAATGGCATGAGTTTATCTTTTTGACTGCTGAGTAATATTCCATAATGTGCACATAGCACACAAGCTTCCCAGGAGATTGGAAGGTACAGCCAGGCTGAGGCTCACCCCTGCAGGCTTTGTGTTCTGACCTTGGTCCCTCCGCACTTCCCTGCCTATGCGGGGTATTTGGATCTAGTCCCATCAAAATGCCAAGACCCTGGTTCTCACTTCCTGCTATTAAGCCAGGACTTAACCGCTACTCTCATTTATTTTTAAACTTCATTGTTCCCTGAGCCTCACACCAGGATCTGGGACGAGAAGAGGCTGAGGGAGGAGGAAGGATGTCTGTTCTCTTACAGCTCTTGGTAGAGCAGGAAGGATTTTTTTTTTAATTGAACTTTGAATATAGTCACAAGGTTAAAAAAAAAAAAAAGTAAAGCCTGAGAGTGATGCTCTCCCTCTCTCCCACCTCACCTCCCTCACCCTGTCTTGTTACCATTCCTGCCCCTTCCTCCCCAGGCAACATTTTTCTGTCTCTTTCATTCATTTTAGTTTCTTTTGAAGACACAAGACAATAAAAAATCTCTCTTCCCCAGTTTTTTATACCCAGGTTATTGTAATAGAAACACCTCTGCCTCCTCTAAGCTTGGTAAGTTCTGCAGTTCTGGGGTAACAATCCAGAAAGGACTTCCTCATTTGTCTGTGTGTTCCCCAACAGCTGCATGTCACCTCACTGGGTGGGTGCGCCATTATACTGTCATTTATTTAACCAGTCCCCATTGGTAAACATTGGGCTGTTTTGTTATGATAGATTGTGCTCCCATAAATAACCTTGTAACCATGTCACTTCACATGTTTTTGCAAGTCTATCTCTAAGATAAGTTCCTGGAAGTGGTGCAGCTGAGTGTAGGGTTACAGCTACTTGTAATTTTCTTTTTAAAAAAGACTTATATATGTGTACAAGAGCTGGGATACAGGCCAGAGGCATGTGTGTGTTGGGGGTGGGGGCAGTGAGAGGATTCACCAGAGACAGTGGGGAGCAGAGCAGTGTACTGAAGTACACTGCTGAGGGAGCAGCCGGTGGGTAGGGAGAGATCTGCGGTGCCATGTGGGTCAGCCCCCTGGCCTGGGATTGAACTCGTGCTGCAGTGGCTGCGGATAGCTTCATAGTGCTGTGCTTTAACCCACTGCGCCACCAGGGAGGGTCCGCTACTTGTACTTTTCATAGATATTGCCGAATTAGCCTGCATGGGGATTTTCCCACAAGTAATGTATAAAGGGGCTTGTTTATTCCAAAAGATTCCAAGAGAGTCAAACTTTTTGACTTCTGGCCAACTTGATAGATGAACAATATTATCTCAGTGCATTTTTTAGTAACATTTTTCTTCTTATGAATAAAGTCAAGCACCTTTTCTTATATGTGTAAGAGTCACTTGTGCTTCCTTTTTAATGAACTGTCTACTCAGTTCCTTTGGTATCACTGTCCTGATCCAGCAATTTGTAAGAGTTTGTACATTCTAGAGAGATCAGCTCTCAATATGTAATTTGGGTTATAAATATTTCCACCCAGATTTTCATTGCTTACCATTTTTTTCCCATGAAGAAGTTCAAGTTTTTATTAGTCCAGTTGATTAGTCTTTTATAGCTTCTGGAATTTGAGCTATGGTTGGTAATGTCTACCCATGGCAATAGAGACAATTCTGCTGTTTTCTTTTATAGTTTCATAATTTCTTTAGCTTTCGCTCTTTGATCTATTTGGAGTTGATGCTAATGCATGGTTTTGGGAATGACACCAACTTATTTTTTCTCCAGATGGCCACCTGGTGGGTCCAACACCATTTATTGATTCTTTCATATTTCCCTCATCCTGATCTGAGATGTGACATTATCACATACTCAATTCCATATATAGCTGGGTCTACTCACATTTTCACTCTCTCCTACTGGGATATCTGTTTGGGCATATACTGCAACATGCTGATTTAATTATTGGCGATATATAACCTGTGCTCTTTCATAGCTCTTCTAAGTTTCCATAGATATTTCGGTTTATTTTTCTATTTGAACTTTAGAATCAGATCATCTACTTCTGCACCTCACCCAGTCTCATTGGTATTTTATAACACAGTGACTAGAGTTATAGATTCTGAAATGAGAATGTTAATTGCCAGTCTAAATCCTAATTGCCATTGACTCTATGAGTCTGGTCAAATTCTTTAAGTTTTAAAAATTTCACTTTCCGCATTGTATATTTTATTATAAGACTTTGTGCTATAAGAACTCAGTTAACATTTATTTTATTTGCTATGTACCTACTACAATAAAATGATTATACCTGATGTTATTATTAATATAGTCACCACTAAAACATCTTCAAGGGTGTGTGCCCACATCAAAATAGCCATATCTTGATGCCATGTGTCTCTGGCAGGTGATAGAGGGAAGGAGGCAGCTCTGGTGCGGACTTGAGGTTAGAAGTGGAGCCTGGGTGGGCTCTGATGCCCACCAGGGTCTCCTCAGCTCCTGTGTCTGGAGACTCAACATGCTGCATCCTGGGTAAAGGGAGTATTGTTGGCTGGATTCACCCAATTTACACGTGATTCTCTAAAACTCAGCAAACAAGTCCTGTTTCCTCCTTCCTCCTTTTTTTCACTCCTTTCTCTGTGTAGAGAGACTCTGATTATAGAAGAGAGAGGGCGGCCTAGTAGCAAGAACAATGATAACAACAGCATTGACCAGTGTTCCTACGCCTTATTGTGACAGGGTGGTCCCCAGGAAAGGGGGAGGTTCCAGGTTCCCTGCCCTACCCAGAAAGAGGGTGGGGCTGAGCAGGGAGGAGAAGAATCTGGAGAGGGAAATGAATTGGAAGGAAGCAGAATGGAGGCCAGAAGGAGACCTGAGGGGGCACAGGAGGCAGAGAGACATGTCAAGAAGCTGCTCTTGTTTCTTGTCCTGCACTGGTTGAAACAGACGTGGGAACTTTATCATTGGCAGCGTTTGTCTTGATGTCGATTTTGCTCTTTTCCTCCCAGACTTGTCTAGCCATTTCTGACCCTTTTCCCACCAGAAAAGGTGGTTTCCCACCAGAAGGTGCCTTAGACTTGTGGCAGCTTTCAGGCCTTGCTTTGGGCCAGTCTCTTTTGGGTGAAATTTTACCCATGCGAGGATGGGTAACTTTGGGTGTTTGATTTATAAACTGTCTTTTCTGTATTGCACACTATTTGTATTAAGGTTCCTTTCCATTAAAGATCTTATATGTTTTGTCTTGATGGAGTGGGCAGGTTTGGGGGTTCAGGGGTGCCCCTCTCCCTGCCCTGTAACATTATCATGACAGCCCAGGAGGGGAAGCTGGGAAGGAATCTAAGTGAATTCAGTCACACAATAATTGTGAGAGTTTGTTGGTCAACTTCAGCAGTCTAATTCTGCATCCTCTTGCTAAGTGGAGAATTGTGATGAAAATGGGCCTGAGCCCAGATTCTGCCTGAAGAATGGGAAGCATGGTAGGTAAGTGGCTATTGTAACATAATACCTGCTCCTACAGGCTCTGAATGCTTCCTGCTTTGCTCCTGGCACTTTGACAAGCTCTGGGTCTGCCAGTGTCCAGGCAGGAGCTGGCATTTTGATACGATCTGCCACCTTCTAGGCAGATCAGGCGAGGTTGGGCACACAGAATCAAGGGGATCCTGTCCCAGTACTCTGCTAGGGGTCTGCGTTCTGGATTCTTGGCCCCTGTTGATTCATAGACCAGAACATTGGACAGTCTTCTCGCCAGCCCTGTTTCTCCCATCCCTCTCATTTCACTGTGTCTGACTCTAGAAAGTTAGTCTACCAATCTATGGTGCAAATTGGGTAAGGATATTTGAAGCCTTCAGTGGCGTTTTCTAGAGTGCTGATTCTTAATTGGGAACCACAATTATTCCCTAATTGCCTTAGGATGAAGATGAAAATCATACACAGATCTACAATCACTTCATGTTGTGTATAGCTAAGTATGTTAAAGTTAATCATAGATGATTTAATGGGACACTTTTCAACCCTGACTTCACACATGGGGGAACTAAGCCTCTAGAAATGGACATAACTCACCCAAGGAAGCCACTAAGTGGGGACTGGACAGGACTGGACATCAGATTTTTATCATCTCCTGATCTAGGCCCCTGCCCTGCCTCTGTCTCTGAGCCTAAGACTCCTCACCCTAAAATGACCTCATTAGGATCTGAGTGAATGCTCCAGCTTAGGGTGGCATCAGGTAGTTGTTGTAGGTAAATTTAAGAAGGACTGAAGGAACTGGTGGCTGGGCGTCCCCAGCAAGATCCTGGAGTCAGCTTTGCCACTTCTAGCTGTGTGACCTTGGGCAGGTTTCTGCATTTCTCTGAGCCTCAGGCTTCCCATCTGTGAAGTGCCCAGAACATGCTAGATGTCCATAGTAAGACACAGAACACACAACACCAACTGGTTGAATTGTGAAAGACGACGTTTGGCTCATGTGACCAGAGAATCTGGAGGTGCAGGGTGGTGGAATTGGCTGGATCAGGGCTTGGATGATGTGACCAGGGGCCCGGGTTCTATCCTGGGTCTCTCTGTCATTGCAATGGGGCTCTCTTGCCTCAGGCTTCAAAGCTGGGCTCACAGCCCTAAGAGAGTCCTCAGATCTCTCTGGTTGGATGGACTTCAGTCACATGTTCTCTTTGAGACCAATGATTCTGGCCAGGAGATGGAATGTGTTGATAGGCTTATTAAGCCAACAGGAGTCTACCTCTTAAGATGGAATTTCAGATCCACCAGAATGCATGGTGATGATGAAGGTGATGATGTGTGCAGACAGGGGCTGTCCCACTGTCAACCTGGGTTAGGAAGGGGAGAAGAAAAGAAGGCTCCTTTCTCTCCACTCCAGCAAGTGACAGCAAGGACCTTGGTTCTAAGAGTTACTGACCCTCCTCCCAACCACACACAGCCAGGGCTCACTCCTCTTCTCTCACTCTTGTGGACCCCAGCCTGTCCACCTAGGAGCCCACCTTGATGTTCTCCAAAACGTCTCCCAGAGGCCTAGTCCTCAGGGAACCCGGTAGATGGTTTGTCTAGTTCTGGGGTTCAGTATTAGGAGGCCAGGAGCTTGCAGCCACATTGCCTCAACTGGTTTTCTTAACAATCAAAGTGACATTTTGGTCTTCCCACCTCCTTACACCTTTCTCTACACTATAGGCAGGAAAAGAGCCATTTATTTGGGTCCCTCCAACCCTGGGCCACAACACTGAAGGTCACAGTGTGGTCTGCGGGGCTGAATACCTCTGGGTTGCCCTGGGCCAAGGGGATCAGTGCCATCTCAGAAACCCCTTGGTCAGGGAAACCCTTAGGGGCTAGGTGAAGAAAATGAGGGGTTTAGGGTGGGCTTGCTATATATTTCATGTTACCCATTTAAGTGTACATTTTAGATAAACAATATATTTTTAGTGTATGTATGTCCTAAATATAGTAGAGGAAATTCTTGTACTAGAAAAATTAGTCATTACTTACCTGAATTTTCACTGGACAACATGCATTTTTATTTGCTAACCTTCGTTTTCTTTGATAATTCTAGCTTGGATAAGCTTTGGGTGTTTCTAACTCAGGCGAGGAGGAGGTCTGCAGCTCTTGCTAAGGAACCCTGAGTGGGTGGACTTGGGCAGTAAGGAAATACACACAGTTGTTCTCAGAGTCCAGAGCAGGGAGGTTCTCCGAGCCCCACCTGAAGCTCTCTGAGCCCCTCCTGCAGGGGGGCACCCCTCGGGTCACCAGGTGGACCAAGTATCTGCAGGTGCCACAGCCTCGCGGTCGCCCCCTGGTGGCCATCGCTCCCTGGGTCGGCAGTCCCTTCTTCCGCCAGCCTCCAGTAGGCTGGCATCTGATTGGCCAGAATTGCACGTCCATAATCAAAGAACAGCTATGATTGGCTGAAAGTATATGAGAGCCAAAGGACCCACCTTTTGGGGATTGGCCTCTACAGAAACTGCTTCAGCATGCAGGGAGAGGAAGGGTGGGAGCCTGGAGTTGCCCAAGGCTCTGAGATCTGGGGTCAGCCCTCCCCCACAGAAGGGGCAGCTTGAGCTGACAGCATCTTCTCTCCTCCAGCCCCTCGCCTTTGACCCCTGCAGGCAAGCGTCCTTCTCCAAGTCAGTGTTTCCCCCAGCACCTTTGAGGGTGTGAATATCACATCCTAGTGCCAGGAGCTCAAGTGCCCCCTTTGCATCTCCCCCTGCTTTTCTGGTGGGCCTACCTCTCTGGGAATGACTCATGTCTCCCCATTCTCATGTGGGGGATGCTTCTTCACCAGACGATAAGTACCTCTTGGGTGGTACCCAGTCGACTCATCTTGTGTCCCCAAGGACGCATTCCCGAAACCCCGGGAGTCTGTATTGCTTGGGTGAGAGCCTCTGTGGCCCTTCCCATGGCATTAGTGCAGGCGTCCTTGCTTCCAATCCCCACTCCCTCCTTATCCGCCTTGACTTCCTGGGTGCCCCACACAAAAGACCAAGACACAGGCCAAACAGTGTCCACTGAGGTGTCTGCATAGGCCGGACGTTGGAGCCTGGGTCAGCTGGGGGTTAGAACGTTCAAGGCCACAGTGGGCCATAGCCTGTCTCAATGGGTTGGTCAGGTGGAGGCTATTAGGGTCAGGTGAAACAGGTATACGTCTAACTCCCTTCTAGATTCACTGCAGGAAGTCCCTCCCGAGGAGGCCTTTTGCCTGAGGACGGTGGTAGAGGATCAGGCAGAGAGTACAGAATGATTAGGCCAAAGCTGCATGGGTCTGACGGCAATGGAGGAGGCTGAGGGGAGATCCCTGCACCCCTGTGCTGCGCGAGGCCCCTCACTCCAAGGAATGGGGAAGTGGCTTCATCTGCAGGAATCTTGGGCTCCTGAACACTGCTGAATTCTCGTCTGCCCTGGAGGACCCCCCTGGGAGGCCTGTCTTTCTGGCCTTGGGTCCTGCTGACAAGGTGAGGGCTACTGGGAAGCAGCTGTCTGCGCCCCTGGAATCTACTTGTATTCTGGACAGACTCCACCTTGGTTCAGTTTGATGCCTATTTAGTCAGAGTGCTCTGAGGGGGGTGGTGCTCGCAGGTACTTAACACTTGTACTATTTAGCAGAACACTGGTTCTATGAGCCTTCCTCTCTAATCTCACCCAACCCCTTCAGGGCAGACATTGTTCTTATTCTCATTCCCATTTCACAGATGAAAAAAGGGAATCTTCAGAGTACAATCACCTCACAAGTACATAGGCGGTGAATCCTCCCTCCCCACCCACCCTCAAACCCTCAGGCAGGATTTGAAGCCAGTCTCTTGGGAGGCTCCAGGCTGTTCTGCCTTTGATGACAAGAAGGCTGTTCCTTTCCAGTGTCTCCCTAGCTGGCCTAGCTCATCAACCTAGGGGCTGGGACCAGATATTCTCAGCCCACCCTTGTCCTGCCCTCCTCTTCCTGCTTCTCTTCCAGGCTCCTGGGGGTGGGGGACAGGAGATGGGAGTATAAGGTATGTGGCTATAGAACTGACCTCTTCTCTGACTATCTGGTTTCCTGAGTCAGGAAGGCTCTTCTCTGGGCGTGCGGGGGAGGGGGGGAGGTGGCCTACTCTAGAAGGAGTGCTGATGTCCTGGTTGGCAAAACATACATTCAGCAGCTGTTGGGGGATTTGTTCTGGCTGCAGCTTGCATTTGGGGAAACAACAGTTTCCCCTGTACACTCAGCTCCAGGGGTGCCTGGCGTGGAGGGACCGCTCAGCCGTATATAGGAGGCACCAGCGATCACCAGGTGTAGGGTGTAGAGGTATCCAAAACCCCCTACTCTTCTGGACTGGATGTTAGGCAGAACCACATCTCTGCTGTGCGAGGCATTTACCCTTTGGTTGCTGGACTGTGGGACAGTCTAGTGCCCTGGGTCAGGGGCAGGGACAAAGGGACCAGCTGTCTCAACTGGTCTGCAGTGTGCTCACGCAGAGCCCCGCAGTATGGCCGGGGTGGGAAGGCCAGTGTGCTGGGGGTGGGGTGGGGGGCAGCCTGTTTGGATGCTGCAGCTTCTCTGACCAGCACATGCACTGTTTCTTTTTCCCATTTGGCTCCCAATGGGCTTGGTAATGGAATTGAAGAAATCTGAATCAATTGTGTGATGTGTGTGACTAAGCTTGCAATGTGCTAAGTGTCCTTCAGGAGAGGCCCTGGGTGGCTGGGCCTGAATGCCCTCTCTCGCAGCTGGAGACCATTCCCAGGGAGAGCTGCGTGGAAATGGGGTGCATATACATTTGTGACCACAGCATCTCAACTGCTGACTAAAGGCTGGAGGAACTAAAGGCTGGTGTGGATGGTAACTCAGCCAGTAACAGGGGGTCCTCTGTAACAGGAAAAGGGGAGGTTCCAGGTCCCCTGCCCCACCCAGAAGGAGGGTGGAGCTGAGCAGAGAAGAGAGGAATCTGGAGAGGAGACTGCAGAGGAAGGAAGCAGGATGGAGCCAGAAGGAGACCTGAGGGAGGTACATGGGGCAGAGACATGTGAAGAAGCGGCTCTTGTTTCTTGGCTCCGGACTGGGTAAAACAGACATGGGCGAGAGACCGGTGGGGAGGTGACTGTGGCAGCGTTTATCTTGATGCTGACTTTTCTCTTTTCCTCCCAGACTTGTCTGGCCATTTTTTCTGACCCTTTTCTATGGGTCCCAGACAGAGGTACTTTAGGCTTGTGTTGGGCTTTCCAGCCTTGCTTTGTGCCAATCCCCTTTGGGTAGACTTTTACCCCTGAGGGGACAGGTCACTTTGGGTTTGATGTAGAAACTACATTTGTTGTCTTTTCTGTATTGCACACTGATTGTATTAAAGCTCCTTTCCATTAAAGTTCTTATGTCTTGTCTTGATGTGGCGGATGGGCAGAACCTATTTAGAGCGGGCAGATTTGGGGGTTCAGTGGTGCCCCTCTCTCCCTGCCCTGTAACAAGCCCACACAGAGGGCTTTGCCTTTGGAAATAATGTTCTCCAGAGGCGTGGGAGTGGCCAGAAGCTTTTGCTGACCTTCAACTCTGCTCCACAATACTTCTGTCCATTTTCTCTTCTCACAATGCCCCTTTGAAGGCAACATCATTATCCTCCAGTTTCAGGGATGAGGACACTGAGAAGGGCAGATAAGGACTCCCCTTACTCGGTTATTTAGCAAGTGAGGGGTCAAACTGGGGTTAGAGCTGGGAATTAACATCAGGCCTGTGCTCTTAATAGCCTGAGGAGAACTCAGCCACCTCCTGTGTTTCTCCTTTCCTCTCACGGAACTATGGTGTGAGGTTTCCCCACACCTAGCAATGCTGAATACCAGCTGGGTGTCTTAGAACCTGGATTCTGACAGTCTCTACCTGGAAATAGCTTCAGATCCCTCAGGCTGAGGCCTCAGTCCTAGAAGCCTGGCCCACCCCCTTCAGAAGCCAATCACAAGTCTAGGTTCTGGACTAAGTGGCTATAAATATTATCTCCACATGTCCTTACAACAGCCTTATGTAAGCAGGCACTGGGGGGAACTGAAGCTTGCAGCATGGAGGGACTTGCCTGAGATCACACCGCTCATCACAGCAGAGCTGGGAGTCTGCTCAGGATGGTCTTCCTGTAGGAGTGACTGCTGTGTGGGTGCTGGGCATGGTGCTGGACTCCAGGCCTGTGCCGTCCTTTGCTTAGAAAGACCTACATCTCTTGTCTGTGTGTAAGATGGATCACCGGCACTCCGCTCAGGGCCCAGTGCTCCACTCTGATGTACAGGATGTGCAGAAATCCAGAGAAGACCTCAGGCCGGCAAGTCAGTGTAAGCAAAGCATTCCTGAAAAGCAAATAAGGTAGACTGGGGCTCAGGCTCCCCTCACTGTCCCCACAAGGCCAGGAGAAAGAGTCAGAGGGCAGCAGGATTGTTACTGTTCGGGGGAAAGGATGTGCCGAATGAACTCTACAGATACAGGTCTTGTGGACTCCACCCTCACCCTAGACACTGGAACTATAAATCCCATCATCACCAAAAGGAAGCATGCTGGGACCTGAGGGTGGAGTTAAGCAGCCGTGTTTGGTATAAAAACATCCATGTGGACATTGGGTGTCTCGGTCTTGTGGCTGTGGCCTGTCCCTTGGCTTTTCACTGGCTTTCAGCATGCTATTGGGGTTTCAGGTTAGTGGAATTGGTAGGACACATTAACTAACTTATCTCGCTCTCTTTCCCTGAGTTATTCATTTCCCTTTTTCTTGTAAGTAAACCCATGATAACCTTTTGTATGTGCCTGGAGATGAAACTTTTAAGTCCCTTTTAGCCCACAGGTGAGGGCCCACAGTCAGGCACCCCAATGTGAACATTACCAGACACTAAGGCTGAGAAGACACATCTTCAAAGCACAGACATTCTCTCCTGAAGACAACCCTTCCATTCTTTCCTTTGGCATGGCCTCTTTTGGTAGAAAGCAGGACATACTTCAGTCAACTCTCTGGCTCACATCCTCCTGTGTTGGGTGTGGTGTCCACTGGGAAATGACAAGTTCTGTTGACCAGGGATCCATTCAACCATGTATACATTATGTGAGGACTCAGCTCACAAAACTCTTTCATGATTCATTTGATCTCCACAAACATGATGGGGAAGGAACTCATTAACCTTAGCTTAAAGATAAGGGTACCGACTTGGGGAAGTCAAGTCAGACAGAGGAGTCTGGGGCTTATTCCTAAGTATTCATTGAGCCCTGGGTCAGCTCTAGGCCTCGTTAGCGGATGGGGATGCAGAGATGAGCTAGACGTGAAACCATTCCTGTCACGCAGGTGCCCAGGCACAGGTGGAAATGTCGCCACCTTCCCACCTTCCCCGCCTGCTGTCTGCCTCAGCCAGTCACGCCATTTGCCGAGGACTAATTCTGTGCCAGGCGCTTGGAGGGCACAGGGCAGGCCCTCAGAAGATGACGGGTGATTCACCAATTCCTTCCCCTGTGATGCTCGTGAACTCCTCTGTTGAGATGGAGCCTCCATCGGCCTGGGCCTCTGACGGACACGCAGAACCCCAGAGTCACACTGGGCATGAAGCAATGGTGGGAAGCCAAGTGCAGTTATGTTAAGCTGCAGAGGCTTTGAAATTATTTGTAACCACAGCACAGTCTAACTCCTCCTGACTGGGGAGAGTCTGCTGTTTCACTAGGTTCTCAAAGGCACCTATCAGCCAGAGAAGTTTGCAGGCTCTGGCTCAGGCTCAGTTAGAAAGTGAGGAAGTGCAGGGAGGGGAAACTCCTCCTTACTGCATCATATGTGCCAGACTCCTCGGGGCACAGCTCGTCTATTATGTATGTCATCTTCAAGGGCCTCGGGAGGTTGCCCCATTTGGCGGAGTTGAGTGCATTTGCGGCCGGAAGTGTGGTGTGCCGGACGGAAGTGAGGTGTGGCCGGCGCTATCCCCGAGAGCCTGAATCCCCGGCCTCGAGCCCTCTGGAAGAGTGTGTGCTTCTGCATCTAGTGGCTGAGTGCAGCTGTAGGTGGAACTGGTGGCTGCTGCTGCGGCGGCTGATCCACGCTGCTCTGCTGTCTCGTGCTGGGTAGAGGGGGCGGCCAGGAGACCGACTGCACCTCCTTGGAGACATGGCCAGGCCGGGCATCTGGGCGAGGCAGATTCCTGTGGCCATGGTCCCTGGCACCCTTATCAGTAGGTGGCATTTATCTCCACAGAGCCACAGAACTGTTGCTGAGGAAATCGCAGCCCTTGGGCAGAAGGTCAGCATTTGGCTTCTCCCCAGTCAGATTATCGGACTATCCTCAGCAACTCTCTCTTCAGATATTTAGATTTTCCTGAAAAAGTCACTCTCCCTTGGTTGAGAACTGGTTATCCATTCAGCTAAATGAGAAATTTGACATTACAGCGATCAATTAATATTTAATATGATATTAATCATTATATAAGTAAAAGGATTATATCTATAAATGCATAGTAATTTTTTTCTGTATAAAAAGAAGATATAATAATCAACATAATCATTTGGGTTCCTGCTGAGACCAAGCCACGGGGATGCAGAAAGTTAAAAGGCTTTTTTTTGCATCTGGTGCGGCTCTGAGCTAGTTCAGCGATAAAGGAGGAAGCGATAGTGTCTGGTCTTCCATTGCGCAACACCCTGGAGGCAGGCTGCATGTTGTGGGGATGCAGGGGGTTGGGGGGGGCTCTCAAAGCTTCTTGGGACCCTCAGGGCAGTGTCTTAGAGCGCTGGCTGAGGGCTCAGATCCCGACTCCTGCTGGGGCCCCAACATTTGCTCGCTCCCTGGAGCCACATCTGTCAGACACAGATAGCAACAGTAGCTGGTGGTGAGTTTGGAAGGAGCGCGTGGTGTCTGATTGAGCACTTATCTTAAGCCAAGTGCTGTGCTAAGGCACAGTGATTGCAGGAAGTTTGAATCAGTGGCTGTTTAGGGGATGCTGCAGTGAAAGGGCATTGCCATTTGAGAATCTCATTTACGAGAGCTGGGAGTGAGCGGCCCAGGGCCTAGGGCCAGCTGTGCTCAGGTTTAGACTCGGGCTCAGGTCTCTGCTTCTCTCTGGATGGGGCTGGGCACTCACTCCATGTCCCCAAGCTGGGCTCATTTCTGTTCTGATATGGAAATAGGACTGCTGAGGGGCTGAATGTAGCGCAGGAGCCTGGCCAGCTCCCTTGGAACAGATAAATGGAGTCTGGACCTCCGTTTGGCAATCCGTAGAAAAACAAATTAAAACAGACACGCTCTCATCTCCTTTTCCCCCCTCACCCCACTCTGACAGATTTATTTTGGAAAGCGACAGGAGGCTAATGGAATCACTTAATTTTCCCAATAATAAATTACTCCCAAGTGCAATAATTAAATGTTTCACAACAGTTTCCTTCTGCATCACCTTCCTCTGGGTTTCTTCTGCACGGGCAGCCCTCCACCTTCTTCTTCCCAGTAGATCTATCTGTGGATCCTCCTGGTACTTGCTCCTCCCATTCAGCCTCACCTCTCCGGAGATTCACTTTGATTTCTGGGCTTTGGGATCCTGACCCAGCCCTTGCAAGAGGTCCTGATAGGATTGTGGGAAGGGAAAAATGAACAGAGAGCAGTGGCCAGATCAGCGCTGGAATTTTAGCTCTTCCCAGCTGTGCGACCTTGCAAAGTCACTTGATTCGCATTTGCTTCTGCATCTTCATGGTCAGACAAAGATGCAGGATGTTTCTGAGGCTTAGACTAGTGCTTGCAATGGCCCCGGCACAGGGCGGGTCTTCAGCAAGTGGAAACTGCTGCGCTTTAAAAAAATTAACGTGAATCTAAGTCTGCGCCCAGTCCTAAACTTGTGGAAGGAGAGAGGTAGCAAGGGTGATGCAAGTGAGAGTGAGAGACTTTGGGAGAAACAGACAGAAAGAAAATAGAGGCAGGAGTGAGAGCAGCGAGCTGAGGTGGGTGCCCCTAGATCTTCGCAGGGCTGGAGAGAGTGAGCACAGCAATGGATGGCCTCAAACCCTTATGTAATCAAGCAGTCCATAGCCAAGAGACCACACATTTGCCAATCTCTCCAGCCAGATGTCTGAGGTTTTTTGGCACTCCAAAAGGGGCCAGCTGGAATTTGGAGACCTGACTTCACTCCCTAGCAGCTCGGAAGTGAGTGCCCGTCTGTGTGGTAGCAGAAGATTTGGAAGTAATGATGGCACTTTCCCCTGTGATGCATGATTAATGTACAGCCAACTGTGGAATGCACAGCTGTCGGCTATTTTCAAGGCAAGTGAATGGATGAGGCTAAGGAAACACATGGCTTTATATAGTGGCGTTAGTTTCTGACTAGGCAAGGGTCAGCCCTGACCCTGGAGGATGGGGCCTGGGTATCCCCGCTGGTCTGTCAGTGTCAGGGAAGGGGGTACTGCAAAAGCACATGATGCTCTGGTGGTTTCTTCCGTTGTCACCCCGCTTTCGGTTCTTGCCCTGGAATCAGCTCAGTTGGAGGTCAAAATGGACAAGGCACGCATCTCACCTGCAGTGGATTTCCCTTCCAGAAGGCTGCAGGTGTCACTGAAATCGGTCCTAACAGGTCGGAGCAAGGGGACAGTGCGTGTCCAGGCTGGGGAGGGTGGACACATCTACCTCCAAGGGAGCAAAACTAGAACCCTCCATGGAAGAAGGCAGCCCGGAGCCTTTAAAAAGTATGGTGATGATGAAGAAGATGATGATGATGATGATTGTAAGCTTTAGATGTTATAGGTAGCTTGAATAATATGTTCTCAAAAGTTTTTTTATCTTCTATAAACAACAAAGTATTATAAAATGACAGCATGGGGGAAGCCCACGAGCCTCCTACCCTCAGCCAGATACCGTGTCAGGCAGCTGTTTCTTTGTCTGTTTCACCTGTGTGGAGTCTTGTTGAACTGACATTTAAAAAAACCGGTAAAATCTACATAACACAAACCTTGCTTTCTTAACGATGTTTAAGTGTGGAATTCAGCAGCGTTAAGTCGATTTACGTGGTCTGCAGCCAAACTCCAGAGCTTGTACCTCTTAGAAACTAAAACTCTGTTTTTGGGAGATGCCACAGGATGCTACAAGTTCGCCTTCCTGTGAAGTCTTCGAGTCTCAGTGCCATCATTTATAAAGAGGGGATGATAGATTTAGTTGTACTTGAAAATTAAGCGAGCTCACGCCCAACGGTGTGCAGTACATGCCAGTCGCAGTTGGGGTGGGATATCCTGAGTGATGGGTTCATTCTCATGGAACTCCTGTTCTTTCCTGCCTTCTCCAAGGACCGTAAACTGTGAACCTCCTTGTTCTTGGATCAAGAGGTATTTTGGGGCACTCAAATGGCCTACTTTCAGCCAGCAGAAATAAGGTACCTCTTGAGGCCTGGCCTCAGCTCACCTGTGAATAAGTTTCAGTGTGTTTTACAACTCTTATGCCCCTGAAGTCCCTACAGTGATGTAAATCAATGTTACCTTAATAAAAATCTTGAAAAAAAAAGTTGAGCTTTGAGTTAAGGAAATTTAGCTGGGGACTTGGGTGGGTCTAATCCAATAACCACAGGCTGAGGATGAAAGCTGCTTTGGCCTTGACCTCCTTCAGGCAGCCTATGGGATCACCTGGGTGGGAAGGCGGTGTTATTTATTTACCAACCCCTTTGTTTGGAATGTGGTTTAGGTGAGTAACCTGAGAGGTGTGTGCAGCCCCAGCTGAGCTGGCCAGTTCATAGAGCAGCACAAACTTTGCAAGAAGAGAGGCAACATGAGAGAGAAAACACAGCCAGCATGTCCTTTCTAAGCAAGGGGCCCACGCTGAGAGGTGCCCTTAGCTCTCTGCAGGCACCCTGCAATCTATTCTTTCCAGGTGGGCAGGTCAAGTCAGGCCTTAACTACAGCTACCTGCAGCAGATAACCTGTGCACCCTTGACAGGAAAAGGATTCTGCAGTGGTGTGTTCCAGCAGCAAGAATGCTTGTTGAGAGAATGGATTTGTATTTGCCCCTTTGATTTAAAATGTTGTTTCCAGAAAACCCAGTACAAATGCAAATATGTTTTCCGGGAGGGGCAGCCTATTAAGCTATTAAGTCCACACCACCAGTTGGTTGAATTAGTTCTGGTTGCCTAGCTGGAACCCTAGCAGGTGGTTTTGGTGACCGGATATAGAAGCTCAGGACAGAACTATGGGGCAGAGTTGTTTTCAGTCAGGACCTGCCAGGGGAGTCCCGGGCTCCGGAAGAGGAATGACCTAGTTCAATATATTGCCAGTGCTGTTGGCAGGGTTTTGGATGCTCAAGAAGAGGAATTGAAAATTGTGTCCCTTCAGGAACCTTCCAAATGCAGGACTCCAGAAAGGAGCTGAGGTTGGCCAGCTTGGAAAGTTTCTTCCATTGCCAACTTGCCAGCTATTATACTGAAAGAATTAAGGAGAAATTGAGAACCATCTCAATCACTGCCTCACAGAAAAGTGTTCCATACGTACAGTCTTAAAGCTTTTAAAAATTGGGAAAAGGTATGTGTAGCATAAAATTTACTGTTTTAACAGCATATAAGAATTCAGTGGTAGGTTCACAGCGGTGGACAACCACTGCTACTCTCCATCTCTGGAACTTTTGCATCATCACACAGCTACTAGGCTGTGACTGCCTATGACCCTTCCCCAACTCACGGTGGTCACTGTTCTCCTTTGTGTCCATGAATTGGCCTGATACTTCTGTAAGTTGAATCATACACTAATTGTCTTCTGATGTCTGACTCAGCATAATGTGTACAGGTTGATCCAGGTTGTAGAATATATCCTTTCTTTTTAAGGTGGAATAGTATTCTACTTTATGGATATACCACATTTTGCTTATCCATACACACTTTTATAAACATGGTGGGTTACTCCTGTAACCGGTGGTCTCCAGGGAAAGGGGAGGTTTCCTGCTCCACCCAACAGAGGGCGGAGATGAGCAGGGAGCAGAAGAAGCTGGAGAAGAGACTGGCTGAAGGAAGGAGGAAGGGAAAAGCCAGAAGGAGACCTGGAGGAGGCAATTGGAGCAGAGAGATGTATGAAGAAGCTACGCTTGCTTCTTGGTCTCGGAAATAGATGTGTGTAAGAGACCCGTGGGGAGTTCAACAAGGGCAGCTTTTATCTTTTGATTTTTACTTTTTTCCTTCCAGACTTGTGTGGTCCCTTCTGCCCCTTTCCTGTGGGTCCCCACCATAAGGGGACTTAGACGTGTGGCAAACTTTCGGGCCTCAGTGGCTGTGCTTTGGGCCAACCCTGTTTGGCTGGACATTTACCCATGAGGCAAAGGGTAACTTCGGTGCCTGATTTGGGATCTTTATTCTTTGTCTTTGCTTTGTTGCACACTAATTATATTAAACTTCCTTTCCGTTAAAGTTCTCATGCATTAGATTATCTTGATGTGGCAGATGTCAGAACCTATTTACAGCAGGCAGTTTTAGGGGCGCTGGGGCATTCTTCTCCCTGCCCTCTAGCAATCACATTCTTGGCTGTTTTGATAATGCTGCTAATACTATCATTGTTCAAGTTTTATGTATCTGTTTCGGCCCCACTTTTAGTTCTTTGGAGTGTATATCCAGAAGCGGAATTGCTGCATAATATTGCTATTAACTTTTTGAGAAACCACCACACTCTTTTCCACACTGGCTGTACCATTTTAAAGTCCCACTGATTGTGTATAAGGATTCCAGTTTCTCTGTATCTTTGCTAGTAATTATTTTCCACTTTCTTAGTTGGCAATAGCCATCATAATGGGTATGTCCATTTATATGTATTTTACATTGTTCTTTTCTGGTCAACAAGAACAGAAGCCAATTTTTAAAAATAGCAATGGTCACACTTTAGCAAATAAGCAACACTTTATGAATTTACAATATGTGTGTTGACACATAGCCAGGTAAGCCAACATATATTTAAAAATGCAAATGGCATAAAATTGGGCACAGATGGTAAGTGGCTCCCATAACAGGGAGTACTTTGTCAAACTTTTAATGGGCAAAGCAAATGCAATGTTTCTCTTGTCTCTAGCATCGTATTCATGGTCTCCCTCTGTGTGTATGAATTATGTATGCAAATATGAAATTGTGTGTGTGTGATTGTTTCCCATGAGACTTTCCATTGGCCCCAGTTGTAGTCTTGTTGGAAGAGATGTTCTTTCTGCCAAAGAGTCAATCTTCTAGTTTTTTTTTTTTTAAAGATTTATTTATTTGTGCATACAGAACTGGGGTACAGGCCAGAGGCTCAGGGGTGGTGAGAGGCTTCACCAGAGACACAGTGGGGAGCAGAACAGGCAGATCGACAAAGTACACTGCTGAGGGGAGCAGCGGGCGAGTCAGGAGAGGTCTGCCATGCCATGTGGCCACTTCCGGGGCAGGCGGGAATTGAACTCATGTAGAAGTGGCTTTAGCTTCTCAGTGCTGTGCTTTAACCCGCTGCGCCACCAGGGAAGGCCCCTTCTAGTTTTGTTTTCTAGTTTCCCTTTACTATCTCATTGTAGGTGCTGGTGGGATGCATACCAATAAGATTCTGGGTCCCAAGACTGGGGTCCAAGAAGGAAGCCTAACAAAAACATAGAATTATGTTTGTATCCCTTATGAGTTCACTGACCCCCCATCAGGCAAGGGGAGTTATCTCATTTTTATAGGTGAGGAAATCACTTTTCCAGAAAAGCAAGTGATATGCCCAGAGTAACTCAGTTGATAGGTAGCAGAGCTAGGACTTAAACTTAGTTCTTCTCACTTTTCTTCTTTGAAACACTGCTCATTCCTTCACAACTGTGGAGGCTGAATTAGAAGTGTGTGGACTGGTCTTCCAAGAGGCATCAGGAACGCTGATTCACACTGTAATATTTATTGTGCTGCAGATGTTGACCAGGTGTCTACTGGGTGCCATCCTACTGGCTTTCATGTTCATGCAAGAGCAATAAGTAAACCTTTGAATGATACTTGTGCTTTTGCAGTATCATGGCTGGAAGACTGATTGAATGAGGAAGGAAGTGATATCTGATCCCTCTAAGAAAGACTTTCGATTGTAGTTGATTATCTAAGAGAACAATGCAAGATAATCCTGCATAAAAGATCTTAAGTTTTCTCAGTTGCATTCGTTATCTTGCTGGGGTTCTGAAAATTGATGAGGATTTAAGCTCAAGCAAAATCTAATTGAGTTGGAGTGATTTTTTTCCCCCACTAATATAGGAAGCTATTTATTAATTGTTGTGTGTATTGAAATTATTTACTTAGTTCTTAATATGTGCTAGGTATAAGGGGCACAACAATAAGAAGTGACCAGAACATGATCATGACCTTTGCCCTGCTCACTCTAAAAAACTCAACTGGCATATACAGTAAGAGATGCTACAGTAGATGCGTGTGTAAAAGGACTGTAGCAATAACCTGTACCCATAGAAATCAGTGAAGGGTTCTGATGAATAGGGGATATTAGAGCTGGATATTGAAGAAGAGAAGAAGCCTGCAATATATAGAAATGGGAGATTAGCGTGCAAGGTTGTAATACTGAAAATTTTTCCCGAGACTAATATGGGCCAGGAAAAATATTAAATGAGATACTAAAAATGTAGGGCTCCTTTCTGTTCTCCAAGTCTTAACAGACCTTCCCAGGACAACTGGTAAACTTGTTTCTAAAATGTGCCCATCACAAGCATTCTATAAGCCATAAAATCACTTCCAAATTACCAACAAGATGCTTTATGATTTTAAAAATATTTCTGAGGGGTCTTTCAAGTTGAGATGGCTGAAACACTTTCTAGCCCTTTTTTCACAAGCCACCTTGCCAAGTTGATTATGCACTGAGGAACTGGTGAGCTCATTGTCAAGATAGGTATTGCACATAGGGCTGAAATTGCTGGGATTTCAGTGAATCACTGCTATTTCACAGATGAGGACAGTCAGCCACAAAGAACTGAGTGTCTAAGAAGGCATCACAGCTTGTGAACAGTGGAACCAGGATTTAAACCCCATGTGCTAAGCTGCAAAACCCTGTTCTTTTTTTCCTTATTATTTTTAGTGAGGTAATATTAGTTTATAACATTTTATAGGTTTCAGGTATACAGTTTCTCACCTCAGCAAATGTACAGATCACGCCATACCCACCACCAAATGTCCAGTCTCTATCCACCACCAACCAACTGGCCTCTTCTACCTGTTCTGTCCTTTCTTCCCCTTGGTTACCCACCATCTTGTTACCAGAGTATGAGGGCTTGTTTTTGTTTTGTTTGTTTGATTGCTTTTTCCCTCTTTATTTTTCACAAACGAGTGAAATCATATGGTATATATCTTTCTACTTCTGACTTAATTCACTTAGCATAATCCTTTCAAGATCTAGCCAAGTTGTTGCAAATGGCAGGATTTCATCTTTTTTATGGCTATGTAATATTCCATTGTGTGTATAGACCACATTTTCTTAATCTGTTTATTTATCATTGGGCACTTAGGTTGTTTCCATATCTTGGTTAGTGAGAATAGTGTTTCAGTGTATTTGGGGTGCATGTATCTTTTTGAATTAGTGTTTTCATATTCTTTAGGTAAATACTCAGAACTAGGATGACTAGCTCATATGGTAATTCTATTCATTTTTTGAGGGCTCTCCACAGTCTTCCATAGTGTTTCCACCAATTTATGTTCCATCTTTACCAACACTTACTATATTTACTCTTTGATCAGAGCCATTTTAGCATTGTGGTTTGATTTGCATTTCCCTGATGACACCAGCATAGAACATCTTTGCATGTGTCTGTTGGTGACATAGCTTCACTGCTGAAATGATTATTTAGATTCTTTATCCATTTCTCTCAATCAGGTTCTATGTCTTTTTGTTGTTGTTGAGTTGTATATGTTGCTCATTTGTTTTGGCTATTAATCCCTTGATTGATACATGGTTTGCAATTATCTGCTCCCAAGAATTACTGTCTTTTCATTTTAACGATAGCTTATTTTGCTGTGCAGAAGCTTTTTAGTTTGATGTAGTGCTGCTTGTTTATATTCTCTTTTGTTTCCCTAGCTGGGAGAGGATGCACAAAGATATGATGAAGACTGATGCCAAATGGCTTATCATCTATGTTTTCTTCTATGTGTTTTATGGTTTCAGGCCATACATTCAAGTCAGAAGCCTATTCTTAACCCAGAATTTGTTCTTCCCATAACAAAAACACACCTAACTACAGCTCAGTAAATCTCAGGATAATCTGCAGAAGAGTCTTTAAAGTTTACCTGGAAACACTGAATAGTGGAGAGAACAGATAGAGTTAGAGCTCAGGCTTAAGTCCTGACTTAACAGATGTGAGTCCTTTGGCAAATCACAGTAGCTTTCTGCGCCTTCATCTTCTCATATCTAACAAGGAATTAGGACATGGGCCTGTTGTGATTAGAAACAGTCTACACAGAACATGCAGCTGAGTAATGAAGACGGTGAAGGACGACGATGATTTTATAATGAGTTTCTGTTGGAAGTGGAGATTATTTTCCAATTCTCAGACTTCAGATTATTAGGTAGGTAAATGTTTATATTATGAAGGTTGCTGAGCTTGATGGTGAAGCCCTCCCATCTTTACACAGGAAATCAGAGGGCAGGAGACTCTAGCCTTTTCACACAGCTCATGCATGGGCTTCACACCTGAGAGAGGGTAGTGGTCTCTCCTTGCCCGGGCTATCCATTGTATCCATAGTAATCACCACCAATCTGTCCCTCTCCTGCCCTAAGTTCTTTCTTGAGAAGTGCAGGGAAGAAATAAAGGCAAGTGCTCTGAGGACCTTTGAGCAGGCAGCCTTCTAATGACCTAAAAAGCCTGCAGGGCAAGGTGGCCCGGGCCAGGCCCTGAAGGACCAGCAGGGCAGGCAGAGATTCTGGGAGCAGGGAACAGTTGGACAGAGGAGGAGGGTGAGAACAGCCAGGAGGGAGTCTCTGGATCTTGGCTGGGGATTATTGCTCCTAGGGTGAGGGGGCAAGTGGCCCAGAAGAGTCCTGGAAGGGAATGAGGGAGAGAAGGGCTGCCATGAGAGCGCATGGCTGTGAGTCGTGGAGACGGCTGTGGCTCCAGGGTGAGTAATGAGGGCATCGGTGTGGAGCCAGCTCAGGGGTTTTCAGGATAAACACACAGAGGTGCATCATGGAGGCTGACAGAACCTGCCCCTAATGCATCCAGGGACACTAAATGCTTTAGAATATTCTCTGATGAATAATTTCTCCAACTCTAACCACATTATGGAAACACGGGGCTGAGGCTTGGTGCTCTGCCTGTCAGATGTCGTTGCCATTTAAGTGAGTGATGTCGAGTGGGTCACCCACAGTGCCTGGGTCTGCGGGCGAGGCAGGCAGCCAGGAGAGCCGGCCCTAGAGGTTTTATTTCTTCAGCTCTGTAATCAGATTGAGGCAGAATGTTTTTCTGTGGCTCCTGCACATAACCTCCCTGGGTCGATGCCAGTCCCCTCCTCCACTCTGCTCCCCTTTGGCCCCGAGGGTTGACATGGTGACCTGCCTGTCACTTCTCAGATCTGTTTCCCACTGCACAGGGGACATCACCCGACAGTGGACTCCAACTCCATACCCATAGGGAATGAGGGGGGAAGGGAAGACATGTTTATTAAATGTCCCAAAGTTGCAGTGCCAGGAAGCTAAGGCGTCCATGGAAGAAACAAGAATCAAAGTCTGGAACTTAGAGCCAAAATGATGACGTTCTGTAGGATTAAGTGCAAAAAATTAGCATTTAGGTTCAAAAAGTCGACTATATAAAACCAGGGGAAAAATGTCCCTAAGCTTTATTTTTTATGAAAGTCTTAGCACAGAATAATTGTGTATCTTAAACTATTGCATGTAATCTTAGTTTTTAAAATGGCAAATTTTACAATTAGAAATTCATATTTGTCGCAAAAAATTAGAAAATTACAAATGGGAAATAGAGAGAGAAAATTCAAATTTCCAAAATTAGTTGGAAATTAGTAAAATCTCCCCCCCTCAGGCATATACAACGTGGTATACAGAATATAGTTCAACTGTAGACATTTTGCAAATTGACTTGTTTATAACTAAATGTCATAAGCATCTTTCAAGATCACTAAATGCGGTTCAGCAACATCATCTCTAAGCATTGTAAAATATTCTCTTTCAAGAATTTGCCATCTTTTTTTAAAAATAAAATTCTATTTTATGCATTTTTCTTCTCAAGTTTGCTCAATCTTAATGAATGCTGGGATGGCCAGTCTTGGAAGTAAATTTTTGTGCAAACTCTAGAGTGTTTCCTTAAATAAACTAGAAGCAGAATTTAAGAGCCCAAGGGTTATGGATGCTTTGCAATTTTTGATGTGAATGACCAAACTGCTCCTGAGAGTGCTGCATCAATGTGTGGGTGTAGAGGCGCCTCTCCCCCCCCGCCCCTCCCCCCTTCACCAGCACTGCGGATTATGATTGCCAAGTATCTTGCCTGATTGGCAAGTGAAGGGGGCGTCTTGTTTCCGTATATCTGCTTGGGATGGTTAGTGAGGTTAAACGTTTTTCTTTCCTATTTGACATTTTTCATCTTTTCTTATGAAAAGATTTGTGTATTGTTCATTCCCCCCCTACCCTGTATTTTCTTTTTTTTTAATTGACTAAAAGATTTTAATGTTAGACTATTAGCTTACTGTCTGCCATCTAGATTGCAAATACTTCTTTTTTGTTTGCTTCTTGCCTTTGACTTACTATATGCCTCATTTGGACTTTTATCTTGATAAGTCCATCAAAATTTATTTATTTTTTTAGGTGTCATATCTAGAAAAAAAACTCTCGTGACCTAAAATCTTAGGTTATTATAAAAAAATCTTGTTTACCGATATTCTCCTGATCCATATGTTCTAGGGTTTTTTTTTTTTAAAAGTACTTGTGGTTTAATTACATTGCAGTATAAACTAAAATCCAAATGAAAAGAGAAAAATTATGCGGAAGAATATTTTGATTCAATATGTAACCAAAATTTGTAATGATTTAGAGCTGCACAAAAAGAGAATAAATTGACAGCTGAGGAAATAAGCTTATCTCATTGCTTGACCTTCCACTGGGGTTTAAGAATTGCTTGACATTCTACATGAGGTCAATTAACATTTGCCAAATGAATGATGGAAGACCTCCACGGTGCCTTTCAGGACTCTCTTCCTGGGCTCGTTTTTCTGCTCATTTCACCTCTATAGATCATTCCAGATTGGGAGACAGTGGGCAAGCAGAAAAGAGGACCAGGACAGGATGGCAGGAGGAGAGGCTGACCAGGGAATCTACATTTCAGGTTTCAGTTACCCCACGCTGAGTGAAGGTTTGCAGGATTTACCACTGTAGGCTGGGCACTGGGAAAGGACAGAAACAAGTAAGGTAATGGCTATTTGCAGCCACTGACTGCAACACGAGTTAGATCCTGGGCCAGGGAGCTGACCCACATGGCGCAGCCAACCTCTCCTGACCCACCCGCTGCTCCCCTCAGCTGTGTATTTCAGTAGATTTACTTGTTCTGCTCCTCACACTGTCTCTGGTGAATCCTCTCACCCCCTGCACTTCTGGCCTGTACCTTAGTTATTATACACATAAATAAATAAACCTTAAAAAAAAAAAAAAGAGAACCTACTGTGTACCAGAACCTTTAACAGCTCAGTTATTTTACCCTCCATTGCCAAGGTTCACCTGTACCTTTGGAGACTAGAAGGTGGTGTGATGGACAGCTGAGCATGCAGCCTCCTCCCCATCCTGACACTGGCTCAAACGTTGTTTGGATTTGAACAACTCGACTCTCCTGCTTTTCCAGATTCTTTATTTCTTCAGGCAAAATGTTCTTGTTCAAAGTTCCTGAAGTCTAGGATGAACTTAGTGTGTGGATGTGTTTATTTGCTAGGGACTAATGTGGTAGATTTGAACCAGGACTGCAGAACCAGCTTGCTTTGACTTGTACCTTTTTTGGTCACATGACTTCACTTCTCTGGGTCTTAGTGCTCATCTGCAGAGGGGAGATGACAGTAGTCTCTACCTCACACCATTGCTATTGGAGATTCTTGGAGTGAATATAAACGAAATGGTTAGGAATGTGCCAGGCCAATCCTAAGCATATCAGTCAAAAAGAAAAAAAAAATGGGGAATTATTATTACAATTTCAACCTCATTCTATTTCTTAGATTTTGTTTGATTTCAAAGTTCTATTCAGCATAGATTCTTTATGGATTCCAGAGTTGAAAGAAGGAAAACAGAGAAGCCATTCAAATACATATGACCCTTGATATGCTATTTTTCAAGTTTTCATTGGTGTGAAAACAAGAGGCATTCAGTAGAAATTGCACTTTGTGCTAGGGATATGCAGTAGGGTACTTGTGATTTAGAATAGGAGAATGAGGCCCAGCTCTCCATCAGGGGTCACAGGGGTAAATAGCCCAAGCTCTACAGGCTGTTTTTCACTTCACAGTGTTCAACAAGTCACTATTATCAAATAGACTGTGTGAGATGAGACTTTGCTTAACTTATTCCAAGCTTATTTAAACTGAGTGTAAATATTCCAAGCTTACTTAAGTTGAGTAGGGTAAGCTATGATATTCAGTAGGTTAGCTGTATTAACTGTATTTTTTGACTTACGGTATTTTCAGCTTACAATGGTTTATCAGACTGCAACCCCATTGTGAGTCAAGGAAGATCTGTACAGTTTACCAGAACATCCATCCAGTGTTTGAGCTCCTTTTGCAGACCAGTGACCTGCTTGTCTGATTTTCCTTTCTTCTTTTCTATACTTTGCCTCAAATAATTTTTGAACAGGATACACCTCATTCATCATTAGCTCCTATTCTAATAGAGAGGGTATGAGGGAAGAGGTAAAGAATTTAGGGAGGGGGACAAAGATGTGTAGGGTGGAGATGGTATTGGGCACACAGGTTTTGGGTCTGCTACATGTCATTTCTAGTGTGACCTAAAGTATATTGCTCAACCATTTTGAACTTCAGATATGCACAATGGGATATGCTAATTACCTCTATTGTAGACAAGGGGATGAGGATTAAAGGAGAACACTTACGCAGTAGCTACTAAATGAATAAATGTTCATTCTCTTCTGTCCTTACCCCAGCAAGATGAACCGGTGCTGTAACTTGCATGGCCATCACTTGGACCTTGGTTTTCCATGATCCATCAAGAGATCACTAATAGGGTGTTCATCCAGAAAGATCCATCCTGTAATGTTTCTCTTATCACTTTTTCTTTTTTGATCTTTTAAGGGAGGGATGTGCCTGCAGCAGGTACAGATGAGGTCTGCCAATGGGAGTTGGCTGCAAAGATGGCAGTTTGATGACTTGCTGACTGCCTTCTCCTTCTGACTACTGGTGTTGTGAAATGATGTGGGCAATTGACGCGTCTTGTCACTTTCCATCTGTTTCCCTCCCCTCTTCCCCCCATTCACTTGTATTTTTGGAAAAATGGTTAAGTACATCAACCTTTAAAAAAGTAATTATTAAATCTTCCTTGTCATCAAGATGTAGTGGAGTTGTGTGTCATGCATAATTCTTGTCAGCATCTAAATCTGGATTTTAGAAACATGGTGAATATTTTCCTTGACCCTTTTTTTTCCTTTTGAAAAACTTCTGCAGCAACCTAATGTTACTTTTCAGAGTTTGTCCTGACCTAACCAGCACCAAAGGGAGACCCCTTTGTATAGCTCTGCTGAGGGCCAAGAAACCATACAGAGTTCAGTAGTGACTACAACACTTACAAAAAAAAACAAAAACAAAAACAAAACAAAACCATTTTTTGTTTTTTAGCTTGTCATCTCTGGAGTCTTGAAAATTTGCTTCTGTGATCCTGCAGGCTGGTTGGGCTGCTGGATGAATGAACTGGTGTTCGAGGCAGCTGCATGGAGACGTAACACTATTATGTCTTGAATATGTTCTCACCCTGTGTGAACAGCTGGAGAAGTGTTCTAGCTGCATCTTTCCAATGGAACCCCCAAAGGACAACTGGTCATCATCTAGCACTCACTTTGTGTCAAGGGGTGCTCAGGGATTTCATGGCATCATTGTTTGATCATCACGTCATCTTACTGGGCGTAGTTACTTAGGATGCAAATGACACTAGCTCCACTCAGTTCTCTTTGATGTCCAAGGTAGCAAAGACTTCCCAGGGCAGCCTTGGGGTTTGAGGTGCACCGTGGTCAAAAGCTCACCTCTCCCTGTTTGGCTCCCTCCCCTTTTTTCCTTTACAGGTATTTCCCCCAATGTCTTGCATACCTAATGCTGATTTGATGACTACTTCTTGGGGGCAGGACACTGATATATCCCCCCCACCCCCATCCAGATCTTTCCTCTCATCTAGAGAAGTTTTATTCTCTATGATCTCCAGTTTATGATAACCCACACAATGAGAGTCCTTGTAACTGCTTTTCTCCTTGATGTCTAAAGAATGTAGAGACCAACATGTGTTCTTTATTTTTAAGGTGTTATTTATTTATGCATAGAAGAACTGGGGTGTTAACCAGAGGTATGAGGACAAAGTGGGGGTGGTGGTAGTGAGAGCATTCACCAGATAGAGTGAGGAGCAGAACAGGTAGATATACTGAAATAAATGCCCTGCGGAGGGGAGCAATGGGTGAGACAGGAGAGGTCTGCCGTGGGTCAGCTCCCTGGCCGGGGACTGAACTCATGTCACAGTGACTGGTGATAGCTTGTTAGCGCTGAGACTTAACCCTTGTGCCAGTAGGGAGGCCCCTGCAACATGAATTCTTTGTTTGAATTCATATGCTATTCTTTTCCTTGCCGGAAAATGAATCGGTCTCATTTACGGAAAGCTTGTCATGCGACTGGCCCTGTTCCAGGTGCTGAGGCCCTGGTTTCTCAGTCTGGGTCCCTGCTGCTGGAGTTCGTGGACTAGCGGGCTCAGCAGAGAACTTGCTTTTTCGGTGGTAGCTGATGTGCTCTTCCCACCTACAGTCTCTCTAATCCCCGGTATCTTGCCCAGCGTTTCTGCCTTCTGAGCCTCTCTGCTACTTTCCTGGCAAATTACAGAAGAAGCAAAGCAGCTGTTGCCCCTGTAAGTCTGCACATCAAAAGTCCAGGTAACAGGGCTGGCGTAACCATGGCAACCTTAATGGGGCACAATGACCAGGCAGAAATCCCAGCTCTGTGAGACATGAGGGAGCTCTGTCTGCACCAGGCCATTTGGAGAGAAAGGTGCATCCCCCCATCTCCCGGGGTGACGATAGGGTTCCCTCATGCCCCAGGGGAGCAGCAGTGTGGTCCAATCACCATGAAGAACAGGGAACCCGAGGGCAGTGCAGAAATGGTTTTCCAGCCCAGGCTACGGACCGGACCGGTTGCTGTGTCATTGGTTCCAGGCTCTGGGCCTCCCTTGGGCTGGCTAAAGAAAGCCACCTGGCATCTGGGCATCTTCTATACAAACACACAGGGACAGGTGCACATGTGCCAGACTCGGGCGAGGCCGACAGCTGGGAATGACTGCCAGGCAGTGCCTGCCACGAGCTTACTGGAAGCTGCCTTCGTCGTCTCCACGTTTGGCCCAAGGGTTTCATCCTCAGAGTAGTGACCTCCTGCTCCACTGTAGCCAGTGCCTCTCCCCCCCAGGGGGCCACCCCGTACCTTCCTTGTGGCCCTGAACCTGTTCCGCCCTCACCTTGCCCACCTGCGTGCATGCTTTTCCTTTTTCTCTTGCACATAACTTCCTATTCCCCCAGGTTTTGTCTCTTTAGCTTCTGGCACAGCACCTGGCATGAATCAGGTGCTCGGTAACCTCCGGCTTAATGACCGGCTGTGGTCGTGATCCAGGCACTTGGCGTCCAGCAGCACCGGCAGCACTGGGAAGCTCATGACCAGGGCAGTTTGGGGAGACCCTAAACTTGGTAGACCTTTTCTTCTTTCTAGAAGCTGCCCCTCCAGCTGCCATGTCATCTAGATGAGGCCGGGCTGCAGGCAGGCTGTGAGTTTCACCTGCTGGAGAGCGTGATGCTTACTTTCAGGAGCAGGGAGGATGTGAGGGCCTGTGAGCAGGTGCACGTGGAAAGAGCCGGTCTGCCCCTTCATTTTGGGGCCATGTATACACACACCTGCCCCACGGCTTTATTAGCAAACGCTCTGGGGTGGGTGGCCTCAGGTAGACGTGGGCAGATGTCTCCACTTCAGCCATCTGTGACGCCATCTTACTGTGTCTAAAAACAAAAATGGGGGCCCTCCCTGGTGGCGCAGCGGGTTAAAGCACAGCACTAAGAAGTTTAATCCACTTCGGCATGAGTTCGATTCCAGCCTGCCCTAAAGGAGATCCACATGGCGCGGCAGACCTCTCCTGGCGCGCCTACTGCTCCCCTTAGCAGTGGACTTCGTTGATCTGCCTGTTCTGCTCCCCACTCTGTCTCTGGTGAATCCTCTCACCCTCTGCATCTGTGGCCTGTACCCCAGTTTTGTATGAATAAATAATTAAATCTTTAAAAAAAAAAACCAAAAATGGAAAATTCCCTAGCCTCTTTCCAACTTCGTTTTAGAAGACAAGGGTCCTACTTCTCTGCTCCTTTGCAATGGAAAAGCTTTCTACCATCCTCTTCTGGATGGTCATCTTCTTCTCCAGCTGCAATGCCCAACGGTAATTAACAAGGCTAATTTAATGACTTTTGACTAGAGGATGATGGTCCTGTTTCAGGACAGGATGAGGATCTGTGCATATAGCCACAGACAGACCCATGAATGCGGAAAACCTTGTGAACCTAGCGATTGCCCCCTCTCTGATTAGAGGGGTGCAGAAAGCAGTGTGCCTGGGGTTCTGGGAGTCTTGTTCCCTGGGGGTGGGGGCGGAGGGATTGGTGTCTCTGTCTTTACCACCCTCTGTGCTCCTGGCCCCCAACAGAATTCAATTATTATTATTATTTTTAAAGATTTATTTATTTACTCATACAGACTGGGGTACAGGCCAGAGATGCGGAGGGTGAGAGGATTCACCAGAGACAGAGTGGGGAGCAGAACAGGCAGATCAACGAAGTACACTGCTGGGGGGAGCAGCGGGCGGGTTAGGAGAGGTCTGCCACGCCATGTGGATCTCCTCTGGGGCAGGCGGGAATTGAACTCATGCGGAAGTGGATTAAGCTTCTTAGTGCAGTGCTTTAACCCGCTGCGCCACCAGGGAGGGCCCAGAATTCAATTATTTTTATCATAAACATACAGAATGAATGCACTGCAAGGGTTGGCTCTCTCGGCTAGAGCTGCTTTCCCCCAGGTTGAGCCCAGCAGTGTCCAAGTTCCCAGGCTGCCCCTGCCCGTCTCACCTGCTGATTGTCGCCTTGAGACTGCGGGCTGGTTTGCCCCTGCGGAGGCTGCTGGGATGCGTCAGTGCTCTGGCCTTATGGACCAGCATCCCTTTCCCCTTTTCCTGCATGACTCGTTCTTTCTGTCAGAAGCATCACTGCCCTGTTCTCCTGGCAGCAAAAGACTCTTGACATGAAGCTTCCCTTCCCGGAACACGATGAATGGCTGTGGAGTCTGAGCTGTCACCCTGGGTCAGGGGACAGTTTACTCAAAGTCATATTTTGCTTGCTCCCTAGTGACTTTCAGATTCTTCCAGCATACATTTTGGGAATCGCTTAATTCCTCTGAGCCCATCAGAATTCTCCTGGTGAGAACCAGGCTGTGTGCTCAGTCACTTGGAGGCAGCAAGGTGTGGCTCAGGGGTTTGCTGTCCTGGCTGCCACCCTCCTCCTCTTATCACGAGGTCTCCTTTGGTTCACTGGATTTTGGACAGAGATTGATTTTCCTTGTAGTGTCTTTGAATTCCAGGGGTGATGGATCTGTACCAGAGTGTCCCGTGGGTGTGAGGGGGGCAATGAGGAGACAAAAGGGGTGGGGAGACTTTGGCATTTGACACTTGAGAATTTGGGAACAGCCTTCTTGCACTAGTCCTTAGGACCCTGATTCTCATAGTTCTGGGTTTTTCCTGTCAACAAAGTGGACCCAGTCTCCGTGAGAGACTGAGACGACCTCTGTGCGAGAGCTTTGAAGTTGAGCATGTGCCAAGGTCGTCACTGAATCCATCTCCACGCAATGGTGTTTTTGGGAGGAAAAAAAGATGCAATACTGCCTTAACTATGTCTGTTGTACCCACAATGCCTGATGTTTGATAATTAGGCTAGGAAATAGACCCCATGCACCGAGCTTCTCCTGTTTCTTGAAGTACATTGCACATATTATCTCCAGTTTGCAAAAACTATTTTTTGTTCAATTCAACCTCTGCTGTTTTCATTTTGCAGATAAGACATGCTGTGCTGAGCATGTTCATGGGGTTCTCTGGACTCCCCCATTCCTCCTCAACCTTGACCACCTGCAGGATACTACCCTCCACCCTTACAAGCTGCCAATCTGGCTGTCACCCTGGATTCTCAATCTCTCTACCCTGGGTTAAGCCCACAAGCCTTGCACCTTGAACTTGCACAGGCCAGTATTTCTGCTTTTACCACTGAGTCCAAATCTCTATGGCCTGTGCTCTCTTTGCTTGCCCCTCTGAGGGTCTTTCCCACACAGTGCAGGAGAGATCTTTGCAGAACAGAACCCCTCGCCCCCCCATGCTCAACTGCTGGGATTACTGGCTCCCACCCAACACTGCAGGACTCCAGGCCCCCTGTGGGGGACTCCATGGCCCCCTGGGGCCATTCCTGCCTCCAGCCCTCTACCTCCTGCTCCTTCTGTGCGCACTCTTCTCCCTCAGGTCTTTTTAGAGGCCGACGCTTCCTCCTTGTTCTCCATTGTAGATTCAGTTGAATTCCGTCAGAGGCTCATGATGGGACACTGCAGTGGCCACTTTAGTGAGCTCCTTCACCTCTGTGACTGCGAGGTGGGAGATCCCTGCCCTCTCTGTCCTGGAAAGCAGCAGGGAGTTTTCTTACACCAGCTCAAGATGGTCTTTCAGGACTTGCCTACGAGACAGAGCCTCTTTGGGCTGTGCCTCCAGAAAAGCCAAGTGAGGTCCCAGACTTTCTATGTCCACATACTCTGAAATTTAAAAGGTGTTACTCAGCTTCATCTCCTGGTTATACACCATGCTTGGTCCCAGATGTCTTTTAAAAACTCCCCAGCCATGTGCCCTCCCTGGTGGCGCAGCGGGTTAAAGCACAGCACTGAGAAGCTAAAGCCGCTTCTGAATGCATGAGTTCGATCCCCGCCTGCCCCGGAGGTGACCCACATGGCGTGGCAGACCTCTCCTGACTGCCCGCTGCTCCCCTCAGCAGTGTACTTCGCCAGTCAACCTATTCTGCTCCCCACTCTGTCTCTGGTGAAGCCTCTCACCGCCCCTGCACCTCTGGCCTGCACCCCAGTTCTGTGTGCATAAATAAGTAAATCTTAAAAAACCAAAACACACACAAAAAAAACTCCCGAGCCCTCATTCTTTGAGCCCCAGCAGGGCAAAGTCGCCAAGCGGATGCACACACAGTTTGAACAACAACTTTGTGCTAGGAGTCTTTGTGCTAGTGTCTGGTCAGTGTCAGTCTTTGGGTAACATTGGGGTGTGGTGCCCATGGAATGGCTGTTTCGGGGCATATTTGTTATGTGGGTTCATGTGCTACAGGAGCCCCAGCCTAGGGAGACGTAGGACTTCAGTTTGCACCTAGGTTGAGACATCTCCACGGTCACTGATAGATTTGATGGTGCCCTGAAACACTGAATTCTGGGCTCCACTGATGCTGCTCAAGGTTTTGAAAATCCTTAATATCCCCAAGGGACCTGGGCAGATTTCCAGAGGGACCAAAGACTATGACAAGAATATTATTGTATGAAAGTGAAATGAACACTAGAGATGGTCTTTGCTCATTTCAGTTACTTGGAATCCACGAGAATGGTGGTTTGCAATAGTAAGTTGAGTTTGCTGTACACAGTCCATATGTATAACTGGCAATTTAGCTTAAGATAGCTCCATTTTATCAAGTTTTATGCATCAACCTAAGTTTGAATTTTCTGGAGTTCCCTTACTAAAGTAATGAGGAAAAAAAGAAAAAGAATATAATATGCACATATCTTTTCAATGTCAAAAATAGTTTTCAAATCATCTAAAAACTACTATTTCCTGCATTTCAAACACAAAGTAGAAATTAAGTCAAAAATCAACCAACAAACATGCTACTCTCCTATTCCCCTCTGCTGCTTCATTTTCTATTGTTCCTCCATATTTACTGAGCTTTTAATTTGGGTCTAACTTATTCACAATTGAATGCTCAAAAGAATGCAAAGTACATGGTATATAACCTTTGCCTTCATTGAACCTGCAATTAGAGGTTGGGTGTAAAGGAGGGGGAGATAGGCATTTCATAAATCATTACAGAAAGAATTGATTACTAGTGCCCTAAATACTGTGAAAAATACAAGACACTGGGAATTCGTTACGGAGAGTCAGGGAGGCTTCCTTGAGAAGGCAGCATTTGAATGGAGACCCAAGGGATGAAGAGGAGTTGGCTGGGTGAAGATCAGCTGGGGCATACTCCACACAGTAACGTATGGGCAGCACATGCAAAGGCCCTGTGGCAGAGAAGGAAAGCATGCATTTGAGCTAACCAAATAAAGATATGGTGATGAGCAATGTTGAGAGGCAAGACTGGAGATATTTGCAGGGATTAGACCTATGGAGGTCTCTGTCAGCCTAAGCAAAATCTGTGTACATAGATACAGAAGTTGTAGAAAATTATTCTATCAGATTCAGGATTTTTAGAGTGCTAACATCCAAGGAGTAGGAACATTTCATTTATGATTCAAGTCAAATACACATGACTGTGATAGGAGACTATCAGGGGCAATGCATGCTACAATAATATAACAATTCAATTGACAACCAAAAAAGTGGCAGTAACAAACTTCTTCATAGTGTTGGTTGGTTGGGGCTAGATCCAGAGAGTTCTGTCTGTCTGAAGGAAGAGGACTACCACTTCTCAGTGCTTGAGTGTCTCTGTGGTTGTTTCTAAAATTTGGAGAAGACTTCAGGACCAGGGAGAAGTCCATAAACATCTCACATTGCTTCAATTTATGTCACTATTAATTGTAATTTAGAGGGGTCTTCTCAGTAGAGTTAGGGTTGCAATCTGTTTGCCTTTCACGTGTCTCTCCATGTCCTCATAAGTGGTTGCTTTTCAGTGGACAAGTTCAGTTGCTCCATCTCATTGGTCCCCCTCTCCGAGCCCTGGATTATTAGAGTCAGTGTGGAGACAGAGAGCCCGGGAGTGCTTGTGCAAGTGTTGGCATTCTTTTTAAAGATTTATTTATTTATTTAAAGATTTATTTATTTCATACAGAACTGGGGTACAGGCCAGAGGTGCAGGGGTGGTGAGAGGCTTCACCAGGGCAGAGTGGGGAGCAGAACAGGCTGACTGACAAAGTCCACTGCTGAGGGGAGCAGTGGGCGGGTCAGGAGAGGTCTGCCGCGCCATGTGGGTCACCTCCGGGGCGGGAATTGAACTCATGCGGAAGTGGCTTAAACTTCTTAGTGCTGTGCTTTAATCCGCTGTGCCACCAGAAAGGGCTCCTGTTGGCATTCTTCATCTGATTGCAGGAGTGAAGAGGAGGAGCAGGAAGATCAGCTACGACACTGCAGCGATAGCCTTGTGAGGAGATCGTGGTAGTTTGAAAGGGGTGATGGCGAAGTGGTGAGTTCTGAATATATTGGAAAGAGAATCGGGAGGTGACTTAATGCCTCAAGGAGAAGGAGGGGTCAGGATGGCCCTGGGATTTTTCCCTTTGAACACCCAGAAGTGCATTTTCCGAACGAGGGTATCTGGAGGGGGCTAGAGATGGAGAAGGCAGTCAATTCAGCTTTGTGCTTAGGAAGTTGAAGCTGCCTCGAGTTGATCAAGTGGACTCATGAAAAATGTAGATCAGTGGACCAGCGCTCAGAAGGCGGGTCTGGCCCAGAGACACATACTGTGCAAACTTGCCTTTGCTGGCATACATTTTTTACTTGACTCAGAGTTTCCTCTTAAATTACCTCTTCAAATACTGTGATCGTGGTTGAAAGTTTCACTACTTTTCACTTGCACCCCTTGCCAGAGATTTGCAAAAGTGCCAGGTGCCAACTTGAAACCCAAAGTGGAGGTCTTGTTCTTTATCCATAGCTCCTTTGCTCAGTCATTGTGTTAGGCAGGGTTTCCCAGAGAAACAGTTAATAAATTGAGTCTATTTAGATCTAGACACACAGATGTCTATGAGGAGGTTTACTATAGGAATTCACTCTCCCAGTTAATATGGAGGCGGAGAAATCACACAATCGGCTCTCCTTAAACTTTTATGATTTCATTTTGTTTGGTCAGTCAGTAGTCACCTTGAGGTACTGCTGGTTACAGACATTGTACCTGTTCTCTGCAAAGAGGAAGGAGGCTTTGTACATGCTGTATTTCAACTTCTAAGTTTAAGCCAAAAGATACTCCTTTGTGGGCACAAAGAGAAGTGTGCGAAGTTCATGTTAGTATTATTTGTGCAGTAAGGAGAATGGAGAGAATACAAAGACCCCTCCATAGGGGAGTAGGGGCGGTGCACTCTGGCACCTCTTTGCAATGAAATGCTACAAAGCTGTGAAAACAACCACGGCAAAGCATGTGCTTCATCAAGGAAATGCCTCCTTTCTTAGGTTGCTGACTGGTGGAAGCAAGTTGCAAAATGGCATGTAGACAGTGATTTCATCTTTGGGAAAATTATATTAACACGCTTTATTTTTGATAACATAAATTAGTGGCAGAAGAGACATCAAACTGGAAGTGTTTCTCTTGTGACAGCAGAGAAAATCTGGGGGAAGTTTCATTGACTACACTATCTTTCCATACACTTGAATTTTGTCTTGCATTATCAGAAAGTACAATAAAGATATGTGAGGGGAGCTGTGGGTAACCTGACATGTGACTGTCCCCATCCTTGTAAAGGTCAAGGTCCAGTAGGAGAGAAAGCCACTGAAGGAATTTATTACACCACTACCTGAGCCTTAATCATAGAGGTGAGAATAGTACAGTGGGCGTGGGTGTCCTGTGGTGAGAGCCACGCTCGGGTTGGGGGATGAGGCTGGGCTGACAGTGTAGAGGGCACCCTGAGCTGTGTCTGGAGGGAAGCACAGGTCGCCATGACCAGGCTAGTGTTTAAACAAAGGAAGATTAAAGCAGTGACCAGTGTGGCTGCAACTTGAGAAGTAGCTCAGACTCTGGGACATTCTGACTCATGAGATGCCACTGGAGGCCAGACAGCGAGAGGACATTGTAAAGACAGATGGTCTCAGGGAGGCACAGAGGGTCAGCTCAAGTTTTCTACAGACCAGCCATGTGATTCCACATGCTCTCCCCTCCCCACCCGTTGAAAGAACTTGACATTAAATCAGAACTTAGTTAGTGATCTAAGGATGAATTCCAGACAAACTTAATTAATCCCCAAGCTTCCTGGGGCCCATCCTTCCTAAATCTTGACTTTATGATCCAGAGGCAGGACACAAGTGTCATCAGAATGAGTATTTATCTGGAGAGGAAATCACCACATTGCTTGATTGATAGCAGGGGGAGGGACAGAACTGAGGGTTTTGCTGACACCAAGAACTTTGTGTTTTCCCAATCTCCTCACAGTGTTTGTCCCAAGAAGGACTCGAGCGGATGGGTGGGTGACCTGTGTCCATGTTCTTTGGCCTTGAAAATGGCCTCTGGTGCTGCCTTTTGCTGCAAAGCTTCCCATTACAGCTCAACATTCTGACTTGGCAGGGTGGTTGGGAGCCACAGTTCAGGATGGAGTGTCGATGCCAGCCCTTTCTCAAACCCAATTTTCATGCAGTGGAGCAAGAGAGAAAAGGAGAGCGAGAAAGGGGAAAATTGATGGGAAAATGGGACAATTGACAAGGTCTGCCTGCCTATATTAAACCAGAATTTTTGTCCAAGTTTTATTTACTATCAGCTTTTTCCAACTGGCTGGCCCCATTCACAACTCTGGGCTGCATTGGTAAGCAAAATGTGCTTATCAGGCACACCTGTTTCTTGCTAACCTGCCTCCTCCACCTCTAACCCTCCTAAGTTCCTTTCAGAGGCAGAGAGACATGTAAACTTCTTAGGCACAGCATACCTTTAGAAAGGCACACTGATCATAAATACATCACTTGACGAATATTCGCAAACAGCATACCTGTCTAACCAGCACCCAAATCAAGACACAGCATGTTATCAGCATCAGCATCCTAGAAGTTGCCCACATGCTCCTCACTTCTAGTCAATATCTGTGTCCCCCCCCCCACCTGCCATATATACACCTTTCAGGATGGCCACTACTCTGATTTCTCATGCCACAGGTCAGCTCTGCTTGTTTTTGAACTTTATATAAATGGAGTTTCTGGTTTATTTGGTTGGACATCATCATAGTTATGAGATTCACTTGGGTTTTTGGATGTCTTTGTAGTTTTATCATTCTTCTTGTTTTATATGTTTATGAAGACCCAGCTTGCTATTAGTGGAGTTTCTGATCATTTGAATTTTGGAGTATTATGAAGAAGGCTGCTAGAATCGTGTAAATGGAGGCCAGGTGGGCAGTAGCAATGGAGCCATCGCAGCAGAAGGCAGAGCCACGGCCACGGTGTAGGAGGCGGGACTTCACCCTGTGGCATCTGCGCACGCGTGAGCTGTCTGTCCTGGGGGCCAGGCAGGAAAGTTCAGAGTCAGTATACTGTCAGCATATTATTACAAAATAAAAATATACGTGTGGACATTGCCATATAGCAAAACAGGAGTTATCAGCATTCTCTAAAGAGCCTACAATCTCCAGTTTTGAAAATGGCTGCTTTCAACATTGCAAAGCAAACATTCACAAACTTTGCAATAGACAAAGATTTATTTCTTTGTGCATACAGAACTGGGGTACAGGCCAGAGGCTCAGGGGTGGCGACAGGCTTCACCAGAGACAGTGGGGAGCAGAACAGAGAGATCTACGAAGTACACTGCTGAGGGGAGCAGCGGGCGGGTCAGGAGAGGTCTGCCGTGCCATGTGCTCACCTCCGGGGCAGGCAGGGATCGAACTCATGCTGAAGTGGCTTTAGCTTCTCAGTGCTGTGCTTTAACCTGCTGCGCCACCAGGGAGGGCCAATAGACATTAAATTTTAAGGTGTCACACTCACCAGAAAAGAACACTTTGTTCATATGGTACTCACTTTGTTCATATGAACCAATGTGAATATGGAGTTTTGAAGTTAACTTTTCCTTGTGTGGACATAACAAGATTTTTGACTTAAGTGCATACGGGAAGTCATTCTTGGTAGTTCATGAATCTTTATATGTTAGGAAATGTCAGCAAAAATAGTAAAGTGCTATGATGTAAGTTTACATTTAAAATTAGGTTCAAACTTACTCAAAATTGATTTGTATGAAGACTTGTCTTTTTGGAAAAATGGCTAGGCATCATTAGGTCTAGACATTCTGAAGTCTGTATTTCAGAATCAGTTTTTCGAGATTTATCCTATTGCTGTAACAGCCAATCAGTGACTCTTAAACCATTTCAATAACCATTGCATTGCAAAAAGATACTTTTCAAAATCAAATGCTACATGTGATCTTGCATTTGCACAGGATAACTGGCATCACTTTCAACCACACTGAAATGAAATTGCTAAAAGGATAAGTTTTGATAATCTGATCACTGAATTTGCAAAAAAGAGAAAAATCGCATGGTCAACCAAGCTATTGCATGGGTAAAGTATTGCTGTTTACTGTAGTCTATAAAATCATGGCAACATATTTTTACTACTGATGACTGCTGTTATTCTGTGTAGCACAATCACACCATGAACTTTTAGATGCAATTAAATATTTTTAGAGGAAAATGTTTATGTGTTAACACCTTTAGCTGTTACTTTTGGTAAAAGGCCCCAATGTCATTTTGTACTGGAGCACACCAGTTATGTCATGACTCTGTTTGGAACATCACTATTTAAAGACTCTCCAGTAAACATCAGGATGGGCCTGAGATCCCCATCTTGCCAAAGGTTAGTGATTTTTATCAAGCACGTGAGTCCGCAGTACCCTGTAACCCAGCGACCAGGAGTGTAGCAGGTACGTTCTCCATGTCTACGTAGAAGTTCTGAGGCATCCTCAACATTGGGTTTCTCTTCTTGAGCTAGGACATCCATCTTCTGGCATAGAGGGGTTGTATTTCAAACTTTTGCTCAGTGATCCGTGTGTCCAACAGCTTTAAACGAAAGCAGGCCAGGGAGTAGAGGAAGCATCAGACTTTGAATAGAGGCCAGTGTTTCCAATGCAAAATATTCAAAAGTCAGTGGGCCCTGGCTTTGAAGATAAACAACAAGATGACCTTTTATGTCAGAAAGCAGCAACGAAATTTCCATTTCCTTATGGAATGTTGGACCTGGAACCAAGTTTTTCTGTGTTCTTTCTCAAGATAACAACCCACAAAATGCCCTGATAAATGCAAATGATGGGATTCCTGTGGCCAACCCAGATGTTCAAACAAACGATCTGGTCTCTTTTCCAAATAAAATATTGCAAACTTCTTCCTAGGAGCTTTTCCCCACAGGAGTGGGAACCCCCTTCGTTGTCGTGTTGCCTCTCCGGCTCCTGGGAAACCATCTCTGTCCGCGACTGGGCACCGTGCTGTGCTCACACGGCAGTGCTCATCCTCCTCAGCCCTGTCAGAGACCATCTCTCCAAGCCCTTTCCAGGGGGATCTGTTTCCCCCAGTGGAGAGAAATGAATCCATTGTCTGTTCTCCACAGAACTTATTTTTTAAACTTATTTTATATCATTCTTCATTTTGTGCCTTTTTCCATCTCGGTTGTAATCCCCATGGACTTCCCACCACCCTTTCACCCGTGTGCTATCACCATAGTCCCATGCACCTTTCACACCCCATTTTTGGTCCCATTCCCCACTCCACCCCTGTAAAATTTCTCTGGTATATAGTTGTTCATTTTTTCTTTATTACAATTTTTTTTTTTAGAACTTTTAATCCACTTCTCTCCTTTCACTATTCCCAAAGCTCCCTCAGAATAACACTGTGTTCCAAGGCCCCACCAGCCTGGGGATAAGCCAGCATGGCTGGAAGTCACGTTCCCACTGCCTTAAAAAAAGCCTGCTGCCCCCACCAACTCTAGTCTTCAGGGGGTCTTTTAAACATGATTTCCATCAAGAACAACCCTTCAGGATCAACTTAAAATAGAGTTTGACTTATAAAATTTGGGTTTACATGCATTGTTCCAAGTTCAGCCAAGTTTTTGCAATGAGGTCCAGTCAGTGATCATTTTGCTTTAATCTCTTATAAAATCTGTAGTTCAGCAATAAGAGATTGAGAAAAATGCTTTTAAAGACGTTGTGTTTTGTTTAGTTTGCTTTTAAGTTAGTCCTGATATAGACATTCTTTACCACAGTTGAAAGTGTGAGAGCTCTTGGTCAAACTGTCTGACTGGAAAAAAATGGGAAAAAATCTTGACCTTGAGGTTAGGAGAAGAAATGGATAAAAGTGGATTAAGTCACTGTGTGTCTTTCTTCGGCTCCATAGTGGAGTCACAATCCTTGATGTTCAGCCCATCTGCATCATCAACTTCGGCATTCACTGCACGTCTACTGGAGCAGAAGTTTCTATGTTCCCACCAGAATTAACATAAGAAGTGATGTGGGCACTGTTGGCGGGTCCATCTGTGAAGTCCCAGAGGTAAGGAGACTCTAAGTGGGTAACAAGCACTACTGTGACCACGTGACTTACCCAGCAGACCTGGGAACAGTACTTGATCTAGAGGGTCTCCACACACAGCATGAACAAGTGAGTGGTGTTTCCAAAGAGCTTATCATCCAGCTTATTATCATAACACAGACATGGACAAATCTCATTCAATATTTGATCTGGGAAACAACAGATGAGTGTGCCGGATGAGAGCTGTATCAGCTCAAGGGAGGGAGAGTTTTGAAATTGTTTAAGGAGAATGAAGCTAAGAATTTCACCACTGGGCACTGAATTCGAGAAAGATCTTCCTTTGTCCCCTTGTCTGGCTGAGGGCAGGGATGGAGGTGGTACCTACAGAACAGTGATGAGGGCGACCTCCTGGGGGACACTATTCTATAAGATAAGCTCTGAAGGTGGGCATGACCCTCACCATGATAATCCCCAGTCACTTTCAGGGTCTAAGAGTGGAACTGGCCCCCACTCCAGGTCCAAATAAAATCATGACAAATCAGTTACAATAAAATCATGACAAAACTACTCCCTTTTACAGAGAGCTGGCAAATGGACAAGGCGGAGGAAACCATCTCCAGATCTAACATTCCCTTTGCCTCATCAATGGTAAAAAGAGACCAAAGGAAAGAGCTTCCCTCCCACCCATGACAGAACCCACCAGGCTGCAGATGGTGTCCAGGCTGTGCCAGGGAGCAGGGTGGTGACGGCGGGGGGATGAGCCTTCTGAATTGACATTTTTGAGGACTGGCTCCTTGATCTAAACAGAATAATAGATAATTGCTCCTTGCATTTCTTTATTTTCCTCTCTTTTTGTTTTAGTAGCTGGTAAATCATTTTAAGTTAATAATTTAAAAGGCATATGAAGTTGTCGTGCTCTGTACTAGCTGAGCTCCAAAGGAAAAACCACTCACCAGAAATATCTCCAGCCAGAGCTGGATGACCTGAGACAGCCCTCACCAAAACAGGCTTTCCACGGGAGGCTTTGCTGAAAACTGAGGCTTTCCGTGGGAATCCATCTACACGCCAGCACCAACCTACATACACATACAGGTGCACAGTTCATTTTATGTTCCAGTTACTTTGTTCATTTGCTTACAGTAACCAAGATGATACTAGGAAATGGAAGAAAACAAAGAAGACCATCCTGACTCCCTTCATAACAGCCCATAAAACTGCAGTTTGAAAGACAAACAGTTACTTGCTTTAAGGAAAGAATATGTTGGTTGCTTTTCTAGAGACTCAGGAAACAGCTTGTTTATTATCTTATTTCCCTAGTCATCAGTTCTCTTGTTTCTATTTTTTTTTTTAATGCCAGAATATACCATCTTTGCATAACATGGGAAGTAAGACTGGGCTGTAAAGATTGTTAAATCTTATGTTGCAGGAGAAATGCTGACCTCTTCTAGGGAGGTTTCTCTCACCTCACTAACTGTTGCTGCATGTAGTGGCATGAGATGTTGTGTATCCCCAGCTTCCTGGAAAATATGCAAAATTTCAGTTTCTCGAGAAACAGCAACAAAAAACCAGAGGATTTTAGGAGAAGAACCGGAGGGGCCTCGTAAGTCTGTTTAATTACTCTGCCAAGTGGATTAGCCATGAGGTGCCTTAAAATGATGAGTTTGTTGGGTCTTTAATATGGAATTCAATTACAAAAATTAAATTTACATAGACATGCACATATTTCCAGGAATATGCACACTGCATATGATATGAGGACCTAAACACAAATTAGTTCATCTTATGGGAGCTATAATGCCAGAGGATAAAAAACAAAATGAAAATTCTGTGGTCACTTTATCGGTAAGAAAAATCCAGTGATGAATTCCCTACTCCAGGGTCCCTCCAAGCCCTTTCTTCTGCCTAGATATGGGTGACTCATCCCTGGGTACAGGAGTGAGCAGTCCCCACCCCACTTCATCAAGTCTCTGTGCCAGTGTCTGGGAAGATTCCCCAGATCATTCCAGTGAATGGTGCCCCATACAGCACCTCTACTGCCAATGTTGCCTACGCTCTCTTCATCATGCTGACCACCACCTGGGTTGTCAGACCCTTTCATTCTTTATCTATTCCCCCCCTAAAGTGTAAACACCTTGAAGACAGGAATTTCCTTCTGTTTTGTTCCCGCGTCACTGTTCTGGCATCTGAAACAAGCAGACGGCGCAGCAGTCAACAAGTAATGAGTGAATGAAGGAACAAACAAGCAAACGAGTACTTGGGGGAAGATTCTGGTCCACTCTAAGGATCCTTTAGCACCTTCTCATGTGACCACTGTCAGAGGATCCTTGGTGGGCCAGAGCACCCTCCTGACAAGTCTCTCCCAGATGGAGGTAGGCACTGAGCAGGGGCTGGGATCCCCTGACCTCTGTTATCCCATCGTATTAAAGACCTAACACCTTACCTTCCCTAATCCTCAACTACTCAGAAAATGAACCTGCTGGGTGCCAGACAGTGTGTGCGAACACACAGGGGGTGACTAAAGAGTGCGTGAGAGCTGGGGTGAGCGTGAGTGGGAAGGGAGAGAAGGGGAGAAGGGGACCCACCAGGAGCCATGTCGTCGTAGTAAGGGATGAGTCAGGCAGCCCTACAAGGGTGGAGAGACAGGTGCTCCAGGGAAGGGAAGAAGGCACCCACGGAACAGCAGGCCCGACGGGTGTCAGGGAGAAGCTGGCGCAAAGACCAGGGAAGAGGAGGCAGAGTTTCTGGGCCGGCGTGAAGGGCTGTTCTTCGGTGAAGGCCTAGCCCATATGCTTTTGTCCCAAGCCGACTCGTCTCTGGTGAACCCACTGGCGGAACATGGTGGCCTCCGCAGCCCCTCCTGGTCTTGGGCAAGGGTGGATCCCCTGACCTTTGTTACCCCAGGAGGCTGGTGAGCTCCTGGAAAGGCTGGACAGCTGCTTGCCGCTAGGTGAGGGGTGGGAAGTGCTTTCTGGCCTTTCGGTCCTGAGAACTGTCAGATAAAGCCCAGCCTGCCCGGCAGACTGTACGACTCTTGCAACCAGGAATTGGCGATACCTTGGTGGAAGCCCCTGTGGAGCTGGCCAGCTTCATTTTCTGGTCTGGGAAGGAGAGGCCAGGAAGGCTAAGGTGTCACGTGGGACCAGTCCCCCCCAGCTCACCTCGGGCATGGCCACCGTTTTACCCTGGATTTTATAAAGAAACCCTCCAGCCAGCTGGCAGAAGTCCTGTGTGTGTCAGACATTATACCTAGTTCTCTCGAGACTGTGGTGTCACTTAGACCTGATGGGAGCCCTATGTGGTCATGTTCAGAGGCTGGTCATGGACAGGAGTCGGTCCTCTCCAGAGGGGGGAAAGCAAGCACGACTTTCCCAGAGTACAGCCCCATTGACGGAGGAAGTTGAGCCTCATGGTTAAACATGTCTGTCCTCTGAAGGCCCTGCCCTCCCCACATTTCCAGCTGCCTGGACAGCAAGATACTTAGTCCATACTCAGAGATGTTTATTCCACAGAACACAGGCAGGGTATGATTTGAGAGGATGGATGATGAGATGCACAGCAGAGCTAGCGTGTGGCCACCACATCCTACTTCCCACAGCCCGTGATCCCTTCTCCCCGGGGAGCCAAGACCCAGGCCAGGCACAGGCCCAGGCCCAGTATCCCTCCTCCCTTTGTTCTTCTTCTTCTTCTTTTTAAAGGATTTATTTATGTATGCATGCAGAACTGGGGTACAGGCCAGAGGCTCAGGGGCGGCGAGAGGCTTCAGTCAGGAGCAGAATAGGCAGATCGACGAAGTACACTGCTGAGGGGAGCAGCAGGCGGGCCAGGAGAGGTCTGCCGCGCCATGTGATCACCTCTGGGGCAGGCGGGGATCGAACTCATGCGGAAGTGGCTCCTGCTTCTTAGTGCTGTGCTCTAACCTGCCGCGCCCCCAGGGAGGGCTGACACTGCAGGTCTTAAACGCGAATGCACATGATGCCTCCATTATATAACTAGAAATTCATATGCTCCGTACTGTAAAAAATGAGATCACTGGAAAAAAGTCAAACAATGTTTTCCAAATATTGAATAACAGACACTGGAGAATTATGATGTCTGAAAAAAATTAAACCAAGCTAAGCCCTGTTTTTGCCCTAGTTCTTGAGGGAAGGAGGAACTTTCCAGACTGCAGACAGGGAGGAGGACCCCAAGAAGCTTGGCAATCTTGTTGCGCTGAGGACACAGAGATCTGAATTTGAGTAGGCTGAGACAGCTGGGCTTGCTGGGAGCAAAATTCCAAAGAGGAGAGAGCTATGTGGAGAAAGCATTTCAGAAAGTGCTTGAGTCTCCTTTAGTCTGTTGCCCAGTATCAAAGTGAGATTCCTTAAAGCCCAGAAAATAATGGTCAGGGATCTGTCAGCTCAGCGCTTTGCACAGCTGAGAGGGTTGCCAGGATTTAAGGCCCGAACAGCTGGAGCAAGGACTCAGTGCCCAAGCGATGGTGGAGCATCTAGAAGGATGATGGTCTTGGAGTAAAGGTTCTGCTGCTCGGGGACTATGCGAACTCGAGCCAGTTACCTGATCTTTCTGTGCTTCCCTTTCTTCCTTTGCAGTGTTAACTAAAGAGCTAGCTCAGCCGTCGTGGTCTGAAGCATAGCTGCCCAACTGTCGCTGCACTTACTGAATGCTTTGGGGGTTACCAGGCAGAGCGCTGCTGCTGTTTCATCACCATCACCATGATGACTACCATCGTCCCCGACAGGACCCTCCCAGGATGCGTCTCCCCAACTGGGGTGAGTCAAGGGACGCAAGGGAAGACATCTGTGGAACCGGCCTGTTCTTCTCTGTTAGCTTTATCTCATGGTTCAGTTGCCACTAAGTTGCTTTAAGTCCCTTTTCTTTTCTCCTTTTTAAATATTAATCTTTAATTTTTTTGTTAGTGTTCATAATTGTGTCCTTTCAAGAAAATCATGAGTCATTTGAGTTATACAGCTTGTCTTGCTTTCTTCAAAAGTTGTGTATTGTTTATGGAGATGGTATGAGATAAGGGCTGGAAAACTTATTTTCCTTCTTTCTTTCTGTGTTTGTCTCTTGATGGTCAACTGCTCCAGCACTCTTTCTTGAAAATACTTGCCTTTTTTTTTTTTAAAGATTTATTTATTTATTCATACAGGCCAGAGGTACAGGCCAGAGATGCGGAGGGTGAGAGGATTCACCAGAGACAGAGTGGGGAGCAGAACAGGCAGATCGACGAAATACACTGCTGAGGGGAGCAGCGGGCGGGTCAGGAGAGGTCTGCCACGCCATGTGGTCACCTCCGGGGTAGGCGGGGATCGAACTCATGCGGAAGTGGCTTTAGCTTCTTAGTGCTGTGCTTTAACCTGCTGCACCACCAGGGAGGGCCAGACTTGCCTTTCTTAATTAAGTTATCTGAGAATCTTTGTTGAAAATGAAATGTCTTCTCTTTGTTTTATTCATCTTTATGTTTATTTTTATGCTCTTACCACACTGATTTGATTTATGCGTCTCTAGATTAAGTCTTGAAATCTGTTAATGTGTGTCTTCCAATTATTTTCAAAACTATTTTAGCTATTCCTTTATATTTTTATATAAATTTTAGGAACAGCTTGCCAATTTTTTAAAAAGATTTATTTATTTATGCATACAGAACTGGGATATAGGCCAGAGGTACATGGGCAGTGAGAGGCTTCACCAGCAACAGAGTGGGGAGCAGAACAGACAGATCGATGAAGTACACTGCTGAGGGGAGCAGCGGGCGGGTCAGGAGAGGTCTGCCGCGCCATGTGGGTCACCTCCAGGGCGGAGATCAAACTTGTGCCGAAGTGGCTTTAGTTTCTTGATGCCATGCTTTAAACCACTGTGCCACCAGGGAGGGCCCAGCTTGCCAATTTTTATACAAAGTACTACTGGAATTGGAATAACATTTAATTTGATTAGTTAATTTGTTGAGAAATGATACCTTTGTACATGGTATTTCTCCTGATTTATTTAGCTCTTCTTTAATTTATCTTACTAAAGTTTTTAGTTCTAGTAAGCAGACATTGCAAATATCTTGCTAGGTTTATTCCTAATTACTTTGTTTTAGTTGATGCAATTGCAAGGGTATTTTAAATTTCAATTTCCAATTGTTTGCTGGTAACATATAGAAATAAATTTGATTTTTGCATTTTATCTGTGTCCTGCAGCCTTGCTAAAATTCACTTATTAATTTTAATAGCTACTTTGTATAGTAGTTTCCTTAGAATTTCTTGCATATTCCATGTTTCCATCTGAAACAGAAACAATATTTATTTATTCCTAGCTAGTTTGTGAGCCTTTTATTTCTTTTTCTTGTCTTATTGTACTGGATAGGACTTACAGCATAATGTCAGGTTAGAATTAGTAAGAGTAGACATTCTTGTCTTGTCAATCTTAGGTAGAAAGCATGCAATTTCTCAACATCATGTAAGCAGTGTGCTTTTCATAGATGCTTATGTTAGGTTGAAGAAGTTCCTTTTTTTCTTCTATCATGAATGGACATTGAAATTTCTGAAGTGCTTTCCTCCTACTTTTGAGCTGATCTTTCTCTTTTAATAGTGTTTATGTAATGAATAATATTAACTTCTAACACTCAAACAAATATTGTATTACTGAAATAATACCAGCTTGATCATAATATATTATCATACTTATATTTTGCTGTATTAGATTTGCCAACATTTAGAAAAGAATTTTGTGTCTACATTTACAAGGAATATTGGTCTATAATTTTTTTTTTTTTTATTTTCCTTGTCAGATTTTAGTATCAGGGCAATGCCAGTTTCATGGAATGACTTAGAGAGCATTGCCGGCCATTCTGACTTTAATTATACCTTATAAACTTCTTTGTGTCTTCATTTTAATTTTCTACCAAATATTTTCTAATAGCATTCTCCTTGTTATGTCTTCTTTACCCCATGGTTTATTTGGAGTATATTGATCACTTTTTAAGGATCTGGAGATTTTCCAGATATCTTTGTTTATTTCTAGATCTGGAGATTTTCCAGATATCTTTGTTTATTTCTAGTAATTCCATTGTGGTAAAAAATAGACATACTTTGTATAATTTAAATCCTTTCATATATGTCAACCTTGGGTTTATGACGCAGGTATCTTGATGATGTTCCACAAACACTTTAAAGTATATGTGCTTTGCTGCTGAGTATAGACTTTTAGGTCAAGTTTGTTGGAATTGTTTTTTCAGTTGTGAATAGCTTTATGATTTTCTGCTACTTGTTTTATAAATTACAAGTAGAAGCATGTTTATATCCCTAGTTATACTTATAGATTTATCTATTTCCCCTTTTAGTTTGCTTGCTTTGCTTATATAGGTTAAAGCTCTGTTATTAAAGATATATGTACTTGAGATCATTATGTTTTCTTGATGGAATGACACTTCATTACTGTGTGGTGGTTCTCTTTACTGCACGCAATTTTGAGGTCAACTCTCTTTGATGTTAGTATAACATTCTAGCTTTTTGTGAGTAGTATTTGCTGGTTTATCTTCTTGCTACCCTTCCTTTCTTACCTATGTTTGCCTCTTAAAAAAATGATACCCTCAATTTACAGTTAGAGCTTACTTGTTTTTATCGACTTTGATAGTCTCCTCTGTATAATTGGTCTATTTAGGCTATTTCCATTAAATGCTATTGTCACCATGATTGGGTTTAAATCTACCACATTGCTATTTTCTATTTGTCCCATCTGTTATTTCTCTTGTTTTCATTTCTGGCTGCATTCTACTAGATTCAGTATTGTTGTGATTCAATTTTACCCATGCTATAGGATATTAGTTATAGTTTTAAAATTTAATTTTTAGCTTTTTTTTTAGGATTCAAAGATAAACATTTTTAACACTTCACAGCCTAAATTTACATACCATACCACTTTGAGGGTGCGACTGTAAGCGTTTATTATCTGAGTCACTGATACTTTAACTTTTAGGAACATAGAATGCTTATTATTGTATTAGACAGTTACCCTTCAAAGAAATTTAAAGTAAAAAGAATGTCACAGTTTCTCTTTTTGGCAGTGTCCTAATTGACCTCTCTGTGGACCTGATTATATTAATCATGAACTTCTGTAATGCTGAGTGATGGTTCTTGATTTATTAGAATATTGACAACTGTCATTTGTTTTTGGTTCCGGTCCTTCTATTCTCTGCCACCATGACGCCAGGTTACTTTGTTAAGAGGGCTCCAGAGAAGCCCTGAAACAGCAGAGGGCAGTGGAATATACTGGAAAGTATCCTTGAACTTAAGAACAGAAAGTGTTGGACTTAATCCTAGTGCAGCCATCAGTGAACTGCTTACTTGAGGTGAAGTTCTCAGTCTTGCTGTGCTTCAGCTTTGTTGTTTTTAAAATGGGAACATGTAAGGGGTAGGATTGTGAGGTTTGTAGGAGACAACTGAGGTCAAACCAAGCATATCTTATTATTTATTTAGTTGAACCTGCATTTGTAACTTGACTGAAAGGGTATTAAAGCTACAATTATTATAAGATTATCACTTCATTGCTCAACTCTGATTCTCTCTCAATACACACACACACATATGAATTTTAACCTTCTCATTGTTTTCTGGTATTCTGTGGGTCTAAGCTTTTATGGTATGTGGAATATGGAAAAAATAACATTGATATAATTTAGTTTATGTTTGAATCCTGGCTTTACTAACTGTGCAAATTTGGGGATATTACTGAAAACTTTGTCTTAATTTTCTTCTCAGTACAATGAAGACAGTAACAGCAGCTTCCTTCCATGGGTTCTGTGAGCATGAAGAGGTAATGCATGTAAATTGAATAATAGAGTACTGAGCTCAGAGTAAGTGCTCAATATATAGAAACCATTTTTAACTAGAAATTACATTATGAGCATTATTTCATTTTTCTATGTAATCTCCATAAATGTCACTTTTATGGCTATATAATAGTCTATAATGCAAATACAAAACACAATGACTAACTAGCTTCCATTTCCAGTGTTGGGTGATTCTAGATAATACTATAATTAATGGATTTTTTCATGTAATATTTTTTGTTTTAGTTTGCTGATTTCTTTCAGAAAAAAATCCTTAGAATGATATTACTGGGAAAAGGTTATGAATCCTGATATTGTTCCTGCTCCATATCTAAGAGCATGTATGTGTTTGTGTTTCCTTTCAGTGATCTCCTATTTTAAATACATTAATTTATTTTTAAATTGGGGTAACATTAGGATCTCCCCCTCAGGTATCACCACCATAGTGACCTCATCACTGTCATTTCATGCCCTTCCTCTTAGTTCTTAGCCCTTCCCTGCCAGCCCCTGCTTCAGTGCTAAGTGGAAATACAGAGGAACCAAACTAAAGGTCAGACAAAAACAAGCTTAAACATTAACCCAGTGACCTTTAGGAGTCCCCGCTGGGACCAGGAAAAGATGGTGCCTCCCCATCTGAGTCTCACGGCGTCTCACCGGGCCTGATGATAGATAGACCTTGCTCTCACGCACCCTCGAGAGGCAGGCACCTTCCTTTTGTCCGCTCCTCTGTCAGCGAACCGTCCTGGCCTTTCTGCCCGGTCTGCCTGGCTGTTACTCACCCCTGTCATCCATTTCAGTGACTCTGGAAAATGGCAAGCCCGCCTTGCTGCCCTTCAAGAACAGCGGCCTGCGTAGTGCCCCCGGGGTGCTTGGGGGCAGGCGCCCTCTCCGGGGCCTCAGTGGGTGCGGCCATTTCTGGGAGAGTTGCTCCTGTGTTACCTAAAGGTTCTCAGGCTGGACAGGAGAATAATTCCTAGTGTCTCCAACCTAGAGGGTGGGGGGACTGGGGAAGGGGATCATCATGGCCTTGACAGAGGACTGGGGTGCTTTGGTGGTGGGAGAGCAACATGGCCACACCCAAAAGGAAAGGAAGGGACCCTTTATTGTCAAAATGTTAACAAAGATGTAAAAACAGTGGTACATTATTAATAAAGAGACAAAACCAAATGGCATTGCTTGAGGCTAATCAGAGGGCACACAGGTCTCCTTTGACACCAACATCAGCTCCCCAGGCCCTTGGCAAGCAATTGGGGACGCTGGTTTAGGGTTTACTGCAATGGCCCTTTCATGGGGCTTCTTGGCTGACTGGTTTGTGGGTGTCTGGATCAATCTTTCTTCTCCCTTTCTCAGTTGTTATTTTACTTGTTCTCCTAGCATTTATCAATGCCTACTGTGTCCCAAACACTGTGCTTAGCCAGGGGGAGGGAGATCTGAAGAATAATGTGAATCTTGGTCTATTCTAGGGTGTTACCGCTCACAGAAGGATACGCCGTGTTCCCAAATAAAGAAAGTAATTGGAGGTAGGTAAGAGCACCAGGAGATATGGACCTCTTTCCATGTGCAATATATTATCACCTTCAGTTTTTATGACATTTGAAGCATGAGTTTTCCCACTTCACAGATGAAGAAGCTGAGGCTGGGAGGGGGCAGCCTGTCCCAGGTCCCAGAGCAGGGACCAGGGGGTGACAATTTTTTTTAAAGGTTCATCTTTAAAAAAATTATGCATACAAGAACTGGGGTGTCAGCCAGAGGGGCAGGTGGTGAGAGGATTCACCAGAGACAGAGTGGGGAGCAGAACAGGTAGATCGACTGGAAAACATTGCTGAGAGAAGCAGTGGGGAGACAGGAGAGGTCTGCTGCGCCATGTGGGTCAGCTCCCCGGTGGGGATCAAACTCAGGCCGCAGTGGCTGCAATCGCTTCATAGTGCTGAGACTTTATCCCCTGCGCCTCCAGGGAGGCACCTCTACAATATTTATTGTAGCATAATTCACAATAGCTAAGACAGGGAAACAGCCTAAGTGCCCATAACAGAGGATTGGATTAAGAAAATGTGGTATATTCATATACTGGAATATGATTCCGTGACAAGAAAATACAAAACATTACCATTTATATCTAAATAGAAGGAACTAGAGGGAATGTTGCATAGTAAGGCATAGAAAGACAGTGACAAGTGTTGGCTGTGTACATACAACAGCCAAATACTTATTAAAAATACTCATAAAGCAAAATAGTTATAAAAACTAGTGGACACTAGTACAGTGAGGTTTTGAGGGAAAGAGTGAGAGTGGGAGTGGACGGGGGGAAGATAAACATCCCCCGTCCCAGCTGCTGGCCAAGGAAAGGGCACTCTGAGAGGACAGTGCGCAGAAGCCCCGCTTCTGTCTCCCTGAGGTGTGATTCTGGTGGTCTGGGAGAGGGAGACAGTTATTTTCCACGAAATGTCAAGCACCCCGAGGGAACTGCTAGCTGCCTTCTCCTAGGTCAACTCTGTGACCAGTGAAGACCCAGAGTCTGCATTCTTGGGGCTGTGCTGGCGCTTCGCCCTCTCCTCACTGGCTCGCTGGCCTTGGTTTTTCTCCACTGAAAAGCAGAGGTCAAAGAGGAAAGGCAGCTCCCTTCCAACGGGCTGTGCTGGGTGTCCCTGGACAGAACTCACCCTTGGAGGATGCCATGTTTTGGAGCCTGACAGATGCCAGAGACGTCCATCCAGGGGATGTAAAATGCCAGGGAATCAATTGCTGTCCTTTCTGGGGAGACAGACAAGCTGTCAGGGAGCCACAACACCCCCAACCATGCATGGTGCTGGGGGGTGGGGGCCGCTGCCTCCATCATCCTTTCTAATTCCACCTTTCACCTGGTGCAGCGGGGCTTGGTGATGGTGGGCACCTGTCAGCGTGCAGGAGACCCTCAGGATGGTGGTCACTTTTCCAGGTGGAGCAGTTTCCTTTCAGCAGGCCTGGGTGGCCACGAGGGTGGGTGGCTCTGGTTTCCAGAAGTGAGTTCACCTCTTCGTCTCACAGAGGGTGGTAAGTCAAGCAGAGTTTGCAGTAAAGCTGTTCTTGGGACATCATTCTGTTCCCTGCCTGCTACGCAATGGTTAAAGGAAGTATCTTTGCCACTGTTCTTGAAGCAAAAAGGCTCTTGAAGGTTGGCAGATACCAGTCCCAGCCATGGGCCTTTCACAGGTCTTGCCAAGAATGAATCTCTGGGCTCACATTGAACTCCTCCAGGGACCCCCAGATATCCCTGTGGTCTCCCTGGGAAGTCACTTCTCCCCACAGAGGTAAGGCAGGGGCCCTTCATCTCTGCTGACCTGTCCCAGTTCATCATGGCGCACGTCTCACACTCGAAGCATCTACCACCTGATCCGCCTGCTGTGCCACGTTCACCAGGCCTTTGCCCACGTAGCTCCTCAGGCCTCTGAGGTGCTGCACCCCAGCCGGGCGAATGCCTGCTTTCCACGACTCTGAAGTCTCGGCTCTCACTCTGCTCCTCTGTCTGTGTCCTTGAGGACCTGCCTTATGCCCCACCGTCCCATCACCCAACTCCCATCACAGGCCTGGCCACGATAGGACTCAGTGAATGTTTGTTGAATGACTAAAGGATTGTGAGGGAGCAGAAAGAGCATCAGACTGCGAATCAAGGGACATAAATTCTAGCACCAACTTGAGGGGGCCAAATAGCTGTGTGACCTGGCCAGAGCCGCCCCACCTGTGTGAGATCACACTCACAGCGCATGTGAGAAAGTACAGATAAGCGAGCAAGTTTCCCGGAGAGATGTCTTCGGTTCCCGGTGAATCTGTGACCACTGTGGAAAGCAGCCAGGACACGTACTTGCAGTCTGAATAGACATGCAGAATTCGGCCTCCTTCCAAATGCAGAGTCCTTAGAGCCAGCGATTTAGTTTAATCATCACGTCAATTGAATATATGGCCTGGAAAAGATACTTAAGGCCTGGATTTGTCGTATCTCGTTGGCCCCATGCAGCTGTGACTTGGAGATGCCCCTCTGGCTCAGTTACCTCCATCATATTTGTTTATTATTGTTTAAGTTAATTGTCAAATGGTCTTGCCCTGCTTGCTTCTCAGGGAGGCTGCTGGGATCAAGTGGGTGACTTATGGGAAACCATAGGGTGCTCTGGAAACCAGAGGCTGGTGCAGTGAGCACTGTGCATGCCCCCTACATCCCTCACCAGCTGTGAGCCTTCCTGAGACCTGAAGGAGAGGCGGGTCTCCATGCGCCCCCCCAGGTCGATGCCAGAAGGGCACAAGAGGCCACCTCCTGAGGAGGGCAGTCTGCAGGTACCTGACATAGCTTCCAGGACACTTTGTGAACCCCAAGTAGCTCCTTTTAAGTTAGTGGCCATCCCAGTTGTTGTGTTAATTCTCTGACAGTCCTCTGATCTCCAAATACGAAATATCAAAGCCACTCAGAGAAGTAGGATAACTGATAGTCTTCCAGCTTTCAAACACGGCCCTTTAAGCGCCAGGGTCTGCAGGGAAGCCCCGGCTGCTGGCCGTTGTGAGAGAAAGAGGGAGGCCCAAGGTGTGTTTCTCTCGCCTGGGTCCAGTGTCAGCCCCTGTTCGGAGATGAGGTAGGTAGATGTAGCCTGGAGCAGTGAAGTGGCTATTTGCTCAAGGCCAGAACAGAGTAGCATCTAGAAGGCAGCTTCCCTTAACCTGAGATGAAGGCTCTGTGTGTGGCGCCTCGGTGCCAGCCAGAGCCCTGAGGGGAAATAGCCGGTCTTGGATGGTTCAGGGAGGAGCCCGATGGGGGAAAGGGCAGGAGTGTAGGAACTGACAGGGAGTGCTGAGCCGCCCAGAGACAAGCCTGGTAAGGGGGAACGGTGTTCCTGTGTTACTGCGACCCGCTGAGAGGGCTGGGCACACCTGGCCGCTGGCAGGGGCTGAAGTTTAGAGGGTGACAGCCTCTGCCAGCAGAGGGATCTAAACCAGGGAGGGGCCAGCAGGAAGGTACCCCGGCTCTCCTTCCCCTCTGTCCTCTTGGGCAGGGTCTCCACTGGGGGCAGCAAAGCGAGCAGCCCTCGTGATACAGTCTCTGGGCTCCGAGAAGGGCAGAGAAACAAATGGCAAATGACCCGCACGGCCTGGCCACACAGTCATGCCATGAGCCAGGGGAGTGGGCGGCGACGAGCCAGGCCTCAGTGGATTCCAGCAGGCTTTCTGTACTCTGTGCTTGCTGGTGACCTTCTACCGTGAGCATGTCCTCTGTCCCGTCAGCCTCAGTGCCAGCTGCAGTTCTGAGGGGCTTGTCTTTCTGAGGAACGGAGAAGGGAAGATGCTCTGGTGGAGGGTCAGAGAGTGAGGGATGGGACAGAAAGTTCCCTGGGTGACTGCTCCAGAAATGTACCAGGCTTTGCAGAGAAATGTTCTCTGAAAAGTTGGCAGGAGGGATTCATGGGCGTGCACCGGATGGATCTGGACTAAACTTGCAACTGGGTTTTGTGCAAAGTCCCATTTCTCTCTGAAGCCTAAGTTGCAGCTTCTGAGGGTCCCTGTTGCACCTGTCTCTATGAGAACTTTTTTCAAAGCTGGGCTCTTCACTTACGGTTTGCCATGCCATAAAAAGTAAAACTTTTGCAGAAACAATGTTTTTGCTGTATGAAATTGGGTCTTTTCTTATGAATTCTGGCCCCCGAGGAGCAAAGCCTTTTCTTGGCAGGAGTTTTTCAGGGAATGCCCAGGAGACCAAACAACACTTAAGTTATTTTTAAGTCGAGCATATTCACACTGATTTTAGTGCTCCCCTTGACTCAATAAGCACAATTCTGCTAAGCAGTTACTGAGTAGAGGGTTGCAGCGCTGCTGGTGGCGAAGGTGACCTCCTCTCGGCCCCAGGAGGCAACATGACAGGAGGAAAGTGATACAAGTCAAATCCACGATGCTCTCCCTCGCGGTTATGGCCAGACCATCTGCCGCCACTGACTGGGCTGCTTGCCCCTCCAGGCTCCGCCCGGCCAACTTCTCTGGTGCCGGCCTCCCTCGATGTTGCTGTCGATACTTCATTTTCTGATTGTGTAAGTGCCTCTGTGCTTCGGAACATCGCTGCCTGCAGATTCTTGTGGCTGCAGTGAAGAAAGTTGCTGGTGTCACAGCAGATCTTCTCAGGGCCCTCGGGAAAGTCCTCTCCCCTGCGCTGTGCTCTGCAAAAAGGTCTCACTTGGGCTCTGTGTTGGCCCTGATGAACTCCTGAGCGGGGCAGGCTGGGGCCTGTGCAGGGGTTTGGCTGAATTACCTGCTCCACTTCCAAGAGCTCACTTTGGTTCAAGGGTAGCTGCTGAGCTCCAGGAAACCCCCATAAAGATGCTTATTAGAAAAGCATCCAGGAGGCCCTCCCTGATGGTGCAGCGGGTTAAAGCACAGCACTGAGAAGCTAAAGCCACTTCAGTGTGAGTTCGATCCCCGCCTGCCCCGGAGGTGACCACAGGGCTCAACAGACCTCTCCTGACCCGCCCGCTGCTCCCCTTAGCAGTGTACTTCGTTGATCTGCCTGTTCTGCTCCCCACTCTGTCTCTAGTGAAACCTCTCAATGCCCCTGCACCACTGGCCTGTACCCCAGTTCTATATGCATACATAAATAAATATTTAAAACAAAGCATCCAGGAAATCTCATCAGCTCTCTTGCAGGAGGGGAGACCTGCAGCCCAGGCCCAGTGGTGCTGATGAGCAGAGGGCAGGAGCACACGTGACTCACCTGTGCTGGGGGGAGGCCAGAGCACAGGTCCAGGCTGCACCCAAGAGGGAGGCGCCGGGGCAGTGGAGGGACGTTCTCCTGGGGACCCACATCCCGCCAGCCTGTTAGGTAGGGTCTGCTCCCTAAGCGGCTCCATTTGGTTATCTCATGGGGGGGGGGGCGGTGACCTCAGGAACCCACACACAGGAGCAGGGACAGTGGGTCGGAGTCACCCAAACAGGTGAGTTCTTCAGTGGGCACCACGGAGGACTGCTAGAGACCAGACTGGAGACTGAGAGGTGATGGGAACGCGCCTCGAGCATCCTGCAGACTGAAGGAGGGGAGTGGGGGTGTCACTGGTCGGGAGCTACCCTGGTGATGTTGACTCCGGGCTGGCGTGTAGATCCCCCCAGCCTGCGGAGCCAGGTGCCCACAGAGCCGGGGAGACCCAGGGAGCGCGGACTAGGAACCACCCGCCGGCAGCCCGGGGGCAGGAGCCTGGACATGGCGAGCTGGTCCCTCCAGCTGCAGAGAGGACACTGTTTTCAGATTAGCTGCAAAGCCAAACCTTCTCATCTGAAAATAGTCTCTAATAGGCCCTCCGTGGGAATGGGATCATTAGAAGTCTTTGGACGGTGGAAAGTACCTTTGCTGCCATTTCCAGCTTCTCCCAGGAGACTGGGTGGCGTGTGGTAGAGCGTGGCGACTCAGGCTCTCTGAAGCCTCCGCGTCAGCCCTGTTGGCCCTGATGTTTCTGGTGACTATGCTGCTTCCAGTCCCCTTGGACCTGGCCACTTACTTTGTTTTCTGTTCTCATGCCTATCTGACAGGCCCAGCTAGGAGGCACGCTCTTGGGGGCCAGGATCATGACTTACCCAAGTCTACTCCAGACCCTACGCTATTGGTGTGAGTCCCACGCCCACATCCTGCAAAACAGCGCCATCGCTTTGGGGAAGTGGCGCCTGTGGCACAGAGCTTTGGGCATTGGACATTCCTCTCCGCCACTGGAAGTGAAGAACACCTGCCCCTGGTGTGGAGAAGTAGCTTTCAGTGGGGTCTTTTTTCAGAGCAAAAATGCCAGGTACCCTTTGGCCACTGGATACCTGCCAACCCCCTTAATGCTCACCAGTTCCTCGTATTTAATAGATGAGAGCGCTGAGGCATGGGCAAGTCAAGGAATTGCCTGAGGTTGTCTCATGGCAACTCAGCTCTGGACTCTGGAGCCAGATTCTCTTCTGGCCACAGGCTCTGGGGTGAGGAGGAGGTGCGTTCACTTACCTTGCTCACGTGTCTATTGGGTGTGTAAGCAGCGACCCACACACACCTCTGGGGGGCTCCTTGGGACCCAAGGGAGGGACTGCTGGCATGCTGGTGGCCTGGAGTGGAAGCCTGAAGGGCACCAAGAGATGGAGCAGCCTCCGTTGCAGTGGCTTATTCCTGCTTTCCCGTCCTCTCTGTCCGCAGCTCGAGCCTCTCTGCACAGGGCCAGCATTCTGGCGCCATCTGGGCCCTGACTGAGATGGGTCACGAGAGCTGTGTCCGGAGGGGACAGCGTCTGTTGGGTCCATGCCCACTGGCCGCCCCTGGCTGGGGTGTGCTCGCCGAGCCCTAAGCCCAGTCCCCACTCAGTGAGCACCTCTGTCCACCTTTGTCTCCCTGGGAGGTCTGCTCACCAGACTCCTGAGGAAGAGTCTGGAAGAGCCACCAACCAGCTGGGTTCTAGTCTGTTTTCTTTGCTCTGCTGTCTTTGCTTCTGGTTTCTGGGGCTCTCTGGTCCCTGGTGAATTCCTGCTTAGTGCCAGGTGGAAACCTGAGTGTCTTGAAGAAGCAGAGAGGGGGTTGAGGGCGACCTGATGCCATCTGTGGCTCCAGCACTTGAGGATGCCCGGGGAGCAGTAGGGAGTGGGTGGGGGAGGGACCGCCTTATCTCTGTGTCTCAATCCTGCCGGGGGCGATTCCTCCGAAAATTCTGATGTTTGGCTTAAGTGGGGTTCAGGCTTCCACCAATTCTGCGATTCCAAGGTATCTCTAGGGCCCATATCATGGCTCTAGTTCCAGCTGTGAGAGTGTGCAAGGCCCCAGGCTGAGCTGCAACAGTCAGCTCCCAGAGCGGACAGCTTGTGTTCCTGTATCTCCTGACTCCCCACAAAGTCCCTGTGGGGTCACCGGTCCTGGGCCCCTGTGTGCTAGCAGCTCGAGGGACAGAGTGTGCCCACCTCCCTCCTCTCTGCTTCCAGGCCAGCTGTGCCCAGAGAGGCTCTGCTACAGTGGCTCTCCAGGAGGAGACTTGTGTCTACACGTAAGTCACCTTGAGGGCTGGCTCTTTCCTTTGAAAAAGGAAAAAAAGCTCCAGGGAGCTGTGGCGGCCTCAGTGGCATTCTGCCTGGGATATGAGGGGAGCGACACAAGGGGAGACCTGCAGGGTGCGACACCTGTGACCTGCATCTTGGAAGGTGGTTGCGGGAATTCTCAGCATCAGGTGTGCATTAGAAAAGCGCGTGGCTAGGCTGAGGCCTGACTGAGGCTGCTCAGGGGAGGATACAGACCAGCGGCAGGTCTCGGGTCCAGTCAGGATGGCCGTTCTAGCCACCCCAAAGCTTAGCTCAGACTAGGCTTTAAGGGACATTGGCGCTAATTCCCATTCAAGCACCCCGCACCCCCACCTGAGCCAGAGACGTGTGGCGCTGTGCTTGGTTTCGGGACCGTTGGCAGGTGGCTTCTCTGTGGAGGAGCATGAATGTCTGTCAACATGCAGCTTCGGTCACATCAGGGGAGTCCTGCTTTACAGGTCTTTCTCTCTCTCTGATGTTTGGCATCTTTCCCCTAGAATATCTGCTCCCTATCTCAATGGCTGTATTAGCTAGGACTTTGTTTCACACAAAACAAAACAAAGTGAAAAAACTTCCACACCCCAAAATCCATATCTAAATAGTTTGAGAGAAAAAGGGAGATAGAGTTGTTTTTTTTTTTTTTTAAGATTTTATTTGTTTCTTTATGCATACAGAACTGGGGTACAGGCCACAGGCTCAGGAGCAGTGAGAGGCTTCACCAGAGACAGAGTGGGGAGCAGAACAGGCAGATCGATGAAGTACACTGCTGAGGGGAGCAGCGGGCGGGTCAGGAGAGGTCTGCCGCGCCCTGTGGTCACCTCCGGGGCAGGCGGGGATCGAACTCATGTGGAAGCAGCTTTTAGATTCTCAGTGCTGTGCTTTAACCCGCTGCGCCACCAGGGAGGGCCCCAGATGTTTGGTTTTTATAAGTGGTAAGTTCCAGATGTGGCTGGATCTAAGGGCTCAAATGATGCCCCAGAGCCCCACCAACTGTTGACCTGTGGCCTCAATGCAGTCTTTTTCTCAGACAGCCTTTCTCCATGTGGAAGAAAAGATGAGCACTGACCATCCTAAGCCCGCATCTTCCAAGTTCACAGTCTAAAGAGCAGGAGGAGCCGACACCCGCCAGTAGCTCTCTTTCAGCTCTCAAACATGATTCTGATCAATTCGACGTGGGTGCTGCCCTTTCTACAGAGTTGGGGGATGGCACCCTCAACTAATTTTCACTTACTGTCGTCTATAGATTCTTTCCTTTGAAGCTGTGGCTTTAAGCGAAATGACTATAATGAAAACATGCCCTCAATGCAATCATGCCATTCACAGCCATTCAGGATTGTTATTTTGTGGTCAGTGTTGTTCTCGGACCTGTTCTATAGAGCTCACCTCAAGGGATGTGCTACCCAAAAGCAGGGTGAGGTTTCCCGTGGGTCTTGGGGGCAGTGGTGAAGAGCGCGGAAAGCAATGATTTTCCACCACAGCGGTCAAGCTTGTTTCCTGCTGGCCGCCACGTCGTGTTGTGGACTCTGTTTACATTTCCTCTTAGCATTGTGAGGTCATTTAATTGCTTCAGCTGCATAATTGGCTAAATTGGTTAATGTGCCTCATTCGGTGGCTCCATAACTAGACAGCACATTCTCTCTCTCCTTTCTGCTGTTCCTCTCGTGTCCCCACCCCCACCCTGCATGAGTCACTGCTAACGTCTTGCCAGGACGCTGCTGCTTGGGGGCTGAGCGAAGGGATCATTTCTTACTTGTGTCGGAAGAGGATGACAGCAATTAGTTGAAGAGCTGGGGCCAGCGTCCCTCTGGGCCTCCTTGGATGATTTTGTGTTCTGTGGGAGAAGGGTAATCTGGTTAGAGGTAATTCAGCAAAACCAATGGGATGAGGAGGACTCTTGGGTTTGCTGGAAAGGGCACTCCCCATCCTGGCCAGGGTGGGCACCCTGCCTATCACAGCATGAGAAAGGAGCTTTGTGGAGATCCGTGTCTTTGAGCCAAGTCTTGGGACCGGGGAGGGGCAGGAAGAATGGCGAGCATCGTTCTTACTTGCAAAGGATGTTCAGCCCACTTGTGGTGACTGTAATGTAGCCACGCAGCACAGCAAAAAGGCTGCCTGTCATTTCGTTGGAGCTATGCCTTGGCTTAGAAATGGAGAGGCAGGGGCCTCCCTGGTGGCACAAGGGGTTAAGTGCAGTACTATGAAGGGCTTTACAGCCACTGCAGCACCAGTTGGATCCCCAGCCAGGGAGCTGACCCACACCGTGCAGCAGGCCTTTCCTGTCTTCCCCGCTGCTCCCCTCAGCAGTGTATCTCAGTGGATACACCTGTTCTGCTCCCCACTCTGTCTCTGGTGAATCCTCTCAACTCCCCGTACCTCTGGCCTACACCCCAGTTCTTGTATGCATCAATAAACAAATCTTAAAAAAAAAAAAAAGAAATGGGGAGACAAAACTTAGAGCAGTCAAGGAAGACTTCCTGGAGGCGGCCTTTGAAACCTGAGTACCAATTGACAAAGTGATGGGAAGAGGCATGAGAGATGAAAAAAGCTACACATCACACCACAGAGGAGGGGGTGACTGTGGGGAACATCCTGGGGGGTGGTAGGGTACAGAGAAGGAAAGTCTGGGTGATGAAGAAGCTGGAACTTGGTGGTTTCTCAGCCAAAGCACAGGCTCTTTGAGCTGACTTAACCACACTGGAGACTGTTTTTGTTTTGCATCCTGCCAGTCTTGGCTTTCCTTGATTCCACTTTGTACCAAATATCAGGCAAATCTCCAGTGCTGGTTACTACAGACTCTGGGGAGGGTAGATTCTCCAACAAGGTTAAAGAGAAGGGAGTGGAGTGGCTTCCTGGGCTTCGGGGTACTCAGGGTTTACTTTTTAGGCATGGAAGGTAGCAGGATTTGGAATTCAAGTTTATTGCCGGGCTGTTGTTGCAAGTGAGCTAAGCCACAGGATACTACTGTCTAGAAACCATCAAGTTCCTGTTGGGCATTTGGGAGTTTAACAGTAATTTACTAAACCCTCTGTGTGTCTCAACTAGGCAATGCAGGGTAACAGAAACTTATTATCTAGGAGGGTCTTTCATAGCGAAGAAATGGGGGCAGAGTAGCAAGTAGAGGCTTGGTGGTTAGTCAGACTGAGTTGAAATCCTGACCTGCCAATTACTAGCTGTGTCTCCAAATTAACATTCTTCATTTGCAAAACAGGACTAAACCCTAGCCTGCAGGGTTGTGTTTTGTTTTTGTTTTTGGAGTACTACAGATAATATATGCAGTTAAGCTGCCTGACTCATAGTGGGTACTAAATAACTGTCAGTTATCAATATGATTTTGGTGGAAGTTAATGTAGCATCTTCAGTGCCACTGAAATGGTCTCCACAGAGCATAATGAAGAGTATCTGAACCTAATTTCTTGCTCAATCTTTACAGAACAGAGAATTTTTTCATTGGAAACACAAATACACTTGTATTTCCTGGCCAGTTAATAACCATAATATTCAAAGAAGATCTTTAAAAAGGGTAGAATTTAGAAACAGTTGAAATTATAAATTTTGATGGAGGATGAACTAAAAGTCATTTCTTTTAAGATCCCCTCACCACCTATGATGATCTTCTGTTCCATTTCTGGCACTGTTCCCCCATATATGTATTTGATGGGTATTTATTGAGGGAGTACTCTGTGTTGGACACTTTTCTAAATACTGGATTTTTGATTCTACATGATAGGCTTCGAGAGCTTAAGTAGATAACTCACAGCTATGGACCCTGGTAGGGTTGGATACAGACTCTCCAGAATCCAGCTCTCACCCATGGCAATGGACTGCTGTTCCCACCAGTTTTGCATCCAGGCGTTGGCTGATACCAGTGACTAATGGAAACCACCATAGGCATGTACATATCTTCTAGAGAATTCTTTTTTTTTTTTATATATATATATATCTTCTAGAGAATTCTTAAGGGCAAGTATGGGCAACAGCGAAGAGGTAGCCTTTGGAATGGGAATCAGGAGCCAGTTTTCTCCTCATACCCTTTGGGGACACGTCTTTAAATGGCAGCTCTGGCTCTGCTGGTTCCAGGCTCCCTCCTGTGCAAAACTTTAGCCCATTTCAGGATTCCTGGGGAAGACTCTGATGTTACCTTGAAAGCGGAAGTAGGTTTTAGTTGCATAGGTTTTCCAGTACAATCTAGCTCAAGTTTCTTTCTAGTGAAAGAATAATTGAGACTGGCCAGAAAGGCCAGGATACCCTGATCTCAGTGCTGCCTCCGAGAGTCCATGCCTAGCATCTGCCATTGTGTCGCTGGGCAGCTCTAGTTGTTAGAAGATATTTTTCTTTCTCTAAGCAAAATGTGCCTCCTTTAAACACCCACCAATATGTTCCAGTTTTCCTGATAGAACAAATCTATTTCTTCTTTTGGATGATAAAGTAGTAGGACGAGTGTGTATTGTTGGCATGTGATGAGGGCTTGGTGGTAACTCCTTAGCTTCCAGTCACTTGGTAGACCCATTTATAAAGCCTGGTGTTCTGACCTCTGGACCTCTCTGGACCTCAAAAGATACTCACATCTTGGATCCGAGCTCCCATCCCCCCACTTCCTCAAGAAGGTCTATCTGCCACTTATCGCCTTTTTCACCACTAACTGCTCCCCATTGGCTCAGTGTGGACCTGTTTAAGAATATATATATATATATATATATTTTCCCTCCCCTTAGAAACAAAAATAAAACTCTCCATAGTGTCCTCAGCCCACTCTGCTGGCTTTTCCTTCCCCTTCACAGCTAAACTTCCGAAAGAGTTGTAAACTATTTCACTCTTCCAATTCCTCACCTTCTAGTCAATCCTCAACCCACTCTACACTGATTCACTCTCGCCCACTCTGCCATGAAGGATTGCTAGCCAGATGCAGGTCATCTGAGATCTCTTCACTGAATCTGATAAATCTCATGTGATCTCTGTGTTGAGACACATGGGCCACTCTTCAGAAAAACATTCTCTTGCACAGCCATCCTGACACCTGGTCTCCTGTGTGTACCTCCTCTGTCTTCCCACTTCTTGTTAATTACTTTGAAGACCTGTGCTCCTGTCTATCAAGCATCAGGTTCACTGGGGGCCTTTCCATTGGTCTCTTCTGGAGTGGCCACGTATACTCAGCTACATGCCTTTGACCACCTGTGTCTCACAGCTCCAACATGAGTTCAGAATGTCTATATTCAATTGACCAATATTCAATATTCAACTGTCCACTTAGCATCTTCTGTTGGCTGTACTATAAATTCCCCAGACTCTGTACATACAAAATTCAATCTCCTAAAAATTTGCTTCTTCATTAGTGTTCTTGCCTCAATGCTTGGCAACACCATCTTATATGATTTTATTTGAAGACTCTTTGGGGTCATCTTCGACATTCACTTCATTTTCTCCATATAGTTGTATCTTGTCAGCCACATTTTGCTAATCCTAGTGCCTAAATATTTCTCAAACACTATCTTTTTTCTAGTCCCTCAATCATTATTCTTATCTACTTTATTATATTTTGCCTAAGTTAATGCATCAACCTTTAACTAGTTCCCTCCTCCTTGGTGAAGTCACTGAGATCTTTCTAGAGGTCAAATGTATTGGAATTACGCCTCTATTTAATACCCTTCAATGGGTGCAGCTTGCTTTCAGGATGTGGATCAAGTATGTTTACCGGCAGCGTTCTAAGGCAGCAGAGGGCTGGCTTGTTGGCAAAGGATCTCAATCAAATGGATGAAGCTCAATCCCCTGCGTCGGGGGAATGTTGTGAAATAGATGGAGAGTAAGAAAGAATGTGGCTGTTAAGGTGTAAATTGGCACTATAGAACTGGAAGAGCAGAGATGCGGAGTTGGACATGGCAGAAGTAATGGAGAGATCAATAGGCAAGACTATCTGGGTGTCAGGCGGCAGGAGCCACTGGAACAGCACCAGGGACAGCGCCCGTAGCAGCTGCAGCTCTTTCTAGATCTGAGAGCAGCTTCAGGTTTCATTGACCCGTTTGGGCTTGATGCTAGGCAGGCAGACTAAAGGAGGGAATGGGTACTCACCCTCAAATAGGCTGCACCCTTTCTTGTCCTGCTAGAGCTCTCAGAGTTTGAGAGACGGTAGCCCCAGCCTTTTCGAAGGGTGCTTTGGGGTGCAGGCAAGGGAAATAGGGAATGATTCCTTCTTGCCTGCAGGCTCAGCTCATGAGGATACTTGTGCTATGGGACTTTAACGTTTTCTTAGGTTTGAAGGGTAGGTTTTTTACCTGCATCTTGGCTTTGTTTTTGTTCCTTTTGACAGCAAGTCCCTCGCTCTGGAGTACAGACTGTGTGTCAGCTCTATTTGGCACTCCATGCGTTTTCTTCCTGGTACAGCTATGGGGGCTGATCAAGTTTAACAAGCAGATGCTCAGGGCTCTCTCAAGACCCTCTCAGGGACTTGCTCTATCTGGGGAACTTCTGGAAAGGAAATGGAGAAAAACTAGTGAGGTGGGTTCTCCAAAGTTGCTTTCCCCTGGAAACCACCGTGGGCTCTGCTCAGTGGCTAGAACTCCTGCCTTCCTCCTCCAAGCTACTCTTCCAGATATCAGTGTTGTCTTCTGGAAGTTTCCAGAGGATGTGGAGATGGGACTGGGGAAAATCCAGCTCTAGTTCTAGTCAGCATGAAAAATAAATGAGCTTATTGGGGAAACTGCTGACTGCACAGAATTCAGGAACAGATCCCAGATATTTTAAAGATATTCCAAGAAAGCGAATTCAAATTTTAGCACTTTGTCTCTTAGGTTCAGCGAGAAAATGTGTTGCTGCCTCCTGGGGAAAGAAACATTTCTCTTGCTGGCATAGTAATGGTGAAGATATTATTATCCTTTTAGGTGGGCATGAGAAATGCAACTGTTTTGGAGGATGGGAGGGGAAGGTCATTTTCTCAAAGACCATTTCCCTTAAGTCGGCAGGCCCTAGCGGCAGGAACTCTCCCCAACTTTAGGTCTTAGGGGGATCAGAGGCCTTCATTTGTTCCTTTGAACGTGGATGATGGCAACCACGCAGGCTGAAGGAGGCTGGACCGACTTTATGGCGAAGTTGTCTCCCGGAGGTGAACCCAGTGCTGCGGTGAGAGCTTCTGAGGCAGGCAGCTGAAGCCAGCCTGGGGAGAAGGGGCAGGAATTCTTCCCAAACTGGCCACAGTCTTTTCATGGCATCCTGAGCTCCCTGTGCTATAGAGAGTGGGAACTGCAGAGATGGGTGCCTTGGGTGGTGAAGAATGGGAAGTGGGGAAGGCACACATCTGTTAGTTGCTAAGGCAACTGGCACCTGACCCACAATTCTCTGTAGGGGTCCCTCTACTCGGAAAGCTAGCAATTCCTGAGTGAAGAACCCCAGCAAGATCTGGAGGGAGGCCCAGACACACACGGAATTCTCCATGCTCGGTGACACCATTAGTGGGAATTTTTGTAATGTTGGCACATTCGCCACTAGTGTTCTCTTGAAAAATGTCAGCACCAGGGCCTACATGTTAAGTGGGTGCTGGTTGCTGAGACCAGCTGCTTGGCATCCAAAAGTTTAGGTGACTGGAAATTTGCAGAGGGATGTTTGTCATAATACTCAATATATTCTGATAGTTTCACGTATCTCAAGTTTCTCCAAATGTATAAATGGAAATTGCAGGTGAGGAGGTGGGCTTGGGAGTGAGATGCCATTGGGAGCTAAAGCCCTGGACTTACCACTTCTAGCAGGATGACAGGGGTGTCTGACCTCTCTGATGAGCCCCAGTTAGCTGCGTATTAAGGAAGGTCTGAGCATCAAAGCGTGTAAAGACTCAGCAGTAATAAACACGGGGCCCCTGAGTCATGCTTCAAGCATGACAGAGAGTAATTGCTAGTGCTGTTCTGAGAGCCAGAATATGGGGTTGTCCCTCCTTAAGTGCCTCAGCCCCAGAAGAAGTGATACCCCATGTCTTTGGGCTGTGCTGGGAAGGAACTTGGACTCTGGATTCAAAGCTGTTTTGGATTCACCTATCAGTTTCACTACTTAGTCTCTAGGTGACCTTGAGTAGGTCTTTTAATGTCAGTGGTTCATCTGTAGAATATGAGAAAACCCATAGACATCACGGAATCCTCGCAAGAATGAAATAAACTAGTCTATGCAGAAAGCTTTACAGAGTGCTTAGCCCAGAGAAATTAAGTTTTTAATATTGCTGTTTTATAATTTTTACTGAAATGGCTATGTCCTAGATGTGAGGTTAGCCTCATGGAAAGAGAGAAAAATGATTTAGCTGTTCCAGTTTAATGAATGTACCTGCTTTCAGTCTCTTTGATTCTTTAGTTGATGTTTTATCTTGTCTTTAAAATCTCAACACCAATTTAACAGAGACCTTTTTATAGGCTTCAAATTGGCAAACTTTTTTTGTTAAGTGCCTTTGTTAACCCAGGTAGTTTTATCTGGGTGGGCCACCCAGTTTTAACAATTCAGTTGAATGTTAATATAGCTTCTAGTTGAATGTCAATCCCTTAATCTACACTTTGATCATTGCTCCTGGGTCTGTAGGGCTCCACAGGTGATGAATGATTCCACCTGTATCAGCCTTGGGAGGTCTTAACCTTCTGGGGCTGTTCCTGGAAGTCTGGGCCCAGGCAGGTGTGGGAGCAGAATTCTAAAATAACCCAAGGTTTAGTATGCAAGGTATCAGAGTAAAAACAGACAGTAGCTTGTCTAGGAGAACCCTGTGGAAAGCAAACTCCTATTTAGTACTTTACTGATTTTTTTAAAAAAGATTTATTTATTTATGCATATAGACCTGGAGTACAGGCCAGAGGTGCAAGGGGTGAGAGGATTCACCAGAGAGAGAATGAGGAGCAGAACAGGCAGATTGACTGAAATACACTGGTGAGGGCAGCGGCAGTTGAAATAGGAGCAGTCTGCTGTACCATATGGGTCAGATACTTGGCCGGGGATTGAACTCGTGCTGCAGTGGGCTGCGGCAGCTTCACAGTGCTTCACTGCGCCCCCAGGGAGTGTCCTATTGATTAATTCTTGAAGGGCAAGGAAGGTGTCAGGCTGATAACTGTCCCTCCAGGAATGGTCAGTGCATAGTTTAATGGTTCCATTTGTTTTCCCTGGGCCACCTTTGGGCAACGGAAAGTTAATACTTAACTTCAGTTCTGGAGATGAGTCCCACTCATTAGAGGGGAAATGTGGCTGATGGGACTTCTTTTATAACGAATTATCTACCCTTAAGGAATCCAACATATACCTGGGCATTGCTGCTATGTAGTAGTTTGTCCTGGCTACAGGGACCCCAAATGAGGAAATATCCCAGCCTATAACTTGGAGAGGTCATTTGATCTTGGAGTTATTTGCTAGAGATTTTGGATTCCCTACGAAAGCTTGCCTAAGCCATTAACATTTCATGTGTCTACTCCCTCAGTCAAAAACCTGGAGTTCAGTCAGGGCGGCTGAATGATGAGAGGTAAGACTATATTGGGATGACTCTTTTTCTCTTCTAAATTGTTCTCTTAGCCCAGACACCCTTGGTAAAGTGAAGATTCCCAAATTGTAATTCACAAGATATTAATCCACTGAGATGATTCATCAAAGACGGTTCTGAGATCAACACTTTTGGGAAGTGCTGATGTAAGCGATTCTCCCTGTGGAAGCAAGTTACAGAGTGCTGGCTGGTGTGCTGGGGGTTCCACTGTGTGGTCTTTGCTGTTTGAGAAGTCAAACCTTTGAGGTTTGTCTTACGGGGTGGTGGGAGAAATGTTTCTGACACTTACCCACAAGGCAGCTTCTGCTTATGAAATAAATACCATGGATTTATCTTGGGATTTATCCCATCCCTGTGCCTAGGAGCCATTTACCTGGTGGTTTATCTTGTTCCCAAGGAAAGGAAAGTGGAGGTTTAAAATGGAACAGTGTGGGCAGTACATGTGCATAGAGACAAACTTATGCACAGATGTATATTCGTCTTGTCTTTGGATGCAAGACACTGAAATAGTCTATGAGCTTTTTATTATGGCTTGGTGGGGGGGGGGGAAGAGACTGAACTAAACCATATTTGTTGTTTAGAAACCTAAGCAAGTTTCTTCCATTGAAATCACATGTATATTTCATCAGATGTCTATTTTTTTAACAAGACCAGAGTGTAGTCAGTTACTTCCTCTGGAAAGCAATTATTATCACACCTTTATAAAGGGTAATCTGGCATCCCTCTTTGTCACATTAATTCACCCACAGTCACAATCAAGTAAAAGGAAAATTCTAGTTACAAAGCAGAATTTTTTTTTTTTTTCAAATGACAGGTTTGCAGATGTAGGTAATGATAATAATTCTTGGACTTGGAAAATGTACTTTTTGTGTAGTTAGAAAAAACCTCTGCAGAGGCTCCAAGCCATACATAGACCCACTCATTTCTCCTAATAGACAAGGTACAGGTTGTTGCCGGAACTTTGGGTTTCTATGAAATAAGCATCTTGACTTCTTAATTTTAGCATGAGACAGTTACAAACGCCAAGATACATTTTTGTAAAAATCCTGAGCTCCATGGGACGCCAAAAGACAAAGTGAAATGATAGCAGCCAGGTCTGGTTGCATTTCCTTTGAAGCAAGGGGGTGATTTTGATTGACAGCTGCATAGAAAGGTGGAGAATATTGTAATTAAGACCATCAAGCATGGGGCTAGAAGGCATGTAATATAGCATGCTATAAAACGGTGTAGGTGGGAAAAGTACCAGTTTGGAGTGAGAGGGCGAACACCAGGTATTTATTGCGTTTTTTTTCCCTTAGAGACCAGTAGGAATTCAGATGCTTTGCGGTATTAACCCCCTAAATACTTAGGCTAGACCAGTGTGTCTACAAGGCAAGTCTACAAATCCAGGTAAATACAGCAAACCTTCATTTCATGTTGTAGCTAGGGTCATAGGGATGTGACTTTAAGCGAAGTGACAGATAATGAGACCCATGTTCTTCTCACAGCCCATTTCTGGTCACAAAACATCACCAAACTTGTATATAAAGACCCTGATGCTGCTCATATTAAGCACAGACCCTGTGCTCTCTGCTTATTCTAGAGTGATGGGAGTCTCTCCTGGAGCTCAGCGTGCGAGACAGAGCCCATGCCCACCGCATTCACCCCCCTGGGATGGTGTAGACTCCCTGTGAACCTCACATGCATGTTGTTGGGGTGCGGGAGGAATCTGCCATAACTGCAGAAAACTCACTGTGGGGAGAATGTGTGCACGCCACAGGGACATTACTTGTTGGAAAGTGATTCCTTCCCCATCAGTCTTGTCAAGAAAGGGCTGTGCTTTCAGGAGCTGCCATCTGTAGGATATCTCTTCCATCAGTAGAACAATACATTGCTTTTTTCTGTTTGCTACCTTGCTGGCCAAAATGGAGTCTGCTGGTGATGGGTGGCTGGGGGTTGGAGCCCTGACTGCTGACATCAGAGTCCAGCCCCTCCCAGGTTACACCCCCGCAGCGCTGATCCGCCTGGCAGCTGGTGCAGCAGCCTACAAACACAAGGGATGAAGGCCCGTCAGGTAAGGCAGAGCAGCAGCGGTACTACACTTCTGCAGAGCAGGGGGTTAGAGACGGAACGAGGACAGTGCTGGGGAGCAGGAGAGGCTGGGGCCTGCAGGAGGCCCTGACTGGGTGGGAACGAACACTCTGCAGCGACACAGGCTGCGGGGTTACAGCGAGAGCTGTGGCCTCCCCTCACCAAGCCTTCACAGTCCCGAGAAAAGCAACCGGGATGCGGAAGTGGGTTTCATGCTAGAGGAGAGAGTAAAGGTGAGAAAGTGGCCGGCCTGCCTCCATTCCAGACAGGAGGAGAGTTTTGCCGAGCCTATCCCACAGTCCTTTTAGGGAGCACTATGATTAGAATAGAGAAATAAAAGCTCGCGACCCCTGAAGGCACCTAGAAAGCTCCATTCCCATCTGGAACCATCAGTTGGAGGGCGCTGTCCTGACCACAGCCCGCGTGGGACTGAGTTGTCGTTCTCTGCTGCAGCGTCTGATCTTCCACCACTCTTGAATGTGGGTGCTTTTTTTTTTTTTTATTTTTAAGGATTTATTTATTTATGCCAGAGGTGCAGGGGCGGTGAGAGGATTCACCAGAGAAGGAGCAGGGAGCAGAACAGGCAGATGATGAAATACACTGCTGGGGGAGCAGTAAGCAGGTCAGGAGAGGTCTGCTCCACCATGTGGGTTGCCTCCACGGCAGGGATCGAACTCATGCTGAAGTGGCTTTAGCTTCTCAGTGCTGCGCCACCAGGGAGGGCCCTAATGTGGTGTTTTTTAAAGAGCCAACAACTATGTCCATTAGGAAAAGAAGCACTAGAAGGGAATCTCAACGCTGCTTTCTCTCCTGGGGGCCCAGCTAGAATTCCAGGTGAGCTCCTGAGGCAAAGTGGCAAAGCAGAGGCTGGTCCCCAGCTGAGAGCACTTCCAAGCCATGGCCCGGGACCTCTGTGCTCTGGAACAACTACCCCTTGGCCAAGGAAAGGAACAGTGAGGAAGGCTCCTTGGGTCTTTGCCTGCTTCGATGATCTGAGGATTTTGTGTTTAGACAAAATCCTTAGGATGTGAGTAGAGTGCCTTGTAGGAGGAGGGGCCAGGCTGAGGAGGGTCTCACTTTTCAGCCGAGGTTAAGGGGCAGAATACTCTTCCACCCCCAGGGAGACCTTTCACCGTTCATTTTCGTCGATGCACTGGTCACAATTCATCCTTGTCCAGATAGCTCTCTCATAGTCTGTGTATTGTCACCTTCACTGGACGCTAAGCTCCATGAGAACAGTTTGTGCATCTGCTTTGCTCATGGCTGTCACCCGGTTCTAGCACAAAGCACCACATAGACGCATGGGGAGGGCAGGAATGAACGAGCAGCAGGCTCAGTAGGGCTGGGCTGGGAACGCGAGCCCAGGGCCAGGCCTGGGATACTGCCTGTCTCCTGCCTTGGGAGAGACGAGGCAAGGGGGACTTGGTGTGGGTCACGTGAACGGGAAAGTAAAGCAGCAAGGCTGGGTCAGCGTGAAAGAGAGAAGGTCCCTGAGCACCAGGGAGGTCAGAGGTGACCGTCTCAAAGGTGCTCTTGAAAGGTTAGGGGTAGGCATGCCAGGACAGGCAAGAGGAAAGTACTTGGGGTGAGTGAGGGCCCCGCACATGGGGAATTGGGTTGGAATCTTGTCTTGGAGGGGATTTATTATGGTGGGAGTTCTTGGGGCTGGCGTGACAAGCCCTGTATATGCTACATCACAGCAGCACTAGAAGTATAAACTTAACCCTTCCTGGGCTCTTACTGTGTGTCAGGCCTGAATTGAAAGCTTTATAGGAATTGATTCATCTCACTCATACTTAAACCTGTGAGTTAGAAACTTTTACCCTCAGTTGCTAAGAGAGGAAACCGAGGCACAGAGCGGCCAGTCAGTGTAGCACACACTTGACTGCAGACCCAAGGTTATTGCTGACACACAGCCCATCTGCCTGCACGAGTCTGGGCTCACTCTTCTCTCAATGGGACAGTTGACAGCACCTTGATCACACAGGGGATGGTATTCTTGAAATTTTCGCTGTAGCCGTCACCATTTTGTGTACTGCTCTGCCCTCAGCAGAGGCTGAGGACAATCACATTGGGCCCTAGAACTGGAAGTGGGTGGGGAAGGGCCAATTGTGTGTGAAGGACCTTCCAGTCACTATAGTCTTGCTAGCCTGGGAACTCAGGGGAATGGCCCAGACCTTAGGGCCGTGACCTCCTGGCACAGGTGGGGCGGGGCCTTGCTGTGTGGATCAAGCCCAGGGGCTGGGGCAGCTGACTGGGCCTGGCACAGGTGCTAGAGATGCTGGAAACTGGGTCGGTGGCCTCAACTGCTAGATTTTAGGCCGTGAAGGAAGTTCAGTCCATAGCACTGTGTGCCTGGTACAAATACCAGCCTTTGCATGAACTGAAGAGAAAAAACAGCAGCATGAAGCGTTGACTGCTGAGTCTGGATAACAGCTGGGAAGAGCTATGGCCTTGCCTGTGTCCCAAAGCCAGGGTGCCATGGGTATGGCGTGTGTGTGTCAGGAGCTGAGGACTGATCTTCAAGGAAAAAAGTGTTGCTGTGGTTACAGCCTGGAAAATAAAAACTCCCGTGCCAAGTAGAAGCCTCTTCAGAGTCAGTTGGAATTTATAAGCCGATGAAACAGGTGTTTTTGGAATTTAATTAAACACTGAAACATCGCTGGGATCCAGTGAGGGGCTGCCAGCAAGCGCATCTGCGCGACGGAGGGACACGGAGGCGGAGTGTTTCGGACGCAGCTCTGTGGCTGTGAGTTCAGAGTGCGCCATTGTCTCAGGAGATGGCGGCGCCCGAGTGTGACTTTTTTCAACTATAAAGAGTGATGGACCATGAACCCTCCCTGGTGGCGCAGCGGGTTAAAGCACAGCACTGAGAAGCTACAGCCACTTCAGCACGAGTTCGATCCCCGCCTGCCCCAGTAGGTGAACAGAGGGACGCGGCAGACCTCTCCTGACCCGCCTGCTGCTCCCCTCAGCAGGGTACTTTGTCAATCTGCCTGTTCTGCTCCCCACTCTATCTCTGGGAATCCTCTCACCGCCCCTGCCCCTCTGGCCTGTACCCAGTTCTGTGTGCACAAATAAATAAATCTTAAAAAAAAAAAAAAAAAAAAGAATGAGGGACCAGGGACCCAGACCAGGCCCTGCTTCAAGAGTGAAATGTCAGGGGGCTCAAGAATCAACATACATACAATTTTAATGCAGTGTTTTCTTCAATAATCAAAATTAAGGACAGAAATTTGACGGATAAGAGTGACATGTTGCCTAAAGACAGGATCTGGACATCACCAAGGCATCCCTAAACTCAGCGTGGAAATTCCTAGATTTTGCTAGGAAGAGGTTCTGGCTCCGCAGCCCGGGGAGGGGCAGGGAGCCCTGAGGGCTTCCAGAGTGAGGTGGAGGCGCCTCAGTGAGGCTCCCACTCTGGGGTCCCGGCTGTGTCCTGGCCCTTGTACTGAGGGTTAAAGTTGGGGGGCGGGGGGCGGGCTGGTGCTGTGAGAAAGACAGCAGGGCCCGAGGCAGGACGTGTAGGAGCTGCCGGGGGCTCTGGGGAGTGGCCTTTCATCTTTTTTTGTAGCCAGAGACAAGTCAGCCTCCTCATGGCCCCACATGACAATGTTCAGAGGCAAGTTGCTGAGTCTGAGCCTTATTTTAAATCCCAGGTTGCCTGCTGGTTACACGTGTCCAAGGCATGTCCCAGTTTTTCTAGTCAGACTAAAGTTTCAGAGTAGCTTTAGGTTCACAGAAGAGTAAGAGGAGGGGCGGAGCGTTCGCATCTTTCCCTCCCCGCCCCTCACCCCGTTACCACCCGCGTGCTTGCAGGGTGAACCCTTGGCCGAGGGTCCTTGATGCAGATGTGAGGAGAGGACAGTGAGTGCCCAGCACAGTGGCCGGCGCAGGCGAGAGGGCCAGGGTGAAAGGATCCAGCGAGAGGCGTGAGGAGAGCATAGCGGAGCCGTCTGTGAGGCACAGGAAGGGGCAGCCCTGCCTCCAGCCTCCACCCGAGGCGCCTGCGGCCAGAGGTGCTTTGGATGACTCACAGGCTCCTGGGGACAGTCACAGATGAGGCACGTTTCAACCTCTCAGAGTCTCCCAGGATTAACTTACGGCATATCCTGATTTAATTGTCTGCCTGGTCATGCTGTCTCCCAGTTGTAGACATATCAGCCACAGGTATAATCTTATTGTTTTATTATTAGACACTGATTATGGCTGATGTACTTTGTTTCTACTCGCTTTATGAACTCGGAACATGAACTGTTGCAGGCGAAGCTGGGAACTTGATAAGCTCTCTTCAACTGACCACCACTCTGTATGGGGTGGAGTCTCTCTGTCTGGATGTTGCCCAATCTTGATTGATGGAACTTTCTGACAGTTCACATGTGGTTATATATGTCTATATAGAATATTAAGATCAAGAAATATGCTATACTATAGAGAGTGAAATAGTATTCAGCCTTGAGAAAGGAGGGAATCCTAAATTTGTGATCACGTGGATCTTGAGGGCGCAGTGCTATGAGAAATAAGTCAAATGGAAAGAGACAAGTGGGGCTGGATGTCACTGACATGTGGAATCTAAAGCAAACATGCTTGTTGATACAGAGAACAACTTTCGGTTGCTAGTTAGTCATGCACCTCAACATGAATGAAAGTGGTCAAAGTAAACAAGTTAGCCCTGCAGGTGAAATGTACAGTATAATGTCTATAGTTAAGAATTCTGTATTGTATCTTTGAAAGTTGTTAAGAGAGTAGATCTTAAAAGTTCTCATCATAGGCCCTCCCTGGTGGCGCAGCAGGTTAAAGCACAGCACTAAGAAGCTTAATCCACTTTAGCATGAGTTTGATCCCTGCCCCGGGGGTGACCCACATGGCGCAGCAGACCTCTCCTGACCCGCCCGCTGCTCCCCTCAGCAGTGTACTTCGTCGATCTGCCTGTTCTGCTCCCCACTCTGTCCCTGGTGAATCCTCTCACTGCCCCTGCATCTCTGGCCTGTACCCCAGTTCTGTATGCATAAATAAATAAATCTTTTAAAAAAAAGTTCTCATCATAAGGAAAAAAATATTTGCAACTGCATGTGGTGATAGATGCTAGCTAGTTATTGTGGTGATGATTTTGCAACATATATCTATTGAATGAATGTGCTGTACACTTGAAAGTATTATAACGTTATATATCAATTAAAAATGATAAACTATTTTTTTGTTATAACATGGAGGACCTTGAAGTTATTTGGCTAAGTGAAGTGAGTCAGAGAAAGACAAAAAGGGTATGATCTCACTTATGTGGTATTGAAAAGAAACTCAAGTTCCTAAAAAAAAATAGGTCAGACTGGTGATTTCCAGAGGAATAGGATGGTGGGGAGGGGTCTGTGCAGGGGGGAGGTGGTAACGTACAGCCTTCCAGGTGTAAGAGAAGTGAGAGTGAGAAGTGTAATGTCCCCAGAGTAAGAATGGCTGACACTGTGCATGATGTATAGGGAAGTGAGAAAATCCTTAAAGATCTCAGCACAAGTAGAATTTCAAATTTTTGTTCTTTTATTTCTATAGAAGATGAATATTAGCTAAGTTAATTGTGGTAATCATTTCACCATATATGTAAATGAACCATTATATTGTACTGTGTGTCTTAAAATTATACAGTGAGATATGCCAATAGTTTCTCAATAAAAAATTAAGAATCTGGGCCCTCCCTGGTGGCGCAGTGGGTTGGAGCACAGCACTACAAAGCTGGCTGTGGCCACCTCAGGGCGAGTTTGATCCATGGACCCAGAGGTGACCCACATGGTACAGCAGACCTCTCTTGTCTCTCTCGCTGCTCCCCTCAGCAGTGTACTTCATCGATCTGCCTGTTCTGCTCCCCACTCTGTCTCTGGGGAATCCTCTCACTACCTCTGCATCTCTGGCTTGTACCCCAGTTCTGTATGCATAATTAAAATCTTAAAAAATGCCTGGAAAAATATATCTAAAAAACCCCAAAGAATCTGACAGATGTCAAAGGCCAAATTGGCACAGGGGTTTCGACATGAGTTTTTTTTTTTTTTCCCTTCTTCTTAATGAAATGAGTGTTAAATAGAATTATTTATTTATTTTTTTAACTTTTTTTGTTTTTGTTATATTATTCTGTAGTTAAAAAAAGTGATGAAAATTCAAAAAAGAAAAAGAAAAGAAAAATGTGGCATTAAAAACAAGTTTTGGGTATAAAGGGACACTATACTAGAGAAAAGCCTACATCAAAAAGTAACTGGGATGTGTTGAAATTGGAGCCCTTTTTTATTGTAAAATGGCACAATGTGGAAACAATATGGAGGTTCCTGAATGTAGAATTGTCCTCTGGTCCAATTACAAATGACTGGTGGATAAATGGTTCCACAATATATTTAAAATTGAGTTTACTAATGTCATTTACTGTGAGTTTAATTGAATAGTTCACTTAAAAATAGATAAGACAATAAATTTGATGGTAATATATTCTATCTCAATTTAGGAAATGTGAAACCAGAGTTTTTGTTATGAACATTCTAAAACATGTCCTTTGATAAACATATACCTATTTTGTTAAATACTGTGCAATACCTTATGCATATAGTCTTTAGTTGTTAATTCCTAGAAGAGCCTTTGTTATTTCTGAGGTTAAGTCAGGAGCTGGTGACAGCTCTTCAACCTTCCTGATTCCAGAATACAGTCCTATTTGAACAATCATTTCATCTTCCTTCAAACCACACTTTCCATGAACACAGAGGTGTCTGCATGGAAATGAACTCCAGGGTGAAGCCTGGGACATCCATGAGTGGATGCATCAATGAATGACTCATTCTCTTCTGTCACGGCCTCCTTCTCTGCAACTGGGCTCCACATGTTAATTAGCCAGACATATTGATCTTAACGTGGGGACATCAGCAAGTGAGACAGAGCAGCAGCTTCTGGAATCTCACTCTTGCCCAGCAGCAGCCACAAAAACCCTCCACAAATCCATCAACAAGTGGCCTTCTCCTATCTTTTGCCCCAAAAGGCTGGGCTTAAAGTCTTTGAAGACCTGGATTTGAAACCATGTATTCTCTTTTTTAAAAATTTTGTAATAGTTTATTTTTACATCATTTTGTGTCTTTTTCTAGCTCAGTTGTAATCCCCGTGGGCTTCCCATCACCAAATCACCCGTGTACCATCACCATTGTCCTGTGTACTCCCCTCACCCCCATTTTTGATACCATTCCCCACTTCACCCCATAAAATGTCTCTGGTATATAGTTCTTCATTGTTTCCACCACCCCTCCCCGGGCCCCCATTCCTTTATGCTCCTGCCATGAGTGAAACCATCCGGTATTTTTCTTTGAAACCATATTTTCTTAAAGAAGTGTTTGCATATGGTTGCTTTCTCTCAGTTTAAGATTTCTCATCTGTATAATAAAGACAGTAGGAAGGAATTGGGTAAAAAAGGTCATTGTAACCTAAGTATCTTGTAGAGTGCTATTCTCTAAAAGAATTCTTAGTAGTAGAGATTTTTTTTAAGAGAGTAGGGAAATCAGAAAGTCACTGAGTGCCTGAAGAGGAAGTACTAAACACATCTTTGCTCTGTTCATTCTGGTGCCACTTGAAAATTTCTCCTTTCCTCCTGTTTTAATTCTACTTACCCTTATGGGTGAATTGAATGGCCCTTTCTTCCAGGAAGCCCTCTGTGAATGCCTCAGTCTGTACACATTGTTCCCTCTCCCAGTTTTCAATGCAGTGAACCAGCCTCATGCAGAGTGGCTTTAATGAATTTTGACAGCCTACCACCTCACTTGTCAGAGGCCAGGGAGGCACATTTTGCTGGCTTCACAGTTTTATGTGTCCAGAACTGTGGCGAGAATGGCTCATTCAGGCAACTAAAGACAGTGGTTCCCAAAGTGATCTATTCTTTGTCCAATGTCAGCCAAAGCACCTTTCTTGCAAGCCGGGCCATTTTTCCTTAGCTGCCACTCACTGCGCCTCACCTTAATTGGCAGCTTATTATCTCATTCTGCACACCAAGAAAGGCTCCCTCATGTCAGGGTGAGCTCTGCTAGGGAAAGATGCATTGGCAGAGCAAGCCAGTCAGCCTGTGGGGGTGGGTGAGCCGAGAAGGGAGAGGGACCAGCACCTAGGAGGTCCCAAGCCTTGCAAGTGACTATCAGGAAACTCATTATTTCATTTAGAAATTAATTTCTTCCTGAGAGAGAAAAATCTCTCCTGATACATTTATTTCTTGCACAACACTGGCAGGCTTAGAGCTGCTCCCCATCCTGCTTTCCACCCTCATGTTTGCTGCTACCAAAGAATTTGGAAAAGCAAAATATGGATACAACCCCCTGCAGGGCACTGCGGGAGACGGAGGGCTCAGCGGCCAGTGGTGGCACGACACTGCCACTGCCGGACCCACCTGCAGGGCTCAGCCAGGCTCTGCTGGTTCAGTGAAGAGCTCCGCCCTCTCTCGTGTGGCTGCTGGAGCCTGCAAATCATTCTTCCTCTGCACCACAGCCTGGAGCAGCGAGACACAGAGGCAGTTTGCAGCCCTCTGTGCAGACGAAGGGCTGAAATGACCAGATGGACATGGCCTTGCCCAGGCTCTCGCTGAGGCCACTGCAGAGTGGAATTAGCCCTGAGGGACAATTACTTGGTGCATTCTTTGCTAAGATAGTTAACCATCTCTTTTTCTTTCTTTCTTTCTTTTTTTTTTAAAGAAAAATGTCAATTACATGTAACAAGAAAGAAAGGCTACATATTAAGTACCCTGTAGCCATCACCCAGCTTTATCAGTTATCAAGCTTCAGTTATTCTTATTACCTATCTCTAGCTTTCACTGGGAAATGTTAAAGCAATTTGCAAGCATCATGTCTTATTACCCACACATAGTTCAGTATGTATCGCTAGCTAGCAAAGATTTTAAAAAACAAACAAACATAATCACCGTATCATTATCAACTTCTCAGAATTAGCAGGACTTGCTTAGCACTATCTAGCTCTGTCCATATTCATTTCTCTGACTGATTCAAGAATCATGTTTTGTTGCTTTAAAAAATATAATTTAAAACTGACAAAATAATTGCAATAAGAGTACAAGGACTTCTCACAGCTCTTTGCCTAGATTTATCAACCGTTTACATTTCCGCTCTATTTGATTTACTATTTGTCAGAATTATGTAAGTGTCCACTGGAGATCATATCCCTTTACTCTGTAAATACTCTAGCGTGTACTTCCTAAAGGCTAAGACATTTCTTATAAAAACATAGTTTAAGAAGGATTAGCAAGAACCAGAAATTTATCCTTAGTCCACATTTAAAATTTGGCAATTTTTCCAATAATTTTTTAAAAGACTTATTTATTTATGCATATAAGAACTGGGGAATAGGGCAGGGGAGTGTTGGAGGGTGGTGGTGAGAGGATTCACCAGAGACAGGGTGGGGAGGAGAACAGGCAGATCTACTGAAATACACTGCTGAGAGGCCAGATGATGAGACAGGAGAGGTCTGCTGCGCTGTGTGGGTCAGCGCCCTGGTCGGGGATCGGACTTGTGCAGCGGTAGTTGTGGATAGTCTCATAGTCCCACTTTAACCCCTTGCACCATGATAATTTTTTATCATTTATTATTTTTCCCTAGTCTAGAACCATCCAAGATCATTCAATTATTCCATGATCTTTCCTTGTCTTTTTGACCTGTCTTATTTTGGAGGGTACAGGCCAGGTATTTCAGAGACTGTGTCAAGTCTCCTCACAATTAGATATGTTCTGCCTTTTTGCCAGTAACACGAAACTGTGATGTATGGTTCTCAGTGTCTCCATCAGGAGGTGATCATGGGTGATATTGACTTTGATCATTTGGCTAAGAGACTATCTCTAGGTTTGTCCATTGTACAGTTAATTAACCAAAAGTTAGTGGGGAACAATTTGAGACTGTAAATATCTTGGTTTTCATAAGACATTCACTCACGAGGTGGAATATCCATTGTGGTTTTTCTGATTGTACTGGCTGTACCGAGGAGTTCATATTCTTCTACTAAACAATGCTTTTTCTTGACCCTGTTACCGACCTAGGGCTCCTTTCAGTGATTCTAGCTCTATAAAAGACTCTGACAAGACACTAAGACAAATGACAGCCCCATCAGACAAGGTTTAATTAAGCTTTTATGCACAAGCAGGATCATACTGGAGCAATTTCTAGCCTGATTCTCTGAAGGGAGAGAAGGACGTTTTGGGGTGTGGGTACATCAGGATGGTCTCTGAGGCAGAAAGGAGCAGAATCTAGAGTGTCCTTGGTGCGGCTGTTTGGAGCATGCTCGGGGGTGTTACATGCTCCTTATATGTTACATGTCTCATTAGCATCTCAAATCTCCCCCCAGGCATGTGCATTCTGTACTCTGATAAGCCGCTGGTCACGCTAGGTCAGGAATCTTTTACTAACTTCATATGTTCAACTTTTGGTCGTCCATGTCCCAAGATATTGCAAAACATCATGAGTCAGGATGCAGCTGCCTTTTCTAGGTCTGGCGCCTTTGGTCAGTCTGGCGGGAAAGTTGTTTAAACAAGATGTTAGCTGACTCTCCAGCTCCACATCTAGCTCACTTGCTCCAACTGGACAGTAGAGGGGACAGGCTGCAGCCAACCAGCTGGTGGTTTGGTTCAGCGAGGCTGGTTCGCAGCCGCTCCTCCATTCATTGATGGGAATATGGACTCAGGGAGTTTTATTTTACTTATTATTCTATAGCAATTCATATTTGATGTTCAAATGGTCCCCCATTTGATCAGTAGGAGCCCTTAAAAGTCAGTCCCTGTGTTCTTTTTATATGGCCTCATTGTTGATTTAGCTCTTAATTTCCTGTACAATATGTTCTTTTATTATCCCTGGAGTTTCCCTGTTCCACCTCTGGGACAAGCTTTTTCAAAGTTTCTTATTGTAGTGAATGGAGTAAGTATTTTAGAAAAGATATGGGTGTGACGTGTGCTCGACTCACCTCCATTCCTTATATCCCTGCCACTGTGCTGTGTCAGTGGCAGGAAATACATGTAGATACACATTGATTTTTATAAATACAGTACGAAGAACCATGAGTTAATATTGATGCCAACCGAGAGCATTCTAGGTGCTCCCTTTCCAACCTATCTCCACCCTCTCACGGGAGACGTCTGGTCCCCATTGTGTCAATGTACCTGCGCACTTTCTCCAGCCTAGAATACACAGGAATTTATTTCAGAAATATTAATCCATACCACTGTGAAAAGAAAACCTATTGGCTAGAGTCCAGTATTTGTTTAGAGATCTCTTTTTAAACTAAAATTTCCTTAAACTGGCAAATTTCTATACGTTTGGACAAATACATACCTTTTTATAAGCCACATCCCCACCAAGATAGAGAACATTTCCATAACCTGAGCAAGTCCTCTCATACTCTTTCCCCTACTTTTTGACTATTATGGATAAAATGTCTATGATCTTTCTTGTATAAGTCTTTTGTATCATTTTTCTTGGGTAAATAACCAGGGATGGAATTTCTGGGTCATAGGGTAAGTAAATATTTAACTTTTACCTTGCTAACTAAGAAAACTGATAAGAACTCCCCCCTGCTCCCAAATGGCTTTACTGTTAGTTATACAGTTAAATTCTAAAAACCACAATTGGCTTTTTTGTCCCTTAGTTTCTCTCTCTTTCTTTTTTTTTAACACAACATTTTACTTGTTGAAGGTACTAGTGCATTTTGCTCCCAGGTTCTTCCACATTCTGTATTTGATTGCTGCTTTCTCATTATGTACTTTTGCTTGTTCCTCTAGTTTTGGTACTTCCTGCTTTCTGGCAGTTCCATCTAGAGATTGAGCAGATAATTTTTGTTGTTTTTTTCCAGATGGGAGCATTTTCATAGGTTCATAGGTGAACACTTTTTGTGTTGTGATACATCATGAAGCATGTGATGGGTGGTCCTTCAACTTTTAGGATCGCGAAGAGGCGATTATGGAGTCAGCGTATATGAGTCTAGTAGAGGGCATCTTTCCATCTTAGGCTGACCCCATCAGCCTTCTGGGTGAGGAATTTAGGATCCACTCATAGTCACTGCCTAAGTCTATAATAGTATTCTTCAGGGCTGCCAAACAGTAATACTTGAATTCCTTTATTCTTTTTATTATTATGGACTTTTCTATAAAGAAGAGCTTTTCCTCAATGATATTTTCATGACTTTGAAATAGAATCTATATGGAAAAAGCAGAGTAAATGTTTGCTTTCTTCATTTATCAATTTTTCGAGTACTAAGTCAGTGCCTTAGCAACCTCCAATGGTGATGAATAAGACTTCTTAGTATTATGAACTTATCAGTGTTTAGATGTGTTTCAATACATTGTACTCACATTTTTCTCCCTTTAGGTCATCTTAAGCTAGGATGCCTCATTAACATCTTAAATCTCTACGCAGGGGAGTGGGTGACCTTGACCCCTGTGACATTTTGGCATGACCCTATGTCTTCCACAGCTTCCTTGTCTTTTTTGCATGATAAGACACCTCAGGCTTATTTTGTGTATTTCCAGCCTTAGAGTCAAACCTGTCATTTCCATGAGGAGACTGGTGTTTTTTGTAGGTGTTTAGAGGACACACTCAAGAGCATTGCTTTTGGTGTAATTGCTGTTGGACTGTCATTTCTTTCGAGAACTTTTGAGTTAGTCTCACTAGAGTGGTGGTAGGAATACTTACCTGATGGCTCAGGGTTCTAAGAGAGTAAAGTCAGTCATTCCAAAGACTAAATTTTGTGGTTGAGTGTCATTTACATAGTAGTTTAAAGCAGTAGTAGGCCTGCCCAAGTTTCAATTCTGGGTTAAAGGGGTGTTAAATATTTGTATCTATCTTTAAAAGCTGTTGTTATCCCACCATACCCCCTGCCTTTTCAAGTCACAGTCTCTAAAGAACATCCTGTTCCTCCTGTGACTGAAGGATTTAACCAGGAGCATGTTCTATATCCTTTCCCCCCTCAATTCTCCATCAAGTGGAAGTTTCATTGTTTATGCAACAAGCCCCTAGTTGACTGATTTTATTTCTAGTCTCTTGTTATTACAAAAAATGTCCCAATAAATAACTTTGCACATACATCATTTTGTGCATTCATCAAGGATATTGGTCTATTATTTCCTTTTCTTGTGCTCTTTTTGTCTGGTTTTGTATTAAGGAAATATTGGCATCATAAAATGCATCAGGGAAGATTCCTACAGCTTGTATCTTTAAAAGCAATTTGAGTAAAATCAACATTGTTCCTTCTTGAAAAGTTTGATAAAATTTATTTGTAAAGCCATCTGGTCCTGGGGATTATCTTTTGGAAGGTTTTTTTTTTTTTTTTTTTTTTTAACTACTGCTTCAATTTCCATCTTTGTGATCAGTTTTCTCAGTTCATTTGTTTCTTCCTGGGTTAGTCTTGGTAGATTATGCTAATCTAGAAACATATTCATTTATCAAAGTTATTGAATTTGAACTGAAGTGTTCTATTGTACAATGTCTTTTAAACTTATTTGTTCCTCACTCAGAGCCATTGCTTCTTTAATTATACGTTGTCTTGTGAATCTCCTTTGTTGTAAACAAGGTGTTAAATTTCTTTAGTATTATTGTGTTGTTATCATATGTCTAAGTTTTGTTGTTAATTGTCTTATGAGCTTGGTGCTCTGTCCTTTGGTGCAAATATATTTATAGGTGATATTTCTTCATGTGCTATTAGATCTTTCATAATAGTATGTCCTCCTTTGTTTCTCTTTACCTTTCTTAACTTAATGTCTATTTTATCAGATGGAAGCATAACTTTCTGATTTTTTTTTTTGGTTGGCATTTTGCTTGCATAACTGTCTTCTAACATTTAATTCTAAGTCTGTACTAGTAATTGTTGATAAGATGAAGTTTCTGTAAACAGCAGAAGGTTGGGCTTTGTTTTGAAATCCATTCAGCCACCATTCTCTTTTGGCTGGTAAATTCAAGTCATTTATACTGAAGGCGATTATTGAGATACAAAAACCCACCATTTTGTTGTGTTTTTGTTTTATTGTTATTTTTTTTTAAATTTTGGCTCCTAAAATACCTCCAACAAAATGACTATGGAATATAAGTCACAGCTTTCTTGGGAAAAGAAAGCTTTCCATTCTTTGCTTTCCATTCTAGGAGAGAGCAAGAATGCAACTGAGCACGTGTGTGTGTGTGTGTGTGTGTGTGTGTAGTCCTATGAGAAAGGTCTCATGGAAGGTAGGACTGTTGGGTTGAGCCTTTATGAATAGTAACACCATATATCATCAGTTAGTTTCAGTTATTCAATCAGCAAATACGGCCAGTGTTATTTCTAAGGCTTTTTCCTGAAAGGAAGAAGGCCAGTGCAAGAAACACCTTGGAAGATCATAAAGGGCAGAGTTAGGTCACTGTTCAGTGCAACTAAGAGCCAGGCAGGGCCATCTGACATGGCAGACAATGAGAGAAGGTATGCTCACATTTGCAGGTGAGGAAGCAGAGACATCCAGGAGACCATATGAATTGCCTAAGGACACACAGCATAGTTAAAAAAGTGCTTTGTGGTCCTCTCTGGTGGTGGGAGGAGTTGAAGCAGGGCACTATGAAACTATCCACAGCCACTGCAGCACGAATTTGATCCCCTGGTCAGGGAGGTAACCCACACGAGGTGCAGCAGATCTCTCCTGTCCCGCCCACTGCTCCCCTCAGCAGTATATCTGCCTGTTCTGCTCTCTACTCTGTCTCCAGAGAATCCTCTCACACCAACTCCCAACAATTCTAGCCTGCACCCCACTTCCTGTATGCATAAACAAAGAAATCTTTAAAAAAAAAAAAAAGAAAGTGCTTTTTCTAGAGCTTCCACATAGATCCCTATGCCTCGGATTCCTGGGAAATTCATCTATCAGGTAAAGAAAGTGGGATGGTTGAGGCAAATGAAGACTTTCGGGAACTCCAGGAAAGGTACAAAGGAACTGGTAAATAAAGCTGTGGGAAACTGATTGAAACATTCTCACCTTGCATGATTATTATTACTATTAATCAAGATGAAATTTTGTCGTGTGCTGACAGTGCAGCTAGCACGATGCCAAGCACAGATGTGGATACACCTATTGTATACATAAAGACAGTAATCTACAAAGCAGCAGGAGAAGACGCATCACCTAAGCGAGGAAGGACAGGTTAACTCCTGCTTTCACTGGATTTCTCTTTAGGGACTTCTCAGTATCGATAGGTCCGTGCCCTAATTGCAAATCTTAACCACCTGGACTTCCAGCTTCTACATTTTGTACGAAATTCACCTATGAAGAACCCAACGTTTTGCTTAAATATTATCCCAACCGTCCTCGCGTTCTTTCTCTTTTTTATCATCTCCCTTTTAGATCAGGAATAAAAACAGGAGTCACGCTTTGCAAAACTTTCATTATAAGAACTGAGAAGAAAAGTAATAAAGGAGGGATGTTCTCAAGAGAAGAACTTGGAAGAGAGCATAATATATCAACCAAATAGAAGAAGGAATTACATGAAACTGCCTTCTAGCTTACGACTATATCAGACATGGGGAAAAAAGAATAAGCCAGGTTGATTAAAACAACTTATCACCTTTAAAATAATTCAAGATGATGAAGTCTGGGCACGTAAATTATACTTTATGCTCATTCACCTGGGAGAGCGAGCAGCCTGCTGCTTGGATGGAATTCTCCAGGCTCTCACTACCATCTTTATATCCCTATCTTATCTCTTGCCTTTTGTGCAGCTGGTATTTGTTTACTTTGGTGAGAAAATTTTTTCTTTTTTCTATTTTCCTTTTTCTATTCCTTCCAATCCTGAAAACTAACCTTAAACGTGGATTTTCATTTGTCCAGTAACGAGAGCTAGAAAGCTCTGTTGCTGGTCTTACTGCATGAAACCTTAACCACTCGGACATTGTATGTCATTGGCCATTCAGTTGTCAACTGTTGCAAGAGTTGAATTAAAATGTATAAACCATTTAGGTACCCACAGGGTGCCCGGCTGTGATAAGAAAAGCTGAGTCTTCTACTTTCCTATAATCCAATGGGGAAAGCACCCTGCAAACAACAAAGCAAGTTTTCACAAAATGCCTGTCTCTGTGCGAGCTACACAGTAGGCACCTGATATAGTTGGGAAACCCTTTCCCCTTCTAGAATCAGTGGCCTGCCACATGGTAGAAGCCATCACAGGGACAAAGGACTAGGAATACTTGAGATCAAGAAGGACCATGGTCAACTCTTTCCTGGGTAAATGCGGAAGGAGTCATTTATGAAGTCAGCCTGGACCAAGAGGATGGACATGTGAAGAGCACCTTCCAGGAAGGGAAGAAGAAAGACAAAGTCAGCTGGGAGTGGCGTGCGGGGAGGTGGCCTGAGGTTGGACTGCAGATGTGACAGGAATAGAACGTGAGGGCCACTAGCAAGGGGCAGCCGGGACAGGGAGGCAGTGCCCACAGGCAAGGCAATTGGGTCCTTTTCCTCCAATATCCAGGGACCTTTGCGCAAGTGAGGGATTGTCATATTTGCATCCGTGTTTAATCATCTTCATAATGACTTTGCAAAGAGACTGATCACAGGTAGAATTTGTTTGCTGGTGGTGGAGATGTGTTAGAAATGAGCTCCACCTCTGATTTTCCCTGTTTCCTTAGGGACTGGTCGCCAGTGCTGTGAGATGACCAGTCTGATAGAAATGGGCATCTCCAGTCCTTGACAGAAGCAGTTTTCATCTGGAGTCTAGGCCAGGGTCCTGGACAATGCGCTCTTGGCTCTAAGCTAACTAGAAGTCACTGCAAGGGACTCCGTGCCATGAAAGGGTGACTGTGAGTTACAAGTGAACCAGGTGGTTACTGTCAGGGCTTAGAGAGTTATCTGCCTTTAAAGTAGAAAGTTTGAACCCCATCAGCCAAGAGATGACTTGGGAGTTCCTATAGGCCAATGGAAAAGGATGGAAAATACTAATCAGGTTGCATCGGGCCCAACGCTTTGGGTTCTGGGCCAGTCATGTCAGGAGGGACAGCTCCAGTCTGGCTGTGAGAGCGCCAGTGGATTGTAGTCCCCTCTTGGTTACTGGAAGCCATGGGAGTCTCGCTATTGCTCTTGCCCATGAATGTCCATTTCTGTGCATGAAATCCTGACTTTGTATCTCTGCATTTTGGGCAGGGTGGAGGGAGAGAGATTCTGCTCAAGTGCTTCTTGTGTGTGACTTGATTCTAGGTCCATGAGTAAGGATGCTTATCATCTTGTTAGGGAAATAAGACTGAAGCTAAAAAAGTTATAGTTATAATGGTAGTTACATAAACCAAGTAGTTTATAAACTATTTAGTTTATATGGTAGCTACATAAACTAAGCAAGTTAATAGTTACAACGGTAGTTATTATAATAAATGCCATTTGCTCAGCCCGATTATGTGCCAGACACTCTACAGGGTACTTTAATTCTTTGTTGGCTATTATGAGCTGAGCTGAGCACATGAGAATAGTGATATTATTTCCATTCCACAAATGATGAAACCAAGTCCACAGGGATGAGGTCACTTGCATAAGATCCTTGTGAGTTCTAAGGGGATGGGGAACAGGTCTGTGCTGTGCTCACAGCTGAGACTGCAGAGTCAGTCACACATTAGATGCCTGAGCCTACTTGCTGGGTGGATGGACGGACAGTCACAGAGTTACAAGGCACTCAAGCTGGACTATGAATCCAAATGCATGTTTCCCCACTTTCCTGCACTGGGTAGAACCGACAGCAGCAGTGGGTCATCGTGGTGCCAGCATCTGGTTGAGGAAAAAAAGACGGAGCTCACAGTGACTTTGTGATACTCACAGGTGGCATCATGAAATTGTGCAGTTGACAGTCAGAATCCGGGTGGCTGGAGGGAAAAGTCATCCTATCCTGGGAGGTCTGAGAGGCAGAGGGATGTCACAGTGAAGCTGTCCTTCTGGCATCGACTTGCCAGGTTCCAAAATTTTGCTCCACACAAGGAAGTTGTATGATGCCACTGGAGAAGGCGTCTTGTGCCTTAGTTTTCTCATCTGCAAGTGGAAGTGGAGTCTTCATAGACGCCTTCGTTTTAGCTAATGACTTTATAAGTGTGTGGCACATAGTCATGTTTCAATAAATAGTAGTCAGCATTCAACCAGTTAGTGCTAGGTGACATCTTCCCTGTGGAATAGAGAGAAGAGTTGGGGGTGGGGCCTAGTAAGATCAACCCTGAGTAGCAGAGTAGGAGTCTGAATTTTGCTTTCTGCTTGTAATCCAGTGATTGACGAGGCAATGATGGTCGTGAGGTCCAACTGGCCGCTGATTTGCTCTCATCCCTTGGCTATCGAGAATTGCGAAGTAGGTCATGGGGGGAGGACATGGGTATCCGTGCCTTGGACACTTCCCATGTTCCTGATTTTGCGGTCACTAGTATATTTGTTTCTTTGAGGAGTCCTCAGCGATAACCTTTGCTGAGTCCCAGTAAATGGCAGCCAAGCTGTAAGGAACAACCAAAATCAAAAACCTAATAAAGAGAATAAATAAGCCCGCAATCTAGAAAAAGAGAAATGCTGTAAAAGCATTAGAAAACAGAGAAAATCCTGAAACCAGCTCTAATCTTGTCACCAGAACCACGGTACTGAGAGATGGCTGCAATATTCTCAGCCTGTTTGTACGTTAATGCTTGAAAAATGCAATAATTGAATTTGCAGATGGGAGATTTACTTAGAAAGCAGACTATAGCTGCAATTGCTTGGGCTGCTGGCACTTGGGGACATTTTGCAAGTGGGTAAAAGTGCCAGCTCTCATCTCAGATGATAGATTGGCATTGAGTTAGATACTCAGTGAGCATTCTTCATCCACTGCATCTCAGCACTTCATAGAATGGAGTCCTATTTCTGCTACATGCTGATGGATCAGATTGCTTAATTATGCCAGACAATTTATCTCTATTCTTTTGCCCATCTTTCTTCATCGTCCACGACCATTGTTTCCTTCAGATGATTGGAAACCTAGAAGATAACTGTCAGGACAAATATTATCCAAGAAGTTTGCATGAGACACCCCAACGGCAATGATTTGGGCATGTTCTGACTTTGAAAAGCATACACTTGACATCTGCCATTAGTCTTACTGAGACAGCAGGACCCATCGAGGGAACTACAGAGAAAGGTGGAAAAGTTGAGATGGTTCTGAAAGGGGTACAGAGAAGGAACTGAGCATATGATTCAGCAGGAAAGTTTAGAAGAGCTTCTGAGTTGGGAACAACATCAACCTTTGGAAAAGGTACTTCATCTTCTGAGAAGGAAGATCTCAGTAGCCTACAGTCCAAAACAAAGTGGCACTTCATTGGTGAAATGAAGAAGCGCTGAGTTCCAAGCTCGGATTCACCTCTACAACTGGAAATTCTGCTAAGCTTCGTGGTGTCAGTGCCCCCCGGTTGCCGTAGCTATGAAGTGGGGTTATAGCCCTGATTTCATGGGACTGTTTTGAAGAGTGAATTATGGATGTTGAGTGCCAAGGACAGTGCCTGGCAGATTGTAGGTATTCACTAGAGGATGGTTAGTGATAATAATAGGTTAAGGAAACTTCCATGCAAACAAGCCATTGTGTTAGGTGACCTGTCATTTCTGCAATCTGCTACATCAGAGTGTAGTATTTTTGGAGGCAGAAAAACAGTTCCAGTATTTGGGAAGCAGAAGCTTGCATGTTATACTGAGCTGTGGGTGACTGTCAGAAGCCAGGTCAGGGAAAAGAAAGTCCTTGGGAAGCCATGAGGCAGGGAGCTGTCTCATTTCTGTAGGGCCTCACTATGTTTGATAACCTTGGCCCCAGCCTTGATGACCGGTGCCACGTTGCCATAGAAACCAGCCTGTGTGCTCAGCGGGAGTTCATTTTTAAAGCTTCCAGTCCAGGACAACAGAGCATATTTCAGAGGTGAGAGAGATAGTCTTTAACACTGAATGAAGGGTCTGCCCTCTGGTGAAAAGTTGAATCAGCTCCATTTGTGAAGCCCTCAGAGCCCTGTCCCAGTGGAGAGGGGCCAGGAAACCCTGCCAGGAGCATCGACCTCCCTAAATGATCAACCCACAAATGAAAAAACCCAAGCATCGCCAGCCCAGCTCAGCTGTAAGACATTCTATAAGACATCATTTCCCAAAGAAAATCAAGGGCTTGTACTTTTTTACACCATGTTCTGGGTGTTCCTGAAACAGGAAACGTTGACAGCCCAGGGAACACCCACTGTTTTGACTTTTTGGCATCTTTCTTGTCCCAGGCAACCCAGGAGCCACCAGAGTTCCCCTCACAAACAGCAGATGGCTTTTCACTTTACAGCATAGTAAAATTGATGTGCAATTCAATGTTTTTTTTTTTTATTCCTTTTCCATAGGTTATAAAAAATGGTTAAATCTACACCAAGGCAATTTCCCTTTCGTTGGGTATTGAGTTTATGATATACATCACTCAATTGGGGGGTTATTTTAAAAGCCAGGGCTTTATATCCCTCTGACGAAGAGGAAGGGAGGGAAAGACTTTTGACCATGATGTTTTCTGCACAGGTTTGACTTTGGGGACGGGACTGGCTGGGACACCAGTGGCTGGAGGGGTCTCACTGGTGAGAAGATTGGAGGAAAATAAAGAAATGAACTTTTGAGTTAAAAATGGGTTCTTAGACTCTTACCCTATGATTTGCTAGAACGTTAGCTGTGTACCCACAGGATCTAGTGAAAGTTGACACTCTGTGCTCTGGCTCTAGGAGACACTGAGACTCGCTGAGAAACTTCTTTGGCAGAGGAGACAGAACCACAGACACCTGAAACTGTGTTATATCTCATGTCTTGACACTTTCCTCTTTCCAATTAGACACTCCCCTGCCCCATGGCAAACAGAATGTGTCGAGGTGGGCTCGGTCTAGGAAATTCTGTGTACAAGATCCTTCTAATGGAAGAAAGAATAACTTAATTTTCCAGCAATTCTGACCTTCAGCTTCACATGTTCGAGGCTGGGAGGTGCCTGCAGCCTTTGAGTAGAGGGAGTTCAGGTTTGAGGACTGACGCTGGGCTCCTCATGGCTCTGGTTGATACACAGACTTGGGAAGGCTCCATGTTCCTTTTCCTTTGTCATTTTGTTACAGGGCACCCCAGTATGAACTGGGCTTCCTGTCTGTCAGGCCTCACCTGCTCACTTAAAATGTAGTTGTCCTGCAGGCACACACAAAAGGGTCAATAATGGGTTTATTTACAAAAAGGGGGAAGG
>NW_004567112.1:11341908-11343288 GCF_000260355.1 Condylura cristata | reverse complement strand
GGGAGGGCCCCAAGCCTTATTTATCCCCCAAAGTCCCAGAATGCCTGCTTTGCTCCATCTACCCTTGGCTCTTCGCAGCTCTCTCCTTGGTACTTCTGGGAGTTGTAGTTTCCAATCACTGGCGCAGGGGTTGGAGTTCAGAAAGCTGGAATATGGGGTGGAGTCCACAAAACTCTGCAAAGTTCCTTTAGGACACCTTCCCCTTAACAATTTTATTTATCAAGGTAAGCCATTCACATCTAGCTCTGCCCCAGTGACAAAGTGATGAGCAAGTAAATGATGGCTGTTTCAAGCTCTGGCTTTTTAGGGCTATGTTGTTACTTGGCCATGGAGAACGGAGATGAGCAAGCTAAGTATTACCCTGTTTAATTTTCATGATAAGCTTTCAGGCACCTGGACCTCTGGCACCCCCCCCCCCCTGTGAATGTGTACCATCTGGCCCCGCGAGGAACCTGTCTCAGGTCATAGGTCGAGCAGTGGTGCAGGTGGGTCTCAAACCCAGGAGGTTGGATCCCAAGTCCCTGCCTGTAACTAACCACCATGCTCCACCTCTAGGTTCTCCCAGCTTCTTTTCTCAAGACTCATCTTTTCTGCTCTGGGTGGGTCTGACACTTGGCACTGTGCTACTATCTCAGTTCTGTTGTGTGGGGTCAGTTAATGTTGACCTGAACCAAGTCCATGCTTGGCCTGAGCATCTCACTCACCATCCACAGGTGTTCTGTTGTGGAGTGGACCAGACACAAATGAGTGTCTCCTGCAAGCAGCACCCCAGTAGGCAGACCATTGAGAAGCAGTGCCTGGCAGGTGGAGCCTCCTGTACCTGAAGGAATGTGGGTTCCTCCAGGTGAAGCAGGAGACCTGCTGAGCCAGGCCAGCAAGACCCCTTTCCAGATCTGAGAGAAGCAGCTCTAGGAAGCTGCAAGGGTCCTTGTTGCCTGTGGAGAGACAGAGCTCCCAGGAGCTGCAGGGCCAGACAGAAGCTGTGCCCTACTCCTGCCAGGTGAGGTGGGAATCGGCAGTAGACTTTCGCCAGAATTTGAACATTCCCACATGGCTCACATCTCCTTGTCCCACTGTCCCTTGAGGGCAGCCCCATCTAAGCCCTGTCCCACGAGGGCTGTAGACAGCTGCTCACCCATTTGTTCAGTTACCGTCCCCCTGCCCCCCCCACGCCTCCCAGGTCCTTCCCTCATTTCTGAATCACTCAGCTGTTAAAAGAATTCTTCCTTGGGCCCTCCCTGGTGGCCAGTGGGTTAAAGCACAGCACTGAGAAGCTAAAGCCACTTCAGCAGGAGTTCAATCCCTGCCCACCCTGGAGGTGACCACATGGCTCAGCAGACCTCTCCTGACCCGCCCGCTGCTCCCCTCAGCAGTGTACTT
>NW_004567112.1:11340115-11341627 GCF_000260355.1 Condylura cristata | reverse complement strand
GCAGCGGGCGGGTCAGGAGAGGTCTGCCGCGCCATGTGGTCACCTCCTCCGAGGCAGGCAGGGATTGAACTCATGCAGAAGCAGCTTTAGTTTCTCAGTGTTGTGCTTTAACCCGCTACGCCACCAGGGAGGGCCATTAAATAAATAAATCTTTAAAAAAGAAAGAGTTCTTGCTATTGCTGGGAACACAGGGTGAGTGAGACAGAGAGAACAGGGTTCTGCGCTCCAAAAATTCACAAAAATTCATGTTCTAAGGCACAATGTGGGTTCCCAAAAGGCAAGGGCAGAAGGGACTTCCTGGCTCACAGTAACCCTCAAAATGGCTGGCATCCGATTCCTGCTACTGCAGGAATCCACTCACAACCGCTGATCTGTTATCTGATCAATCATTTGTAAAGGGGGCACAAATCCTTCACGTGGCATGCACACAAATAAATGCCTGGATTGGGGCTCAGTGAAAAAGCAACAGAGTTTTTCTCCAGCAGGTGGAGTGCTGGAAAGTGAAAGGGGAAGTTCCAAGTCAAAGAGAACCTGTGGACCCCAGGCAGAAATCTGTGCCCGGCAGAGTGGCCACTTAAATGACAATTCTTTGTCCATTTGTTTAGTCGCATTCACTGGGCGATCTGAACTTTTCAGTTTGCTGGCGATACTAGAGTAGCAGCAACAAGAGACTACCATTGTTTCAAGCTCCGGAGGGCTTGGGATCTCGATGGGCAGGGCACTGCCATGGGAAGGTTCCAGCACTCAGGCAAAGCGGCGGGCAGAGCAGAGAAGGCAAGGTCCAGATGGCCGCTGCCACGGTGCCTCTCAGGGTGGGACGTGGCTGTGGGGGACTGGAGTTGTTGGTGACTGCGGCTGGCATGTGCGTGGGTAGTAGTGTGATTTGGGGATTAGTGAGGGAGAAGAGTAGAGGCTGAGAGTTCTGTCTCTGCCTGAGCGTGGAGGAGAAAAGGCCTCCAAGGCCAGCTGGCGGGTGCTCTCACTTCACACTGGCGCAGAGCGAGGCAGCTGCAGGTTCGCGGCGGGGTGTGTGTGTGTGCCCTGGTCCGAGGGCACTGATGGGCACTGGTTCAGCAGCTGGGTCCAGTCTGGGCTGGGAAGGCCTTGGGTGGCAGCCCAGGCCTTCAAATTTATTCTGGATGTGAGTGGAAGTCACCTAGTGATTTTGAGGGGGGACCTGTGTGGTAATATTGACATTTTTTCTTTTTTAGAGATTTATTTATTTAAGCATACAGAACTGGAGTACAGGACAGAGGTGCAGGAGTGGTGAGAGGAGTCACCAGAGACAGAGCGGGGAGCAGAACAGGCAAATCAAGGAAGTACACTGCTGAGGGGAGCAGTGGGCGGGCCAGGAGAGGTCTGCCGTGCCATGTGGTCACCTCTGGGGCAGGCGGGGATCAAACTAATGAGGAAGTGGCCACAGCTTGGTGCTGTGCTTTAACCCACTGCACCACCAGGGAGGATCATAATATTGATATATATTTTTTTAAAGATTTATTTATTTGCACATAC
>NW_004567112.1:11316370-11340009 GCF_000260355.1 Condylura cristata | reverse complement strand
ACAGAACAGGCAGATTGATGAAGTACACTGCTGAGGGGAGCAGTGGGCGGGTCAGGAGAGGTCTGCCTCGCCATGTGGTCACCTCTGGGGCAGACAGAAATCGAACTCATGTGGAAGTGGCTTTAGCTTCTCAGTGCAGTGCTTTAACCCGCTGCACCACCAGGGAGGGCCATAATATTGATATTTTTTAAACAACAAATGCAAGGTAGTGTTAAAAATCCCTCCTCTGGGATCTGCGCCTCAAACCTACCCCAAGAGTTATGCTACCAGCTGGGGCTTTTTCTTTTTCTCTTTCCTTTCTGCCAGGCAGTCTCAGCTTCTTACCTCTTTTCCAGAATTTCCCTCAGGAAGTTCAAATTTCTTGCTCTTTTAGTAGGCAGACTGATTTCTTGATTTCCTTTCTGTCTGGAGCTCTGGAGTCTTAACCTTGACCTCTGGTACTTTGACAAGGTTTTCTTCAGCATAGATGCATTGTTTGCCTCTAAGATTTTAGTGAGGGGGATAGTCTCCATTTCCCCTTTATATTATAAACATTGCAACAGACTAAGCTTGAGTTGTATTGTAAGATATGTAATCAAAGCAAGACTCCTGCGCCATGATCCTCTTCCTTGACGGTCACGCCAGGGCAGCTGCCGGCCTGTTGCTTTGCCCTCGGCTCTTCCACTTAAATGTCTGTGGCCACACAAATTAGAAATGAGTTGATGAGACGGGAAATAAGGACTTTCCTGGGGGTAGAGCAGATTCTTACTTTGGCTCCCCATGATACTTTCTGTCAGGGCTGGATGTTGGCTTGGTTGGGATATGAATTGGTTGGTATCATAGAACTGTGGAGAGGGGTGAAGCAGAGGGGTGAAGTGTGTGTGCACACATTCCACAGGCCTTTGGGTCCCCCAGCACATAGATCTGGCAGCATTTCCAGACAGCCGGTGACTTCATAGGCCAAGAGGAGTTTGGATCTTGCTTAGCAATCAGAAGACAAAAAATCCTTCTAGAAAAATCCTAATTTGTCACCGCTCTGTCTATATTGGAAAAAACATTGATCTTGCCCATTTTTTGCTCAATCTGCAGATGTGTTAGCTTAATAACCTACCTCTAAGCTTCTTGTCAAAGCCAAGAACTTGAGTTTTACTATTATTTAATAGAGATTTTTGCCTGTGCTGGTGGAGGAAGGCGACTTGCTTATTCTCCTTTTGTATTTATTTATTTTATTTTTTGCACACAGACACTGATTATAAAAAATTGTTTTGAGGTTGATAAAAACCAGCCTTCCTCCGCCTTCCTTAGCTTGCTCAGAAAGTTGCCCTTATTTCCAATTATCCAACTCACTGGCTGCTAAAGTATTGCTCCTTCAGTGCTGTAGACAAGAGGAATTAGTTACAGAGGTAAATTGCTTTGTTGTGTTTCTTGCCTGAGCTATAATTCATGTGGAGGGGTGTCCGGCACTGCGCTCAGATCCTTATTCAAAGTGCAAATGTGCACGAAAGCTCTCCCACCCCGTGTCCTGCTGGGTGAATGACCATCTGTCACCCAAACAAGCACCAGCGAAACACCTGACCATCATTTCTTTGGTCTGGGTGCCTCACAATTTGATGAACCACTGAAACTTCTCATTCTTTAACATTTCAAATTAGAGGGCGTCCCAGATGCTTTCAGAGTTAGGAGCCCTGCAGAATGCATTACCCTGTAGACGCTGAGCATTGTAAACACAGTGAGGTTTGGAGGAACAATTCTCTTTGGTGTCACTCAACATGGGGTTGAATTTTGCCTCTGTTGCTTCACTTACCAATTCGGTGAATCTGTTTTCTCATCCGCACCAAGGGAATGATACTTATGCTAGGGGTGCACAGACCGGATGTGGGTCCCGGCCTTGCTTTCTGCATGGAGCTGGTCCTCTGTGCGTCTCCTGCCTTGATTCAGTGGCTCCTTTCAGTTCAGCCTTAGTTGCTGAGTGTCCACTTTTACTGGACACCGAATGGTCCTAAGGACCCTCTGCAACAAATAAGTTGTGGCCCTAGCCCTCTGGAGACCTGCAGAAATGATGAAGGACAGGGGTGTGAACTGTCAGAAGGAAATCCCCGGGGAACTTCTGCTTCTCCTGATTGGTCTGGCAATGGGGGAGGGGAAGAGCCTGATGGTCGAAGGAGCAAGGGTCAAGTGAGCATCCTCTCTCTAAGTATCTTTGGCCTTGATCTTGTCATTGTCTTGCTGTGCAAACTGGAACAAGCCCTCTCCTTGTGAATAGCTACCAGGGTCTCAGAGCTTTGCAAGGATGGCAACAACCGATAAATACTTATAAACACAACTCACCCTACATACTTATTTCATCAAACTGATTTTTTGAAGCATTAAAGGTCTAGCATTTTCTCTTAATGTTGGGCCTCTGGAAATCTTGAATTTCCAGAAGGGACACATTCTCTCAGGTCAAACCTTATCTTGCCTAATGCTGGCAGCAGGCTCTGGTCAAGTCGGTGCCATGCTGGCTGGTCTGTGACTGAGTGTGTAGGATAGAAGGGAAGACAGACAGGCCCAGGAGGGACCTCTGGCTGCAGGCACCCAGCAGTGCAGCAGTTCAGAAGCTGGAGGGTGGAGGGTGTGACTGGAGACAGGAGGAGTCTGGTGGGTGCGGGCATCTGTGCATATTCGGTCGGTGGCGGGTGGTCTGACTGGAAGTGAGAAGGCAGTTGGGCACCAGGGATCCTGCCTCCCCCCTTTGTTTGCAGAGAAAATGGAATCTTTTTACCTGGACTTTAAGTTAATCTGGGCAGGGCATATTGCTGCTGGAATTATTCATAGAACAGCTAGTGAGAAACCCACTGGCATAGAGCAGTGAATGAAGCGGCCTCACTCTCCTACAGATAATCTTGGGGGAGGGGGCTCACACCCCACACCATCCCTTTCTCCTCTGGTTTTTATTCTGGTGGTTCCTGCCTGCATCACGGTGATCATGTGGCCTGGGACCTTCTCCTCCCCACAACAGATTGGGGGAACCAAAGCAACCAGCAGATACAGACCTCACATTTTCAGATGTGAAATGAGAGACTGAAGAGAAAGGAAGGGGATGATCGATTTGCACAGGGTTGGCCTGTTGACCATGTCAGCGGACAGAGAAATGCACACAGGGAAGCGGGTGAACGGTGCTCACCACTGTGCATTCTTCTAGCTGCTCCTTGACAGGAGCACACACACGTGAAGCTTAGGAACGACGTGTCCAGCACAGTCCTGGCTGTGTTGTTGCTTCCTCAACAGGCTTTCGTGACTGTCTAAGAAAGGAGGCCCCGCAGGCTCTTGATCTCTTAAGTTTCCTGGGTGAAGCTTAGCTAAGGTCGGTGGCATTGGTTTCCTGTGCCGCCTAAACCTGACTTGGGCACTAATTACTGTGGGAACTTGAATCTTTTCCCATGCGTGACCACCGGTGTCTCAGAGCCAGAAGCTTCAGAGCGGACAATGTCGTGAAAGATGGCGCTGTTAGTCGTACAAGGCATCGGGCAGAGGCGTGTCTCCTTTAACGTGACGCCCCAACAACGCGCGAACGTTTGTGTCTACTCGTAGCTTTGTCTTCCAGAGGTCAGGACAGACTCAGCCAGCTTCTACCACAGACTTCGTAGCATCAGGCTGGGTTGGGAGTGGTTTCTAGGGAGTAAGTGCTTAGGTAGTTGGGAAGATATCCTTCTCTTGTCTTCTTTCCATCACTCCTCACTCCCTCCCTCCCTCCTCGCCTCGCCCTCCTGTTGAAAAGAAGCTCAAACTTTCTCCTGGTTCCTGAGATGGGTACACACTGCCTCCCAGAGACGCGGGGGGGGGCGGGGGCGGGGGGGATGGAGGAGGCTCTTGGTTGCCCACGGTGCAGAACCTGCTCGTGAACATACTTCAGGAGCTGACGTCTCCCTGGACTCACTCCCATTTCTTTGATGGGGCTTTTGGAATTCTTTCTAAATAAACAACTTGCTCCCAAGTCCTTGCCTTGGGGAACAAAGCATAAGCTACCTACTGACCCGTCCTCAGGGCAGTGCCCTCACCTGCCCTCTAAACGTGCCTTTTGCTCAGTAACAAAATGCTGTGGTGGTGGTTTCTCCATGAAGTATCTGTACTTAGAGTTCTACTGTAGGAAACACACACACATGCGCGCACGCACACACACACACACACACACACACTCTGTAGAACCTCACATTTCATTTTCTAAACACATCTTATAGAATAGAGCTCCTCTTTCCCTCCCTGAATTATAAATACTTATGGCACCTGGTTAGATCCTGGGTATAAAAAACACAGGCTCTGGGTGAGTCAGGCCTGAATTCAAGTTCAGATTTGTCATTCCGGCTGCATGACCTTGGACAGGAGATTTCAACCTTGCAAGCCTCACTTTCTTCCCTTTGAAATGGAGAGAGCACCTGAGATAAAAATAAGACGATGATGTGAAACACCAGGTCCCTGGGAACTGCTCAGCAATGGAGTGCTGCACCCCAACTCCCGATCCCCAGAGGCTGTAGTACCTGTCTCCTTGCTCTCTGGTTGTTTGGATCTATGAGGACTGTTTGGGGCAGGGAGGGTGTGGGTGGGAGGGACTTGATTCCACTGTAAGCATTGGGAAAGGTGTCCCAGAGGCGGCGATATTTGAGCTGGGTCTTAAAGAGTGATTAGGATTTACTAGGACAAGGAAGAAGGAAGACAGACACATTGGCTATTGTTCTGGGTAATTACCACTCACCCAGCTGGAGGTTAGAGGGGTTCGGGCTTCACCCCACAGATGGGGTCTGTTGCAGGAGGGGCATCCTGCTTACAATAACTGCTTGTGTGGCAATCTTCTGCATCATCAGCTGGTTCAAGCCCAACTCTGGCCTGGCATCTCATCTAAATCAACTCTGGCTGTTAATGAGGTGGCAGATACAGCCAGGAGCCAGGTCACCCTTATATCCTGCCTGATGAATATATATATTTTTTAATTTTAAAAATATGTCCATTACACAATTCTTCATTTTTGTACCATCTACAGTTTCCCTGTGAAATTTCCACCACCGATTCCCTTGTGCACCATCTCCATAGTCACTTGTGCTCTTCCCACTCCTGTCCTGGTCCTTCTCTCTGTTCCACTCCTGCAGAATGTCTCTGATCATATATATCATATATGATGATATAAGTATATATCATCATAGATATATATCATATATATCTATAGTTGTCTGATGATTTTGATTTTTACTTTATTATAGTTACATTTTTCCTGATTCCTTTTTTGTTTTCTCTACATCCCTCCTGTAAGTGAGACCATTGGATATTTTTCTTTTTTTCCTGCTTATTTTGCTGAGCATAATCCCTTCTAGTTCTATGCATGTTGCTGTGAAGGGCATGAGCTTTTCCTTTTTGATTGCTGAGTAGTATTCCATTATGTAAATATGCCACATCTTCTTGATCCAGTCATTTACTTTTGCTGCCTGATGAATCTTAAGGGAGTGACAGAACCTTGGTTCCTTCTAACCTTGAGCTCCAGTGATAGCATGGAACCTCCTGTTTTGAGCCTCATCTTTAAGGCAGAGGCTGCTATTGACACAGATGTTATTTATATTAAAAAAAATGAAACAGAGTCAATGATTAAGAATTGGGAGAAGTCACTAGCAAATATGGATATTTAGTGTCTTGCAAGTTGGGGAAATCTGCCAAAGGTTAGTGGAGCTTGGGAGGTGCTCACTCCTACTTGCCCAGTGCTGCCTCTGACCCCCAAGATCAAGCCAGGGGCATTGCTCTTTTGCCACTATGCTCACACCTCTGTTATTATTATTATTATCATTAATGGTACAGGCATATTTCTCTCTATTCGTGTCCTAATCACAAGCAAGAAAATGAAACACGGTAGGAAGGGGCACTGCTTCATGGAGATGAATCATCTTTGGATGAAGTGAGGGGTGTTGCTGTCTGGTCTTGAGGCAGCCAGCTGACCTTGCATTTGGAGAGGGTCCTGGCTGTTTGTCACTGGCTGGTGACTAGGGCCAGTCTCACCTGTCCCTTTCTAGGCTGCAGGATGGACCTGTCAGTTTTCTGTATTTGCAAGTGGACTTGTGGGGAGACAGTTCCATTCAAAAGATCTCTGGCTTCCTTCCTCTCTATGAGGAACCTCTTAAAAGAAATGCTTCATCTCTCTCGCTCAGTCAGCTCTGGTCCCGAGTAAATGGCCCTCGACCCTAGAGACTCCACTTGCTGCCAATGACATGGTCTGTCTGGCAGGTTCTTCTCTTACCTCCCTCTTGGCCTTCTCCACTCCCATCTGCAATCCTGCATCAAGTGGTGCTGCCCTTAGGAGGGAAGGTGACACTCGGTGGACAGAGAACTACCACTGGGATGCGTGGTAAAACTCTCCCTCTAAACCAACTGCTTTTTGCTCCTATGCTACCAAACCTGTCAACTTGGCACCTACTCTTTAAAAATAAATCGCTTCTCTGGGTCCATTAAGCTTGCTCTTGAGAGGGTGGAAGCCCTCAGGCCGCCTTTGTGGCCAGTCACACTTCAGGAGCACTGTCTAGACAGATGAGGTGAAAATTTCTTCACTGTTGCCAAGTGACCCAGACAAATATGATGTAGCTGATTCAACTGGGGACCCAAACCAAGCTGTCTAAGCCAAACAAAAGGGACAGAAGCAAGAGGCCCACTCCTCAGGCTTTCAGTCTCCAAGCCTCATCTGGAGACACCAGATGCTGGTGAAATGACCTTTTTCCCAGAAAGATTTGGGAACTGGCTTTTCGCAACAGGGATGTGTTCTTTACTTTGTAAAATATAAATTATAAATAATATATTCTGGTATGTCATCACATTTTTTTCAAGTAGTTAGAAAAGTGCTTAAGGATTTATGAGTATGTCCTCAAAGTGTGGACTTCAATAGACAGGCTTATTATTTTAGATTTAACACAGTTGGGCATTTTCTGATCTTAACTGGAAGTTTTTGTACCTCTAGAGGCTTCTGGAAGGGGGAGCTGTTGTGCCTACAACCTTGGGAAGAGATTTGACTCTTGGTGAAGGCTGAGCTCAACCAAAAAGACAGCGCTAACTCAAGATGGAAGTCAGCTTGAGATGGGGATGGTGGCGAACTCATAATGGGGTCCAGAAGGCGATGATATGGGCTGATGAAGCAGAAAAATTGCCTGGGGCCATGATAAGAAATGCACTTTTCTGAGGCCCAACTTTCGTGAGGTCTGAGACTACTAGGTGATTCTCCTGCAGACAAGCTCTAGATCAGACTTGCAGGACCCCAGCGTGGTGATTCTCAAATGCCACTTCATAAAATTTTTTCAACTAGTTAGAAAAGTGCTTAAGGATTTATGAGTATGTCCTCAAAGTGTGGACTTCGGCACTGTTTCAACAGACAGGCTTATTATTTTGGATGCAACACAATGAGATTATAAATTATTCATCCCTAGTTGAAAAGAGGAACTCGACTCAACATCTGGGGGCTGAATGCAGCCTACAGATCACTTCTGCTATTTCTATAAAATGGAATTCAGTTTATAGAAGGCACATATGCTGTCGCGTGATTTCCCTTACCTTGCATATTGCTGTGCCACGTGGAGTGGGTTGGGGTGGGATGCGGTGGAGGGTGCATTTTGTTGGGCAAGGGTGGTGACGGAGATTCCCATCAGCTTCTTTTGCTCATGTCTACATTCTCGGTGCTGCACCCAGAACTCTGATCCCCAAATGTTGGGTATGCAAATAACCCCTTGGATAGTTCATTAAAAATGCAGATTCTAGGAATTCTAGTTCATTTCAAGTAAGGCCTGAGAATCTGCATTTTATCAGTCTCCCCAGTGAGCCACACTTAGGGGTGTTTTGGGACACCTTGTCTTTTCCCAATGGAACATTCTCAGCAGCATGCTTGGGACCTGAAAGCTTTTAGGGGCTGACAGAAATATTTGAGACAGGAAAAAACTGTATTGGCTCTAAATAGGAATAGACAACTGTAAAATCAAAACTGTCTCCCAACAGTAACACACCAACTTTATTCATTATTAAATTTGGTATTTATAAAAATTTCATTACATTTGAGAATAATTTGTAGGCAAGGTTTCCTCCCCCCCCCACTTTATAAGAATGCTTGAATATGCATGATAATTATGAAGAAACTATCATCAATTGGAAATGACTTGTAACCAGTTTTTAAAAGACAAATTTATACAAATGTCCATCAACCCATTTTCATGGTGAATAGTTATTTCTATTTCTAGGCAAGCGGACATGTCTGTTACAGGAAGTAGCTATGATTTAGGTTTGATGCCAGCATGGGCTGTATCCTTCAGAGGGAGATGCTTAAACATTCCAAAGGGTTTGAAACATCCCTAAGTGCATATGTGGGATTTTCATGTTCTTTGGGCCACTGGGTTGGGCCATTTAATTGTGAAGAAGAAAGTGTTGTAATTCTCATTTTATAGACTAAGAATCCAGTAGCTGATTGCTTTGCCCACAGACCTACAAGCAGTATAAAATACAGCCGGAATTCAAACTTGCAAGTTAGGGCTGAGTTTAGTATATCCTGGCTGGGTGTTAGGATCCTTACCTCTCACCCTCCAGACACAGAGACCATATACTTCTTGGGAGAGCCCTAGCTTTGCATCCATGGAGAACTCATCCATCACAAGAGGCAAGTTGGAGACTTTTGACCTTATAGGAAATGCAGCTTGTAATGTGGATCAGGAGGCAACATAGTGACAATAATCTATGCATAGGTGAGGCCAGTTAGCAGAGGGGCAGCTTTGGAGCATGGTAAGTACACAGTGTAGGGAGGGTGAGGGCTTGGGTGCATCCACCCATCTGTTGCTTCATGCATCCACCCACCTGTCTATTGAGCATATTAAAACCCTGGTCGTAGTTGGAGATATGTACAAATAAATGTTCATCTTGATTTAAAAAAAAAAAAAAAAAAAAACCTGGCAATCCTGAAAGGTCCTTTCAGTAACGGCAGAGCAAATGGCTTGTGGGTCTCGTCACAGAAGCAGTCTGATTGCTTGGAGGACACTTGACCAAGAAACAGAGAAGGCCCAACAGACTGTCTGGGGAGCCCCGTGCTGCCACCAGCCTTCAGACTCACCACGCTTATTGGCTGTCACTACTCAGACTTGTCTGATTACCTACCTGCCATTTTCTTTGGGGCTTTTCAAACTTAAAACAAAACAAAACAAAATGGGGAAAAAAAAACTTTACGGAAAAGAGTCATTGATCAGAATCTTTTTCTCCTTCTGAGAACCAAAAATATATGTTCATTACAGAAAAGTGAGAAAATATGGTAAACCAATAGGAGGAAATAGAACTGCGAAATTTTCAGTTCAGAATATCTGCCCCTGAACTGTCTACCTGAGACTCATAAAATGTCCTAAACCAAAGTAAAAAAGACAGAAAGAAAGAAAGAAAGAAAGGAGAGGAGAGAAGTGCAAATTTCCCTTGCCCATCCAGAAAATCTAATAAGAAATTCTGGGTTAAAGACAAGCAATCAGGGTTTTAACAAACCATCCAGGAAAATCTCATACACAATGAAGTTAGTAAACCTCTGCTGTAGATTATTTAAAACACACACACACACACACACACACACACACACAAAACCACTTATAAGTTAGTATATACTTTTCTGGAACTATTTTCTGCGCAAGGATGTGCCTCCTGAAATTAAAATGCTTCATTTCTGCTTCATAACCTGCTTTTTCCCACTTGACATACTGTGAATGTTATACCATATAATCAGGCACACAATTATGGATATAGATCACATTTGGTTCACGGTCTTACTGTATGACTATACAACAAGTTTACCAAGATTCTGTGTTTGGGAAGTTTAGCTGTGTATAAGCTTTTACACTTAGAAGCAATGCTTCTGTGCATATTACTTTGCTTGTACTTTATTATTATTTTTTTTAATAGAAGACTTGCTCGATACCTTTGCATAGCTAAGCTCCTAAACAGGAATATCAAGTACATCTAAAACATGAGCACTTTTGCCCTGAATGTTCAACCAAGCGCTTTTCCTTGGCAGCAAATTCTGGCAGCTGGAGTTCTGATTGGAAAAGCACCCGGAAGTTGGTAAGTTAGGTTGCCACTACCTCATGGAGTCTGGCAGGAGAGATGAGACTCCTAGGTCAGAAACAAAGGACACTCTGTCACTCACAGTAGTAACAGTAGCCAAGTGTTTGAGTATCTGCACTTTCACCGATTTTCTGAGGCCCAGTACACATAACCCCACCTGAAGGCGCCACACGACAGCTTGCACAACAAGGGGATAAATTGTAGGAGGGAAATGACAGTGAAGGGAAAACAAACACTTTTTGCTTACTGGACAGTGAGTGAACTTACCTGCTGCCATGTGGGGGCAGAGTGAATGTTCAGCCACCTGTGACGCAAGAGGAAGGTCCTAGCAGACACTGAATTTGCTGACAACTTGATCTTGAACTTCTGTGTCCAGAACTATAAGAAATAAAAGTTTGCTTAAAACGACTACTCTACTGTATCTGTTATACCAACTGCATGGCTAAGATAGCAACATCTGTGCTCATTGAAGCTGCTCAAACGACGATACCCAGATAGAAAAGTAGATGGGTGGGTGGATGGATGGATGAGTGGACGGACAGAAAACCTTCTTTCTGGCTGTGAGATATGGGATGATGGGCGATGACAATTAGAAGTACCAAATAGGTAAGTTTAATCAAAATAGCCCTTAAAGATCACCAAGGAGAGTGTCTTGCCTTTATGTAGAGAATCATTTTCATTGATTATTCCCTTGTTAGTGCCCACATATGAGGTGTGGTAGCAGGTTAGGTTTTTGGAATCATAAAAGATTGAGAATACACCTTACTCTCAAATCCAGCCTCAGTGCCAAGACCAGTCGCAAGCTTGGTCCAACAGTGAACACTTTGGAAATCTTGGTGATTTCGGAACACTATGAAATATATTACTTAATGACATACTGAACTTAATAAAACATATTAATAAAGCATATTTCTTAGAGAAAATACGCCAATGACTTCAGGAAAAAAAAAAAAACCACCACCTTGGGTTAAGGTTTTTTTTTTTTTTTTTTTAAGATTTATTTATGTATGCATTCCTAGCTGGGGTACAGGCCAGAGGTGCAGGCGTAGTGAGAGGATCCACCAGAGTCAGAGTGGGGAGCGGAACAGGCAGATGGACAACGTACACTGCTGAGGGGAGCAGCGGGTAAGACCAGAGAGGTCTCTGCTGTACCCTGTGGATCACCTGCGGGGCAGGTGCTGTGCCCCAACCCGCTGTGCCACTAGGGAGGGCCCTGGGATAAAGCTTTTAAACTGGGAAAGTATCACACATTTACTTAACCTTGTTAAGACTCATTATTTGATTTCAAATACTTGCACATTCTCATGGAACATTGCTGTTCCATGGGCCCTTAGTTTGAGAAACTGATTCCTAGGCTCAGTTTAGGCTGAATACTCCCTCCCTCTGGGCTCCAGTGTCCTCATCTATATCAGGATGCAGCGGCTGAGGACCCAGTTAGCACTGCAGGGCTGAGTCCAGCACCTCATTGCCTCCTCACCAGAGGAGATGCCTCTGTCACTCTCCTTGACACTGCTTCCTAAGGTTCTTCTGAGGTCTTAATTGATCATTTAAGTCTTGGCAAATATTCTCTAATGTGCGCTTCTAGGGTTATAGGGTGAAATCTTCACAAAGAAGCCCAAAATGAAAGCCCAAGCAACAATAACAAAAAACAAAGCAAGATCAGACTGTATTGGTGATTAAATACTTCCATGTAATTCTTACACTACAATCCTCCCTCTTCCCTTGGTCTCTTTTGACAAGAGGTATTCTTAATGTTTTAGAAAATTAATCTTCCCTTTGTGATTTTGTCCTCTGAAGATTTCTTTTTTGATGTTGGCCTTTGTGGGATGAAGATTTGTTTCAGTCTTTTAGGCTTCTTGGATTTGATCCCATTTTTCTTCAAAAGAATGATAATAAACTTTTCAGTTGTCATAAACTATTCAAGTAGCCTCTTCATTCCAACTTCTTTGTTTTTATTGCCTACTACACATTAGACTCTGCATGCCTCTGGAAGTTTTATAAGATGGCCACAAATTCTTCAGCATTTCTTTCATGGAGAAAGGGGTCTGTGTCTCTTCTTCACCAACCTGGGCATACTGTGTCTGTCCGGACAGCAGAGTATACTATTGTGTAGCAACATGATATCCAAGGCTTCAGATTCTGAGAGCACTTGTTCTTGGAGCCCTGGGCTTTCAGGGAAAATGTTCATCAATCATGACACTTTCTGGCTAGATACATCACAAATAGCCTTTCCAGTAGATGGTCCCAGACAAACCTATCATCTACCATTCCAGCCAAGCCCAGTCACATAATTTCTAAATGGCATTCTCTTGGAATAGTATTCTCCTTACCCAACTTTTCTTCTAACTGTAGCTACTGATTTCTCCCTTTGCTCTGGTTGTATGGGCAACCACTCAAAAACTCACTGAAGTAAGTAGTATTGACTTTAGGAATAAATGTTAGGTGGACACATGTAGGTCTTGAGGATGCCGATAAAAGAAATCTGACAGACTAGAGGAGTCTGTTGTGAAGGCTGGAGGGACATGGGGACAATGTTTTTGGAAGCTAAAGGAAAGGAGAGCCTTGTTTGTCATGGTGGGAAGTTGGTAAACACCATGACTTGTGGGTATGTGGAGATCAAGAATGTACTTGATGTACTTGATAGGACTAAGGAGAATTCCAAGGAGAGTCTTAGAAGGGACACTAGGCTCTTTGTAGGCCTCTGATCAAATGTGAGTGGAAAACAATGAATTATAGAATAAGTTCAGCTTTTGAATGGAATTTGGGGCAGACATTAAGGCCCCTGGGTAGTCTTTCCACTCATAAAAAATGTTCTTAAACAGAGCCCCAGGGGGAAAATTAAGTCATGACCCTGTCAGGAAAATGTGTTTTCAGGGTGAAGAAAAAGGCAAGAGTATGACTGTAAAATCTTCCCTTTTTTGGTAAGACTTCAGAATATGATGGTGCCTCATAGACACTTTCAAATAGACAAAACCCTAAGGTCTTTAAGGATGTACCTCATAGGCACTAGGAATGTGAATGGTTTTGTTCCACAGTGGCTTAGCAGGAAGTCAGGAAAGAAAAAGATTTACCTTGAAGAGATGTGTAGTTGTGGCTGCTGTGTAATGGAGTAGCTGCTAAATCAGTTATAAGAAACCCACAACGTTTTTGAAGGAATTACATTGGATTAAAATGAAAGGAAAAGAGAAAATACAAAATGAAAAGAGGATTTGGATTTTCTGAATTTTACGGGCAGGAGACAGGTGGAGAAAATACTGTTACACACAAAGGCAACTATAATGGGCAAGAAGGATGACTCAGAGGGCAGAGTCAAGAACTCAGACAAATCATTCCCAAAGAGAAAATTGAGCCCTAGAAGATGTGTCTGGCTGGAATGCAGAATTGCCATGGACCAGTGACTGCTGCCGTGTCTCTAAATCTCTCCCTCCCCCATGAACAGGACTGTTTGCATTTATTACCTTGTGCCTCTGCTATCATTATGTATGGAAGAGGGTGGCAGGGTGCAGTCTCGTTTGTTAACAGATTTTCATATCAAGAGACTAGCCAAAGTCCTGAACTTGAAGAGTCACATTTATATATGACCCTGATTTAGAAGTTGGCATTCAGAATCTTGAAACAGACTGATAATGTGAAAGGATAAAACCCTGTGTGTTGACGGGGTTGCAGGTGGGAGGTAGAGGGTGGGTGGGTGGGGAGCTGTTAGGAGAGGGATGGACACATTTTGGCTATGAAAAGAATGCAAATGATTTGTAGACTAGAGTGATTTTAAAACATGATTGCAGAGTTTCACTCCTCCCATCAAGCGGTCATTCCTTTGTCCCCTCGGAATTTACATGGGCTTGTGACAGCTACGATGAATAGACTACACAGAAATGATGGATTATAATCCCCTCTAGTCTATAATCCCCTCTAGTCTATAATCCCCTGTCTAGAGGGATTTGCTAACTATTGTAAACATCCTGTGCCACTGGGAACAATTGTTAATGTAGCCCGTGGAGTCCAGGTAAAATGCCCAGCTCCTTTGGGATGACTTGTCATGCTGGTCACATGTAGGTGCTCTAGTCAGCACACTGGGTGATCTAGTTTTCCTACCACCCAGCCTCCAGACATATGAATGATAAAGCTCTCCTGGAGAGGATCCTCTGTGCCAACTGTTGTAGTCTTGGCTATTCAGATCCCTCTGGCCATTGGAATCATCCAAGCCAAAGGCATTAACAACATGGTGCTGAGAAGCGCTTTTCCTTTGGTGCTTTTTTTGAATGTCTGACTCATACAATCTGTGAGCATATAATAACAATAATCTGTGATGATTTTAAAATACCACTAGACTTTGATGTGGTCTGTTATGCATCAACAGATAATTGGAACAATGTTGTATCCTTTAATTGCTTACTTCTCATTCTCAAAAGACATCCCGTGATAAGGACTGAGGGTTTGACTTGAGTAGAAGTTTGGAAGAAGTTAGGGCACAGCCCTTTGCGTGGCTCATGGATAGTTAAAGAGACGGCTGTCTAGAGGAACTTGCTAACTATTAATGGAGACTGGAGTCCCCCTATTTTATTGTGGACAAAGACCAGGAAAAAAATAAAGCTGTTTTGGCCTCCATTATGAGGTGTTAGGGGGGAAGAACTAAGGGTCTTTGGGTGAATAGAGTGTTTAGCAGAAAATGCTTTGTTGTATAGGTATGAGGGGTGGACTAAGGTAGGCAACATAACACAAAGGATTTTGCAGGTCATTAGGTGCTGTGGGTGAAGACTATGATCCAACAAAGAATGGAAGTTCAAGGGGGAACATAAACCCTGACTTTCCTTATCTGGAATCTAGAACATTTATTTGTATGACCTTTCAACTTGTTTATTTAATTTTTGGTTGTTTTACTGTTGTTTCAATATCCTTCTTAAATGTAATGACTTTTAGCACTACTGGTGAAAAATGTGATGTTCCCATATGTGAAACTATCCTCTTTTGAATTCTTGGTACATATATCCTCTTTTGAATTCTCAGCATATTAGGCTTGATAAAAAGTAACCTCTTCCTTAGGACATCTGGGTATACCAAGCTTTTCCTACCGCTGAAAAGAAATCTTGTAGACAGGATTATATTTTTCGTGACTTTGAGAGTAAGAACTGGTGTTTGAGTTAACAGATAAGACAGTTTGAACAGACATTTGATTTGACAAAAGCACGTGGGAAAGTTGGTCCCATTCAACTGGCTTGGCCTATATTCAGCCAAGAAGCTTGTGCTCTGTGCCAAACATTGTGTCAACCTCAGCCTGTAAAAATATAGACATGATCTGAACCCCCATTGACTTCAACTTGCACGATAGGAAAATTTTAAATCCTCTAATGTTGGATCACTTTCTTGCTTGTAGTTTTACAACTTCCAGAACACGTTCACATTCTCTAAGTCATCAGGATGGGGATGGAATCTCATTTAGTCACCTACTAACCCCACACACTTGTGCTGTGTGCCTCTGAGTACTGAGCACATAGCACAGGCCCACTTGACTCTTGCTGAATGAAGACTCTCTGGCCTTCATCTTACTGGAGCAGACCAAAGCAGCAGGGGTACGTGTGATGCTCTCTTGCTGTTGCAGTATCGGGGTGAATGGGTGATTGGGCCTCAGCTTCCTCTGGGCTGGCTGCCCCTGCAATGAGGAAAGACTGAGCAGATTCACTGTTGGCTCTGCTTCCTTAAGGGCAGCCCCAGAAAAGGGTCCTGGCGGGACACAGTCTCCCTCCTTCCCTTCCTGCTGGGCTGGCTGGCCGGCTGAGGTAGTCCCCGACTTGTTGCACCCTGGGGCCAAGGACGGTCTCCAGGAGCATGGAGATTGGCAAGATTTCCTTGCTGAGCTGACCATCCAGGGACATTTTAGCAGTCCCAGATGGGCTGGATTAAAGGTAGTTGTTAGGGAGAAGGACACAAGAAAATAAGTGGAAAAGATGGAGAGAAAAGGCCAAATCTTGGGGAAGGTAAAAGCGAAGTTGGAAATTTTATTCAGTAAACATGTGATTCAGGACATTTAGATATTGCCTCACTCCCTCTGCCCTTAAGAGATCTTGATAAACTTTTCTGAAGCCTGAGAGAGTTACAACCTCTCCCCTGGAGACCACAGACCCATGCCCCACGCGGGCAGCCTTCCCTCTGCTGAGCAGCGCTGTGCCGGAGACACAGACTCCACCTGTGCCTGCTTCCAGTGGAAGTTCAGCCACCAGGAGACCTGCACAGGGGGAAGCAGTGTCCTGTGCTCCCTGGCTGGCTGGCCTTCCTCCTCACCACTGGATGCCCCCTTCTGGACCTCTTCTCTTCTCACCACCCTCTGCATGAGGGGGTCAGGCCCCCATCTAAAGGCATTTCTTGTAGAAACTGAAAGGGTCTTATCTGTGCTTGTCATCCCCGGACTTGTCTTGGAAAGCTGAGAGATGATTCCATGAATGGGAAGAGTGAGGAGTCAATAGAAAGAGCTTTGGGATCACTTTGGTGCATCAACATGTTTTAACAGCAGTTCCTGTCCTCCTCCTTTCGCCCTGGGGTAGGGCCCCAGGAAATGCAGATACAGCCCTTGGTTTCACTGAGCTCCTCCTCAGGGCAGCTGCCTGAGGGGAAGGACATCTCAAGTGAATGAGTAGTGCAGGCCTGAGGGAGCCCCTTCCAGAGCCATCTAATCACACAGGACCAGAAGGACCTCAGCTTCAAGAGCCCCCATGTCATGGCCACATGTGTTGGAGACACCCAAGAAGTGAGGTGCTGAGACAAAGAGAATGTGGGACCATGACTGGAAGACGGGTCAGCACGAGCTGGAACACTGGCCTAGTCCAGACCAGGATGTCCTTTCTATGACATGAAGCTAAGCCTGAGACAAGGTTAGAAAGGGAGTGGAATATACCTGATAAGGAGGCACCTTGGTGGTGAACGGGTGCCTGGTCAGGGGTGAATGTGTGCCTGGTCAGGTCTAATGCTGAGAGAATAGCTCACAGTCCAGTAATAACAAGGAGGGGAGTAGGAGGTTTGGGTCAATAAAAATGAGTAGCACCAGGCTCTTGGGATGCTTGATCTTGGAATGAGAGGCCTTGCGTCCCTGGCTCCTACTTCTCTTCCATTTTGTGCTTATCGGTTCTTTATTTCCAAGTTCTTTCAGGTCCTCTGTTCAACCCTGTTCACTGGAGTTGGTCTTGCGCACACATGGACTCTTTGAGTTACAACAGGGTGAAAGAAGACATTCCTCATGTCATCTTAACATTGTGTCCTTTTAATGAATGACAAATAGCAAAAAGTAAGCATTTAAGATAAAATTTGGTAACTATGATCTAGGATTTCTTCATTTTCAACATTCTGGGAGCTGCAAACAATGAAAAGAAGATGCATAGACACGGTGTAGACTTCCTTGTTTCTAAGGGACCCTGGCAGGTGCAAATCTCTATATGTTCATAAATTTAAAGGACCTGAAGAAGTCCTTAGGAAAAATGGCTTTTGTCTCATGTTGTCCTCCTCAGTGGCTTTCCAGGAGGAGCAATAATGAAGGCAAACCTAATATGCATTTCTGAAATAAGGTTTTCAAGGCTCATAGAGAAGTCATCAAAGCTGAAATGGTGGGCCAGTGGACACACCCTTGATTCTGGCTATTGCCATGGGGGCTCCTTTTGAGACTGCTGGAAACGAAAACAACCCTCAAGAAAGGGGGGGAAGGGCTAGCTCCTGTTGCCTGACTCTGGCTGAAAACAGAGACATGATTGCCCATAACAGCCGTTCCTCCCAGGCTGTCCTGTTCTTGCTGTCTTGGAAATGGTCCCCTCGTTGCTGTAATTTTTGCTCGAAACAGCCACTCTCCAACTTTGTTTCTCTGTTCCCTCTCCAAGTTTTGCAAACGGCACGAACCCACCATTATAAAACCTTTTATGTACTTTGCCTTGTATCTGCAAATAAAAAATTGCCTGATGGAAGAAGCAGGATAATAAGCGACCTGGTGCTTTCAGTGTGGCTGGAGGAAGACTAAATGAAACTCTAACCATTTGCACCTTGACAGAGTCATGGCTGTAATGAATTCTGACGATCAGAGACAGCCCTCTGCTACCCTGTTGTTAATGCACCCCTGAGACGGAGAAGGGCTTCCTCGGTGTATAGAGAGCATACCTAAGAAAGCTTTCGTAAGCTGGAATGGTCTAAAGTGAATGCACAATCACCATTAATTCCTATGGAAACATCTTTGAGAGTTCCCAGACTCTGAAAATAAGCTATCAAATCACACCAAATAACACATAAAACCTAACATAACACTAGTGTACAGTGAAAGCAGGATTAAGATAAACACACCGCCTGGGTAAAGTAGTTTGAAGGACGTAGTACAGTGGGGTCACTGACTACTTGGGGTGCCGCTGTCTCTATAGCTGCAGCAAAATAAACACTTTGTTTTTCACCTTTTGTCCTACAAGTGAAAATCCCCTTTGGATTTCTTTCCGTTAGAGGGAACGGGTACTTACGTAGGTATTTGGTGAAAGCTAAGTGGTCGATGTGAGTGCTCAGTAACTGGGTATCTCTTTTTGTGATGCCCAGAGGGAAAATTGGTAAAGAAAATCACATCCACATTTTCTTCCGGGTACGTGTCCTCCAGGGCTTGAAGGCGCGGATGGCCTTCCCATGGGGCTGGCAATGATGGTATCTCCTCGTTGGGGCAGTGCTGTGTCTGACTCCTATCTTCAGTGCCTAGCTCAGCACCCAGAACTTGTGAAGCACTCACTCTGATTGTGGGCTGGGGGAAAGATCAAATGGAAGGGAGAAATGCACTCCATTTAGGGCTTCAGAAAGAATGACCTGCTAAGCACTATTGCTCTCTCCACTTTCCTCCAAGGAGTCATTTAAGTTGAACATTCACCAGATGCCACTAGATCAAGTTTTGTGCATGTGGAGCAGATGTGGCTGTGACCAGTGGTATCAGGCAGCCTTCCTTGGAGATAATGGGGAGTAAGGCACATTTGTAGTTCCTTTGAAATGTGCAATCAAAGGCTCCATTAGTCATGGACAGTTGAGGTTTACCAAGAACAGTCTCAGAAGTTAATTTGTTTCATTTGAGAGTTTACTCTGTGCCAAGCACTTTCTAAAGCATTTTAGTCACCGTTGCTTATTGAACCCTTCTCCTGTCCTAGTGGGGTAGGATCTCATGCTCTCCTCAATTCTAAAGGTGAGACAAAAAGTTTTGTCCCAGATGACAGGTGTTGTAAAAGTCTCCTTGAGTCTTGAATCAAAGCATCTAGGGCTTTTCAAGAACACAGGCTGAACTGAAAAGCACTCTTGAGTTGTGGCAATGGCTAACTAGCTAGGGTGGCAACTGTCCATATAGCCAAGATGGCCCCTGCTCATGTACCCAGGATGGTGACTGTTCACATAGCCAAGGTGGTCCCATGGCTCTGTCTGGTGAGAAAAGTCCATGAAATTATAGCAGCTCTGTGACTGTGTGCTACCACTTCATCTCATGACAATTGGTTGATTTAATTTGCAGCCAGGTGTCTCTTTAATGCATAAAAACCCAATAAATAAATCATTAACTACACTCATGACCTATTTGGAGGTGTGAACACTCCTGGGAAGGCCAGTTGTAGTGAAGACATTGGGTGTGAGTGAGGGCTTGAGCCTCCACTACTCCATTGGGGACAACAGGTGATATCACAGAATTCATTTCCCTCTCTGATGCCCACTGTCAAGGCTTCGATTTCCATCTAAATTGAAATAATTTTTCTTTTCAATGCAGCAACAGTCTTGTACCTTAATCTAATGGACCTCCCCGTTTTTGTGATTTATTATTCTGCCGTCCTGCTGTTTGCTTATTCTTTTGTGTGACCAGTGGTGACGGATCTATTAATGCATTAGGTCAATGCATTTGTCCATAAACAGAGGCCTTGGGCTTGTGGGAAGCATAATGCTGGCGATGTGCTCTGGCCACAGGCAAGGAGGCCAATGGGCCACGCTGGACAGAATGACCATTCTGAGCATGAACTACTGCCTCCTCTTCCCAGGACTTCCTGTGTGAGGAAGTGTCATAGGCATTGATGGGAAGGTCCTGACTTTGAGCTCTGGCTTTGCTCCTTTGTAGCTCTGTGACCTTGGGGAAGACATGAAACCATTATGAGCCTGTTTGCTCTCTAGTAATATTAGAGTCATATTTGATCTTGTGACATCATTGGAGAATTGTGAACATTCGACCAAGGATTTACTAACTGTAAAGTGCCAGTTGATGGCTGGCCCAACTTTCTGCTTGTCCCTGCCTCTGATGTCAGGCCCAACAGGACCTGACATGCTGTAAGACAATTCCAGCTCTCTGGGTACTGGGGATGATATGAAGACAGCCATTTCAACAGTATCCCTTACTCAGAGCTGCCTAAAATAGTGACTTAAATCTCATGATTCTTTGGTCTCTCTGAGTGGTTCCAATGCTGGTCTCAAATATGCTCTTTCACGTTACTTAGGTCAGTTGATGGCTTGAGTGTAGTTGGAGGGTCCGAGATGGCCTCACTCTACAGTTAGGCTCGGCGGTGCCCGTTTTCTGGGTATCTCTTACCAAGTTTATCCCAAGTGTCCTTTTGGGGAGTCCTCTACCAGGGCTAAATTGGAGAAACTCAAGTTCTTTTGATGCTAAGGTTAGACTTCAGATATAGTGCTTTTGTATCTTGGCCAAAGTTAATCACAGAGATGATAAAGATGGTTGATGAAGGAAATAGACACCAACTTTTTTTTTTTAAGTTTTTTTTTAAAGGTTTATTTATTTATGTATACAGAACTGGGGTACAGGCCAGAGGTGCAGGGGTGCCGAAAGACTTCACCAGAGACAGAGTGGGGAGCAGAACAGGCAGATCGACGAAGTACACTGCTGAGGGGAGCAGCGGGCGGGTCAGGAGAGGTCTGCCACGCCATGTGGATCACTTCCGGGGCAGGTGGGGATGGAACTCATACTGAAGTGGCTTTAGCTTCTTAGTGCAGTGCTTTAACCCGCTGCGCCACCAGGGAGGGCCCAGACACCAACTTTTAATGGCAGCAAAAGCAAAGTCATAAGGTGAGGTCGCATAGAAGGATGGAAGGAATTACTTCAGGATTATTTGCAAATAGTCCACCATATTACTGAAAGTGAAAACATTCAGGGACCAGAGCCGTTAACAGTCATTGTTCCCACCTGGTGAAAGAATCAGTGTGCAGTGGGATTGGAGCTCACCTCTCCGGGAACAAACGCAAACGCACTCTGCAAGGTCCGGACCCACAGCGCTCCGAGCCTACTCTTCTTGCAGTTGGGGTACATGAACAAGTTGTTCCTCTTCATCTCCTAACCCAGCTTAAGGGTTTAGGAAACCAGCTGAATAGACACTTACCATCTTTGCCTTTGTTTGCTTTCCCTGGAGCATAAATGCATAGTGGCAATCTGTGTGCTTTAAATTAATTGCATACAGGGACACAGAAATTCTTCTACACCCATCCTCCCCCATCCCAACGCTGAAGCTTTGGCCATCTTTCCTGACCCCATGCTTCCCTCAGACTCTGCAGAGAAAATGGCCGTCAGGTTCCGGAAACAGCATCTTGGTAAAAGATCCTATTTTGAATGACACGATGAGAAGAACGTGAGAGCACAGGCTTGCAGCTTCCTGCATCTCTTCTCAACACGCTTTTACAGGCTGGAAGCTCCAACATCCCCAGTCAACAGCAGAGAGAGCTGCAGTGTTGTTACCACGTTACAGCTGCTGTGGATGCCAGTGAACTACCAGGCGTCTTCTCCAGGCTCTCAGCAAATCACTCCCAACCCCTCTAGGGCCATCAGGATGGGCCTGGTGGTCTTTGGAGACTATAGACTTAGAAAGCCTGAAACCCTGTGCCTCAGAAATGAGAAGCAAGCTGCAGTTTCAATCACTTAAGGAGGAGATGATTTTTTTCTGCAGTTAACCACTTAGTCTATCATGATGCCTTTCATCTCCTGATTTTTCTTGTTTTATGTAAAATGTCATTATCCAATTATCTTGGCAAACCTTTCCCCAAGAATTCAACCTTTTCAGTATTCTGTAATTTAATTCTCTTACCACATTGCTTTCCCAAAGCATCTCTGTAGTTTGCCTCATACACAATAAATATTACTAAGCTCAGGGCGAGGCTTGACCTTGGAAAGTGCCCTTGTTTTCTGGAACTCCTGTCAGCTGGAGCTCCTGTGGGGTGGAGGCAGAGTGGGATCTCCTCTTGGCGTGGGCTTTGGGAAACCATTTTTGGGGGATTCTTTCAGGAAGACAGGAAAATAGTCAAGTCAGATGCCTTATTTCCCGCCTTGAGTCTAGTCTCTCTTAAACACTTTCCTAAGTGTCCCTAAGTGTTATTTCCCACTGGAGCAGAAGGGACGAAAGCTGTCTGGGCAAGGTAGTGGCTCAGCAAAAGGCAAGTCACTTGGCTGGTCATATCCCTCGTGTCCTCATTTGTAACATAAAATAATAACCCTCCTGGGATTGGAGTAAAATTAAATGAGAAAAATAAGCATTTGGCAATATGCCTGGAATATACTAAGTGTTCAATAAATGTTACCCATTATTATTGTAGTATTTAATTTAGGTAATTTAATTAGATACAATTTCATTTATCTAAGGAGTTTTGCCTGCTGTCCCAGAGCAGAAATATTAGCCTGAGTTTTTAATGTATGAATGAATGAATTTTAAGGCAGGATGGACTTTTCCAGGGTGAGCATCAATGTCACTTTAAAGCGCCTTTATTAGCTGGACATTTGTATTAAAAAGCTCAAGACAGTTGTCCTAACAGTGGACTTTAAACATGGAACAAAATTTGTCAAGGAGGAGATGGCAGTTGAGTAAAGCCTGGTCATTTCCTTGTTTAGATCAAAATAGAGAAGCTATTTATACATTCTTGGATGAATATCCAGCCAGCTGAACTGGTCAGGATGCTGGATAAATTATACATTCTTCAGAAGACTATTGATGAGCATATAAACTTTCCTATATACAGAGGTACATGCCTAATAGGTTTTCATGGGTAATTTGCTTTGGGTGTTTGCACCTCGTTTTTGAAAATGTCTCTTGAAGAGAAATAGCCTGATTTTCTCAATCTAATGGCATTAACCTAAAATTAATGCTCTATCACATGACCAGGATGAGCATCTACCCCAGTTTGCACAGAACAGTTCCGATACACATTATTGTCCCAACATCATTATTAATAACACCCCATTTCACTTCCAAAAAAAAGTGTGCTGATTTAGATAACAAATTACATAGTCACTTTGTCTAGAACATTGTGATCCATTCTCCTTTAAAACTTGAAGTACTTTTCTTTAATGGCTGAATTATTATTACCACATTCTTTTTTTTCAGCTCTTAGGAGTAGGAGAATATGGGTGAGATCGTGGGAAATACGAAAGCCTAGGGTTTCCCTCTTTGCCTTGGTTGCCAGGAGCCTCAAGGCTGATTTGGAAAGCAGTTGCAGCGTTTTCCATAGCATACAATTTTTTATTTAAAGATTTGTTTAATTATGCATAGAGAAATGGGTTACAGCCAGAGGTGCAGGGATGGTGAGGGGATTCACCAGAGACAGAGTGGGGAGCAGAACAGGCAGAT
>NW_004567112.1:11309522-11315803 GCF_000260355.1 Condylura cristata | reverse complement strand
AAAAAAAAAAAAAAAAAGAAGTTATTCCCTTACTTGTCTTAGTTCTTGTTTTAATTTTTACTGCATTGGAGAGTTTTTAAACAAATAAAGGCCAGTTTTAGACGTAAGAACATAAAATTGAAAAATTTTATGAATACTTCATTTTTAATGTTTAAAATCTTATCTAAATTCACATTCACACCCAGGCCCAAGCTGACCCATCCCTGAGCCCCACGTGGATCTCAGGATTTCCCTCTTCTCCAAGGACGTCCGTGAAGATTTATTGTCACTGTGGTAAGCGGCATTGCTTGGCCCTAATGCTTTCTCTGTCTCCGTATCCTCGCTTTCTCCAGGTGGCTTAGCAGACTTGCTACTGTGGCTCAGTGACCGCATTCTAGGGCTGGTTGGTTCTGTGTGGATGTTGACAAAACTGAGCAGTAGGAGCTCCAACCTTGGAGTTCAAGCATGGAAACCTTGACTAGATTTTGCAGCGAGGGAGGAATTTCCCTTCCTTCCAAGAAGCCAGGCGGCCAGTACAGGAAAGAGGACTTAGAGGAAATGGTAAGCACTGGACCGCGTGGGCTGGTTTCCAACAGTGCCACCCTGTGGCAATAAGGTGCCATAACAGTGGTGACTCAAATGCAGTTTAGATTCCTGAATGACCACCTCTGCCGGGTGTCAACCCAAAGCAGGATATGTTGAAAGAGGAGGACATACATGTCAAATTTCTTTGTAATAATTGAGGCGTCCATTGTAAAACTGAGGGGTGAACAGCCACATGTCATTTGTCACCTTCAGTGTCTCGGGGATGGAGAGGATGAGGAAGAACTAACACATTATGGCTTTGAGATGAGGTCGGGCTTACAGGGCGTGTTTTTGGCAAGCGGTGATCAGGGAGCTCTCTTTAAGGCCCCCTAAGCTGAGGATGACCATCCTCTAGAGCCGGGGGTGGGGGGGTAGGGAGGGGGGGCGTCATTTCTCACGTCATCAAGGTCCGGGGGCCCTGATCTGTTCTGTGGTGGAGCCTCGAGAGAGAACAGAGCAAGGGAGACTGAGGCAGGTTAGCTGGCCTTTGAAAGGCGAGCTGAAACCACACAAGTTTGCAAACGGAATTTCCAAATTCTGGCCAAAAATGTGTCGCAGAATAATCTTAAACAGATGCCTCCTGAGGATTTTTTTTTTTTTTTAATGAAACAGCAATATCCCCTAGAGGGCATTTCAGATTCTTGCTTCTTGTTTCACTTGCTAGGAAACAGAGATATGGAGGAAAAATACCCTGGGAGCAAAATATAATTTGAAGGGTGATCGTTGTTTACCTGCTGCATCTAAGATTCAGCAAAACCAGGAGCACCCCAACTCCTTCCTGTCCTCCAGACTTGCTTCCCTCGTGGCTGCATCAATTTCTGATTTGTCTTCAGAGCTGGAGAAGGGAGCGAGCTGGCTTTGCTTTTGCTGTCCTCTGCTTTGCTCTCACATCAATCACTTGCTCAACAGAACATTTATTTTACCTCAGTTGTTCTCTGAGTTGAGCATCTTTTTTCTTCTTTTAATGGCATCTCAAAGCCCTTCTGAATTTACCCACTCAGATATAAACTAAACAGCAGGAAAGCTGCTCCAGTAATCTGTTAAGAAACGCAGATATCTATCGCCAATATCTAGTTTCATAAAGAAATTATTCTCCATTGTTTGAACAGTTGGTTCCAGACTGCTTGGAGGGTCATACCAGTCATACCAATCATTAGCAAGAAAAAAAAATTGGCGTGCAATTAAAATATCCGTGCACCCACAAAAGCAGAGGATTTCTAGGTTTGCATTTAAGGATCGACAACAGCTCATTTTTCATGAGGCCTGGCAAGAGGTAGTGGAGGTTAATTTGAATCCTTACTCTGCTGTTTTACTAACTGAGGGATTCAGGGTATTCCTGAGCCTGATGTACAATGTGGAGTCGTAAGCAATGGCTTGCAGTTATGAGGGTCTCCAGCAAGTGTTGGATTGTGCTCCAGTTCTTGATATTTATCAGATTAGTGATTCTACCAGCCACATTGTAGAACAGTGCCATCCCTATCTTGGGGATAGGAAAACCAAGACACAAAAAAGCTCACTAACCCTCCTAACATCATAGAGCTGGAAAGTAGAGAAGCCAGGACTTATCACTCCAGGGGCATCATACTCCTTTGATGATAATTGTGCTAACAGCACCCCACTGGGCTGTTGGAAAGAATAAAGAAGACTATTCTGGCTCAGAGTCTGATCTCCGCAAGCCAATGTTGCTGGTGTTGTTAAGGCTGAGCTGTGCAAACCTCTGACAGGTCACCCATTGCCTGTGTTTGAACTTGAACTTTCACACTTGAGGTTCTGTACAAATGATTCTGATTATTCCAGTAATTTCTATAATTTTGAAAAGGAATTTTGGAATGAAAAACAGAGTTTGCTACTATAAACCTCACGTCCAGACAACTAATATGCACTGAGGACAGGCTAATTATCCAGGAGTGGGGAGGGTCACCCTCTGGGCCGTGCTGTGACTTTGAGAAAATGGACTTGAATGTCTCTTCTCCACAACTCCTTCCCACTCTTCCCCATTTTGTCCTGGTAAAATTCAGGCTCTATGCATGGAGTTGAGAATGCTGGAAATCCCATTTCATTTCACTTCACCCTCCTCCAGGGGTCCCATTGCAGTGAAGTGCTGCGGTCCCAGGAAGAGAATTGGATCTGTTTTTATTAATGAAGTAAAATCATATTCAAATGAGCTTTCTGAAGAGCTATTTCTTTAGAAGAAGTGTGTTTCCTGTATGGGCAGAAGAAGACCTCAGAATTGTGCCTCTTTTCTCTTAAAGATACCCAATGTTGGATTTAGGAAGGTGTCTATTTTGGAATGAAAATTACCTGGCCTAATTCTCCACAGGAGAGCCTTTCAGAGGAAGACAGAAGAGAAGAGCTGAAGAGGCCTTGAGTCAGTCACTCCAACTTTCTTAAGTGGAAGAAATGAAAACAGAGGCCCATTTGTCTCCTAAGAAGATTCTTAGTAATGCCAAGCCTGTTTCAGGAAGGTGACCAAAATATTTAGTGCCTTGATGCCACTTGCTGCCTCTGTGTATGTGTGTGAGTTAAGGGTACTGCGTGAATTTGCTATTTATCAATACTTAGCTTGTTCCCAAAATGTTACGACCAGGCCCTATGCGGGGTAACTTTTATGCAGTCCTCTTGGCTCCCACTTCTGATAACTGATGGTCTCATCCCACCACGCACCCCTCCCCCCATGTTCTGCCATTTTATTTGATTCTCTGCCAGAAGAATAGCCATTTTCTTAGCTGCCAGCATCCCCTGCCCCCCGTGATCTGTTTGCTAATCTAGAGGTGGAAACATGGCTGAACTTAGGTCAATAATTTATTTCTGTAAGAGTTTTGGTGTTAAGACCAGAAAGACCAACAAGGCAGTTTCTCTGGTGAAACTATATGAGAAACAGCTTTGGATGCTGTCCACTGACATGCTCCATCCTGGCAGAAAGAAGACCCAGGGGAGGAGAAAGCAGTGAAGCATACAGAGAGAAGCAGATAGAGATATCATGAGGATAGCTGAGTATTTGTTTGTGTTGTCTTAGGTCCCCGCTGCACCCTGTCCTTCTGTCTTCTGTTTTTCACTGTCCCTGGGATTTTCAAGGAAACCAACCGGCCCACCTTCTTGCTTTAACTGAATTGCATTGAATATCAGTGACCAAAAGAATCCTCATATACCCAGGGAGGCAGGGTGAGTGTTTTTTGGCCATAATCTTCCGGTAGGGAAGATGCTGGAGAAGAAGGATTGTGAAGAAAAGGAAAGCTTCCAGAAGAAATAGCACTTGTACAAGGTAGCACAGTCAATCAAACAGCCCAGCAAGAAGATATACTAATGTTTACCCAAGAAGGCCTACCTTCTGTGCTAGTGAAGATCAGTGGGCATTCAGTGGCATCTCTAGAGGCATCTGATGTGTGTTGATGTGAGGGTACAGTTCTTTCCAACAAATTCTTGGTTCTTCCTATAATGTCCCAAAAGAAAAACACTTTTAGTATTGTTCAGGGAAGTTCTCTGCATTAGATAGACCATTTGCAGGTCATTTGCTGTCATTCTGGATGTCTGCACTAAGTAGCTGTGTACACACTTGTGCCAATATTGTGCCAGAAAAAGTCTAGTGAAGGTTTGAAAGAGTGCTACGACTTATTCCTGCATAAAGTAAAAATTTGTTTCAACCTCAATTCAGGGCAATAAGTCAGGGGGAAAAATTAAGTTACATATTGGGAAGGAAGACATAAAACTACTCTCTTCATAGTTTTTGAAGAGAAAATTAAAAAGAATTACCAAAAAAACAAGTGAGTTTAGCGAGATCAAAGGTACCAGGTCAATATAGAAAAATTAACTGTATTTATATATTCTAATGAAAACTGGATGTTGGAATTATGATGTTGGAATTAAAAAAAGTCCACATAATTTTCATTATCACAAATAAATGAAAATTTTAATACAATAATATAATAGCTATTTGCTAATAAATATATACAATTATTTAGAAGAATTAAAGAGGTTCTAAAAAGTAATGATATATCATGTTTTCATTCCAGAAATATTAGAAAAGATGTCAGGTTATGAAACTGATAGCTGGATCCAATATAATTACAATAAAAATACCAGCAAGATTTTTTTCTGTGTCGATAATAACTAACTGATTCTGAAATTGAATGGAAACTCAAAAGTTTTGCATAGACAAAATAATTTTGAAAAAGGGTATAGTTGGAAGATAAATATGCCCAGATTTTAAGTTTTCCATGAAGCCACAGTAATCAAGGCAGTGTGGAATTAACAGGTAGGAAGACAGACACATCAGTGGAACAGAGGAGAACCTCATAGTTGACTCCATACATAAGTCGAAAGACTAAATGACAGAACTGACATAAGACAAAAGACTTAATGACAAAGTGCCAAGGTCGATTCCACGGAAAAAGAATAATCTTTCAGAAAATGATGCTGAAACAACTGGATATTCATCTGGAAAAAATGAGCATTGATACTGATATACTGTGTACAGAGTTGAACACAAACTGTATTATATATCTAAATGTAAAAGATAAACGATCATTAAAACATCAATCAGAAAATATTAATTGATGTCAGACAAAATTTTCTTACATATGAAAGGAATGAACGCTAACATAAATTGATACATTTGATTTTATCAAATCAAAAAACCCACCACTTTTGATAAACTAGCATAAAATTGATAACTACAGCCTGGTAGACAGCATTTGAAAACAGTACATATCACAACCCTATTACTTAAAATGGGAAACATGTTGAACATATATATATTCTTTCTCCAAATAGATCTGACTAGCCAATAAACACATGAACGTCTATCCAACTTCAGTAGTCATTGGGGAAAGCAATGAAATCTATGATGAAATACTACCTACACTTTCTAGGCTGGCTAAGCTTGGAAAGACACAACATAAAATGTTGGCTATGATCTGGAGCAACTAGAACTCTCATACATTTGTTGTATGAGAGTTATTAATTATAATAATTAAAGATCAAGATTAATGATCAAACTTTATTAATAATTAATCATTAATCTTTATATGATTTAATGATTAAAACTTATTAATCATTAATCTTTATAATAATGAAAGATTAAGATTAATGATTAAACCTTATTAATCATACAGCCATCTCTGAAAGTGTGTCATACTTCATTTATAAAATTTAAGCAGACATATTTATCAACTGACCAAACAATCACACACCTATGTGTGGAATAAACATTGGAAATAACAGCTTATTCTACAGAAAGCCTCTACTTGATGGACACAGCAGCTTTATTCATAATTATGAAAAACTGGACAAATTGCAACTTATCCATTAACAAGTGAATAAATAAATAGATTATACTATGTCCACAGTGAACAATGATAACAACAATAACAAACAAAACAAAACATGATATATTCAATACACAGATGTTTCTTGAAAGTATAACTCTTAGTGAAAAAATACAGGCAAAACAATGCATATTTTTACAATTATACTAATATGAAAGTCTCTAAAAGGCAAAACCATAGCAAAGAAAAACAGCTCCATGGTTACCTGGGTCCTGGGTTGGGCAAAGGGGTCTGTATAAATGGCTATGAGGGAGCATCTGGTGGTGATAGAATTGTTCTATATCTCGATCAGCATGGTAGTTCTCAACTCCAGACACTTGTCAAAACTCATCAAACTATACATTTACAATTGTGAATTTTATTGTAAGTGAAATACCTCAGTAAGCCTGAGTA
>NW_004567112.1:11191386-11307822 GCF_000260355.1 Condylura cristata | reverse complement strand
TAAAGGGACACATGCTGAAATCTAGTAAAGATTTCTTGTCAGGATTTGGCTCTCCTGAAGTAGCTGCCACCTGTCTCTTCTTTCTGTCCTTTTGGTTTTTGTGTGAAATGCAAACCTAAGACTCCAGATTGAGCAACAAACTTCTCTCCACAACAGGATGAGCAGGGAGAAAACCCCTCTATTCAGACACCCATGGGGTTCCTGGGACACGGATAACCTGTTAGAAGCTGCCCAACCTTCCCAGCCCATTTCTGGTCTATTGATTCATTAAGGACAGATTATTAGGTTGTGCTATGAAGCTGGGTTTCTGTGGTCAGGACCAAATGGAGGTTAAATGTAAGTTCAAGCCATTTAGGTGAGAGAAAATGGTGGCCACAACAGAGAGAGTTGAGGGAGGAGCGGGGAGCAAATGAATCCAAAAGCTGCTTAAGAGACAAAACTCACAGTTTGCGGAAAGAGCCTTGCTATGCTCTTTCCCTTGCTGAGAGGCTGCAGGCAGCCTGAGGTATGTCTGCCCCAGTATGTTGTTCTCAAGGCTTTGTTGCTAAAATCGCTATACCTCCTGACTGTTGTTTGCCTTGATTTTTCCCAAACCCTAATTCCCAATTTTTCTAAATATTTCCAAAAGCTGTTAAATACTTGGGGGGATGAGAGAGGGGTCAGATGATTCAGGTTCAAGTTATTTTTTTGAATTACTCATCTATTGTAATAGGTGAATAACTTTGGACAATTCTCTTAACCACTCATCATTGCTTCTCCCCTACAAAATGGAGCTTTGGGTGCTTAATTTGCAGAGTTGTACCAACTAAATGAGACAATGACATTCTTGGTGATGCCCAACTACACCTCAGATTGATTAAATCTATTCTCCAGTGATGGAGTCTGGGTTTGAGACTTTGTGTTAAGCATTCTATACAGATCATTATCACTCAGTTTTGACTGGCGACTCACAAAGCCTGAAACTTAAACATTCAAAAGTGAAACCACAATTTTTCAAATTCCCTTCGCCTAGACAGAAACTACCAGATTCCCCTCTTTTGGTTCAACTGTCACAGGAATTTTGCCTTCATTTTTCCCTTCTTCCCTTTGTTTGGAGATCTGTTAGGACAACTTTTACGGAGAAACTATTTCCCTGCAAGTTGCCAGGGAAATCTCAGGGTGAGACTTGCGTGGATGGAGACTCACAAGATGGCTGCCGGCGTCCTTGAGAGCCGTTCCGGCATCTCGCTAACCTTCGTTACCTCTCTCAGAGCCTGTGGAGAACTTCCACTGTGGTTCCCACAATTACTTGGGCCTCCTGGGGACTTCCCTTGTCCAGAGCCAAAACCCAAGGGGCGGTCCACCCAACTGTAAACCAACAGTGGCATCTGCTAACCGCAACTTGCCCTTTGGGGCCCTCAGTTGGCCTCGCTCTAGACCATCATGTTCCTAGTGCAAATATTTTCTTAGCTGCAGGCTCAGAGGCTGACCTTTCCCATATCACAGGACATCCTCATCAAAGAAATGTGACCAGAGATTTAAATGTTTGAGATTGGTGGAAATGAGAAAGGAGGGGGTGTTTGCCTATTCCCTCTTTTTCAGGTCCTCAGTTTTGTTTTGTTTGGTTCCATTAGAGAGAAACCCTTCTAACTTGCCCTGATGTGCTCAGCCTCTTCGCAGGACCTTTCCTGATGGTTCTTGGCAGTGGCCCTCACCCTTGCAAAAGTACCAGTTAATGTGTTCTGGGACCACTAGATTAGAATTACTGGCACTGCAGAGGGCTGTTTTTTAAAAAATGTAGATTATTGGGGTCCACACCAGACTGACAGATTCAGACTTATGTGAGTAGGAGCTAAGAGACTGAGTTTTTAACCAGCACTCTGAATGGCAGGTTAGTGCAAGAGAGCTCCCAATTTCATGGTTTCAGTGTTGTTACCAGTGTTGTTGCTTTGATGGAATTTCAGCACTTGGGTTTGCACTTTCTTTCATCATTTTCTCTTTGGAGCCAAATCCCAATGCATGAAACAATGAGCATATAAAGCTCTTGCGGGCTTGTACACACCCACCCCCCAGCCCCACCCCCACCCCCGTCCCCCAGCACATACACCACTGTACCCATCTGAGCACCAGCCCTGAGAGGTGCTCAGTGCTCACTGTCCTGGATTGACTGTGTTTGCAGCTCTGGGAAGAACATGATTAATGCCAGTTTCCATTTGATGACCTACTGCTTGGAAAGTGCTGCCTTGAGGCAAGGTCAAGGGCCTGGCACAATCCTATGATGCCAAGAACAAAGTTTCCTTTTGAAAAAACAGATTAAAAAGAGTAGATCTGGGAGCTGGGCTGCAGCCAAAGTCTAGCTTTGCCCTATTTTAGATAAAAACATTGAATTTACTTTTTCTGATAGATTTAAAAATATGATTTGTAATAAGGATCTCTTGCTTTCTCCATTTTGCATGACTGTCTTGAATTCAAATTAACCCTCATAAAAATAGCTTCAGTTGCCATGAAATGGAAATTTCTTTGCTCAGCAGATTTTCTTGCCATTGGTTCCTGGCCATGGTAAATAAGCTTATAGTCAAGGCAAAGTTCTAGTTCTAGACTTTCAGCTGGTTGATCTGGGTGTCCAGCTTAATATGGGTTGTGTTAACTGGGTAGGGTAAAAGTAGGGTAAAGTGGAAGGGGACTTCCTGTGTAGTGGGTATGAACTGCTACCTGAGTTGTTCACCTGTTCACCTGGGTGGAAGAGGAAATGGCCTTGTTTAATTGGAACCACGAGCTGATCTTGCATATGTCCTTTTCTTGAAGCTCTAAGCTGCACAGACTAGCTTCTGGAAGATTGAGCCCTGGACTCCAAAGAGCATTGCATCAAGCTGAACCATTGTTTTCTCAGATGAAGCCCAGTTCAGAAGATTTCCAGTGTTTTTGAGCATGTCTCTCACTTGGCCTAATTCATCTGAGGTTCATCTACACAGTGTGTATCTGCAGTTCACTCCTTTTCACTGCTGAGTAGTACTCCAGGGCATGGAGGTAATATAGTTTGATTTTCCATTCACCAGTTGATGCTTGGATTATTTCCAGTTTATGCTGATAAATGTCCAGGTATTAATCTGTGTTATTTTCATTTTTATTTGAGAGCAGGATTCTTGAGGAGCATTTGTGTGGATGATTTCTTTGGGTTTGTCTGTGCTGAGTACTTCCCTCATTAACTTCAGTCAAAAGAGAAGCACTCCAGTATAACCACTCAGCCTGTCTTCAGTGAGAGGAGTGCAAAGGGTTGATGCTTAGTGTGGGTGTTTGTCTAAGACCTGGGTAGGAAAAACTGTGGGAAGGGTCCTTTTTAAGATCATGCTCTTAAAAACTACTACCTTCTTCCTGTGTTCAATCAAGTTTTATTTCAAATGGAAAGAGGGGTCTCTCAAGGCTATCAGCATCCCTGCTCACTAAATATGCTCTTTCTATATACTCTCTGTGAGTCTAGCTAACCTCCCAAGCATCCTGGGTGCACTGGAACTCTGTGTTCTTGAGGCATTGAGGTGCTAGCCACAAATGGCTAGGAGGGGTGGAGAAAACGGTTGTGCACTTCTCTTTTGCTGATTTGCAAACTCCATGGTTTCCATGGATGGAAGAGATTGAGTTTTACAACAGCAGTTGGTGAATGCTGAGATGTAGCCAAGTGTCTCCTGTGGCTGCTGCGTAGCTAAATAAATCAACCAGGCTCGAGAAATCCATGCTCAGTCTGTGCTTGGAATCTTTTTTCTTCCATGTTTCCTTTACAAACATGTGAAAGACTTGACTTGTATCTAGAAGGTGTGGAATCGAGGTGTGGCCTCTTGATTTCTTGTGATAAAAATCAGATTCTGGCTGAGACCCAGGATGGAAAAACCCAAGGCTTGAGTTCAAATATGACTCACAAACTGTAGAGTGTCAGGCACTTCATCTCTCTTTGAGTTGTAGTTTTTTTCTCTTTTAACAGGAGATCTAAATGGCATCGACTCACAGGGTAATCATGAGAATTCACATGAGGTGGATGAATCCGGCACAGAGAAAACACCTAACTGTTCACAGCCGGGAGCCTGTTGTGAGCTCCCACCTGAGTCCTGTCCTCTCTTTTCTCCACTGGGCCTGGAGTGGTCCTTCAGTGTCCGGCCTCCGCAGAGAAGGCCTGGAGGTGAGGGGTGGGTGTGTGGATGTGGCAATGTGTAATGACCTTCTTTCTTCAAAGAGGTTAAAGCGCAGCACTATGACGCTATCCACAGCCACTGCAGCCTGAGTTCGACCCCCGGTAGGAGCTGACCCACAGGGCGCAGCAGACCTCTCCTCTCCTGCTAGCTGCTACCCTCAGCAGTGTATTTCAGTCAATCCAAATGTTCTGTTCCCCCCTCTGTCTCTGATGAACCCTCTTACTCTCCTATACCTCTTATATGCATAAACAAATCTTTAAAAACAAGCTTTATGTTGATCAAAGATATGTAGAAAAATACTGTCTGTTAAGCTTAAGACTCTCTCTCCAGGGCCCTCCCTGGTGGTGCAGCAGGTTAAAGCACAGCGCTAAGAAGCTAAAGCCACTTCCGCATGAGTTCGATTCCCGCCTGCCCTGGAGGTGACCACATGGCGCGGCAGACCTCTCCTGACCCGCCCGCTGCTCCCTTCAGCAGTGTACTTCATTGATCTGCCTGTTCTGCTCCCCGCTCTGTCTCTGGTGAAGCCTCTCACCCTCCACATCTCTGGCCTGTACCCCAGTTCTATATGAATAAATAAATAAATCTTTAAAAAACAAACAAACAAAAAAGACTCACTCTCCAGCCCATGCGCCACTTTGGTCCTGCCTGAGGGCCCCTCTGCAAATGCACTGTGATAGGAGACAGGCGATCTACTCTACCTAGCTCCACACTTCTTGTTTCATACTAGAACCTTAGAACTTAGAACCTTCATTCCCTGTTGGAAAATTGGATGAAGATCGCCTTCTCAAGGAATTGGGAAGTTAATCATGCTGCATCAACATCAATCACTATAATTACCACCATCTAATACTTTGCATGATTTTAGTTTAGGGGTCTGTCTTGCTCAAGAGTCACAACCTTCTCTCCCCTTCTTTTAAAAATAGAGAAAATAAAGCCAAAGGAGTGAATATCTAAGTGTGAAATTTCTAGGGCTTTGGCCTAGAAATTAGTCTAACTACTGGAGAATAGGGAGAACCTTTCGGTGTCCCTAAAAAAGTGTCATTTAGGCAGGGGAGTATGTTGCTTTCTTTTCAGGCTGTCTCTGAATCACACTCCTTGGAGACTCACTTCAGGCCTGTGGGCGGCTTAGAAATTTGTTTTAGAAACAAGGTTGATGTGTCGATTGCACTTCTGTGCTTCTCTCATTGTCTATTCCTGACAATGTATGCATGAAACCAGATATTTGATTTTAAGAACATCTGTTCTCACAATTCATTTCCCACCTGAATCAACGCTCTTCCGCTTGGGCTGAAAGAGCTGCTTTGCTCAGCAATATTCGGGGTGTGGGCAGCACGAGTGGGGAGACGTGGAGGGGCATTTGTGAATGCAAACAAGGTGGCTGGGGTCCCCAGCCTCAGAGGATGATGCCATGAGTGCAGAAGCTATGGGGAATGTGTTTAGCCAAATCTTTCTTACTCTTTAAACACCAGAACTTAAAATGATTTGCCTCTTTTGGTGAAATTTTTGTTATAATACTTGAGGAGCAAAGCTCCTCTTTGCCTCCAAAATTTGAGAATGTGCAATTTACCACATGCCAGTTTCATGCCACACCCCGATGTGTGTTGTCTAAATGGAGGGCACAGAGGCTAATATCTAAAATGAATGCTTGAAATATTGTGATGCTTTTGGGCGGGGGTGGCTATTAAGGGCAGGTAGTATTGTCCCCAAGTCCCATAACTAAGTGAACAGGCCATGGAGGAGTGGCTGAAAAAGGGGCACTAACTAGGGACCCTCAGATCAATTACTCCCCCACTACGTGGTTGGTCGGAACCCTCAGCACCATTGGGGGCGTCATTGAAGGGTTTTAAGAGGGGCTAGGAGGGGTCTGACCTCCATAGACGTTGAGCTACCCCACAGCTGATGCACTAGCCTGTTCAAAATGTCTGCTTCCCAGTTTCTTAAAGATGCTTCTGAATTTCTTATATTCCTTCCTAGGTAGGACTAGGGGCTAATGATTTTCGGGCTGGCTGGCCTTTTATTAGTTCTCCCAGGAATAGCCAGAATATATAAACATATCAAAATGTCTGGGGATCTTTTATTACCTGGCACTGGATTTTCTGTATTGGTTTATTTTTTTCCTGCTTCCCATACTCTACATTCCAGTCAAGCCACACTTGCTTGTCTTCATTATCACCATGCTGTGCCCACATTCAAGATCCCCCCACCCAAATGAACAGTTGGTCACCAAACCTAGGTCAGTTTTGTTAATAATATTCTAGGTCCTGAATGGATGGCAGGTTCACAACTAGTTAATACATTGTTAATATCACAACTAGTTATTACACTGTTAATATCAATCAGTCATATGAATAAAGAAGGTAGTCAATGGCCAACGGAGAGACTATGTATGATGAACTATGGGTTATGATTCCACTTCTCAGAACATGGATAAATACATTAGTAGAAATCTCGCTGTCAGGGATTGGCCACTCATGACCCACGGGCGAAATTTGACCCACCACCTGTTTTCCAATAGTTAGTGGAACACAGCTACATTCGTTTGCTCATCGTCTACAAGAGGTGATGATGGAGGCTGAATGGTCCATGCAAGCCTAAAATATTCATTCTCTGGACCCTCAGAAAGAATGCATGCCTCCTATATAGTGGCGTCAGAGCAGGGTCCTGGACGTGGGGTCAGCCCGTGAGAAAGCTGGGCCCCTGAGTACATCGGATTGAAGAGGCGTTTCTAGGGAGCAATCACTAGAGTTTCATTGGAGAGACCATCTTGAGTTCTGCTTCTGTCTCTGGAGTTACATTTACAAGTAAGAATTCCCACTCTCACTAGTTCAAGAAAATAAGGGGGGATGTTTTGGCAAATGTAAGCAAAATCCAGAGAGAAGATTCTGGCTGGATTTGGAGTCTGTGCCCACCTTTGGACCAATCACGGAGGCCCACCATTAATGATGTGCCCCAGTGGTATAAGGAACAGCGAGGTCACGACTTAGATTCACAAACCACCTTTGCAAACTGTTTCCACTACGGCCAGATATTTGTGGATTGAGGGTCATGTTTCCAAGTATATTGTTTGTAAACACAGAGATGCAACTGGAAACACTATCCAGTGGTTCTGAGACCCTTTCTAATGAACAATTAATTGGTTTTTAGTGAATTTGTAGTTATACAGCCATTCCATCATGTCACAAGAGTTTTTTACCCATTAGTTCCTAATCCCCAGCCCTAGGCAACCACAATTCTAATTTATCTCTATGGACTTGCCCTTTCTTTTTTTCATGTAAATGGAATTGTACAAGATGTGGGATTTTGTGCTGAGATTCTTGCTTCTTGCATTTAGTATAATGTCTTTGAGTTCCTTATATGCTGCAGGATGTTTTCATTGATGAATAATGGCTTGTACTCCTATATTTCATGGACTGATAGGCTGTAATTATTGGTACACAACCTGTATGGATTTTCTACATGTCTTTCTAGGCTGCATTTGTATATCCTTCATCAGTTAATGGAGTTGGATAATGCTACTATGAATATTTGCAGCAAATCTTTGGACAATTGTTTTTATTTCTGCGACACATTCTCTTCTTTTCTTTTTGTAGCTTTTTTTCCCCCCATGTGGTAATTTTAGAAAATATATAGGTTCTGTTCTAATTTGATGCGGTTGACTGGCTTTAAAGAAACTTTCAATTCAATTAGAAAGTTAATATTTGGATTTGTCATGGGATTTAGCAAAGAAGTATATTCATTCTAGTTTCTGTTTCATGATCTACTTTAGCTCTTCTCCTTGATGGCAATTTAAAAGTCAGTAGCAGGTTTGTGCTGGAAATAAAGACATATTAATGCACATGGAGTGATGGAGGGAGAGACCTCATCTCAATCTCAAACTTAGTTTGGTGGATAAATCACCATGTCTTCTTCATCCATTAGCCCACATTCCCACTCACATCCTTGGGTACTGGATTTTATTCATTTCAGAAAACTTCCCACCATTGCCTTTGTTAGAAGGTCATGGACTATTGCTTGGGAAGCCACCAGGGGAAGTCTTTTTGTGCATATGAGACCATGCATTACGCTTCAGAAGGATGTGGCTGCATCTGGTCGGAAGGGCAGGGCTCCTGGAGGGTGCTCTCCTGCTGGGAGCTAAGAGCTGGCAAGATCCGAACTGGTCCTTTCCTCTCTTGGACCTGTTGCCCTGGTCATTGATTTTTAAGCAGGCTAAAGCACTGAGGGGTAATTTCCTGTACAGTAAAAATGTATTTACAGGTAAAGTTGAGATGATCAGAGAATTCTCACCTAAGTCACATAGTTTTTGGTGTTTACTTTGAGACATCTACATAAATGAACGCTTTCTGGGTGCTGGGATAACTTGAGATAGAGATAGCTAATGACCTAAGAAATGAAAGTGTGTGAACCGCCCGGGTCCATAGTTTAAGATTGACATATAAAACACTGAAAGCCACTTGCTCTGCTGAACAGCTGAGCTCACCCACTGTGTTCCTGAATTTCTGCTCACTCTCTCATATCACCACAGGATGGATGAGCAGATGAGCAAGAGGTGCCTCAGGGGGAGCAGGGCTGGGAGGGAGGCTCTCATGCTCGAGACACCACCTCTGCCTTTTCACTTGGGAGACCCCTGCCCTCCCCCTCCTTATGACCCTCTGGCACCTTCGGCACCCAGCATGAACACCCAAGAATTAGGATGACCGGTCACCTTGACTGCTGGGCTTCTCCTTTTCCAGAGTTAACATTTTGGTAGGCAGATGTCCCAGATAGGCACCTACAGCCAGTTTGTGCACACCACTGGCTTCTGTTACCCCTGATGCTGTCTCTAGTCCCTCGTCGCTGAAGCTGGGGGGCTCCTAAGGGGCCCTAACAACTCTTGTGACCCCCTAAGCCCCTGCTCGCCAAGGACCATACAGTGGCCAATTCTGTGGCCCGAGTGGCTTATACTAAAAAGCATTATGTCGCCTTGGGCCTGGTGCTGCCACAGGCTCCTATACCTGGCGACCTGCACCCCCAGACCTGTAGTCATACCCCAACCATGAATTCAAAAAAGCATTTTAAAGATGGTCAGGGCTGCAAGTGAACACAGGGAAGCAATTTAATGATATCAGGAAAACAGTACAAGAACACAAAGGAGAAGGTCTACAAAATATTATAAAACACAAATAATGACCAAATGGAAATTTTGGAGCTGGAAATCCAATGACTGAACTAAAGAATTCAATAATCGCAGCAGCAGACTTGACTGAGCAGAAGAATCAATGAGCAAGAAGACCAATTGAAATTATCCATTCAGAGGAGCAAAGAGAAAAAGATGTCATGAAAACGAATGAAAAGTCTGTGGGACTCCAACAAGAGAAATAATGTGTGCTTCTGTGGACAGGAGGCCAGGGAAAGGGATGGGGTGGGAAGTTTATTAAAAAAAATAATGACCAAGACTTACCCGCACTTGGGGAGTGATTTGGACAGCCTAGTTCAGAAGCTAATAATCACCCCAGATTTTCATTCCCAAACACATAATGTGTCCTTTGCAACACACATTATTAATTACAGAATTTTTAAAGGGGCAAGAAATCAAATTCTCTCCTGAAGGAAAAACTTCCTATTGTCAGCAGATTTCTCAGCAGAGCTCTTGCAGGTCAGGAGAGAATGGGATGAAATATGCAAATTGCTCTAAGAAAGAAATTGCCAACCAATATGACTCTACCCAGCAAAATTAAGTTGTCCTTCTGAAATGAAGACATGATAGTTTCCCAAGTAAACAAAAGCTGAATTTATTACCACTAAAGCAGAAATGAAAGATGCTACTTAGTCACATGAAAATATAAAATGCACTGGTAAAGGCAGCATAAAGTCAGATTCAGAATACTGTAATGCTGCAATTCTTATTTCTAGTATAAAGGTTAAAAAACAGAAGTATTAAAAATAGCTACAGCAACAAAATTTTGTCAGTGTGCAATATTAAAAGATGTATATTGCAACATCAAAATCATAAAAGAGTGAGCATGTAGAGTTTTCATATGTGATTGAAGTTAAATTGTTATAGTCTAAAATATATGCACATTGGATGTGAATATATATTAAATATGTATATTGAAGTACATACATTTTGGAATTGAAACATATTAATAAAATGGAAGATAATATGGTCATTGCAACAAGATGTAGAAAAAGTGTTTGACAGACTATGACATCTTGTCATGATTAAAGTACTCAACATATTTAACAGAGAGGAACATCTTTCAATATAATAAAGACAAAACCTAAGTTATCAAAAAACAGAAAAAGGAAGCTTACTCTCACAATTCTTATTCAACATACCACTGGAAGTCCTATCCAAGACAGTAAGGCAAGAACAGTAAGTAAAAAGCATCAAATTGGAAAGACATTGAAATTAAATACCTTACATATATATGGAAAATTCCAAGGACTCTGCCAAAAATATTTGTAAACCCAATAAATGAATGAGGTACAGTTTCAGGGAATGAAACCAACATGCAGAAACCAATTACATTTTCATGCACTAACAAAAATGCAAAAAAAAAAAAAAAAAGAAGTAAAGAAGACAATTCCATTCACAATAGCATCAAAAACCATAAGACACAGGGCCTTCCCTGGTGGTGTAGCAGGTTAAAGCACAGCACTAAGAAGCTAAAGCTACTTCAGCATGAGTTTGATCCCCAGCCCCGGAGGTGACCACATGGCGCGGCAGACCTCTCCTGACCTGCCCGCTGCTCCCCTCAGCAGTGTGCTTCATCCATCTGCCTGTTCTGCTCCCCACTCTGTCTCTGGTGAATCCTTTTGTTGCCTCTGAGCCCCTTTAAAAATCGTAAAAAACAAAACAAACATACAACACAGAGAAATATGTTTAATCAAAGAGGTGAAGGATCTGAATATTAAAGGTATGATTCTTTGATGGAAGAACCAAGTACCAATAAATGAAAAGAAATTCCAAGTTTATGGATCAGAATTAATATCATTAATACACTTGTAGCGCTCCAAACCACCTACAGACCTACTGTAGTTCCAGTTAAATTCCATTGGTATTTTTTTTGCAGAAATAGAAAAATAGTCCTAGAATCTTATGGAATCACAAAATTTGCATAGCCAAAGTAATTCTGAGAAAAATGATCAGGCAGGAGGCATTACATATCTTGATTTTGTAGTACAATGCATTAATAATCAAAACAATATGATGCTAGCATAAAAATCCACTCATAGGCCAATGGAATGGAGAGAAACCTTCCCATCTATGGTCAGCTACTATTTGGCAAGGAGCCAAGAATACTGAAGGATGCTGGAAAAACTGAATAACTACATGCAAAAGAATAAAACTGGACCTTCCTATCACCTACAAAAATTAAGTTGAAATAGATTAACGACTTTAGCATAAGAAGTGCCATTGTAAAACTCTTAGAAGAAAGTATAAGGAATAGTATCTTGACCTTGGTCTTGGAAATGGTTGTCTGGATATCCCACCAAAAGCTGCAGAAACAAAAGCAAAAGCTAGCTTCACTCACCTACAAAAGAACAGAGCTTAAATTTCCTTACCACAGAAGAAAAAGTGTCATTATGCGACATGATGGAGGTCTTGGCTAAGGCAGGGGTGCCTATCATTTTGCAATATATTAGTGTATCAAATCAACATATTGTATACATTGCCTTTCACAATATTATATTTTAATTAGATGTCAATAAACAGAAAAATATACACAGATCGGTTATCTCCCAACTAAAGAATTACCCAGAATATGAAAAAAATAGTGCCAAAGTTGAGAATTACTACATTACACTAAATGCATAATCTCAGTCTGCTCTTCTGAATGAACAGAAAATTTTAAATCGCCCATTTCCATGGATAATCCATAAGATTCTAACAATGAGAATTCACCCTGAGGCTCCCTCAAAAATTGTAGTGAAATGAGATGGACAGGAACATGAAGTGGGATTGGGAACTGGGACAGAGGTAGTGCATGACAAAGTTGAAATGAACTGCTTTTGCATTACACGTAATATTTACATGATCTATACACACTGTTGAACTCCACTAGTGTGGATCAGTGAGCATCATCACAATGCTGACTTGAACTCATGTTCTTCCTCACACAATGTGCACAAATAGGAGATCTAGAAAGAAGATAGCTTCTTAGCTTCCAAAGATGCAGCAATTTGTTAGTAAGATGCTAGCTAGTATGAGCTCATCTCGATGTCAGGATGTGCCTTATTCAATCAATATTGACAGACAACTTAGTGAGCCGAGTGTTGGTCTCAGCATTTGCAGCATTCCTGTGCTGAACATTCAAAATTATTTCCAGAGGTGCAGAGCAAGCTGAGGTTCAGGGGAGCTCAGAGTTTTGCAGTGATTCTCTCAGTTGTACGTTGTAGTGTCAAGTAGATGTTGAGTAGCATGGAGATCTTGACCTCTTAGCTCTCTCTCAGATTTATTCTTGAACTTTAAATTTTTCAAGAGGTCCCTCCCTGGTGGTGAAGCAGTTAAACCTCAGCACTTCAGCATGAGTTCAATCACTGCCCAGGGAGGTGCAAAGGCCTCTCCTGTCTCACCGCTGCTCCCCTCAGCAGTGTACTTCATCAGTCTGTCTCTTCTGCTCCCCACTCTGTCTTGGGTGAATCCTCCATCCCCTGCACCTCCTGCCTGTACCCCAGTTTTGTATACATAAATAAATCTTTAAAAAAGATATTTTTTTCAAGAGGAGTATTTCAAGATTTTATACATTTTAAGTAGAAATCTTGGAAAGTTTGAGGATTTAACAGTCACTATTAAAAAATGTTACTGAGAAGATTAATTTTACCTCTGTACAGCCAGTGACTGTACAGGAGGTCATTCTAGAATATCCATCACACTCCTGAGATTTTTGGCTTCACACTCTGTCTACCTACACTCATCAGCAAAGGGGAGCACCTTACAACCTGCTGCGCTTCCCCTTTCGCTGAGAAGATCACAGGACATGATGTCTACAAATGTCCTTTGTAACCTGGGAGGTGGGGTGTCCCTGGCAGAGTGTCTCAGAGGTTTTGGTTTTATGGGGCAGTAAGGGCGCTATAAGAGAGCTAAGCCTGCCCCCCACTCTGGACTGTTGGCTGCCTGGCGAAGGTGGACAAGGCCTCCCTGGAACAACTGCAGAGGAAAGCAGGGTGCTGTGCTTCAGGGCTGTCCCTGCGCCAGGTCTCCCAGTGACAGCGCCAGGTCTCCCAGTGACAAGACTGCAGTGTGCCCGGATGTGGTCTACACAGGGTGGCGTCTCAGAAACGCTTGGGACCTCTCACTGTATTCTCAGTTCTTTGGTAAAGTTCACTGACCCCCATCAGTATCTCAGATTGTTCACTGGTCTCGTTCTTTAATGAGCGAGGATAAAAATTAGGAGAAAGAGAAAAGCACTTGGCAAATTCCTACTCTGCTGACATGTGATTTATAAAACAGGTGATGCCCAATAGAAGAGATTGAAACAATGCAGACAAGTGAAAAAAGTTATGTATCTCCTCAAAATCTCTGATCACCTGGGGAAAAATAGTGAGCATCATAATAGATTATAGAGAGGAACAAAGAGAGGGAGAGGGAGAGAGAGAGAGGAGGAAGGCAGAGATTTTGAGATAACACAGCTGGTTCTGGTCCCGTTTATCATGCTAAGCGTTAATTAAAAAAATAAAGCTATGATGACTCATTCAGATAAGAAACAAACAAGCGTTAAAGATTTTACTTAACTCCGCACTCGCACTCATGCGGGAACTGGCAAGTGTAAGTAGCTCTAGGAAAAGTCCAAAGAGCAGATATTGATAGACCAGGAAGGAGGGGAGAGGGAGTGGGATCTGTTCCTGTTTTGAAAACGACTCAATTGCTTGTCTATAGAAACTTTTTTTTAAATTTATTATCATTATGCATAATTTACAAAGCTGTAAAATTGCTCAAAGGCAATGAACAACTAGAATCAGAAAATCCTGAGGGGTCTGAGCTAAACAATGAATAATTTTTCTTTGGTGCCACCTGCGATCTGTTTTGCCTGTTCCCTGTTTCCCTACACCTAATGTTCTTATTTCCAGCCCAGGGCCCTTTCTCCACATCACGCCACCTTCTCTGAGGTCTCTCTTTGTTACCTTTTTGCCAGAAGGAGTTTTGAGCCTGCCAGTTACAACTTCAAGAGTCAGAAAGGACTAAATATATTTTTGTGAGTTTACGTTTCTCTGCTTCCCGCTCTTTACTTTAAAAAATCTCGTTTTATTCTCAGACGTGAAAAGACACCAACATAGGTAAACAGAATATAATCATTTCAGCTCTACCTGGCCCTTTTTCCTCTTGTCCTGTCCCTAAAGTGACCACACAACTTCTTTTCTATCCACTACACTTTTCTCCAGTTTCAACAGTCACAGATGAACATTTGAGCACAGAGACAGGGATCTGGTTTGTGAGCTCCTGCATAAACCTGCTATTTATATTTGCGTCTTGCTTTTCTCATTTAAAACAGTGGATTGAGGCTATTTCAGAGGCACAGATATTTATTGATGGAATGCATCAAGTAAACAGCTGCAGAGCCTGCATGATTGAATATCATCCTCCCAGCCTCTGATTTCTGGAACTGATTGGAGAAGAAATACTTTGAGTAGTGGAGTGAGAAAGGAACTGGCTTTCTCACAATAGGCTTCACTGGGCGCAAGAAGCAGGATAGGCTTTGTCATTTAAATTGGGTCCTGCAGAGAACTGAAGCAGCCTGGCCTGGGAGGAAGAGGGGTGAGAACAAAGTGGGGAGGGAGCCCTGAGGCTGTGCTGTTTGACTAAGGATGCTTTGGAGTTCCTGCAGTGCCAGGGTGACTCCACTCAAGGGAGTGGGGGCCTATACTGACAAAATAGTATCAACTGTGTAAACCAAAGGTACCTCAATAAAAAAAAAAAAAAATGGGTCTGGTGGCTGCTCACTTAAACCTCACTGCCTGCTGGCAGGCACATCAGCTTCCTCCTGTGGCTCCTCCTTAATCAGGGAGCTGTGCACAAGAGACTTCACTCGTTTTCAAGGTAATAATTATTTCCTTAGTAATAAAAAACAAATAGTTTTCAAAGAAAATGATGTGTTCGATAGTCAGAACTGGAATTTCCCTAGTTCACTTTGTAAGAAACACTGAAAATGTAAGACAAAACTAGAGGTGACTTGTTTATAGACAAAGCCAAGGGAACGTCTCTGTTCTATTGAAAGCCCCTCCCCCCTTTACAAAAATAAAACTGTATGTTGCTTGGTGTGCTAAGAGCTAATGAGCAGAATGGTGCTTCCTCATTGACATTTATGTTATCTGGAGTAAAAAAAAAATATTTGGTGGTAGAGTGGGGAGGAGAAAAGGAACAGGAACTATTTTTGCAGGGGCACTCTGAAATTTACTCTTTTTCTGAGACTCTTTCCTCATTAGAAGGGAGGTAAATACTGAAGGAAACCAGATATCTTGAGAACAGGAAAAAGTCTTAAGGCAACTTGACTGCTTCCCTACCTGTCTCCAGCCTCAGAGGCCACAGGTGTAAAAAAATAGGCCCTTAGCATTTTCAGTGGTACATTTCTGTCTAAGCTAGTCTTTGGTTTCAACCAATCAATACATGTTTTAGTCATCATTTACTATGTCTTAGGAGTAAATGTGATTACAACCTCCAGTTATAGTCAATTCCTTAAAAGCAGACAGCATGAAAATAGATTAGAAAAGGCAGTAATGGAAGGAAGGGATCTTTACTGGGGAATCAAGACTTTCCACTTGAAAAGTCTGGAAGTTTTCATCTGAAAGGAATTCTGAGGTTTAGAAGAGAGACATCTTTGAACTGGTCACTCAGTAAAGATTTTAGGGTGACATAATAGGAAATGAGAGTACTGAAAATACAGTGATTAAGATAATGTACTACAGAGCAGAGTTAATTATGATTATAGTGTAACTGGATCATCCCAGGGAAGTTCCAGGTTCCCTGCCCAACAAGAAGTAGGGTGGAGCTGAGGAGAGAAAAAGAGAGAAGAGAAGGAATCAGAGAAGAAGAAAGCAGGATGGAGAGCCAGAAGGAGACCTGAGGAAGCCACATGGAGCAGCAAGCATGTGAGGAAGAGACTGTGCTTGTTTCCTGGCCCTGAACTGGTTAAGGCAGATGTGGGTGAGATACCTGTAGGGAGGTGACTATGGCCTTGTTTATATTAATTTTAATTTTGCTCTTTTCCTCTCAGATTTGTCTGGCCATTTCTAACGCTTTTCTATGGGTCCCGGCCAGAAGGTGCATTAGTCTTGTAGCGGACTTTCAGGACTTGCTTTGGGCCAATCCCTGTTGGGTTGACTTTTGCCCTGGAGGTGATGGGTAACTTCAGTTGTTTGGTTTAGAAGTTATATTCTTTGGCTTCTGTATTGTACACTCACTGTATTAAAGTTCCTTTTCATTGAAGTCTTAGATGTTTTGTCTTGATACAGCAGATGGCAGAACCTATATAGAGCAGGCAGGTTTGGGGGCTCACTGGTGCCCCATCCCCTACCCTGTAACAACAGTGCTAAAAATAGTAATAATGGAGCCCTCCTTGATGGCACAGCAGGTTAAAGGACAGCACTACAAGGCTGGTCACAGCCACTTCAGCACGAGTACAAACCCTAGCCAGGATGCTGACTCACATGGCCTAGCAGACCTCTCCTGACCTGCCCGCTGCTCCCCTCAGCAGTGTATTTCATTAAACTGCCCGTTCTGCTCCCCACTTTGATTCTAGTGGATCCTCTTCCCGCCCCTGTGCCTCTGGCCTGTACCCCAGTTCTGTATGCATGAATAAACGAATCTTTAAAAAAAAGGTAGTAATGGTCATGGTAGAAAGGAGGGTACCCCAGACCCCCCAAACTTGAATGCTATAAAGGGCCATCTGCCACATAAAGACAAAGCATACTCTTAATATATAAGATCTTTAGTAGAGTTATTATGGGAAGAAGAGAAAGGATGTAATTTCCCAATGAAAACACCCAAACCACCCATCCCCTCCTGGGTAAATGCCTGATCGAACAGTTGGCCCAGTGCAGAGCCTCTGAGGCCCAAAAGCTCACCACATGTCTAAGTCACCTAGCATGGGGGGGTGGGAGGGGTTGTGAAGGGACAAAAGGAGCAAAATCAAAGTACAAGTGAAGATAAAGAGTCTTGACTTCATCTTTATCAAGCCTCGCCATGGGGCTCTCACCACGAGTCTCTACCAAGTGTCTCTACCTATCTGGACTCTACAGCTTTCCTCCACACCTCTCCGCCAAGTGTGCTAAGCCTCCTATATGTTCACCTGGTTGCTGTGCTCCACCCCTCACTAGGTGGGACAGGGGACATGGAACCTCCCCTTTGATGGAGTTTCCTCTGTCACAGTAATTATGTTGATAGTGGGAATCATAAAAAGCAAACTGCATTTTTAAAGCATATCATTTCACTTAATCCTCCCACCCTCTCCAGGAAACAGCTATTGTGATTTTTCCCATTTTAGAGTCTTCAGAACAACAGAGGCCTAAGGCAGTTCAGGGAACTGTGGGGTTGTAGCAGATTGGGTAGACACCAGCACAACTGCAGTTGAGAAAGTGGAGTTTACTCCTTAATGGGGAGGTGGAGAAAGCCCCTCCCATCCCCCCCCCCACCCGGACACACACCCAATAGAGGAAGGACTGAGGGTATCAGACAGTGGAGAAAGTGCACTTACTCTGAAATTCCCATTCATTGGCTAGATTCACATTTTGACTTCTTTGGGAGCTTAGGAGCTATGGTCAATAAGGGTCTCTTTTTCTTTCTTTCTTAAAGAAAAGGCCAAGATAGTCTCATGATTTCCCCAGCAATGTCCTCTCTGTTATTCTGGGCACAGAGAGAATAGTGTTAGCCCTGGAGATGAATAGTTTTTCAAGAAAAAGTGCTTTTTTCCATTGCAGTTATTGACAAAATAAAGCTGAGCTCATCATCTGATCTTTTCCTTTATATAGTTACAGACAACATATATTTCTCACGATTGTAGAAAACACTGACCTAGCAAAAATCTTTGCTACATAGTTAATTTCCGGCACATCAGGTGATGAGTGGAGCTTAGCTTTCAGAGCAAGGAGGTAATTTTTTTTTTTCAAATATACAGCTCAACAGTAGAAATAGCTGCTCAATTTAAAAAGTAGATCTTATATGTTTTTATTTATTTATTTAATAATATCATAGCTTAGATTTTATATGTTTTTAATGAGTAAATCCAATAAACAGCAATGCTAACTAATTCAACTGGACATTTCTAGTTAACAGCAAGCTCAAGGTGGTAAATATCTCCAGGAGATTCTCTGGTTGGCAAGTAAGGGTTGCTTTCTGTTGTTGAGAGATTTCATTAGAATTGCTATTACTGTTTTTTAGAAAACAGCATTTTGCTACTTTCAAGGCAATTACTGTTCTTACGAATAATATCATTGAAGGAAATGACTGTGTTTAGCAACATCAGCAATAGCGAAATGCAAAAAAAAAAAAAGAAAGAAAGCAAGAAAGAAAGACAGAAAAAAACCCATGCTTTTGGCTGGTCAATTTCTCTTCTCTAAAGAGAGAAAACAGAAAATCCTAAACATGAAATTGCCTGCACAGTAAGAGAAAAATCCAGAAAAATGTCAGCGTTCACTCAGCATTGATCTTTCATACTCTCAAGGGTGCTAAAAGGGGCTTTCCTGGAGTTTTCATCTTATCTTCTCTGATGCCACGGGCTGGCTTAGCATAGCACACACCCTTTCCTGTAGAACAACTTGACAAAGAAACTCCCAGAAGGTCAGGCTTATTGTCCGATGAATGGTTTCTGATGTTTTTCTGTCCTCAAAGGGATCAGAGGTTGGAGGCTGGTTTGTCTCCAGGAAAGTTTTCTTTTGTTCATTTTTTGTTGCATTCAGCACTTCTTAATTTTCAAGGCTTCACATACATTTCATACCCTGTAAGTTCAGTGATTTATATTACTACTATGGAAATTAAAATCCAAAGAGATAACCCAATTTGCCAGGATTGACCACATAGGATCTGTGTAGGATACTAGGTTCAACCCCTGCGGCGTATCATTTTTCTCCATTTGCATATCATATGTATTAATATTTAATTACATTGTAGGTTTTAAATTAGTTTTCCTATGATTTGTAGTGAGACAGCAGCATCAATCAATCTAATGGTTACAGACTTATTTGGAGCTTGATTTTCTTGGTTGCATTTTTATGGGAATTTCTGAGTCAGGTAGACTTTAGAGGAAGAAGCACAATACCCCACTCATTGGACGGCAGGAGGTATAGGCATACATATCCACAGCTTTTTAGTTGGCTCCTTTTGCTTGCAAGAGATAGAAACTTGATTCTGTCACTTACTAACCTGTGTCCCTGAATCATTGCCTTGTGCCCTCCAATCTGCAGTAGGGCTTCCAGGACCAGGATGTGCAGGGGAGGACAGTGGATGGACGGTGGGCTTGGAGGTGAAGGTGGTGGGTTGGAATTCTGCAGCTTTGCAACTAACTCCCTGTGTGAGTGCAAATTGCTTCAGAATCTCCCGCGTCAGTATCCTCTGCAAAATGGGAGTTGATAGACCTTATGCGGTGGGCATTCAATGAGAGACGATGAGGTCTGGGGTTCAAGAGTGGAGGACCGGAGGTCTGGAGAGGCCAGCGGAGAAAGCAGCAGTGTTGGGTGCAGGACAGGGCAGGCCCTCTTGCCAGCCCTTTGCTCTGGTTACAAACCCGGCCTTTCGGCAGCCCCTTGGTTTTGTTGGGAGGGACCAAATGTGGAGATTTACTGAGGGACCGGATAAGGGCAGTAATAAATCTGGCCTTGCATCCAAAGGTGATAAGGCGGTAATAAATTGGGGGCCTTGCATGCAATTAACGGGGTCTTGCATCGGAGATGGGACTAGATGAAGGTGATAATGAACTGGGCCTTACATCAAGGGATGTAGCAATTAATCACCTCTTTGGAATTCAAGTTTTTTTTTTTAAAGATTTATTTATTTATTCATACAGATCTGGGGTACAGGCCAGAGATGCGGAGGGTGAGAGGAGTCACCAGAGACAGAGTGGGGAGCAGAACAGGCAGATAGACGAAGTACACTGCTGAGGGGAGCAGCGGGCGGGCCAGGAGAGGTCTGGCTCGCCATGTGGTCACCTCTGGGGCAGGCGGGGATCGAACTCATGCAGAAGTGGCTTAATCTTCTTAGTGCAGTGCTTTAACCCGCTGTGCCACCAGGGAGGGCCCTGGAATTCAGGTTTTAAACCTATATAAGAGACCCTTCCCCCTAGGAGGGTGGCAGTAGCTGCGGACCCTACTCTTGGGCTCTGTCTCAGCTGCTGTCCAAGAGCAATAAATTGTTTGCTCAGCCTCTCTGCCTTTCTTCTGTCTTTTCTGCGGCCGGTCACAGAATTTGGGACAAAACAGGTTTCACGCTGGTGTTGTCTGGGGAACCATTTCTTGACTTGGAGTTTCGCAAATATTAAGTAGGTGAAGAGTCATTTTCTCTAAGAACAAGAAACACTATTGTACAAAGGTGGCTGAGTGGAGGAAAACACACTGACACCACCAAGAGCTGCTGGCCTTTGGGCTTTCTGGCTATTTCATCCACAAATGTGGAAAGATGGAAATGACTAAAACAGACCCTCAGAGAGGTAGGACATGGAAATACTGTAGTATCTAGAGTTGAAAATTGAGACATTTGTCAAAGGATTGTTTCCCTTGCAAATACTTTCAATTTTCAGGAGACAAACCTAGCTAGCTTATTAAGCATAAAGGTAGAAAAAAATTCTAATTATTTTAATGAAAAACAGCTTTAACTCTGAAGACTACATATTATGTTAGACGTGTATGTATATGCGGCTATTTTTCTTGGAAATCGGGCATCTGTAATTCTGTAATCATCACAGCAAATAGAATCCAGCAGTTAAGAGAAAAATCTCCCTGACAAGGTTGGGTTCATCTTAGGACTGCATTACTTATTTAATATTAGGGAAGCAATATAACTTAATTTATTAACAGCAAAGGAAAAAACAACAGAGTAACTAATCATCTTGATAGATGCGAAAAAAGCATTTGATAAAAATTAATATCCATTCCTGATACAAAAATTCTCCATAAAATGTAAATAACTGGATAGTCACAGCATTAAACATGCTCTTAGAATCCTGACTGGCCTCATGCTTGCTAGTCAAACTCCCATTAATATCACAAACATGAAAAGAGTGTTCATTGCTGTATCTATTATATGGTATTATGTTTTCCCCCCAAATGTGCCAATTCTATTTGAAAAAGGATTGAAGTGAGTAGAGGAGAAATTATTGTGAATTGAAGACTAGGAAATACTGCGAAGCTACTAGGAAAACAATAGTATTTGCCGTGTCCTGAGTTCTAAAACTGTCTACTTTGCACCGGGGGGAAACAGACTATCGACTGTAAGTGGGCTATGGTGTCAATTTTGTAAAATCAGATTACATGAGTGCATGTTTGGGGGTAGCATACAAAACACTCTTGAATTTTATTTCACACAATTAACTAATTTGCTTCTAGGTGATACCTTTGCTTGACTCTTTTTAGACAAATAAGCCATTTCCCGAGGTCGAATGGAGCTTGATTTTAAATCCTGTGTTCTTAACGACTCCTCCATTACTTTTATTATTATTACTTTTATGGTTTTAAAAAAATTTGTTTGTGTGTACAAGAACTGGAGTGCAGATCAGAAGTGTGTGTGTGTGGGTGAGGGGATTCACCAGAGACATAGTGGGGAGCAAAACAGGTGGATCTACTGAAATACACTGCTGAGGGGAGAAGCGGGTGAGACAGGAGAGATCTGCTGTGCCATGTGGGCCAGCTCCCTGACCTGGGATCAAACTCATGCAGCAGTGGCTGCCAACTAACCCCTGTGCCACCAGGGAGGTCCCATTAGTTTTATTATTTTTTAAAAATAGCTATTGTCTTTCCCAAAACACAGAATCTATATCATACATATGGACATATATATATGTACACACATAAATATGACTTTTATATGTAAGATATGTGTCATACAAAGATATGTTTGTATAGAGGTTACATATATTTATATATAAATTTGTATACTTATATACATCTACTCATATATATGTATACTTACATAGGAAAGATTACAGTTATAGCAAATAGGACGCCTAGCACGTGATGAATAAATTTTCTGTGTTAACCGTCCTCAAACCTCTGGGTATGAGTAGGGATTGTTCTTATTTAGCGTTGCCTCCCCTACCAGCAGGCGGACATCTTTCACAGAATAATAATATTAAACAGAAACATGTAAATATAATAAACACTAGAAAATTGGATTGCAGCGATGGCCAGCAGTGAGCTCCGATAGGTGCCCTGTGCCCTTCTCTGTAATGAACAGCTGCCCGCTGGCCACTTTCCTGTAGATGGGATTCCAGCCATTAGCAAGGGCTGAGGCTGGCACCAACAGCAGAGCCGGAGAGAGCTTTGCTTTCAGATGTAGGGGAACAGGCATTTCCTCTTTACAGAGCCTGCTCCCTGCAAAGGTCTCGAGAAGACTTAGCACTCTGCTCAGTGCCATCCCCACGGAGGCTGGGGGAGCAGGAGAGCATGTGACCAGCCCATAAGGCAGGCTATGTCGCTTCTGTGATCCAGCTGGTACCCAGAGGCCTGAGGGTCCTGACTTAATTGTCTGGAAATGACCGTGATTTGCTTTTCTTTAGGTGGAATAAAATCTCTGTCTCTCTGTGGCCTGATTTCTAGAAGATACAGACAGGGTCACCCTGAGTGGCTCTGAGCATGGAGGGAAGGAGGTTCCCAGGGACTGGTTCTTGGCCCGTGCTGCTAGGAGGGAAGGCGCCTTCCTGGCCTCGGGTGGGAGAACCTGGGAACATAGGCCGAGACACAGCACTGTAGCTGTGGCCCTGATGCTGGAAGTGGGTGGCACTGCTTGTATGGCTGTTCCCACAGTGAGCTTCTCCCACCTCTTCCTCCCTCCCTCCCCCACCCCAGGATGCTGTTGTTACCCAGCTGAGCTGGCTCCAGGTTGGGCACCTCCCTATTGGAAAGCCTATTCACTTCTCATCCCCCTGCTTCCTTGAGTCCCCGGTCCAGGTCTGTAGCTTTCAGTAGCTGCACAGAGGATGCCTGACAGGAGCTGTGGCAGCAGCCAGAGAGAGGTGCCTACTTCTCAGCCTGAGAAGTGCCTACTTCTCAGGAAGGGGCCAGGTGAATGAAAGCCCTGGCTTCACTCTTCTCTTGCCCATGATCCTCTTATTTTTATTTATATGTATTTTAAAAGATTTATTTATTTATGTGTACAAGAGTTGGGGTGTAGGCCAGAGGGACAGGGGTGAGAGGATTCACCAGAGACAGAGTGGGGAGCAGAACAAGTGGATCTACTGAAATACACTGCTGAGGGGAGCAGTAGGTGGGATAGGAGAAGTCAGCTGCGCCATGTGGGTCAGCTCCGGGGTGGGGATTGAACTCATGCTGCAGTGTCTGGTGATATAGCCTGATAGTGTTGAAACTTTAACTCCTTTAACTCCTCCTCAGGGAGGCCCCCTCACTACCCTCTTATTATAAGTATAATATTGCTGTTTTCGGTAGACACCTATATTGGGCTGAAGACCAATGTTGTCTCATGTTCCTATCTTGCCAAGAGTTATTATCAAGAATACATTTAAAGACTATGAAAGTTACATATAAAATACATTACTAAATACATTATTGATCGTGGATGCTCAGGTATTCTCACTCAATCCTTAAAGTTTTTATTTTTGGGACATGCTACGTCAGATTTACTAATAGTTCAACAACTTTTGCATTAGGTCACAAGCTGTTGCTTTATAACTCTTCAGTGTTTCTGTGTGAGGATTCTGATATAAGTTAATGATAAAATGATAACATTTTTGATAATTGCTTTTTTTTTTTTTTCAGTCAAGTCAAACTTCTGAAAGTTTTATCAACAGGCTTCCTGTGTTCTGACTTCAGGGTGCCTTTGGTCAGTAGATGACCAGCAGAGGGTGGTGGGCAAGACGGAGACATGAGGGCTCTTCTTCACCTGGCCCTTCCCTGACAAGTCTCTGCCTCTCTCTACACAGCTCCCGTCCAGCAGCCCTCTGCATGTAGCTCTCACTCTCTCTCTGACTCTGTCAGTCTCTTTCTGTGCCTTTCTCTTTCCCTCTCTCTCTCTCTCTCACAATTCCAGAACTGTTTCCTTCTATTCCCTTCCAGGTGGGAGTACAGGCAGTCCTCCTTGCTCTCTGTGGTACTGTCTCTGTCCTTCCGTTTCCCTGGGGCACTCTGTAAATTGCTCCTTAAATGACCTCAGTGGTCACCTTTGTGCAACTGTTTTCTTCTGGGATCATAACTGAGCCTCCTCCATCGACTTTCAGTCTTCACACCCTGTATGTCGAGGAGATGTTTCTGAGACTACATGGTGCAAGCATTATTTTCAACATGGGTGTATAAAAAATATTGGGTATGTTTGGTTTAAAAATGGCAGAGTCACTTAATCCCTGATTCATTTGGTTCCCACACCCCAGGAAGAATGAATCACAGCCTCCTCAGTATTCTCAAAAGACCTTGAACATGGCTCCACTGTAAGCATTCCATCTGTATTGAAGGCAAGAGCCACGCTTCCTTCACCTTTGCATCCCCAGAGAACAGGACACAAATGAGATATGAAGTTATTTTTCTGGTTACAAAGGCCTACAGTCAAGGTGATGGGTGATCAGCTATTCGAGGAGATTAAGGAGAGAGAGAGTATGTGTGTGTGTGTGTGTGTGTGTGTGTGTGTGTGTGAACTCATCTCTAGGCTTTTGACAGAGGTCTTGCAGAATTTTTACCAAAGCAACAGAGAACAGAGATCTTGAAACTTTTCCAAGGCCTGTGGACCCACAACAATTGGTGTCTGTTAATGTTCCAAATCATCAAATGAGGAAACCACAGAGGGATATCCCCTGGGGGTCTGTAGGATGTGGCTATTTAAGAAATGCGGTCATCATTTCTTCCATAAATTTAGATTGCCATGTAATGGCAAAAACTAATTATAGCCATTTATTTTTATCTTCTCAATTTCTCTTCTTCCCCATTATTCTCTCTTCTTTCCAGTGAAATCACTTTCCAGTTTACTAAAATTAAAATTTAATTACTGAATTTTGCATTTGTGTGATGATGTGTTTGTGGAGACCTATTACTACTACTACTACTACTGCTGCCACTACTACTACAATGACTACTAGGAAGGCCCCAGTTCTCACATAAATCTGTCAACTTTAGATTGAAGATTTATTTAGTACACATTTATCATGTTTCAAACAATTTGATTTGTAAGTCATGATAGTCCTTTTGCTTTTGAGAATAACTTCCTTAGCTCCTTAAAAGTGTGGCTGACCATAGGGAAACTCTTGATTTAATTGTTTAAGGGTTCATAAATTCTTGTCCAAAGGTTCTGTACAGCTGACTCCTCATGTGAATACGGAGCCTTGATGGAGTTCTCTCTGGCTGTTCGGTTGCATGTGTGTTTGTGCACATGCGTGCCTCGTTGTGTGTTCATAGCTAGTTCTGATTCTTCTCTTTTGTTTTTAAATCCTAATTGCCTGCTCCCTCTCTTTTCTTTCACCATTTATACCATCAGTCTTCAGTAACCTGGGCAGCTTCTTAGCAAACTGCTTAGAACAGTGTGTTACACAAGAGTCAGTAAGCTTTGGAGTCAGAAGAATTAGACAGCTGAGAAAAAAATGGTCTTGTTCCAGTTGACTGCTTCCACAACTTTAATTTGCATCAGAATGCCTTAAGATTCTCAAGGATGCAGATTCTGATTTTGTTGGCTTTGAGTAGACCTGAGATTCTGCAGGTCTAACCAGCACTAGGTGACCCCAAAGCTGATAATTTATGGATCACACTTTAAGAACCGAGTTAGACTCTAGGATTAGCACAAATTTGGTCATCTGTTATAAAGGCTATTATTGTGAAATTTCTATTTATTTTTTTCCACACACTTTGGTGTGTGAAAGGGTTGGCAACTTCCTGAGAGATGAGTCTATTAGAAGGGTCTCAGAAAAACAGGACTCAGCTACCATTTAAAAAGCAGAAGTCTGTGAATGAGATAAATATATGGAAGAGAAAAGTGTTGGGACAAAAGAGAGATCCGAGAACAAGATGGAATTTGTCAGGGGTCTTCCTCACATGTGATAGAAACAATTTCAGGGGAATGTAGATGTTATGAAAATTCCCTCGAGTTTCTCCCCAAAACTTCAAATGCTTTAGAACATGTCCTTGGTGTTCATTTATAATTTAGACAGCTTGGGGAGAAAACCTTGGGGCTGCCTTTTGAGCCTTTGTTTAGAAACCTGCAATCGTGCAAATCGCCCAGAATGCTTTGTAGCCACTGATCACTGGCGAGTCTGCAAGTGGGTGGTTTTCCCCTTCAATTACATGTTTTCAGGTTCCTCTAAGCTTTAGGGCTGTTATGCCCCACCTTCCCCCTTTCCCATCAATCAAAGATACTTTGTGAGAAGTTGGTTCAGGCAAGAGGTAGCAATTAGATGTTTTTGTTTTTTGCCACCTCTGATTGTTACTGGCTGAAGGATTACTGTGTTGAGAAAAATTCTCTAATTTGGCTATGACAAATAAATTATGTCTGCTAATAAGGTTGGAGTGAAATATTTGTGTCAGATATTTGCCAGCCGTAATCCAGCCTTATAAGGCGAAAGACTCCTTGATAGTTCAGTGAGATGTTGGTTCATTAGGCTGAAGTCCTTATAGCCACTGGGATCTGGCCTCAACCACATGTGGTCCCCTGTCTCTGCATGTTTTCAAAGCTATTGCCTCTGCATTTGAGGATAATGTGTAAGTTTCAGCATTAGGAATTATTTCTAATTACCCAGTCAGATGATTTTGTTTGCTGTCCTTTCAACCTTATCATGTACCCTATTCCATGGATTTGTCTAGAAAGGCAATAATACCCTGCCCAAGTAGGGTACAAACAAGATTTGTTAGGTTCCCAAACTGAACTTTCTTTTAAATAATCAGGCTGTCTGCTCCATAAAGGATGTCTCTGCCGTTGGGAAGCTATCACCTGTCATTCTTGAGTCAACCACCCAAGAGCACCTTGGCTTGCTCATTCTCTGGACTGTGATAAGATCCCAAAGTCCCTTGGTCTAGACTCTCTCCTGATGATCTCCATATTTTCTGTTTTTAAAATATTTTCTTTTTTTTTTTTTAAAGATTTATTTATTTATGCATACACATCTGGGGACAAGCCTGAGGTATAGGGGTGGGGAGAGGATTCACCAGAGACAGAGTGGGGAGCAGAACAGGCGATCAATGAAGTACAATGCTAACGGGAGCAGTGGGTGGGTCAGGAGAGGTCTGCTGTGCCATGCGGATCACCTCTGGGACTGGGGATCCATCTCACACTGAAGCGGCTATGGCTAGCTTGCAGTGCTTCATCCTAACCTGTTGTGCCCCCAAGGAGAGCCTGATCTCCATATTTTTACTGAAATGGCTTTTAAAATCAGCAAGAGTCATTTTGCATGGACAATTTTTTTTTTCACTAGCCTTAAGGAAAATTTGTCAAGTCTCAGGTACACAGGTCAACTCTGGATTTGTTGGACATTTCTTTAGTGGGATTTAAACTGGCTCATTTAAGTAGTTCTGGGTCTAAATTTTGCCCTGTGTCTTAATAAGAAGAGATTTTTTTTTCATCTGCAAACTGGACACAATAATAACTACCTCCTTGCCTCCTTGGGTAGTGATCTACCCAGAGTGAAATCTCTGGGCACTCAAGATTCATCTTGATGTTTTTCCCTTTCCTAGTTGAGTAAGTATCCAGGATTATGTCCCTTTCCCTTTTATCTTCCATGTGTTTGATGTAAAGTCTTAATGCGCTTAGCTTAGCTTTGATTCTCTTTTGATCCAAATAATTAAAGTGTTTCTGGGATTTCTGTTATCATGAGATTTTCTAGGTAAAAATCAAGTGTCAGTAGAACTTAGAAGAGAGCATAGTCTTAGTGACATCAACATTTAGGGACTTCTTGAATGATCGTGGAGTGCAGAATCTTTCAGGTGAGTCTTGAAGACACTGACAAATTATTAGACTCAGAACCTCACTCATCCAGTGGCAACTGATGTGTGAAAGGGGGAAAATACCATATTTTGGAAATATGTACTGCAAAAAATGTTGGACTGAAGTCAAATTGAGATCTTGGTCATAATTCATCCGTTCATCATTACCATCATTTTCATCCCATTACCCCACTCCATCTTCCCTTCTTCCTAGACAAAAAGTAAGTGTATCCAGAGGCAGAAGGGATGTCCTAATCTTCCTTAGAGCTTGCTGCCATTGAGTTCTCCTAGGATGTAAGCAAAAATGATGGGTGCAACTTCTGTGTCCCTTGCTTAAAGGAAACCTTTGTGACAAATTGTCACTTTCTCCGTCCTCTAACTGGAAAGATAATTCCAAAAAACCATGGAAGGCTTTATTGAGGATACAGAGCCTCTTGTTTACCTCTTTCCCAGATGGATGATTTCATGGAGCAGAGTTGGCCAGCTGCCATGGACTGGCACATGAGAAAGCAAGTACTTCCAAGTACTCAAAGTCACTGGCTTTGGGATATTTTTCGTTATAGCTTCTATTTTAACTAATTAAGTAGTCATGACCTTTTTTTGAGGTCCTTAGGTAACTCATAAGGATACAACATAAACTTAGACAATTTTGTTGACCATATGAGATTCTTGTAGACAAAGGAGTCCAATAAACTCTAGGTCCAAACTCAACTCTTGGATGCCTTTATAGTTTGGATTATACATATTCCCAAGCTTCAATAACAACTCAGGTCTCCAGGCCCCAAAGAGTGAAGATCCCATCGTTTTTCTAGGACTAGTCTAAGATTTGCAAAATCATTGAAGAAGCAAGTGAGTCTATATTTTACATGAGTCAATTTAATTTCTCTTGGTGGTAGGGCGTTTTGGAGATGTAGCCACCTGCAGCCACTGCAGCATGAATTCAATCCCCATCCAGGGAGCTGACCCTGATGGCGCAGCAGACTTCTCCTGTCTTGCCCACTGCTCTCCTCCACTGGGGATTGAATACATCTTCCTGTCCTGCTCCTCACTCTGTCTCTGGTGAATCTTCTCACCCCCTGCACCTCTGGCCTACACCCCAGTTCTTGTATGCATAAATAAATAAATCTTTTGAAAATTAAAAAAAAAATGTGTGTGTGTATGTGCATTATATATATTTTTAATTTTTTTTTTATATTTTCTAGTGGTAGCGACAGGAAATTAAGAATTTGGCCATTGGTCATGCTGGAGAAGATAGAGAAGATGTGAAAAAGAGAGAGGAGGCTTTCTTCACTTTATGAATCATCTTGTTCACTTAGTCCATTTAACATGGCAGCTGCCATCTTTAGTCAAAGAGCTTCCTCTGAGCCCCATTCAACTAATCTCTCCTCATCTGTACCTTGAGTCCTTATAGTCAACATTCTGTGACTCTCATTGGCCAAAGGAAAGGCCAGTGACCATTATATTTTATACTAATGCAAGAAGATCTTTCCTACTCACTCATCTTCCATTTACTCATTCATTTAGCAAATAGTTGTTGAGCACCTACTTTATGCCAGGAAGATGGTCAGCTGTGGCTTGGTGGACACATGCCGCTCCACAAAGACAGGACTAGAGTGGACAAGAGACCTACAACACCAGCACAAAAACTGATAGAGGGCTGCAGAGGTGCAGTACAAGGCCAGTTCCCCCTAGGCCTCCTGTCTTGTCCTGTCTAGTGTGATAAAGTCCCTAATTAATTACACAGAGAAACCATATGTATGTCCTCTCACTCACTAATTGCAATTAGTTGCAGGAGCAGTGAACATATTGCTTTTCATGAATGTCAGGACATTTTACTGGATTCCCCTTGGTTCTCTGTGAAGTCACAATTAACTTCACTAATTATTCCCTTCACTGCATGTGCTTCATTTAATGGAGAACCCAACTAATGAATGCTGATCTTTTAAAAACTTTTTTTTTTTTTTTTGGAAAAGCCATCTTGGCTGCCTTCCAATAACACCAAGAATGGCTCCTTAGATAAAATCATGAATATCAAGTCCATCCATTCAAGGTTAGGAGGAGAGAATACGCAAAGTTTAGTTTCAGAACTTTTCCAGAGTAAGGGAGGCTCTCAATATTGGTAGAAAGTCATGGGGCACTTTTAATTGAATGTCTTGTAACTGGCAACAAACATTTCTGTAGAGACCCATCAATAGCACCTGAGATGGTGGGGAGTTCACAAGCCAGAGATGAGTGCCAAAGACTGGGAATGCAGAGCAACTGGGGACTCCACAAGATCCCACACTTATCCCAGATATACCCAGAAGTGAACAAGGTGACCTCCATTCTTATGACCAAGGTAGCAATGACAACAGCAAATGCTAAAGAGGATGCAGTGAAAGAGAAACCCTACTACACCTCTGGTGGGAATGGAAACTGGTGCAGGCATTTCAGAAAGCAATCTGGATCTACCTTAAAAAAAAAAAAAAAATGGGGCCCTCCCTGGTGGTGCAGTGGGGTAATGCGCAGCACTGAGAAGCTAATGCCACTTCAGCATGAGTTCGATCCCCGCCAGCCCCGGAGGTGACCACATGGCGCAGCAGACCTCTCCTGACCCGCCCGCTGCTCCCCTCAGCAGTGTACTTCTCATCAACCTGTTCTGCTCCCCACTCTGTCTCTGGTGAAGCCTCTCACTGTCCCTGTACCTCTGGCCTGTACCCCAGTTCTGTATGCATAAATGCATAAATCTTTTAAGAAGAAAAAAACAACACCAAAAAAAGGAAATACCAGATGGCCCACTAATCCTACGTTTGGGCATCTATCCAAAGAGCATGAAACCATCAATTCAAAAAAATAACATGCTCTACAATGTTTATTACACCATTATTTATAATCATTAGGACATGGAAACAACCTAAGTGCCCCCGGACAGAGGGTTGGGTCCAGGTGACATGCTCTGGCCACACAATGGATTATTATTCTGTCATCAGGAAAAATATATTGCCATTTCTGGAAAAATGGAAGATATTTGAAAGACTTCTGTGTGGCAAAACAAGTCAAAGTGACAAAGACAAATATTGGATGTCTATATAGTAGATGACTTGAAAAAGCAAAACACCTACAAAAACTAGTGGGCACTAACAAACCAAGTGAAGTTCTGAGGCTAAGAGGGAAGCATGAGGAAGAAAGGGTCAAAGGGGTTATAAGGGTTGGTGGTGGGAAAGGAAAACCATTAGTAAAAAACAGAATATCTTGGTGACTTGGGGATTTGAGAAGCTTTCTGAGGGCATAAAAAGTAATAAACATAAAAGAAAACAAAAACAAGACCCCCAAACAAAACATTTTTTCCTCCTTAAATTTCTGTGACTTTACTCAAGATTTCCATGAGTGTGCGTGTGTGTGTGTGTGTCTGTGTAAATCAGAGGAGGTGCTGAGTTTCGAACATGGACATAGGAAAAGGCAAGAGCATGTAGGCCATTCCCTATACACAAACACTCTCACACACACTTTCACACACACACTCACACTTTCCCAAAGTCTGAGACTAAGCTACTGAGCAGAATGCACTATATCACCCCAAAGAAATTCAAGTGGAAAAGCTGGCAGCACATCTTCAGACGTGTAGAGGAGTAGACCCCAGTCCATGGATTCTTCACCCGATCTAATTTGGACTGAGTCGACCTGCTAAGGAGCAGCATGTCTCCCATGACTTCTACGGAGCAATTTCACAGTTCTCTGAAACTTGGGATGATTCTTCTTCCTAAAGTATACTCATCAACGGTTTCTGTTTTTGAATGTCAATTCAAAAGACCAGGAGGAAAAGTGAGACATAATTGAATTTTCTTTCCAACAGGAATGCTTGTGCCAGCTGCTAAGATAATATTTCTTTTCAATTTATTACCGAGATGGAGCCTCCTCACTGCTACTTTTATGATTTTTTCCCTGGGCTCAGTGAGCTTGTCAATATGTCCCCGCTGTTGAGTGTGGCAGCAACTCCAGGAGCCAGGCAGGGCAGTTGTGAGCATGGCTTCATTTGCAGAGAAGGTACCCTCAGAGGTACCCTCAAACGTGCACACCTTGACTTTGGTAGGATTCTGATTCCTGGAAGTAGAGGCTTGATCAGAACGTGACGAAACATCTGACTTGGGCTCTCTCACTCTCTTCTGCACACCTGGTTCCTCCAGGTGTTGCAAACTGGTTTTGAAGAAAACAAAATTCCCTCTTGTGGAGAACCACTGGGTTACTGCCGTCCACCCATGTGGTGATATTTCTTCTCTTCCAGACGTGAATGCATCATGTTGAGTGGCCCAGAAAGGAGGGGCAATCTATGCAAGGCATAAGGAAAAAAGGGAGAAAATATTTGAACCTCACATTCCTAGTCCACTGGCAAGAAGACCCAGGTCTTTGCTTTGATGGACAAGGGGAGACAGAGCTGCTCCCCTCCCCCACCAGGTGTGCGTTCTCCTGGGGTACCGTTGCAGTAGCACTGGTTTTTACAACACATGATCCAAGCCATGCCGAGAACCACGAGTCAGTCCGTTTAGGGAAAAGACAGGATATTTGAACAGCTTGACACTGTGAAGCATAAATTGTTGGGAGAGACAAATGTGAGCTGGAGAGATTTGTAGATGTGGCAGACGGTAATCCTGGTCTGTTGAGTTAATTGTTTTTCTCAAGCAGGAGACCTCCCGTGATTTACATTCTGGAACAGTGGGATGGTGGGAAAAGCCAGACAGCTCGTCACCTCCGGAGAGGACCAGAAGACGTGGCAGCTGCCTTGGAGGTCCTCCTTTGTTCTAGAACACTGGGATGCTGTCCCGTTCGCTCAGAGGCTAGGCGGGAGAGGAAGAGCAATAGCAAAGGCCCCCAGGGCAGGGGGAAGAATTGGACAGCAGCTGGCAAAGCCTCTTTCTATCCTCCGGCTCAGCTGTGTTCTGTCAGTCTGGGTGGCGATGGTTCCAGAAGAAGCTGAGCTTCTGTTTCTCTTGCCCTTCCTCCCCATGCATCTGCAGAGCTTGTGAGGGTGGACTTCAGTGGACACTGGACTTCAGTAGGCACAGAGGATGTTCGAGGGCCAAGAGAACCTTGTCTGGTGTAAAAGTGTTTGACCCTTATTCACGGGTACAGTTAAGGGCTAGTTCTGATGAGGGAGCAGAGGAAGACCCTGATGTCTCTCAAGCTAGCAGGGGTTTTTTTTTTCCATTCTTTTTGGTGGCATTTTGCAAAGTTCTTATCTCCAAACCCCATGATAAGTTGCCCCCCCCTTTTTTTGTTTTGGAAGGAATTATTTTCTTATGCATACAAAATTGGGCACAAATACAAAACTGGGTACAAGCCAGAGCTGCAGGTGTGGCGAGAGGCTTCACCAGAGACAGAGTGGGAATTAGGACAGGCAAATCGATGAAGTACACTGCTGAGGGGAGCAGTGAGCAGGTCAGGAGAGGTTTGCCGCGCCATGTGGGTCATCTCCAGGGATAGAACTCACACTGAGGCGACTGTGGCCAGCTTGCAGTGCTGCGTCCTAACCCGCTGTGCCATCAGGGAGCGCCAAGCCCCTCTTTTTAATGGGGCCTGTTTTAATGGTCAAACCAGGTTACCTGCAGACTCAAGCAGAATCCTGGTGGTTAGGGGACATGGTCGCGGAGGCTCTGGAAGCCAGTCCTCAGATAGGTAAAGATTGTTCAATGTGGGATTTGGACCAGCAAGGGGCCAACAGGTCTGAACGAGGTGTCAGGGAAGATCTGGCCTTGACCATAGGCAAGGGGAGTTTTTTTGGCAATAGCAAGTCTGCCTGTCTGAAACTGGAGTCCTGTTTCCAGAATTCCCTCTCCTGTGGGGCTGGGGTCAGAGTGACCCCAGAGAGGACATTGTGTGGTTTGGAAAGTGACAGTGAAATGGCAGCCTTTCTTTTCAAAAGGTAGTTGTGGTCACTCATGGGCACCAGATGGATGCCAAGTACCCAGTGATCCTGGCTTGGCTGAGTTCTCGGCTCTACATCCACTTGTCTCTCTGACCAATAGTGGCCCCAGGCTCAACACCTGGTGCTTGGCAATAACCCACAGGCAGCAACTCAGGTTTCTCCACAATTCCCCCTTTTCAGGTCCTGTCAGTGACTAGACCTCCTCAGTGGAGTGTCCCTCTTAGTTCCAACTAGTCCTTCATCAGGTGGACTTTCGGTGGATGGGTTAGTAACTACTTGGTTCTCTGACTTCACTCCTTCCGCCATGAGCATGGGGTCTAATTCCTTTCATAGACTCCTGTCTCCACAACAACAGAGTGTTGTGAGAAGTCTCCCAAGTTTGGTTGCCTGCACATGGGAGTTAAGAGCTCTGTCCTAGGAGAGCAGACAGTCTTAAAGGTGGACGCAGCACAGATGGAAAAAGAGTTCTTCAGGAAGGCAGGGGGTCCCAGCTTGCATTTAGTTATCATTCATTCATTCATTCATTCAGTGGAACGGAAAGACTTGCAGGAACTGTAGTAGAAATACAAATGTTAATTGGTGACTAAAACAGACATGGCATCTTCCCTGGGAGAGTTTGGCATTTAAAGCAAGTGGCAAAAAATTTAATAAGTAATCCATATGGGATTAGAAACTATTTTTAGTTTCTTAATTGCATTCCTCACAAACAGCGTAAGCCGACTATGGAGGAGGGCGAGACCCATTTAAACAGGGGTGTCTGGGGAGGCACTTGGAGCAGGTGGGCTTAGCCACACGGAGAGTCTTTGCTCTCTGCTGAAGGAACAGTGTGAAGGCCCTGAGGTGAGGCAGACGCACCACCGGGAAAGATGGGAGGGCAGCAAGGAGTTTTTCTGTGACTTGGTGACTGTCTGGCTTACTGAGAAAGATCAGCTTCAAACCAAAACATGGTGAGGCCCAAGGACCTCGGAACTGAGGGCAAGTGGGGTAGGCTCACCTCGGCAGGACTGAAATGGAAGAGAGATGCTCTTGGGGAGCATGTCTGCTGGTGCTGAGGCGCTTTGTGCCTCATGGAGCGGGGAACCAGCTCCTCCTTCAGCCCACCAACCCGGTGTTGCTGCCACCTGCAGAGCCCGATGAGGAGACTGTGTTGAGTGATCTGGGGGGAAGGGGGGGCAGCAGAAGAATTCCTGAGTTTCTAGCTGAAGAAGAACTCGGAGAATAAACATGCACCTCAGGTATGTGGACACCCAGGAGCTAGTTTCCTGAGCTCCCGTCCAGTCAGCTGGCGCTTCTGCTGTTGTTACTGTTCATCCTAGTTCATTTTGTTTTTCAAAGACTTTGGGGGCACTATTAACCAGATGTGTGAACTGAGATAACTCCAAGGCTCATCCCTTTATGATCTTAGTGCTCGAGGGGAGCACGGACAGGTTACAGGACTGGGATTCTGGAGGTGATCCTGCCAATTTCTACCCTGGGGAAAGGACATGAGAGGAGGGGCTGTCGATTATGGAGTGCTCGCTGCACATGCCAGATTCCTTTGGCCCCGTCACTTGTGTTTGCCTTTTAGCCCACGTAGCCAGCCATAGCAGGTCCTTTCCATCCCATTTTACAGAGGATGACTCTGGAGATTTGATGCATTGGGTGACTGGCTTCAGATTCAGTCAGTAATTGCCAGAGTGGGATTCGAGTCGGGGCCTTTCTCACCCAGAGCCTTCTGAGGAAAAGTAAAAGCAAATGCCTTTGGGTTACTGGAAGCCACGCAGCTTGGGAAAGAGGCTCAGTGGTGGTGAGCTTCTGACATGGTTAGATTCCTTCAGCTGCTTGTGCCCATGAAGTATTTGTCTTTGGGGAGAGTACTCCCGCATTGGAAATACACAGATTAATGCCCATAACTGACATCTGATTGGCCAAGAAGCAATTACATTAGAGGAATTTTCTGCCCAAGGCAGCCATTGTTTGCTCCCAGATCGTTCCCTTGAGAGATCCATCACTGTCAGATGACTCTGGTGCCAGGACCCCAGTGCCTGTGGGAGGGGAGCCGGGGAGGAGCCTCCAGTGTGCTAGAGCAAAGTCCAGGGGCAGCACAATGACAGGGTCATTCCTAGGGATGCTGAATTTGGGCCTTGAGCAGCTGGCCTGTGACTGAATTCAACTTCTGGGCTGATCCTTATGAGGAGAAAAAGAGATAGAATATGCGCCCATGAGTGGGAAGACCTGAGCTGTCCTGCAGATACCGGAGAAGAGGAAAGCAGCAGCATTCTGCAGGCGCTAAGCCAATCAAAGGGAGATCCCCTGCCCCTTCCTGGCCACCCTCTCCCCAGCTCCCCGTCCTCTCTCCGGCTGGCCCAGAGGAGACTCTTCATGTTGCTTTTTGTTTGCTTTCTCCATCCTCATAGTCTCTGGGGAAGGAAACTGAAACTAGGATTTCTCTGCTTCCAGGAGACCAACCTCAACTTTGAGAAGTTAAATATTCTATGTCTGCGTGTGAAGGTGGTGCCGACATACTCAAGAATCATCCATCTTTGATCCTGAGGAAAGATAGGTAGACACAAGTCAAACCTGCAGGTGCTTCTCATCAGTTATAATACTTCCTGCCAGATGTCAGCAGCTTTGAAAGGCTGCCCAGAGGTGGCATGGTGCTCTTTGCCAACAGATGAGGCCAGGCATACTCACTTTCTCTCATCCTCCTCAGGGGTATTGAAAAAACTTTTTCAAGCTCTCGGGAGAATTTGTAAACTGAAAGTAAGTACTCAGGTGTAAGGAACTCTTCTTAACCCTTTGGCTGGTCACTCAGATCTGCTTTATGACCCAGGGAGAGTGTGAGTCACGTTACTCCCTTTTGTGAACTGAAAATGTCACAGCAGAGAAGCCACGATTAACCTGAGTTGTAGCAGGTTGGCAGGTCTAAGGAAACGGCCTGACTTAGAAGACACACTGAAACGCAGAATTTTATCTTGACTGGAGTTGCTTAGAGACATGATAGAACACTTGGCTGGCACCTAATCAGTGTGCGAGACCTTCTACTTCCCTCCAGATTCTTGCAGTTGGGCGCTACCAACTCACAGAGAGCCCCCCTTTGCTGCCGAACATCATGTGATCTCCTACCTGTTGGGTTCTAGATCCCTGTACTCTCCCCGCCCAGTAGCGCACAGTGATAGGACTCAGTTGCACTCAACAGCTCAATCAAGAGGACTTTGACACAGGTAAGTGGCAAGTCTGGGGATGATAGGGATTAGGACGCTCTCTCTACTACAATCTGTCTTCTGTCTAACTCTGTCTACTTTCTTTCATGTTCATTCATTCTCTGTAGGTTCTCCCCATGAGGTGGGCTGAGGATAACTTCTGTTTATAGCACAGCAATCCTAGTGGGAAGAATCCTCTTTTCCAATATTATAGCATCACACCTAATACCCATGATGCTGAAGAGCCTGGCTTGGGTGAAGTCTACACCTGGAAAGACTAACCGCTGTGTCCAGGTGAGGCTAAACCTGATTTCTCATGGCTGGGATTATTGCATCCTTGAAGCACTGGATGGTCCCCAAATGGCAGAAAATATGCATGGGGAAGGACGTGCAGTTATCAGAAGGCAGGGTGCAAGGCAGATAAAACCAATGTGTATGATAGTATTTTTTTTCCACAATTTGCCCTTTAATATGTTAAAAAGATAGACAAAAATGCCTGTGACCTTTAACTTGTCTATAGGCAGGGCTTATGTCTATTTTGTTCGTCAGTGTATTGTTATATCTATGATAATGGGTGTCCATGGAAGACAGGCAATTGATATTACGTGAATAAGTGAATAGGTGAAAGGGGGAGTAAAGACTTGGTTTGGTTCCAGATGAGCACAATGATGAACTCAGGATAAAGAGGAAGAAGATAAGGATCAATTAAAATTGTCACTTCTTTCAAAACTCCTTATAATGGAAAAAATCTGAGTTGACTTTTTGGTGATATGCTTATAGATTTAGAAGACTGGAGGGCTTATGAAGAGATACTTCAATACAAGACTCTGGTTGAAACCTATGACACAATTACTTAGCTTTATATTCATCCCTGAGTATCTCTGAGTAAGATTATGGGGGTTTCGTATGCATCGTGTTGTACCTGCTCTCTCACTTCTTGTTACGGGTCTCCAAGGATTCTGTCCTTTCCCACAAAGGTGAAACCTTTCCTCACCTCTAGATCTTTAGGTTAAATAGACTAGATTGTAGAGACTATTTTATAGAGTTAAGTTTTATATTACCGTGGTGAGGGAAGTTCTTTTGGACAAGTCCCATTTGTAAAGATTTGAAGACGATACATTAGGCAGGGTTTGTGCAGGAGACAGCTGGCTCAGAGGATTATCTTAAGAAAGTTGAGGACAAGGTTCAGGGCACCTAGGAGAGGTGGTGAAGCCCTCAAGACGATAGCAGGAAATGATGACACCCCAAGGCTGGGAGGCGCTTGATGGTCACCATAGGCATGAAGGAGGCTTTGCTTGACCTAACCTGTGGCCTTGTGGAGGGAACCACAGACACTGTCAAGCTGTGACTGGTCGGAAGGGAGTTGAGGAAAGAAATACCCCACCATACTTTCTCCCCAACCTTCAATTCTTGCCAGTGCTTCCCATCACTCAATTCAGCCAGAAACCAGAATGCGGTGGAACCCAGGGGATGTCCACAGAGGTCAGCCTCCTGAGACTGGGCATTGGACAGTGGAGAGTGATATTGAGGGCCAGAGAAATAGAGGGCCAGAATGAGCTAGAATAGAGTTCTCTCTTTCCTAGGAGAACAAGTTCAATTGTCTGAAGATCTGAGAGTGCCTGGATAGTTCGAGACTGTGTGGTGGAAGGGAGTAGGGAAGAAATTATTTTTTTTGCTTTGCTAGTGCTGTAAATAACCTTTGTACATCACAATGACTAACCACCTTCCTGGTATGTTACAGTCGGTAGAGATTTTGATTTATTGGAGAGATGCAGCAACACAGTCTTACTGCTCTGCTTTTCATTTATAAACTGCCTGCTGCTGCTTGTTGTGGGTGTAGCTGAGTGGGGAGGCTCTTGCCTGGAGCTGGCTACTCCCTGCACTCAGCTCCCACGGATCAGGAGGGTGGAGGACCCCGAGTGACAAGTGGGCCACACGAGCTCAGAGGGTGGTCTCCAAACAAGTGAAACACACAGGAAGGTGGGCTTTGGCTGCTAAACTTCACTTTTTCCCTGGTTTCTGACAATGACTCTTTTCTTTTAGGTTCTGCCTGCTACACTTTTTCACCTGCTCTCTCCCGATCACACTGTCTGTCTCTACCAATCACAGTACTTACTCTTTTTCTTCCCTGTGTCAACCTCTGTAAATCCATTCTGCTGACCAGCCAATCAGATCCTGCTCTCTATAATCTCTGTCATCCAGCAAAGCAAAGTGAAGGATCACAGATTTTGAGGAGCCTTGAGGTTGCTCCTTATTGGACCTCTGTGCCCAAGTCAATGCCACTTTGAAGTGTGCTCCCCCCAGAGCCCGGGGCTCCTCGCAAGAAGTTGTCCCTGCACTGTTATCACACTGGGTTTGCTGGATGAGCAGAAACGGGCATTGAGCAGGATGAATTAAGAGCCCAGTGTGGGAGGAGGGGAAAGGGATGTCGAAGATGGGACCAAAGAGAAGATGACGCCATTTTCCAAGCAGGGGGTGACGAGTGTGAACAGTGGGTGTCAGATGGATATATGAGGACAGACAGGCAAGGGCTCGCCATGGGCACCCTCCCCAGGGCAGGGGCCCAGACTGAATCAGACTGGATACCCTTGCACTGGGGCTCAGAAAAGAGGCCTTGTTGCTGCTAACCTGATCCTCCTTTTAGCTCTGCTCAGACCTCCCAGGAGAAGGAAGGAAAAGCCAGGAGCAAACAGTGTCCCTGAAGCTGATGTGTGCATTTAAGAATACCTGACCATGCACGACTGAGCGGGGACTCTGGGCTTGGGACTGTGCCATCCCACAGGCCAGCTGCAAACGAAGGAACAAAAGTGGAAAAGGAAAACACACAGCTTCTGGTGTAGGATAAACTCGAATACCCCATAGACGGTCCAGAAGGCGAAGTCTAAATATGACTTATGGCTTTAAGCAACTTGCAGATTTCTGCTAAGCACCTCCCCCTTGTGATCTTGGTATTTTAAACATTTAAAGAACATTTTGTCATTTGAGATTGTCATTTCCAAATTGGCAATGGGAATGATTATAATAAATTACTTTGATCAGAGGCAATTTGCAAAATGCTTTAGAAGTCCTCTTTTCTCTCGAGACGCTGCCTCCTTCTAGGCGTGTGCCAGAGCCAATGAACAATAGAACTCCGTGGACTGCTCCGTCCCCGCTGTTTTTGTGGCTGTTTGTTCCATTGTTTCTTTTCTTTCTTCTTCTTCTTTTTTTTTTTTAATGCATACAGAAGTGGGGTACAAGCCAGAGGTGCAGGGGCGGTGAGAGGATTCACCAAAGACAGAGTGGGGAGCAGAACAGGCAGGTCAATGAAGTACACTGCTGAGGGGAGCAGCGGGTGAGACAGGAGAGGTCTGCCACGCCATGTGGGTCACCCCCTGAGCTGGGGATCGAACCCTCACAGAAGCAGCTGCAGTGCTTGGTCCCAACCTGTTGCGCCACCAGGCAGGGCCCCTGTTCCATTTGTTCTTGTATGTAACAGAGGAATGGGGAGTGGTTTCCTCAACTCTGCTCTTTAGGACAGAAAACTGGTATCTCTGAGGCTAGAGCCACACATGGTTCAATCCTGACATGCAGCACAAATCCCCACAAGGCAAGACCCTACTTTCTGGGGGCAGTGGACACCAGCAAGGCACACACAGGATGTTTCTGCTTCTGATGCCTGCCATCCTCAGCACTTGCTGTGGTTACGGGAGTCACCTACGACACACAGATCTGGCTTAGGTCTTTGTGGATGCCTGTTCCAGCACTGCAACAGCGGTGGCCCTTGTATGAGGTGCCTGGCAGAGGGGGGGGGGTGCCAGCTGAACATCTGCCTCCTCCTGTCTGGTCCTCTCCATGCTTCAGAGGACAGGACCTGTAATTCGGTGGCAGCTGTGACTTCCTGTACCTGCGAGAACAGGCTCACAGGGCATCTGGCTCACACCTGCTGCCTCCTATTTGTCTCTGTCTCCATCTGAGGGCTGTTGCCAGAACACAGAACTCAAGTCCAGCTCTCAGGCACCTCTCTGAGCTAAGGATTTATGGATCTTTAGTTTACTTTTTGGTAGACTTACTGAAGGGAAAAAGGAGGTGTCCATTCATGCTTAATTGATACTTTATCCCTCTTTCTTCTCTAGCACAAAAATCTCCCTGTACCCCTGAACCCAAAGTTCTGCATAAATTGAGTCAATTGAAATCTCAGCTTCAACTATAAGCAGCTTGCCAAGGAATCTCTTCTGGAAAAATTCATTGTTCATTTTGAGGAATCCTAAAACTTTCCTTTTTCTATTTTAACACATTGATGTGGGGTAAATGAATGGACTTGCAGTATAGGATTTATTGGAATCCCAAGGGATATGGGTTGACATTCCAGCACAAGTTGGTCCAATTTGACTCCATCACATTCCTCGTAAGTGTGTCCCGCAGCCCAGATTATCTCTTTTCACACTGTCCTTTTATCCCTCCCTGTTCATCATTTCTTCCTCTTGGGATGTCCATTCTTCTTCACCTAGAAATCCCATGATTCCTTCAGTCCCAGCTCCAAGGTCCTCATGGTCTTTTTGTCCGTGAAACCCTCCCTGGGTTCCTCATCACAGTAGCTGGGGGACTTTTTCTCACTGTTCTCTTAACACTTTATACAATCTCCACTATATCATTTATCTTATGGAATTTGTTTTGGTCTTTGCTATCTGCCTCCTTACAGACACGAGCTCACTGAGAAAAGAGATTGTCAATATACAGCTTCATGCTCTTAGACCTGAGACCAATATACTGAACTTAGGAGTTCAGTAGATAATGTTGAAAGAGTTGAAGCTTGTGCCATGCCTACAGTGAGGAATGTAATTCATGCATTTTTTGGCTTAAGGGGCCAAATTTCTTTCAGTTGCTATTATAAAAATATTAACAACATACTATAAAAGCCATGTCATAAAATTGTGTGTATTACACTTGGGAAAAAATACCTATTTTCTTCCCTACATCTCCAGATTGTGCTTTGACTTGCAAATAATCTTCTCGGGGTTTTCTAGAATGTCCTTTATAAAGCCCTGGGGAACTTGATGAGGAGCTAGCGTGGTGGGTGATGGCAAGAGCGCAGGCCACATGCCAAGCTGGGGCAGCATCTGGCAGAAGAGTTGTTTGTGAAGAGATCAAGGAGGGAAATGCCTGGCTTGCCAATTGTAATAGTATCTAAGATCTTTTTAATTTTGGTCAATAATTTATTTTTTCCAGTTGTTTTGAGATGTTATTGGTAGATAACACTGTCTGAAACTGTACAATGTAATAATTGAATATCTGTCTAGATTGGGAAGTGAATCCCTCAAGTTTAGTGGATATAATCACCTTACATGATTATAATTATTCTTAGGAGTTGTTTAGATCTCTTAATCACTTTCAAATGCGCCGAACAATACCAGTTGATAACTAACCAGTGTTTGGCATATTACATGCCCAGGATTTATTGACCTCATAACTGGAGGCATCAATATCTTCTTAGAAACATAACACACCCATGATTCTCATAGATGAAAAATATATGACTGTTTTGGCTCTATTTTCCATTTCTTGACCTGTCTTCCATGGAAGACACCAATAAATGATCCCCAAATTCTTTTCCGATGAGACACTCAGAGGCCAGAACCCTCTCAGGTCAGGACTTCAGGCAACCACTGCAATTATTCTGTTCTGACCCATGTGCATAGACTCATGCTTGTCACTATGAAGGACACACATGGGTGACTCATCCCATATTGTCTAGACTTCAAGAGCATTTTCTCATTGTCATTTGCATCTAGCCTCTGGCCAGGGGCTTTGCGGAACCTCTTGCTCACCTCCCCTCACTTAGATACATGTCCTAGACCTGACTAGATGTGGTTTGGAAAAGTCTCTTGTTCTTTTCCTCTCCTCATGTGGGCATCCACCTTGCAGAGGCTAAAGGAAGAGGGGCAAAGTTGAATCCTGACTGTCTTTTTATTTTATATCCATTCACATGTTACTCTACCTTGTGAGGAAGGGATCATGACTGCACTTAATACACTGGACGAGTAGTCCAAGTTCACATTAGTAAGAGCCTTCCGCAGGTCCCCAAGTTGATGCTTAACCTATGTGAGGAGAAAGGCAGGTGGGAGGGGACCAATTGAAGTAAACCCTGTACACACAGGCAAAAATATAAACAAAAAGTCAAAGCCATGCTCTCTCAAAGCTTAATCAAAACCTAATTAGACAAAACTCAAACAGCCCATGATAGCAGAAGCCCTCACAGCCAAGTCTCCTCACAGCTGCCTATTAGGCAGCAAGGACGGAGGGGGCTTTGCTCACCATTATCCCTCCTTTGCCCTTTGTGACTGAGGGCAAGACCTTTTGTTCTCTGCAGCTAATCATTAATCAGCACGCACATTCAAAGTCCTTCTCTCTAATTCTCTGCCTCCTAATTATCTAAAGAAATAATTTGGCCAAGTGATGAAGGCAGGCATGTTTGCTAACAAAGAGAGACTTGTGCCTCTGCAGAATAGAAATGAATATATTGTGAGACATCATGTCAATAGTCGCTGTGGCAATTTGTGACCTGGAGCTCATCTGGTTCTGAGTGACTCTCTGGTGTTTAATTATGCTGAGGGCTTCCAGAATCAGCCTCTAGCATTTCCCTCCCAAAACACCTTCAATACTTGATGGAATCCAAGTAGAGGGATCAGGGTAATAACAGTTCAAAAGAGTTCACTGGAGCCTGGGATAATGAGCTAAGACTGAGGGCCATTACTCAGGGCTCAGTTTAAGTGCCAAGGGCCATACAGATTATGTTTCCATTAGCGCCATGCAGTGTTTGCTGTAGAGAAAGGGCAGCCCCTCTGCCCCAGGAAATGGGCCCTGAAGCGGTTCAGCTTCTACTGAGGCCTAAACTTCTCGAAGAAAAGGAGAAAGCAGGCTATTCTGAAGGACCTAATGAGTTTGTTTGATGAGTAGGAACCAAAGTGGCTTCAGAATAACCCATTTGTCACACTTTTTTTGTGGTTTTGAGAAATATCTTCTGACTTATTAATAAAAATAAATGATGAAAGTTATGATCGCTAACATTATTGAACATGTTTCAAAAAGCATTACTTGTGGCAAGAATTCTATAAGCATTATTACCCTTAATCCTTGAAAACGCTCCAGAAGGAGGTACAATTTGTATGCCTATGTGACAGATGTCTGGAACGTGGCCCACTCTGAGTCTGCACCACAGCTCAGGTAGGGTGGAAAGTTGACCAGAGCTTACAACTAGGAATCTGTAGAGATAGAGTCCAAACACAGGGCTGCCTGACTCTAGTTCATGCTCTTAACTGCTGGGGCTTACTCTCTCCTTTCAGACAACAGGAGATGAATCCAGACACTGCTATGTGAAGCCTCGTGGAGCCATGTTATCAGGCTCCAATGCAGAAAAGAACATCTCCTTTCATATGGATGTTGTGTGGAAAATACTCTAATTTACCGTGTGGAGATGCTGGGAAAGTTTTAGAGCTCCCAAGCATGTCTTGTATCTTACTATTCTACGGTATGACTCAGCTATAGGAGCAATGATGATCTATTTTGACATCCAGTGTGGTTTCTATGTGCCGGCATAGCCAGTTTGAAGTGGGAGAAAACTGGATAATCATTTACTCAAGTGTTCATTTCCCACAGCTGAGAAAAGTGGGCTGCAAACCTTGTCCAGCATCATCCAGCTTAACCCAGAGTCAGAATCCGACCCAGCCTGGTTAAGTCTTTCATTGTCATATTTTGTTGATAATGTCAGATGCATCGCTCTTCTGAAGTGAGAGAGTAACTCACACAATTATGACTTTACTGAGTGGCCTTGAGGAAAATAATTTAGAATTTAAGAGATGCAGAGGTGTGAAGGAAAGCACTGTGGTTAATAGAAGGAACTTGAACTGGGATGTCTGTTCATTTATTTATTTATTCAACAAATATTGAGTGGAAATGCAGATTTTCGTGTCCACTGTGTCATTTATGTTGAACGTCTGTGTCCTCACATGATAAATGAGGGTATTGAAATACATCTAACAATTTGAATGTGGAAAAACTTTTGAGCTGATCAGTGATCACAGAAATGCAATGTCATATATGACTGAGTATTTTTATTTTTACCAGTTAACAGAACAAGAACACATCGAAGAAAATGCCTAATGCTCACGAGGCTGTGATGAGAAAGGCAGTGTCCCATGGATGTGGGTATATATTTTTGGAAAGGAATATAAGGGTCATTAAAGATCCACTCCTTGACCCAGTGATTCCATTTCCAGGAGTCCATTCTAAGTGCATTTAAGAAGGAATCTATTGCATAAAGATATTCCAAACGGTTCAAAATGTTGTAGGTGGGTAGATTTGCTGTTTTTTATTCCTGCTTTCTGAAGTTTTTGAAATATGTTCATGCTACTGTTTACCTTGAAGGCAGGACTGTTAAGAATCATGCCTTGATGTCAGTGTCAGACTGATGAGATTTAAATCCCATCGCTGCCGCTACAAGCAATGGGAGCCCCAGTCTCCTCCATAAAAGAGAGTGATGACTGGATATGAAACATCAGGCCAAGATTAGACCAGGAGAGCAGCTGGGTGTAAGGACCTGATTGCTTGAAATCTGTTAATGAATGTTAGCTATCATTATTGTTATTATTTTGCTTTTCTGTATATACTATAGCATGATCAAGAGTTGACCTATTTTAATTTGAATGAAATACAGGATTTAGCATGGCCATAGAAAACTGATTTAAAAAGTTCTGTTAAAAGCTTTTAAATGATCATTTTTTAAAAGATGGACTGAAACACACTGCTAAGGGAGCAGCAGGCGAGACAGGAGAGGTCTGCTGTGCCATGTGGGTTACTCCCTGGCTGGCCAGGAATAGAACTCATGCTGCAGTGGCTGTCGATAGCTTGATAGCACTGTCTTTAACCACTGCACCACCAGGGAGGCCTCTGTTTTCATTATTTAAAAAGGTTTATCACAACAGATATATTTCTAGATTAATATGGTGCCAAATATTGCACCAAAATTTTAAGGTTTAAACATGTGGTTTCCTTGGGGGATAAAATTATATTATTTCTGTTTATCATCTGAACCAGCTTCTCCTTAGGCAAATGAGGGAGCATGTAACTTTTACACTTAAGGAATTTGGGAAGCTGGTTGGTTAGGGATTGGCCAGATTCCTCATTTTCTTCTTCATGTAGCTGTCTTTGTTTCTGGAAAAAAAAATTAGAAGGATGGGGTCTTTATCATGCACCCAGGAGCAATGGGAGAAGCTTTGTGATGAAGCATGTTTAGAGTGATCTTAAATCTTGTGCTCCCTGAAACTTTTGATATGAGGGGGATTTGAAAGATGGTTTTCCTGGCACAGAAGATTTACAATATCTCATCTGTATCTAGAAACAGATGTATAAAAGTTTTCTGGGGGTGAAATGGTTCTTTCAAAATGACTTTTGGATGATGCATGTGTAAGCGAATCAGACAGATATCGATTAAATGTCTTTCCAGCACAAAACAAATTGACCACATATGTGAAGGGTTTTGCTTAATCCTGGCATTTGATATCCCCGATGACATTTGTTTCTGATTTCTGTCTAAGGCTTGAAAGGTGGAAATTTTGCTTGATCATGTTCTAGAGCAGCAAGGATGAAGAAATGCAAGAAAAGAAAGTAGTAAGTGCTAAGACAAAGGGAAGCTTAGGATCCTTTTCATATCCATGCAGGTATCATGCAAAAAAGGGAAAAGGTAAAATTGGAAAAATGCTAAGTCATGTGGGCCATTTCCTTCAATTCTGGTGAGCTAGCGTGAAGGAGAGTCAATTGCTATAAGGCCAAAAGCAGAGACCAAGGCAGATTCTGCTCAGAACTTGAGAAGGATCCCTGAGCTTCTCTAGTGAGTAATTCCAATAATTCACTTCACAGCGTTTTGCAGACTTTGAATCACTCTCTATTTGAAATGTGGCTTCATTCCTGTCCAGCTGTATGGACTGGACCATGGATCTCCTCTGGAGAAGATTATTCAATTCAGCTGAGAGTCATTGTTTCCAAATGCCTTTGCTTTCTTCTAGCAAATAGAAGGATTCTCAGAGTTGGCAACTTTTTGTATGAGGGCTATCAGTTGTGTGATTCATTTGAGTATCTCTACCTTGCTCCAATTCCCAATCTTGACCAGGGTTGGAAGAGGCCAGGAAAGTTTTTCCTGAAGGTGGTGATGATGGAGCATGCCACCTTAAGACTGGTTTTGGATGGAGCTAAGATTCTAGAGTGAGTACTTATGAGTATCTTTGAAGCTTGGGTAGTTTTGGGGGACATGTTGCAAGCATGAGGCTGCTATCACCTCCAGTAAATATTTATCATCCCATGAAGTTGTATCCACTTCCAGCCACACTGTGAAGTCCATCCCATCTTGGCCAATAGTGCTCAGGGTGGAATAGAAGCTGAAGAACTTCACGAGTAACTCCTGTGTGTTCTGCTTACATTTAACCAAGGAATACTATTTATGCCAATGGTGGGGTTTAGAGGCTTGAAATGTAACTATATAATGTTTTCTCCTATTGCAGGATAGACGCCACATCAGAGTCTCTTAGAGACAAAACTAGCCCTTCTATGCCCCTGGAAAAAAACGGTATAAACTTATTTCTCAATAGTATTTAGAGAACATGCCATTGATAATTTGAACGAGCTCCTTTTGGGCCAGGTGCTTCTGGCTGAGTTGGTCATGAGCTCCTTACTTGACACCTACTATTTTAGAGAACATGAAATTTTGTTAACATAAATTGACATAGGAGAACTTGACAGCTTCTAGTCTCTCCCTTTCAGTCCCTGGTAACCATATACATTAGATAATGCAATAAAAGCATGACTAGGAAATTGATGACTTTTCCTTCACGGTTTCCAAACAGAAAAGTAATTCCATAATAAATCAGTTGGTCGATGGATCTGTGATGTAGTAGAGAATACGTCACCAAGATGTATTGAGTTTAGGAGATTTGAGCAGGGGCTAGCCAATTAAACCATCATGCTGTAGTGCTGAATTCTCCTCAACTTGACCTCTCCAGATCAATTGGTCTTGGCAGAGAGTTAACAAACAATGGGACCAAAGGGAACACGTGCATATAGGAAGCTTTCCTCTCACTCCAAAGATAGAAATTTCTTGGGCCAGGCTTATAACTTCTCTTGTTGATCTTCTTTGCATGCCTACAGTTATTTTCTGGAAGGCTTTCATGTGACCATTTTAGGATGATAGGATGGTGCTGAGGAGGAAGGAGGAAGCAGAAACATTAATTTGCAGACATATCAAAGGGTAGGATATGAGCTGATGTTGCACAAGGAACAAATTTTCATAAGGAAGACTCTGGTATTTCTCCTTATTTCCCTCACTTTAATGATGAGAAAGCTGATTCTGAGCTTTCCCCCTCATTATAATATAGCAGGATACGGGTGGGTGGTTGCAGGGTGGAGAGAATGTAGCAATTCTATTTACCAAACCTCTGTCTTCAATCTTATCTCTGACTGTGTCCTCCCCTCCCCTCCCTTCCCATCTCCTCCCTTTGTTGATCTATTTTCCAGTTTGTAAACTAAATAGCAAACAGTCCAAAAGGGCAAAGCAATGTGAGAGCCACAAGCCCTCATGTGACACATAAATAACTGATCAGAAATGACATTTCAAGAACACTGTAGTCCTTTGTAAAGCTGATTTCAAAGGTCATAGCTAAAACACACTGTGCTCTGGACACATTTCCTTCAGCCTTCTTATCTCAGGATTGAACACAATTCTCATGTATCTTCTCCAACTATTCAATGACAGGAAATGTCTAATCTTATCAAACTCATAAAATGCAGCATGGTGCTTCCCATGCCCTTAAACCATAAAGGATGGCTTAGAGTCTTGGTTTCACCCACTTACCAGCTTTGTGATCTAGAGGAGGTTACCTTAGTTTCCTCTCTGTAAAATGAAGACAGGAGCAGGTACAACTGATGAGAAAGACAGCAGGCAAACATTGGTGGTGAGAACTCACTGTGCGTGCACGGGACCATGTGAACTTATGATGGTCGGTGAATACCTACTGTGTGCAAGAGCTTTGGTCAGGCACAAAATTCACTTCTCTAGGGCATCAAAGTTTGTCTTGAAAAGAAAATAAGGCTTTCAGTGACACTCAACTAGTGAAGAAAAAAATCAGATAGTCCTTTTAATATTTATAACCAATTCAAGCTAAATTTGTGAACGAAAAGCCTTCTATGTGAGCAATTCCTCCAACATCTGTGAAACTTTTGAGTTCATTGAATATTCCTTGGGTGCCCTTCCAAATGACTAATTTTGGCGTCAAAATTACTGTTTATTTCTGGTGGCGTGAAGTTCCACACCTAACTCCCATCCAAAGGTACATCTGTCTCTCCATTCTTTATGTTCGTCTGTTCTTTTCTTGGTGATGCTTGAATTAGGATAATGCTGGGTGCAAAATTGAATTTGTGATAGATGGTGGTGTGAGAGATGGGGCACAAAAACCAAAGGAGGCTCATTTCTTTGGTGCATTCATCTGCTCGTCATCCCCCCAAATGGTAAATTACAGAAATGGCCTCGGTACCCTGAAGAGTTGATGGACTTCCTTCTTCAAATTGCTAGACAGTTACATGAGTGATGGTGATTTTCCTAGTATTAAATCTGATCCCTGGAGGTAATTTTAGGCACCCTGGGAAGCTGCATTAACTACTTTTGGCCACTAAACAGCCATTGCTCTGTGGGTGCTTAAGCGCTACGTGCCCATAAAATGGTGTCTTGGTAAGAATAATTAGCAAACATCTTTGTGGTCATCAAGACCTGGGAAGTTTTACTGGAAGAAATGTTTGACTATGTAATTTCTCTTGTAAAGAAAGCTTTCCAATAGATAAAATATTCGTATAGGTGAGGATTGACTTGCTGCTAATCAATCTGCTAGAAAATCAGGTTTTATAGATCTCAAAGATGTTTTGAGCATTAGCACATTGATAATTGTCACTAACACTATAAATTAGGGTAACTGAGGTGGGGTGCTTTAAATGCTGTTTTGTAAGGGGTTTGCAGAGGTTTTACAGGAAGAGCAGTAAATTTAGAAACAAGAAGGCTTGGCTACTTCTTACTCACATGGTCTTACACAGTCCCTTTGGGCATCAATTCTGTTGTTGTAGAACAAGGGGACTGAGTTAGATCAGGGTTGGCATGCTTCTGGCCAACAGGCTGCCTTCAGCTCAACCTGCACCCTGCTCATGTGCTCACAGCATGTTTTCAGGCTGAGCATCAGAGGCCTGAAAACATCACCTCTCCTCACCTCTGTCCTTGGTCCACCACAATTCTGGCCTCCTAAGAAAGGCACACCTAATAGGCTTGCCCTCTACCTGATGTCTAGAAGAAGGTAATATGAGCTGCTAGTGAGACATAGAATGCAGATGGCCAAGCTCAGGTAATGATGCACTGAGTTTTTCCACCTTCACAACTGAGTGCCAATATGCATTATGCCCACTGAGACAGGATGTTGTGGTCAAGAGGGTGGATGGTATATTCAAATGCCAGCTTCAGGCCTTATTAATGGGGTCATTTAATCTAACTGAATCCATTTCTGCCTCATAGAATTATAGTGAGGTTTAGCTAATGCAAGACATGGGAAATATTTAACAGAGTGATGCAATATCTCAAAGTTCTTAATATATGTTAGCAATTAATATCCCAACCTTGTTTTCGGGTTGCACAGTTAAGAGTTAATGAGGAAAATGTTAGTTCAGGTCATTTCAACCCTTTCAAAGAGCTCTGCAGCCCTAATAACCTGGCCTCTCTGGAGCCCCATTCCAAAGGTGGTTGGTACAGAGCTCCAAACATTCATTCCTGGCTATTAATCTATAGAATCCTAGGAGATTCTTTTATTTTATTTTTGGAAAGCAAAGCTTTGGAATCACCTGTGTTGATTTATGTAACCTCCTCCCTCAAATCATGCATCTTAGTTACTTTCTTTTCTATTTTTCTTCTTTGTTACTTTCAAGGCTGACATCTGCAGATTTTTCTTCCACCCAAAACATAAATGGTGAAAAGTTAAACTGTAAGGATAATGACTTTTATTTTGTGAGCCCTCTGCCTGGATGCTCCTGTCACTGTTTTCAAGTAGTTCTTTCTACTTTTGTCCTCAGCTTGAGGTGGGAACCCGTCTCCTGTTTCTAAAAGTTTTCTAATTTCTTTCTTTTTTTTTTTTTTAAAGATTTATTTATTTATTCATATAGAACTGGGTACAGGCCAGAGAGGATTCACCAGGGACAGAGTGGGGAGCAGAACAGGCAGATCGATGAAGTACACTGCTGAGGGGAGCAGCGGGCGGGTCAGGAGAGGTCTGCCACGCCATGTGGATCTCCTCTGGGGCAGGCAGGGATCGAACTCAGGCAGAAGTGGCTTTAGCTTCTTAGCGCTGTGCTTTAACCAGCTGCACCACCAGGGAGGGCCGGTTTTCTAATTTCTTACTTGTGAAAAAGAGTCCCTACTTATGTCAAATTACTGATCCAATAACACTACTGTGAGCTGTCTTCCTGGAACTTGTTTCCTGTCTTCCTAAGAACACCTCCCAGTGAGTTTGAGCATTTTCATTCCATGGGCATAGGCTTCATTTCTTATGTACAAAGATAAAGGCCCAGACACAAAACCAGCTGATAAGACCTGACGCTTCCTCCCTACTTGTGGTCAGCCAATTTGTGCCATCCTTGATGCCCAGCAGCAGCAGATCACATATCGAAGCCACCTGGTACCTAGGGAGGGTGAAATTTCCAGAACAAAGGGTCTCCACTGGGCATCCACTCAGAGCTAAGGAAATGCAGGAATACAGAGGAGTCTGTATTCTGAATCCTGGAATCCCCCCCAGGGAAGAATTTTTCCAGAGAAATCTTGACTCTAGACTGCAGGTGCCTGAGCCAGGTATAGCCCCCCAATTCTAACTCAAGTCCAATCAGAGACTTTGACTTGCTAACCCAGTCTTGGTCTCCTGGCCCACACCCACGCTCTTGGGTCCTGTTCCCAAATACAGCATCACTGAGCTGATGCTATGGGTAAGCCCAGAGGAGGGCACACCACAGTGTTCAGCGCCTCCTTATTTTTCATTTTTTTCCAAACAAGTCCTACCCTGCTCACCAGGGTGGAGTAGTTCCATAGAGACCTGTTTCCTGCTCTTTCACATAATGAGAAATGAAATTCCTGACATCTTATCCCAGAACTTGTGCTACTCTTACTCATTTACCAGATGTCTTCTTTTTTCATAACTCTAAGTAGGTTTCTTCCACTATGGTGGACGACACATGCTTACAGTACATGCTTCACTTCCAGGTCTTTGTTTCTGGTTTAGACATGTACATTGCGATTTCTACCAACATCTTCCCATCTATTACCCCACCAATTCAAATTATTTATTAGCTAATCTTGCACTTTCCAGTAGCTTTCCATTTATACACATTTATTGCAACTGCTAAGTGCAAGTCACTGCTGGAAGTGCTGAGGAGGTAGCAGGACATAAAAAGAAAATATAAAAGCTAAATCACTTTTCTTCTGTTGTGGCCATTTGCAGAGAATTCCCAAGCCAAACTTTGGATGATGAGACTGATACACACCCAGAGGGTATAAAAAGGCTTGATATTCACATAAAGAGCCTTTCTGGGAACAGCAGGAAAGCTCTGGAGCAGTTCTGAAAGTTTGGAGAAAACTAGAAGGGAGACTGGTTTGGCATTTTTATTTTGTCTGGTTATTTAAGTAGAAATTAATATAACAAACAGTTTATGACAGTTGTTTATCATAAGTTGATACTGACTCTGTGTAAGCAGATGTTTCATTTGTTTGTTCCTTTGTTTTCTTATCCTATGATATCCTAAGATAATTTATGAAGTTCTGACTTCATGAGAAGCCATTGATTTCCTTCTTTGATAAGGGGTCTGAATATGTGAGAAGAAAACAGTGGGTCGGCTGCTTCCTTTTGGATCTCTCTGATGCATTTTTATGTTCTCTATTTCCACCTGGCTGTAGATGATTTCCATTGAACTGGTTTGCTTCTAGACCTCCTATTGATGTTCCTTCACCATTGTAACTTATACTTGTCCAAAGGCTTCTCTTTCTCATGCTCTCAACTTAGGGCTGAACTTAGAAGTGGCAGAGACTCATCTTAAGCCTTCAGAGAGTCAAAGAAATCAACTTTTATCTCCAAAAAGCAGGCTTTGGGAGCTACTGCTAGAAGAAACATAGGAGGCAAGTGTTAGAGACTTAAGAGGGGCTTATCAGTTTCAGTCCAGATCCCAACTTAAGCATGACCTAGATTTCCCCCAACTCCTACCTGATACCCAAAAACTTTGTCTTAGATTCACTACCCTTTCTGATGACTCTTTGTCTTTGCATAGGCTATCTGCAGTGTGTTTTGATCTGTGCTTGCCTCTAGACAAGCATCTCTGTCATCCTGCTGCTAAGCAAGTAGATTCTTGCCACCTGCTCTGCTTTGCTGGGCTGTGTAGGCTGAGACAGTTTTCCTACTTCTTCCACAAACTTCCTGGCCTTGCCACTAACATCCCCCTTCTCCAATTTTGAAAGACAGCAGTCTTGTCTGCCAAGACAAGAGTGGAGGTAAAAGCTGTGTCTATATGAATCTGAAGCCACCTATTGACATGGCAAATGAAGAACACTTCTCCAGCCTAAAACAAAAGCAAATCCCCACTCAGTGCCAGGACTCAAGGGTCTTCCTACACTTACTTCTGGTGGGAGGAAAGCAGCAAACCCAAGCAAAGGACTGGGATTTCTCCCTTACCTCCTCTAATTTCTTTCTATTCTGTTTATATTGTAGTTCTTGGAGCAAGGGTTGGCCTGGAGGGTGAGTATATGCTTTGGGGACATCTGGTCACCAGAAAAGTGTGAACCTGTGACCAGGTTATCTAGGGTAGGGCAAGTAGGGGAGAGGAAGACAATGCAGGGGCATCTCGGGGGAGGCTCGTCTAGGTATCCAGGCAGGCAGGTGGCAGCAGTAGGCGTACAGCAGGTAGACAGTCAGATTTTGGTAAAACTTGCCATGGGAGTAACTCTGATGCCTCCTCAGCTATAGGCTCTCTAAATTGTCATTTAGTCTCTGAGGAGCTGGTTTGTTTGCAGCTCATTGAATCAAACATTTCACAGATTGCTGAGGTCTTTTACATGGGGAATGGGCCACTGTCATGAGGAAAAGGTGTTTAAGGGACTTATGGAGAAATCAGCTGGCGGGTACAGGGATGATTTCCGGCAATGAGTACTGGGCATTCTTTCAAACTTGTCTTGAATTAATTCTTGGAGCTGTGAAAGATGGGTGACATTTCCAGAGAACATAATTTGAATTTGATTGGGCACCTTACATCCTTTGCAGGTAGACTTTTCTCTTAACATGTTAAAAAATAAAACACGGAGGACCTGGCCAAGAGAGGGCCAGCAAAAGAGTCTGCCTGCTGACAACGTCTGTCTAGCATCGCTCAGAATGAGTAATGTGTCTGTTTGAATTGGTTGTGAGATGCAGACAGTGAGATGGCTAAATTGTCAGCTGGCAAATTGGATAAGCATGTGATTCTGTCTCTCAGAGGAATGATACACATTTGAGTATGTCTAAAACTTGTTTGCTAAAATCTTTGGCATTACAAATATCAAGCTAACTGGGCTGTTTAGCTGGCTGCAACAGGAAAGATCACTGAGTAGCGGTACTCACAACCTCTCCCACTGCCCATCCCAGGTTCTCTGGCCCCTGTGCTGTGACCCACCAGGCAGGCCTGGCTCTTGGCTGCTCAGTGTTGTGAGAGGTGATGACATGTACAGAGAGGGACATGGTGTCTCTTCTAGAAAGGGTGATCTGAGAGGTTGCAGGGTCACTGCCAGAGCAGATCCAGTCTTTGGAGTTCCTAGGGCTAGGGAAAGAGAACAACTGAGTTGCCATCTCCTACTTAGAACAGCATGCCAGGGGCCAGAAACAAATCTCAGCATTCCTCTGTGTGTCCAGTTGAACAGTTTCATGATGACAAGCTTCTGTCACTCTTGGAAGATTTTTAACCAACTTAATGAGATGATGGGAATGTTTTAAAATAAACTTTTCTCTTGGAATAAATTTAGATTTATAGAAAAGCTTCCAAGAAAATAGAAGAGAGCTTCTGGACATTTACCACCCAGATTTCCCCCACTGCAATCCCTTATCAAAACTGTGTCTCACTTGTCAAAGCTAAGAGATAATTATGATTACAATACTATTCACTAAATTCCAGACTTTATTTGAATTTGACCTGTTTTGGTGTAATGACTGTTTGCTGTTTCAGGATCCTATCCCAGGCACCACATTGTATCTATGTTAGAATTGCTTTAATCTTTTCTGGTCTTTACCAGTTTTTCAGTCTTTTCTTTTTTATGATCTGGAGATTTCTGGAGACTAACAGGTATCTTGGAGCATGACTCTTAGTTTGTGTTTCTCTGATGTTTTCCTTGTATATAAATTGGACTTTGAATTTGGGGAATGAAGACCATAGAGCTGAGCTGAAGTGTCTTTCTCAAGTCATCTCAGGGTGCATAATAACAATACAATATATTACACATGGTGGTAACTTTGAGCCAGTGGTTTAGATAGTGTTTTCCAGAACTCTCCATTGTAAAGCTTCTACTTTTCCCTTTCCATATTCTTTATTTACATTAGCATGGGCTTGTGCATTTTCAATTCATACATCAGTTATGATCCAATACTATGTTTTTATTTTTGCTGCTTAGACTGTGCCAGCATTAGTCATTACAGTTCTTTCAGCTCTTTTGAGTTAGCTGCTGTATCACTTTGACAAGCTTCCATCCTTTTTTTCTGTTCCAACTTTAGGGTCAGTCATTTCTCCAAGGAAACCTGGTTTCATTTACTGGAAAAAGGTATTAGAAACCAGGATTTGGGCACAGATGTGTTTTGTTACTGGGTGCCACTATCCACAATCTACAATTGTTTATGTACATAGCTGTCTGTATATTAAGGTGCAGGTATATGTAACTAATCAAGTTCCAGAAAGTTCATGGTTTCCTTTCCCCCTTGCTTATTAATAACATCTTATACTTACAATGAGAAATGGAGCTCAGAGAATGAAAGATTTTGATAGCATTCATATTTTAAATTATTTATGCATAGAAGAATTTTGACCTTCCTGCATAAATCTGAGTATTCATAAAGAAATACAGGACAAAGTCTTGGGTTTATCCCAAGTTTCTGGAGCCACAAGAAAATGGTAATCCAGATCCATGCTGATGGCTGGAGAGATTAATGGAGTCCACCATACCTCCTGAAATATCATAGAAATGTCTTTATTGTGTTTAGCTGAATCAGCAGCATATTTTTTTCTTGTTTTAAAGTTCTTGCAAATTAGTAAATGCTCAAGGGATGTGTGAAAAATTTGTATCGAGAGTGGTAAAAAGTAGGTGAAAATATTTTTTAACAGCTCTCTTGACATAGAGCAAAGTGCACTTATTTAAACTATAGAATTTCATAAGTTTTTTTCATGTGCACACTTTCTTGAAACTATCACCACAGTTGAGATAATAAATATGTCTTTTATCCCAAAATTTTCCTCATGATTACTGGAAAGGTGTAGAATTTGCTAAGTTTATTTTACATATTCTTGAAACTATCACTGCAGTCAATATGATAAATGCAAATTTTATCTCAAGTCTCTTCATGGACCTTGACAAATTTTAGCAAGTAGGTGAATTTGCAAATATAAAGTCCAAGGATAATGATGATTGACAGTATTACTACATTTTTATGTTTTGAAATCAGGTAGTGTTTCCTATTTTGTTCTTTATCAAAATCTTGGTTATTTTAAATCATTTGAATTTGTATATGAAGTTTGTAGTCCCCATTAATTTTTGCAAACAAGAAAAGGTTGATTTGATTCTACTTCAGATTGCATTGAATCAATAGACATTGATTAAATTTAATTAGTTTCTCTTCTGGTCATTAGTATTTCCTTTCTTCTACTAACTTTCATTTTAATTTGTTCTCCTTTATAATGATTTACTAAGGGGACAGTGGAGGTTATTTATCTGAGATCTTTCTTCTTTGCTAATATACTCACTTAATGCTATATATTTCCCCCAAGTACTGTTTTAGGAGGATCCAATATATCTTTATATGCTGTGTTTCACTTTTCTTCCATTTTAAACTATTTTTCTTCAATTTACCTTTTGATTTTCTTTGGCCTACAAGTTTTTTCACATGTGGTATTTAGTTTATGAATATTTGGAAAATTTTTAGTGGTCATTCTATTGTTGAGCTCTTATTTAATTCCACTGTGTAAAAGGGACATACTTAATATAACCTAAATCCCTTACATTTCATTACAATGCTTTTTGTGGTCCATAAAGTAGAATATCTAAGCTAATGTTCCCTGTACACTTCAGAACAATGTACATTGCACTGTTGTGTGTAGAGAATTTTGTGTCAATTAAGTTCTAATTAATGGACAGTATTTAAAAAAAATTCTATATATTTACTGATTTTTTCTAACCATCGAGAAAGGAATAATCAACTACATCCCTATACTGAACTACACCAACTAAAATTGTGACTTTGTAGATTTCATTTTACAGCTTATTGGTTGCGTGTTTTGAAGCTCTGTTACTAGGTACATCAATATTTAGTTTGTCTATTGATTCTTTATCAGTTTGAAATGACCACATTTACTCTTGGTAATATTATTTGCCTTAAAATCTACTTCGGTATTAATACTGATATGCCAACATGGTATATCATATCTCAATTTTGTACTATTCACAACTATTTGTGTATTTATATTTGAAATGCATTTCCTATAGGTCTAATTTAGTTAGGTCTTATTTTTGTTCTTAAACAAATGTGACAATCTCTACCTTTGTAAGTGTGATATGTTTAGTATTTCCAGTTAATATGGTTGTTGTTATGGCTAAATTTAAAGTTATCATCTTGCCATTTGTTCTCTATTTACCCATCTGTTCTTCATTTTTTCCTCTTTCTGCCTTCTTTTTTGATTAGAATGATATTTTTATGGTTCTTTTTTCTTAACTGATAAGCTATACTTTGTTGTCATTTTAGTGCTTGATTTTAGTTTATGGTAACTGATGACAGTCTATCCTTAATAGATACTTTACTATAACAGGTTAATAAAGTGATGGTAATCTTACAAATAGCATCTAGTTGACTTCCTACAATTCTAGGTCAGGCAAGTTTTTGTGGCCCCGATTTAAAAATGAAGAAATGGGAATTTAGAATTACATGATTGTTTCAAGATAATCAGTTATCTTGACATATAGCTAGAATTAAATTTGAGGGAAAATGAATGAGACAGTACCCCCCTTTTTCAACTTGCTAAGTTTTAAAGTAGATTAAAGAGGAAAATGGTCAAGTGTAGCAGCTTAGTTAAGGAGACATGACTTTAAATCTCCCCATTCACTTCTTAAGGCCCAAATGATCAAGCATTATCTTAAAGAGTGAGTGAAATGTGCTTTTTCTCTGTACTTTAAACTTAGAAATAAAGTTTCCTTACTATAAAGATGCATCTAGATATTAATGCTTTCAAAACTGAATGAACAGACTCCATGCTGTTTAAATTCTTATATATATAGTTTTTTTTTGTTTTGATGCTTTTCTATTGAGGAGTCAGACATTTTCTCTGTCCTAAAGCTCCACTTTGACTGTCAGGAGAAACACTGCTTCCAGAGAACACCAGGCAGCTCCTTCCCATGGGGGCTGGAGGTGCAGAGGTGACAGATGTCAGCATGTTCTGCTTTTCAGAGCGGTAGGGCGTTTTCCAATGTGGCCCCTCTTATAATAAAGAAGAGCTTATCTTTGGTTAATTAATATGTGACCTCTCAGCAAAATTCAATAGGCTAGAAAAATTCAATTAGCCAAATTCAATAAAAACAGTTTCTATGTAAGGCTTATAGACTTCAGAGTAACTCTTTTGTACTTGCACAGTTTAAGCACTGCTTTTATGAAGGGTTTAACCATTCAAGCAGTGAAAGAAAGTCTAAGCCAGATGTTGTTAACATGGGGTCCCTGAAACTTCTAGGGGTCCATGGTTATGCTTTAGGAGAGCTGGGATTTGAAGGGATAGTGGAAAACAACCACAAAGAGGGTCTGTTCATATCTATATTTTCCAGGGATGAAAATCACAATTTAAATATATATAATTTATTTATTTATGCATACATAACTGGGGTACAGGCCAGAGGTGCAGGGGCAGAGAGAAGATTAACCAGAGATGGAGTAGGGAGCAGAACAGGTAGACTGAGTGAAATACACCGCTGAGGGGAGCAGTGGTCAAGGCAGGAGAGGTCTGCTGCACCATGTGGGTCACCTCCCTGGCCGGGGATCCAAATTGTGCTAAAGCTGCTGTGTCTAGCTTAGCAGTGCTGTGCTTTAATCCTTCGAGCCACCAGGCAGGGCCTGAAATTTACAATTTTCATCAGATTGTTAAAGAAGGAGCTGAGATTTAAGGGACTTTAAGGTTTACATTTAAAAAGTTCAGTATCTTCAATTATAGAGAAGTTATTTAGAATAGCTCAATAAAGGTGAAAAGATTTACTCAACCAAATGCAACTCAGGCACCATTTCTAGCACATCCAACATGGTCAGACACAATCGCGAGCTTGGCTAATAGCAGTTTTTATATTAAATTAACATTGGACTCATTTTAGTCAGTAAAATGCAATAAGTTAATCAATTAGAATATTCAAAGAACTAAACTATTTCCTAGCACTCAATTTTTCATATGTAGGAGACAAGTGGCAAGAAAGAAAATGATTATTGATTGGTCCAAATAATTCCTCTGGAGCGTTTTGAGGTCAGGTGACTCAGTGGTTTTGCTTTTCCTTGCCTGACCTGTGGATGGTCAGAGAGATAGCCAGAGATAGTCAAGGTGATCAAGATCTCAACCTTGTCTCAAAGGTAACAAGCTGGGCTGGTGAACAGCAGGAAGGTTTTAACAAGGGTGGAACTAAAACAAGGTTCCCAGTTAACTCTCCAAGTATGAGCAAGTTTAGTCTTTCATTTCCTAAACATAGCTGGTGAAGTGTTCACAAAAGTCAACTGATATTGTGATTCATATCTCACATGATTTTTCAGTAACTTTTCCAGCTCTCGTGCTAACCTTTGCTGAGGGGAGACAGTCAATAAAGAGGGGATGATCTGGCCCTCCCTGGTGGCGCAGCGGGTTAAAGCACTGCACTGAGAATCTAAAGCCGCTTCTGCATGAGTTCGATTCCCGCCTGCCCCGGAGGTGACCACATGGTGTGGCAGACCTCTCCTGACGCGCCCGCTGCTCCCCTCAGCAGTGTACTTCATTGATCTGCCTGTTCTGCTCCCCACTCTGTCTCTGGTGAAGCCTCTCACCACCCCTGCTCCTCTGGCCTGTACCCCAGTTCTGTATGTATAAATAAATAAATCTTAAAAAAAAAAAAAAAAAAAAAAGAGGGGATGATCTCTGACAGAACTGAGGTGAACAGTTCTTGGTGGCCTCAGTGTGGAGAGACAGTGAGTGGTTCCTAGAGCAACAGCCAGAACAACCTCCACCTCTGGAGCGCTTATTCTATGGTAGCCATGGTGCCACACCCTTCTCCTTCAGCCCCAATGAGTTAGCTCCAGGGGTCCCTCTAATAAGGGAGAAGTGGTTATCACCCTACACTTTCCTTTTGGGAGGAGCATGCCAGTGTGCCACACAGTTGGAGCCTTAGATTTCAGTAATGAGTTTCTCCCTTCAAATGCACACATACAACACAGAGCTTTCTGGAGGTTTTTCTTCTGAGCATTTCAACATATGTCATCTGAGCAGAATTACAGTGAAATCACTTTGCTCCCGACACTCCCTCTGGTCAACCACACTAGACCTGCTTACTTCTTCCTGCTCCCATAAAAATCATATAATAGCTTATGTATATTGAACACTTTGTTCACAATACTGTCTGATCAGTGCATTCTTGCTACATAGGTTCTCTTTACCAGCTCCATTTTCAGATGACGTGCAGGAGGTATATGACTTGTCCAGATGAGTAGTGGCAGTTATGCTGAGAGCTCAGCCCTGTATACAAATGCATGGTCCATGAAGAGACTGTCATTATTTAAAAAAATTCTCAGTGTATAGGACCAAAAACCAGAAGCTTAGATTGCCCAGTTCCACAGGCAGCCAAAGACAAAAGACTGTAGTAGTGTTTGGTGCAAATCAGTGATTCTGTTCTCTATCTTTGCTGTCTTGATCTGAAAGATGAACATGGGGGTAGGGAGAGGGGGGAGGAGAATGGGGGAAGCAAGACTATCTTAAGTTACCCAGCTTCCTGTCTTAGATGTGCATTCATAAGTGGTTTCAGAGGAAAATAAATTGACAATTTCACACATTGTGTAATATCTGAAGGAGGCAGATAATCGATACTTGTCGTATCTACCACCACACTCAGTCATGAAGGCTCTGGGTTGCTTCAATGTTGGACCAACTCTGTGTATCCTCTCTGCCCTAAAAAGGGGTAATGATGGGATTGCTTTTGCTGCTTGGAATTCAAGGAGGTGAGATTGCAGGACATGTGAGAGTCCATTAATTGAATTTCTTCTGGAAAAGTAGTGCTACTTGGTTAAGTAACAGCCAGACTTGAGAGACTGGATTCAAATTGAGAGAGAGTAAAATCTATTAACCATATATTTGGAACTGTAAAATAAATGTGCTGAAAAGAAAATAGAGAGCTTGCATTGGGATCCAGGCATATTGGCTCATTAATGTGGCATTAAAAAAATAGAGATAAGGAGGGAGGATGGTGAAAGGAAGGGTTGAAAGAGACAGAGGAAGGTAGGAAGGAAAGAAGGAAGGAAGGGAGGGAGGGAGGAAGTTATACATATTAAGCTTTTCCCCCCTTTTTGCCAGAAGTTTCTACTCATCTCTAGAGAGTTCCAACTCTTCCTTCATAATCTAGTGAAAATGTCACTTGCTCTGAGAAGCCATTCAGATCTCTTCAGAGAGCTCCTTAGTTGCTTTTCCACACAGCCATAACCGTATGTCATTTGGACCCCTGTTGAATTGGGGAGACAAATTTTAAAGGGCAAATTCTGTACAGTGTAGTAAGTAATGCTTTTGCAGATTCTGTGATTTAGACATTGCAGTACTATGACCTTTCTACAAATAGTCTATGAAGGTCCTCAATTAATGCTCGCTGGCAAGAAAATAGAGCAGTCTAGATTGCTATTCTCTAGGACTTATCATCCCTTAAGAAGACATGAGGGTTGTAGCTGAAGTAAGGAGAAAAGTCTTATCTGGTTTTTTTGTTCCAAAGCGTCATGTCCAAGAGAGCTTCCAGATCTTCTCCTCTAGACCTTCACTGCCTGGTCTTATTTCTTTGGGACACACCACACCGTTTGGAATCATCTGCATTGTTTTGCGTGGGTGTGACTTTTGTGCCCCAGAACATGGCTCTCAAAGGTGAGGATTTAGCCTGTCATTTACCACCACATCCCCAGGCACGGGAAAAGAGCATGTGAGCTGTGTACTTCGGGATTTACCAGCTGGCAAGTATTGCTTGGATGAAAAACAAAAGACTAATGAGGAATATAATTTAGGAATTATTGGGGCCAGTTAGAGAAGCATGTTCCTCTCCTGGGGATATTTGCGGGGTGGTGGGACTTTGCATGGGGCACAGAAATGATGGTGAATGCACCACTGGGCAAATTGTCTACCAAGCCAGATAGATGTCAGGTTGAAGTACAGATGCGTGGACTGGCATCAAACCTCTGACTGCCAAGAACACCCACCATCTTGAGAGGATCTACCAAATAATTCCACCACGGTCACCTGTGAATGTTTGGACTTTTGTCAATATTACTTTCTTACTAAACTCCCCAAAGATATTAACCCTAATCTTCTTAAAGTGAAAAAAGAGGAGTAGGGTGGAGAAGAGGAACAGGAAAGACAGATGTTGAAAACCCATTTGTTTCCTCCTTTAGATGACCTTGGACTTGGGAGTGCGAGGTAAACCTGTTGGGAGTGTTTCACCACGGTGGAGCACAGCAGCCACTGTGGCAAAAGACCTCCAAGGTCACCTCCTCCATGGTCATTTCTCATGACCCTGGTCTTTATTTTGCTCTTTCTAGTTTGAATTCTTTATGGAAGTGGCAACTTCAAAATGAAGCTGGAATTGAAGATGATCTTGGACTGGTATCTTCCTGCCCCTTCCTCAGTGGGCTTCTAGCTGACTTTGAACAGATGCTGTTCATAGGAATCAGTGTATTTCCACAGCAGCATCAGCAGGCTGAGCTGTCACTTCAGATGTGAGAGAGATGACGGACGCTGAGCACACAGATGCCCTTGGCCACAGGGCTCCATGCAACTAGCTTTTTCAGTCATGAAATAACCACCTCGGGGGTGATATTATCTCATAGGTGAGGAAACGGAGGGTCAGAGAGGTTGACTCATCTGCCTAAAGTCACACAGCTCAAAACAGAGAACCAGGACTGTCCCAGGATTCAGCCTGTGCCTTTTCTCCTGAACCTGACTGGCAGGAGTAGCCCACTTGCCCTTCCCTCGCATTCACCCAATGCAGCAGATTAGCTGCCTGGAGAAAAAAGGACACACACTTTTTTTTTTCTTAATCATAAAAAAAACCCTTGGTACATATGTATCTATTTATTTAAAAAATTTTAAATGAAGGACCATCATTCTACAACTTTGCGAATACTTTGACAGAGCGTTTCTCCTTTCAGGTGTGCTTGCTGTGGTAGCTTCCACCCCCAATCATGCACCTGTGATCCCCACCCTAATTTGAAGTCTCTTATCTTTGTAGACACAGAGTGGCAAAGAAGAAAAGGCCCACAGAGAAAGACGCTGGATACAGCACATACTGTGTTTTGTCTGTTAGAGATTCCTTTTTAAGCATGCCTAGGATCACGCTCTATTTACATGCAATTTTGAACCCTGATTTTCTTCATTTAACATATCAGCTGTTTCCTTCTCATGTCCCCAGATGTTTTTCATGGGCATAGTTTTTGTTGATTACGTTACATTATTTTCAGGACAAACCATCACTCACTGCCTGCTTTCTAACACTGGACATTGGGGTACCTTCCAGCATTATTTTGCACCAGGTAGCCAGTGCATCAGGGGTTGTATTGTGGTGGTCATTGGGAGGTCACCAACTGGCTAATCACCCAGACATCATCTTGAACAATCATTCTAAATGTCCATGTATTTGTCATGCAACACAACCACCACTTCGGGGTGACCCTCATTATGGCAGAACAACGGTCCGTAAGGACTTAAACTGTTGGGGGCGACCAGGTGCTGCGATAACACAACTACCCGTGGGACTAGATAAGGGCGATAATAAAGTGGGCCTCGCATCTGGGAGATACCAGTGGGACGAACTGGGCCTCGCATCAGGGGGCACAGCGATGGGTCACCCCTCGGGAATCTGAGCCTAGAATCTATATAAGAGACCCTTTTCCCTTATAGCACTGGCAGTAGCTGCGGACCCCACCCTAGGGGCTCCGTCTCAGCTGCTGCCCAGGAGCAATAAACTCTACTTGCTCAGCCTTTCTGCCTCCTGTCTTTCTTCCTTGCGGCCCATCACAGAAATCGGGACAAAACAAAAACATAATTTCTGTCACATTTGTGCTTCAAGGAAAGAAGTGTCCTTTCCCCAATGAGTTTTCTGAATGCATCTGTCTGGGGAAGATGGTGGGGAAACAAGATCTCTTAATGATGTGTGATCAACAGGCTTGAGGCTGATTCCACATTATCTGACAGACTTGGAAATAATATTCTCTGGCAGTTGTGTGATTTCTTGTGGATTATTCCTGTGCACTGATGGTACTCATGCCTCCAGGAGAGTTGACATACAAGCCTGAAGTGGAGACTGTCATTGTTGAAAGTGTCATGATTATGTAAATTGAATCCAACTTTCCTCTCTGGCAAATCTTTGCTTCCTTTTTAATTTATGCAGAGCCTAATTCTTGACACCAGCCCCAAAGAGCAGGCTAGTGAAGTTACTGCCTTATTTATTTTTTTAAAATAAGATTGAGACAGAAGTGAGTAGATTTCTAAGGTAACAGCTACAAAACGGGTTAATTCAGTTCAGTGTTTGGCCTCCCCCTTCATCTCCAAAGTCATCCTCCATGGAAGTAATATGCTTGGTGAGAGAAAACTCACAGCAACATGGGCAAGCAGAATTTTCTTAGTTTGATGGAAAACCTCTTTAGAGAAAGTTTGCCGTGCCTATGAATCTGTATCAGGTGGCGGAAGGAAAACAAATGTGTTTGCTGCCCAGACACGACTCCCAGACAGCTGTTTGGCAGCTGGCAGGCTTCCACCAGCCCTTCCTGAGCGCACGTCTTGGATCTGCTTCAAGAAGTGGCTTTTAATTGACTTTTGGACTATAGATCCCATGGAGAGTCTGGTGGAAGCTGTGGATCTTTGAAAGAAAAGCATGCATGGACCCCCAGGCTTTGACACACAATTTCATGAGGTTTATGTAGCCTCTGATGCCAGGTTAAATTAGCCAAACAAAACTGAAAAAAGAAAACAAAACTCCTCCTCTGGACAGGTCCAAATACTCTCTAGAAAAGCAAGCCAAGGTCCAGAAGAAACAACAGGTTTGTTTGAGCATATTTGAGTGTGGACAGATCTCAGGCTAGAATTCCAGTTACAAACATGGCATCTTCGGAAATTCAAGGACTTTCTCTTACAGTGACATGCGGGCAGGGAATATGCTCAAAATACTGGCTGATCCCTGTAGCTTGGAAACACAAGCTATGGGTTGTGGTTAAGGTTATTTCTCTGTTACCTGGGGGCTGTATTCAAAGTGACATGTTCTCTGAGATGTGCAAAAGCAGAACCGAGTGTCAGTCAGCACTCAATTTGCACTTGCCCTAAGTTAACATAACTATAAATGGAGGAAGAGGGGCAGAGGAGCTGGGGGTTAGATCTGCATTCAGTGAGAGCTGAGCCATCACTGAGTTCATATTGCTTGATGCTGGGAATTAGTAATCTTGCTTGAAGGGCAGGAAGCATCTTGCAGAGAGAATACACAAACCACACACTGGCCAAGCCCTTCCCCTGGACCTTTCTTGGTCCAGCACAGGCCCAGGCAGGACATGATCTGCTTCTGGATGCAACCGTGTCTTGTCTGTAGAAGGCGCAGGATGCCAGGCTGAGTGCGAGGCAAGGCCACACCTGTGACCCCTCGAGGAACATGCAACTTGAAGTTTGCTGGGAGACAGCATGAGGCATTTGGGTTTTTTTAGGCAAGTGATTCTAATAAGACAATTGAGTGTTGTGAGTGTTTTAAACTGCTGGCATCCAGATGGCATCCTGCAACGCCACCAACCTTAAGAATCAGGGGTGTCTCCTTCTCTGGCCAGACTACTGTGTGGTTTGCATGCTCTCTGCAGGATGCTCCCTGCCCCCACCCCAAGTTTCTCATCCTTTTACCATCAGTGAACTTTAATCATGTGATCAGCTCAACTCAGGGCTCACTGTTCTTCATACTCTCTCCCGCTCTGCCTCCATCTTATAATCATGTCAACTGAGTCTTAGAGGGAAAAATTGAGGCTCTCAGGGCGTGTACACACAAACGTCTAAATTCAGTTCTGAACTCCAGTGCGATTGCATGTTCCTTGTTTGTTGGGCCTTTAAAACAGCATCTTTAAACATATGTTTTCTTTGGTATCTTCCTAAAACATAGTCTCTCCTTCTGCCCGATCAAAAGTTCCATGTTGGAGCAGAATGAATCAGGTGTATTCTTGCAGCAAAACCAGAACTGCCCCCTAAAAAACAGCTTCTGAAGTGAACTTTGCCAAGGTGGCTATGGACAGGTGGGGGGAGGGGTGCAAACAAGGTTCCTGTGTCAGTGCATCTCACCTCGGCCATGCGGCAGAGGATCATTTCATGGCCAAGGTCACCACTTCTTGCATGAGACACATGACATCTTATTGCCAAATGCTTCCAAAATGGCAAATGGACACGTTCTCCATCTTAGTGTTTCCCAGTGTAAACATTAGCTGGCAGTGTTTTATTCTCTCAGAAAAAAATCTGCTATTGAAACACTGGACACGGAGGTAAGTGAGTCTCTATCACCCAATCCAGTTTCTGAAATTTGCCTAATTGTTAAATCATCCCATGTTGCTTGTCTTTCTATAGTATATTTGAGCTTCAGTTGAGCTCCAGAATGGGCATGGTTTTCGGGTTGTGTCAAAAGGGTTATCATAAATCCTCTAAAAGCTCTGAGTACATTGGCATACGTTGAAGTACTAGCTTTAGCTGCCAGACTTTTCATGTTCATGAATATCTGCATATAAAAACTACGGTTTTGGTTGCATATGGATTAAAACATGATGTGGATTTTCTAGTTTATTTACTTTTTTAAAAGATTTTTATTTATCTCTGCATACAAGAACTGGGATATAGGCCAGAGGTGGAGGCAGTGAGAGGATTCACCAGAGACAGAGTGGGGAACAGAAAATGCAGATGTACTGAAATACACTGCTGAGGGGAGCAGCCAGTGAGATGGGAGAGGTCTGCTGCACCATGTGGGTCAGCTCCCTGGCTGGGGATTGAACTCGTGTTGCAGTGGTTGGTGATAGCTCGATAGCCCTGTCTTTACCCCCTGTGCCACCAGGGCAGCCTTTCCTACAACTTATATTCCACAAAGTAAAGATCTAAAGGGGCTGCTTTCCTTGAACTTTTTCACTTGTGGTTAAAAATGTACTTGTGGTTAAAAATGTACTTTGTTACTTGTGTTTTTTTCTGACTTTAGGATGACTGTATATTTACTGCAAATGTTGGATAATGTGAAATAGTAAGAACCAAAATGTCTTTCACAATCTTACCATCCAGTTGCAAATCGATGTTCCTACATTACTACCAGACTTTTTCTCCTCTAGGTTGGCAGCACATTTTGCTTACAGTTCCTTTTCTTTAAACACAGCATTATATTTACATTTTACCATGTTTAATGGTGCTTTACGGTGGTTCTTTTATTTACCATTTTTAAAGACTATATAATATTCCATCTCCTAAATACATCAGAACCTATCTAGAGGCAATTACAGCACATAATTATTAATTTTTTCTGTGGATAATTCTCTTTGAAGGTATTTCTGCGCTAGGTTGGAGAATCGCCTTCAAATACTTTTCAGAAGTGGTAGGATTGATTGAAAGCATTCTTTAATATAAATGAGTGGCTTTCTTTCTAAAGCAGTCTAACCTATAGACAATGACTTTAGCTCACTGTTTAATACACTCCAACTTCACCAGCAGTGGTATACATCTTAAATCCAAGAGGCAAGAGTGGTTTCTCATTGTTATATAAAGGTAAATGTATTTGATTTCAGTGAGAACCAACTTTTCTATATGGTTTGTAACTGTCTTTATTTTTTGTCTGTGAACTCTCTCCTTCAGTCGTTTTGTGAGTTCTGGTTTCAGGAGGAAGTGGGCTCCTTGGAGAGCACCATTGCATGCAACTCATCAAGACAGAACACAACTGCAAAGCCTCAAGGTGCCTTTCCCCATCAAGCAGACTTGACTCTACTTAGTATCAAGTAGACTCTGCCAGAGTCTAATCCTTAGAGATGCATCTGCTTAGGGCATTTCCTTGTATTTAAGTTAATGTGAGTTTTCTGTTAATGACAGTGGAGAACAAGTCTTAAATGAACCCCTACAGAACCCCTACCAAAGGTTGGTTACCCATAGTGGGGTCTCGGTTGGAATGACTGAAACAATGTTTGTCATTAGCCTGGGGGTCATTCTAGGAGGTAGGCAGTCACCAAACGGGTGACCAAGCATGGAGGTGGTTGTGACCATTCTCCTGCCACTCCTGTCTGTAATGAGATGTCTCTGCCTGAGGCTTCAGTTTAATTGGTATCTTCTTCCTTCTTTTCTGCTCCCTTCCAAAGACAAATCAACTTGGGACATTTAACTAGCACTTTCTCTGAAGTCTTCTGCTCAGTCTTATCACTGAGGTATAAAAGCTCTATGTGGTGGGGCTTATGGAGCTGGAAATAGTTGACATTTGGCATTTCCCAGCTTCATGGATAGGGGTTACAATGACATGAGAGAGCTGATTTTAAGCGCAGTCATGTCAGCTCCCTGAAGCAGGCATGCTTTCTCTGTGTGTGTGTGTGTGTGTGTGCGTGCGCACGTGTTGGAATGAGTTGAATGCATTTGTAAAATTATTCAAAAGTGAAATTATTCAATAGCCAAGTCTAGACATCTGATGTGATCTTTCCTCATCTTTTTTCATGCTCACCCATCCTGTATTAAAAACAAACATGCCCTCCTTATTGTAAATACGCTGTCAACACCTGACTAGACCCTTCTGTTGGGTTATGTTTTCAGATAGAAGCTGTGCACCTTGAGAACACCACTGCATGAGGCATATAATAGAACAGATCTATACGAGCTTATGAAAATCAAGGTCTTGGAGGAGAAGACAACAGCAAAACAAGAAGGTAAATGCTTGGTTTTCCTGCATACTAGGAGCTGTTAGGACCCACTATCAGAGGAGACATCTTCTGAGTTGGGTTCTCATCTCAAAGTCTCATCCGTTTGCCATCTGTTGCCCAGTGCCCATCTGACTTAGGACATTGAAGATCTGAGATGGATGTTGGACAAGTGGTACAATCTGTGCCTTGGAAGCATTTTTCCTTGTTCTGAACTCAACTGTACAAAAGTCACTTCCCAGGTTGCCTTATCAGTTCCACATGCTGAACATTGTGCTGTCCAGTGATGGCCCCTGCCTCTTTCTGACCCACGCTGAAGCTGTGTACTTAGGTGCTTTGCAGAACTTCCCTTCTGATGCTTGTTTAGATTGATGCCCTTCATAAAGGCAAGTTGAGATGTCCAGTGACCAGCAAGAAGTCTGGGAACTGGCATCCTGAAAAGCCCACCTGACATCACTTACTCCAGGACTTCCACTGAAACCTATGAGGTCAGGCTTAGAAAGCCTGCACTGTTCTTATTCCAGGGTTACTCCTAGTCTCTGGCATTCTAGGCTCAGAACCACATCAATTCAGAATTAATTTCCATTAGACTTTGGATCCCAACAAATAAGCAAAGAAGTTGTCTCCCCTCGGGAAAAGGAGACTTTCTCCAGCCTCCTCCAACTGTCATGGTGAATAGCATTAGAGAGAGGATTTTCCAAATGGTTGTCAGAGCTGAGAGCCAGGATGACTCTGCCGGGGGCCTGAGCTGCCATTGGTGATCTGACCTTTTCTTCTGGGTGTCCCTCAGGGTTTCTTTTGACTGTTCAGAAACAATGACACCCCAGGAAACAGGTTACTCACCATCTGGTTCTCCTAGTAAGTGGTGAGAAGGACCAAGACCAGGCTAGTTAGGGCCTGCTGGGAAGTAGGGGGGAGCTGCATAGGGTTTGCCTCAAGGCAGCCGTTCTGGGAGGGTTTGCCAGGAGCAACCCTGGGTCTCTTGTTTTTCCCCAGAAGCCTGCTCAACAGAGACTTGTTTATCCTTCTGGCCAACCTGTCAAAGGCCTCTCAACTAGGAAGCACAGAATGGAGATTCCACTGATTAGAAATTTTGAATATTTGTATTCGTTATTTGCACAGAAAACAGTAATTGAAAGTGCAATAGCTACTTCAATATTTTGGACAGAATTAGCCCAACCCCCATTATCCCATGTCCTGGGCTGCTAGCACGTGGGACGTGGGGTTCAGTGCCCCCCACCTCCGCCCCGGCAGGCACTGCTGGATGGTCACGGCATGCTCCTTGCTGGCTGCAAGGCAGTGGAGGTGTCTTCTGAACACAGTGTTCTCAATAGCTGTTATAATCAATCAGAAACGTCATGCAGAGTGAAACCCATTTGCCGCCCACTCTCGTGACTGAAGTCTCCTGGATGGGAGGCGCCAGGTGCCCCCTGGGGTGGCCTTGGCTGATGCTCTCATCTTTTATGATTTTGACTTCAGACTCACCTTTTTGGGGACACAGCCTTCTGTCCACAGTGAGTCATCCTTCTTGTTTTCCCCTCTGACCCATGTCGTTCTCTGGGTCACGTGAGGGTGGCGCAAGGGCAGCTGTGAGCCCGTGGGAGCAGGCGCTCCTGTGGCCTTCAAAGGGCAAGTCCTGGCAGGAAACAGTCCTTGCAATGACAAGCAATTGAGGCTGGATCCGGTCCCTTCTGCTTCACGTACCTGCAGGGCACTGATCTGACCTTGAGCCATTTTCTGTGTTCTTCCAGCAGTGCTCCATGACTGACCTGTTTATTTCAGAGATTTGTACACATTTTGCAGCAAATTGCAAGGAAGGTCCAGCTCCAGAAATCAATCAAAGGCCGATTATGGTTTTGGGGGGGACTTTTCCTTGGCTGCTATACAGTCATAAAAGACTCTCCAGTGTAGTGGAGGCATGACATTTTGTAAGTGGGTATCACATTTTGGGAGTGATTAAAATCTTCAACTCAGTCACCTGCCTGACCAATGGCCTGTACCCACAAAACCACGTAATTATAGTCAATTTATATCTATTAAGAAAATGACTTAAAACATGATGGTCTTAGGCTCTATGGGGCTTAATCTGATTTCAGGAAGGAAAAAAAGATGGACAATTAAAGGAGAGAGGAAAGGCAGAAAATCAATTCAAATGAGAATTTCCCCCAACGCCTGAGGTCTTTTTGGTTGGTTCATTTCCATATGGATTTATTAAGTACATGGAAAGTTATTCTACTATGGTAGACCTAGAGAGGGTATAAGGAAGGCCACAGAGTAGCCTTGTGTTTGGAATTTTCAGCCTACTAGGGGAGAAATACCACATGCCAAGGAAGCTCCCAGAGAACTGGTAAATTCATATCAGCACGAATTTCCTCAATTCCTACTAGATCCCTTGCACTGCTGGAGAAAGTAAAATGGAGTTGTGGGTATTCACTCTTTCCTGACTCTTTCTTAATGTATATTAGTATTCACAATAACCCACAGCGTACAACTAATGCTGTCTCCACTTTTACAGAGGAGGCAACTGAAGAGCAAAGAAGTGTAGGCACTTGTCCAAGATCACACAGTCTGCAGGTGGAGGAGCTGAGCTGGCCCCAGAACCTGAGGGTCTCACCATTTCTCTCTACTGCCTCCAAAGGCCATGGGGTAGTCCCCACCCTTGAGGATTTATGTTCACCCTGGGGTGATCCAGCCTGGGTTTGTGGAATAGTTAAGCTGGAGGTGAATGACGGAGGCAGAAGGAAGAATTCGCAGGAAAGGGTGGGAGGGGAGCCTGAACTGAACTGAACTGAGTATGAATGTGATTATGTGTGGGGAGCCTCTGCATACAGGAGTGTAGAAGGTTCTAGACTAGGAAAAGGGCAAGGGCAAATGTGGCTGAGAACAGGGACACTGTTGGGCTAAAGGGTTTGCAGCTCCCCTGGGAAGAGGAGGCATTAAATTGAAGGCTGTCTGTGTCACATGGACAGGACTCCGGCAGTGGGACTGGAGTGAGGACTGGGCAAGAGACATGAGCATGCTGCCCTCTTAAGTTTGCACAGGGCTTGGGCCAAAGGGAATGAAAGACTTTTATGGGCCAAAGACAGTGTCTGGCACATGGGAAGCAGGTAGAACATGAGGATGTTCATTCTATTTCGTTTCAGGTAGCGCCCTCTTGGAGTTCAGCATTTCAAAGGAAGCCATGGTGTCAGACCCTCTTCCAGAATCATGTCTCTTTTCTTCTTTGTTTATGAACCCCTTGATTGAAATTTCATCTTCCAGCAAGAACAATTACCCTAGCCAGTCATAGTGATCCCATTCTCCCTAAAAGGGGCTGATTTACGGGAACTGGTGTGAAGTGTTTTGGGCTGAGATGGGAAGGCACTTCAGAGGATGCTCAGAACCAACCAGACAGAGACTCATGGAGAAAACAAGTCATTCTCCCTCCACCTGACGCTTGCATTCGGCACTGGAAATGTAGTAATAGCCTCCCTGGAGTCATGAAGGAAGTGGCCTAAAGAGTAAGCCAGCATGCTAAGCTTGATGGGTCAGAAGAAAAGGGAAGGGAAAGACTTCTTGGAGCTTGCTGGGACACTGACTTTGTCATCCTGGACCCAGCCCATCGTATGCCCCTCCTTGGACAAGATCGTGAATTGCTACTTGCAATTCAAGCCAGCTGGGGATGGAGTTTTGGTTATCAGCTGCCAAATTGTCCTCCCAGATAGAGACACAGCAGTGAGGCTAAGAGTTCACAGGGCCGGCTCGTCACAAAGGTGGCTGATTACAGGAGGGTGAGAGTCCGATCTGTTACTGATGTGCAACTCTGAAAGATCCACACCCACATTTGGTAGAATAGTATGTAAAGTAGGAAGTCCCACGTCCCCATGGTTTGTCATGATCTCCCCTGAGAACACAGCTCCTCAGTTGGGGGTCCTCAAGATCGGAGAGCCTCCATGGGCCAAGTGCCAAGGGTCCAGAAAGCCAGCGTCTACTATATTCCACCAAAAGAGGGGTGAAATGCTGAAATGCGCTTTTGTGAGATAGGGGCTCTGTCGCTTATACTCAGAACAGCACCCAGGGCAGTTCCTGACACACAGCGATGGCGCAACAAAGGTCTGTGAAATTAACAAATACATCAGTGAATTGAACCAAGCACAACTATGTTTAGGATTACACAAGCAGGGCATGAGTTTCGAAAAACTGAACAGGTGAGCACACTGGAGTTGCGCCATCGCATTTTGTCCCACTCCTGCGTGGTATTTGGTAAAATGCATCAGAAGTTGTGTTTTAGCAATAGGCAGTTTGATTTTAATTTGAGCTTCACCACCAGGACGAGTTAATGAACGATGTAAATAGGGAGAGTAGAGGGTTTGTTAACTTGTCAGGCCTAAGGCGTCAAAGTCCATTGCACTGGTTCGTCCTATCACGTCCGTCTATAACGGAGGGGCTTGAGGGCTGGAAAGGCTGTGGAAACGGCCTCAGATCTGGGCAGGGCTGCCCAGCTGGTGAGCGCGGAGTGGGGATATACTCTTGGCTAGTCTGAGGGCGCAGTCTTTGCGGCCTCGTTTGCTGCAGTGATGCTTCAGAAAAGGCTGAGGTGTGGTTTGTCTCTGACATCGAATCCTGTCTCTCTGTCCTCAGGGACTAGAGGGGGAAGGGACTGAAGGTGGCAGTGGCTCAGCACCCCTTCTCTGCTGTGCTGTGCCCACAAGTCCACCTCCCCCGAAAGATGACTGCTTGGTCCCTGGCTACACCCCAGATGCCACAGCCAAAGGCAGAGAGGGTGAGACCAGGTGGAGTTTGCCTATTCTCTTGTGGTAAAGCGTGCAGATTCTCAGTTATGGAGTGAAAAATAGCCAAACGAGCTCTTTCTACTCTCTATGCATCTCTTGAACTGGTTCCTGGAAACCACTCCCAGGGCAGGAAACAAACAAAAGGAAGCCCACTCCTCTTTCCCAGAGGAAGGGTTAGAAGACTGGATAATTCATCCAGACCACCAGCCCTGCCAACACACACACACCACGCAGACCACATATGCCACACCCCAGATCAGACACAGCCCACACACATACACAACACACCTGCCGCACAACACACATGTGCACACATGTACTATATCATACATACAGATCACACACATCACACCCACTCATATGCCACCCACACTTCACACATATACCACATCACACACCACTCCCATACACCATACTACATACACACCACGCACATGCAAACACACCATGCCACATCGCACAAACACACACAGTAGTGCTCCATTCTGCCAGAGGAACATTCACCTTATCTGAATTATGTGTCTCTGATTAATTTCTAAGGGAAAAATCAGCTGCGTAGAGCATATGTTTCATTTTCCCTAAATCAGGGCAAATAACATTACTTCTCCAAATGTTGCGATTAGGATCAAATTTATATTTACCTAGAGAGGATGCTCCTGAGAGAGATGCAGCTAGAGGTTTATGCTACAGACAGAATAATCTGCCCTGCTGATGTGCATTTTGCTGCAGAGGGCTGCTTGGGTTTGGATAAATAAGACAAACACACTGACTGGTAGGGCTTTTCAGTGACGTGATCACAGCCAGGGACTCTCTCTCTCTCTCTCTCTCTCTCTCTGCCTGGTCTTCCTTCTCTTGACTGTGAAAAAGCAAAAACTAAAAATTAAAAAGACAGAGGAGCAAGCGGGGAAGGCCATAACACAATGTCATCATTACATGGGCATGCACCTGCACACACACTTGCACACGTGTGCACACAGGGCCCACATGGCAGGACATACCGCTGTGTGGCCCTCAGTTTGGGCAAGCAGGTGGGCAGAGGAACAAGACTTTTCTGGCCACAACTGTCTTTCCCTCACTTCCAAGGAGAGTACATTAGAGTCTAGTGGAATTACCAAGACATCTGCAGGAAGTTATTTGCTCTACAAAGGAAAAAAACACTTGGCCATAAAACCCCTAGGTGCTAAAAGTTTTTCTATCAAGATTTCAGACTATGGCATATAAGTGTTTCAGGGGTATATTTTTCAATTTTTAAAATTTGAATCAGTTGTTTTGGTATTTTACATTATTTATGTGATAGTCTTTTACCAGGTTGAATAACTTTGGGGTTATATTTTTACAACTCCCTGTATGCACATGCTTCTTTCAACCTTCAGTGTCAATACCCAGTCCCCTTTCATTATCTATCCCCCACTCCATGACTTTAAACTATACTACATATCAACAGTAATCAAAACAGTATGATATGGGAGCTCTCACTATTGGAGTCAGTCTGTTCTGAGTCCCCAGTATGCATCAGACATACAGCCTGTCTCATGGAACATGAACCTCACTAGACTGAATATAAATTTGGAAAGTAAAAGTATGAGGCACAGTGGGGAGTTGCTGAAGATCCATCAATGCTGACTGGGGAAGGAGGGAAGAGCACTGTGATCTAGAACTTGAGCTGTGTCATTGAGGACATTAAAATTTGAACAGAATATGATTGAGGGAGGGCACTTCTGATAGGGAAGAACATGATGACAGAAAGAGGCAAATGGGTAAAAAATAAAACATCTGGGCCCCCCCTGGTGGCACAGCGGGTTAAAGCACAGCACTGAGAAGCTAAAGCCACTTCCACATGGGTTCGATTCCCACCTGCCCCGGAGGTGACCACATGGTGTGGCAGACCTCTTCTGACCCGCCTGCTGCTCCCCTCAGCAGTGTACTTGTCGATCTGCCTGTTCTGCTCCCTACTCTGTCTCTGGTGAATCCTCTCACCCTCCACATCTCTGGCCTGTACCCCAGTTCTATATGAATAAATAAATCTTTTTTAAAAAAATAAAACATCTGTCTTGTGTCCTTTTCTTTCCTGTCTTCAGTCATGTCCTCTTTAGTCCAGTATGTACAGTATGGTCATGCCCCAGATTGTTGAGCTGAAATCCTTTTCCCGGGTAGCAATCACCTACCCAAGAACCGATCGTGAGGGTTGGAAAGGTTCTGTGCTCAGGACAGGAGACTAAAGTGGAGGGTTCTGGAGTGTATCTCGAGGAGGGAACATATTTTCTATCTTCCTACTTGTTGCCTGTGCTCAAGCTTTTCCTCTGTCCATACATTTGTTCCTTTTTCATCACCATTTGACTAAATCATATCCATCCTCCAAGATGCAAATTTAAATGCAAGTTTCACAGGAAATGTTTCTTAATGTGTTCTTCCAGAAGCATCTACTCCTTTGTTGGAAACTTGAAATTCTGCCTTCCTCTGGTACATAGTTTAGACTCTCTTATAAACAGTGGAAAGCCCCAAATGATTAACTGCCCTAACTCCCAACTCTGTTTAATCTTGGGGTGTCTATTTCTGTAAAAAATTTTTATTATGTATTTTAAGTTAACTGTCAAACTTGGGTTTAATAAGCATGAAATATCTAAAACAGAGAAAATTCAGGGGTCAAGTACTGTAGCTCGGAACTTTGAATCAGCTCATTGCAAATATAGCGAGTGAGAGCATGACACCATTATTCCAGGATTCCTTTGCCCACCAGTCTGGGAAGAACCAGTTTTAAAGTCCTGTGGTCCCCATGGAGGCGCTGAGAACAGAATGTACTGCCACCTGGAAAACTAGACACCCTCATATCTCCCTATCAATGCCAAGTAGTTTCGAAAGACATTGATGAACCACAACCTTGCTCAGACCAAGCTAATGACTTCCTGTTCCCCTAAACCTGACTTCTTCTGTTTCTACTATTTCAGTGAACAGCACCACCAAACACACTTTTGTACAAGGCATCCTTGAGCCCTTTTCTCCCTCGCTGTCCATTCCTCATTTATCATCAAAATGTGCAGTGTTAAGTATATAATTCAAATGTGTTGCCTCCTTTCACCTTTCTCCCATCTGTCCAAGCCATTGCTGTCTCCACCCTGCAGTAGTTACTGCCTTTCACCCCCATGTGTCTCTCTTCCCTCTTGTCTATTCCCCACATGGGAGCTGGTTTGATATTTATTCTGCAGCTTGTGCGTAAGTCACTGTGCTAAGCCAGCCAGGGGCTTCCAGTTGCTCTCAGGTAGAGTGCAGCTGTACAACCTGATAAGTCATCACCAAATGCTTCTGCAATAATCTCAGCTTCTCAGCCTCATTTTCACTGACTCTCTCCTTGTCTCTCTGAACTTGACACATTGTCATAATCTTTCCCTATGGCATTTGCACACAGACTTTCACTCTGCCTAGGATGTGCATTTGCCTAGCTTGGTTTAGCTTCATCTTTAGTTTTCACTTCATTGTCATTTCTTCAAGGGAGATCTTTCTTTATTCAACATGTCCTCTTCCTGGCTCAGAACTACCCTATGGTTTTGCTTAGTAAGGCTACACAGTTATAATTAAATATTAACTATTGACAAAAATATTATCTTTTTTGTTAGACAGAAACCTGATCAGGAATTGGAGATACCATAGTCAATCTCTCATTATTGTACTCCTGGGACAAAGCACAGCTCCTAACACTTAATAGGTGTCCAATAAACATTTACTGTGAATGAATGAATTGGCTGATAAATTAGCAAGCAAATGAAATCATAATTACAAGTAAGGACCAAAGGAGCTTTGGGAGAAAGCTCCTTTTCAAGGCTAACATCAGACTGCTATCTGCTTTATTTTCTCTAGATTTCTCCAGCTCAGCAGAATGTCTGTTGCAAAGAACAAATGTATGTCAAACCCCAGACAAACACAGATGTCAATGTGGGGAGTGGGGTGATCCTTGGGAGCAATGCTATCCCTGGACTTTGTGTGATCTGTCTCCAGACAAACATCTCAGCTCAGAAAACCTTCTCCTCTTCATATTGACCAACTCCCAAGGAGTCTGGTTCAGCTTTCAGTATTATGAGCTTTCTAGAGTTTGTCTCAGAAATAGCCTCGTCTTCCTGGCTTCAGGTTCTTCAAATGCCAACTGCCATTTGCATTTTCCTAAAGGAGAAACTTCATCTGTCTTCCTCTAGTACAGAACCCAATAGAGTCTCCTCTGCCTATAGGACAGAGTCCTATAGGACTCTGTGACCCGGATAGTTTGATCCCCATTTCTAGATATTTTCCATCAATCAGGAAATGGTCTTCATCATGTTATCATGTTCTCCCCTGGGTATGGCACTGAGGATCCATTCTGACTCTTCCCACCTCTTCAATCAAGCTGTAGCCACCTGTACACTCCACATATACCACAGCTCTGAGCAGTCTGTCCTCTCCTCTGTCCCTTCAGCCTCCCACGTTCAGACCATAGCAGGAACGTCAAGGTGTAGTTCAATCCTGACCTTTCCTTGGATTCTACCTTTAGAGGATGTCAGGACGCAGTGTTGGTCACATAGGCTAAGCTTTATGCAGCAGTTACAGATTCTCCTCAGATTGCAGTGACGTAACACACATACTTAATTCTTTCCATGATGGCCACCTACTGTGGTCCAGCAGGAGAGTGAGTGTCCTCCAAAATGGAACTTAACAACCCAGGATGATAAAGGCTCCACAAGCTGGAATGTTTCTGGGGAATGAAAGAGCATGTTGAATATTGAATTTTGTCCTCAGATTGTTCTAGAAGCAATGCAGGTCACCGCTACTCACAAATATTGCCCAAAACTAATCACATGGCTTCCCCTAAATGCAAAGGAGCAAGGGGATATGGGACTAGGTGTCTGGGTATTTGTGCGCAGTGGAGGCCTCAGTGTAAGTGAAAGTACACAGTAAATTTCCAGGAGAGTGTGCGTGTCGTGGGAAGTAGCACCGATTGATTTTCTTTCCATTCTGAACACAAGCAATATTTATGCCTGGAGATCTTACTAATTGACTGAAGACTAGACTTCAAGCTTGTTTTTGTATTAGCTCTGTATTGTTTTATCTTGTTTCCATTACCAGATGATAAATGCCAGTAAATCAGGGCCCTTTCCAATATTAATGAAAAACTTCCTCAAGCAGCAACAACGAAGTACTCTGGAATGAGTGGAGCTGAAGCTCCAGAAGGTAACATGACTTTGGGCTAATCATTCAATCTCTGAAGAGAGAACAGCCTTAAATTTCAGAGCAAGAGAACAGAACTTGTGGAGTTGAAATGCCATTTGTGCTGTATGTGTACAACTTTGGACAATTTGACAACATCTCACAAAGCCTCTGTTGCCTCATCAGTGCAATGGGGGACCACAGTGTCTCTCCCTCATGAGGCTGTTGTGCAATAATGCGCACACATTTCTTTGCACCTGTTAAGCGCTCAGTAAGTGTTAACTGTTAGTAGTTGTTCTTTAAAGCCTGGTTTCCTCGACTATAAAACAGCCTAATGAATCCTTCTTGGACAGTTGTTCCATGGAATTGTTTGGGGACCGAATTGAAATGAGCAGAAGTTGAAAGCACATTGAACACTGTAAAATGTCACAGTATTAGATGTTTCTGCTATGCCAAGAAAATGCATATACATATCCACATATAGGTCTTCCACAAAAACCAGACCTCTAATGCTGGCTGGAGCAGAGTAGGTGACTAGTAGATATCCTTCTGATGAATGAGAACAGGTAGATTTGCTGATTACTGTGGCACCAGACACAGCCCCTGGGAATGAAATATTCCTGTTTGCATTTCATTTGGAAAGGGCTCCCCAACATCGCTCCTCATGGCCTGGAGACTGCAGCTCCCTCCCTCACAGCCCCCATTTATCAAACCTCTTGTCTCCCTGTCCAGGTGCAGTTGACCCGTGGTCCTGCCGCGTATGTTATTACAGAGAAACTATAGAAAACATCTTCAAAAAGGAAAATGATCTATTTTTTCTCTGGTCCAACTCGTTTTTCACTTAGACAGGATGGAGTGAATCATATTTCTCCCTGAAGTCTTTATTTTCCTGTCAATAAAAGTGCCATTAGCTGCCTGGCTGGGCAGGGTTTAACACTGGTACACTCGTGGGGTTAACCCCCCTCCTATCCCTTTATTGACCCTGATTTGGTATCAGACATTGAAGCATCGGCTCCTTTAAGATCAGAGCTCTGAGGTACAATCAAAAGCCCAGGGCCATTCATTTGGACTGGAATCTGGTCTTCTCATTCATTTAACAGCCACCACTTGTCCTACAGGGAACTGTGGGGGACGGATAGAGGTATTAGAGGTGATTAGGCTTGTGGAAGCGGAGGGGTGTGGGTAAGGATTTGTTCTCTGGGGTCAGATTGCCTTGCATGCGGCTTGGCTCCATCACTTAGGACATTCTGCACTGATTAATACTTCAGGGTCCCAGCTTCCTCATATTGTAAAAATAATGACTATAAAATAGTCAGTACAGTGTCTAGAAGGAAGTGTGCATGCTATAAAGTTTAATGTTCATGATTCCTCAGTGTTCACTGAGGATTAAAAAGCACCTATTATGTGCCAGGAGCGGCTTTGAGTGCTTGGAATGCACCAGAAACAAAAATCCTTGTTCTTATGAAGATGAAGATGAAGAAAAAGAAGGGCAGGGAAGGAGAGGCGGAGGAGTGGGAAGAGGGTCTTGCCTTCTGGAAGCTAGAACTTAGCGGGGAGATCACACAAGTACCCACGTGGCCACGGCCTTCCCTGGTTACTCGCCACTTGGTACATTTCCCTCCTGCGGTGACACGGCCGAGAGTCCAAGCAATGCTCTCGCCATCTCTGGGTCTCTGCCACCTGGTGGGCTGAGTGGATTAATGGGTCTGTATTAGTGTAATGATAGCCTGTACCATTTGTGTTGAGAAAGATGAATGATGGCCCCCTTAAACCAGAGAAAATATGCCAGAGGTGCCGTGGGATTGAGTCATTTATTCAGAAATGGCTCTTGAGTACTAGAAAGTGCAGATTTGTGAGGGTCCAGGAGAAGAATGCAGCTCAGGGCCAGGTGACAGGTCACCGGAGCCAATGACACCTCTGGCCCCTTCTTTAAAGCCTCATGTATGGGGCTTCATGCTCCCTTTCCAACATCACCCTCTTCCTCTGCAGTGACCTCCCCCTCAGGAGTGTGGGGGCAAACTGACACACTCACCTGGGGCAAGGCCCAGGTCCCACCATCGGACTGGGGACAGCATGAGAACACTGTGTCTTGAGAGAACATTAATTATGCAAGTAACTAAGCTGCAATTTGGTGTGAAAGATTCTGCCCCTGAAGCAATACCTTCTCCAGCTGATGTCTGAGAGTCTGTCACGAACGACAAGTGAATGTCACGAATGACGAGTGAATGTCACTTTCTCCACGATTCCAGGCTTAGCTGCTCACCTGATACGTGGTGTTTTACATCACAGCCCAGGACGCTGAAGTCATCCTGCCAAGCCCTGGCGTCAGACAGGGGTCTGAAGGGAGATGGTCTGCGATGGAGCACAGTGGCGCTGCTTCAGGGGGCGGCTCTATGTGGGCAGCTGTATTCAACTCCCCCATTACTTAGAGTGCACAGCAAAGACCAGTGTCTCTTACAGCAGTGTCCTCTGAAATGGGACATGGACTTTCTTGAGGTCTAGGCAGTGGAAATTTCAGAACGGTCTACACTCCACATCTCCAGACTCCAAGTCAGTGCTTTCCCTAGAGCCAGTGAGCTCAATGCCTGTTACTCAGATCGGAGGACAGAAACTTCTAGATGAGTAGATGGTTTCTCTAGAATGCTAGTAGACTGGTTTCTTAGCATGTTACACGGCCACGTACACACACACATTTTGTCAAGTAAGTGGGAGACCCAGCAGAGGGAGGAAAGTTGCCTAGGGTGCTGCTTCATGTGGGACCTTTAATTGCTTTCAGAGGCCGCATAACAAGTGACTCTGTGAGACTCCTCAGGATGGAGAGAAAGACCCAGTGTCTTCTTTGATTTTGGAATTCTTTATGATCACCTTATAAGAACAAGCTAAGAAATAAGCTGGCACAACCACTGTACTCAGGCAATTTTCTTCTCTGTTTCATATGAAAACCTCTCAGAGACACCTCGATGAGCTAAGGAAGACTTTGGGGGGATGGTAGCAGCAAGCTGGTTTCTGGCCCAGGAGGCACACAAGGCAGCCCTCTATTCTCACACAGGTCTGTTCACCTAAGGTCTAACATCGCAGCAGAGGAAGGTGGACCAGGAGGCTCTGCCAGAACCCAGAGGTGAGGCCTCAGGCAAGTCACAGGCCCAAGCAGGTCCTTAGCTCCTCTCCTGGGAAGGATGTGTGGGGCTTAGCCAGTGCTTTGCTAACATGCAAACTCTTGAGTCCTAACCCGCCAAAGGCAATTTATTAGGCTCAGAAAGAAGCCCTGGAATCTGCATATATAACTGTTAATGCCAGTTGATTTGGGTGTGAGAGCCATAGAGAGATTTTTTTCAGACCAGTGAGGACACAGAGTTAAGTCCCAAAGCTGTGCCAGTGATGGTCGGGGACTTTACCTACCAGGCGGCCTCAGCCTCAGTGTACCCATCTTGTCTAGGCCTGGCCCCCCGAGAAACTGCCAAACTCCAGCCCCACAGCGCCTGCTTAACTGGGCATTATTAGTCTCTTTTTATTCATCTCTAGTTGGTAGTTCATGCACTAATAGTCCTCTTGGGAAAGAGGAAAAGAATCCCTTTGTTTATCTATAATTCACTGACCATTACCAAACATTAAAAAAAACCTCATAAACTGCACCACACATCTAAATATGATGCTGGGAACATCACCACAATGGTCAAATTCATTTATAATCAAATGCTCTTTTTCAATGATGGGTTCTAGAAAAGAAGTCAGCCTTTTGAAACAAGTTCTCCTGCTAAAGTGAAGAGTTGCATAATCCCACACTGTTTGGAGGCAAGCCATCAAAAACTGTGGTTGCTGAAAGAACAATCATTTTCCAATTTCACTTCAAACCAGACATGGTTAAGGAACTTGAAAATTAAGGGAGCTTTTCAAGTGAACATAAATTACTTTGGTAATTAAACTTAAGTTATTAAAAAAAAAAGTTCAGAGACATGAAATAGCACTGGGAATATGAAAGTATTAAAATCCTTTCCCCAGAGGGCAAATTGGTAGACATCCTGGCTGTGAAGTGAACTTAATATCGTATATACACATGGCTTCTCAAAGACACACAACTGAAACTCATGTTATAATGCAATGTTACTTCCATCAAGAAAAAAATACAAGACAAACAAACAAACAAAAAACACAAAGGGAGGGATAGAGGGAGGATGGAAAGAAGGTCCTGTTCCTTAAGTCAAATATTTCTCATTCATCACTTTTTAAAGATGGCCAAGAGAGAAGCAGTGGGACTTGGTAAGGGCATCTAGGCCTACTCCTTCTTTTCTAGTGCATATTTCCTAGATATGTGTTTGTATTGTACACACGCCTTTGAACTCGCTTTTTCACATGTCATTACAACACAAGTTACAGCAAACATTGCACCACAGACATAGGACAGCTTTGCTTTCCATCACAATGAACCAGGGCTATAGGTGCTATCATCAGGGTAACTCACCCCAGCTGGAAGCGCTCACAGGCAGGGCCGCTGAGAGGATTCTGCAGCCCACAGCCACAGTCTGACTGTTGCATGGACAACACTGGACGCTGGACCAGACAGCAGCGGAGGCAGCTCTCAGGGGACCCAGGCTCAGAGCGTCAGTCACCCATCTACAGTGCCTGACAGCACTGGCCAGTAGTGCCGGTCACCAGCATTACGTGCTCTGTGAATTTTGGCCCACCAGCACAAACAGTTCTGAGACTCCAGGCCCAGGGCCTTGGATGCGCCTTTCAGGCCACGTCACAGGCAGGCTGGAAGCAGGCTGGTGGCTCTCCAGGTCTCTGAGAAGCTCTTTGGCTTCTTTGGGAAACATTCCAACTTCTCTTCTTCCTTCAGAGATCTGGTGCCAGATTTGTCTGAGGGCATGGGGTCTGAGGGAGCAAGCGCCTAGCCAAAGAGAGTGAGTTCAATGGGTCTGAGTGAGCAAGTCCAGAGCAGCCCAAGTGAGTCCTGCCCACTGTCCAGAGCACTGGAGCAAGGCAGGAGCACAGAAATCGAGTGTGAGCCTCAAAGAGTGCGAGAGTCCCAGCAAGCTCAAGCTGGCTTCTGCCCTAAGGTATCACTCCTTGTAAAGTCTCCCCACAAACAAATCTGATTGGCCCGCGTTCAGTCCTCAGTCTGATTGGACCATCTACCCATCAATCATCGCTCGCACCTGCTCGCTCATTCCTCTGCCCAGACACCAAATCCCGCCTCTCTACAGCCGCCTCTGGAGGAACCCTGGGATCAGAGCTGGCTCCTGGCACCCCTGCCTGGGGTGATGAGGTTGGGGAGTAGCTGCCACCTGCCATCACTGCTGGCTTCTGCCTGTAGTGTGAGCCCCATTGGGGTGGCTGGTGGCTGGCAGTGCAATGCCCAACACTCTCTGATGCTTACACTCACTGCCCACAAGCTGTGCTCTGGGGCCAAGCCCAGAGCCCTGGGGGGGAGAGGGAGGTCGCTGGTTTCACAAATACTTTCTGCTTTATTCAACCATTAACCTCTGGTTAGGCCTTTTTTGTTGTTTCTTTTCTTTTTTCCCTCTTATAAAAAATGTATTGTGAGGAACGCCCAGTGTTTGAAGATTTTTCTGTATTTAGAATTATTGTCAGGAGAGATTTGTATATAGATTGAGTCCTAACATCACAGCAGTGTATATGGGCCTCAATTTTTCTTTACTTTCCCCAGGCCCTTAGGATGAACTTTCAAAAACAAGCTGGTTTGATGTCACATCCTATGAAGGGCTGACTTCAAAGTAAAGGTTTATGAGAAGAAGAAGAAAATCCAATCAAGTCTATGAACAAAGGCAGGGTGCTAATCACTACTAATTGATAACGTTTGTGGTTTAATAAGAAAATTATGAAATGAGCATGGTACACTTAATTCTTTCCATTTTCTTCTACGGTATATGATCTTTTTTATTTTATTTATTGCAAAGTATCTGAGATGAGTCATCTGAAATTTCAGCTAAAAAGTCTGATTCACGGCAGGAGCAATTTTTTTTCTATTCTACTTAAACGTTAGGCATGAAGATACTTCGAAAACAAGTTATTTCTCATGTTGTCATTGCTATTCATGAGGAGGGGGGGCTTAGCTACATGCTAGCCAACGTTCAAGCACTAAGTCACAGCCTGGAGAGGGCTTGTCTAAGTCCACCACATCAGCAGAAGCAACATCAGTGTCTGGAACGGTGTTTCCTGACTTCAGGCTGAGAGTAACAGGAGCAAGCTACTGAGTAACCAGCCTTCACCATCCTCCTCACACGCAGTAAATGACACAGTAGTTGCCCTGGGAGAGAGTCACTCTCTAGATGCCAGAAATAAAGAGGTGAAGAAAGGATGGTTCTTTGCTCTCTAGAAGCTGCCTTCATACTGGGAAAATCATAAATACTGATGGATTACCTAGAATTTGATTATGCATATCTTTGTTGCAACAGTTAAGGAATGAGAGCACACAGAATGGGCGTAACTGACAAACAGGGAGGACTTCCCCACCGCAGGGACTGCTGAGATGACCAAGAAAGGAAAATGGTATTTATGATAATGATATTTATTAAAAAAAATGACGTGTGCTGGGGAGAGTATTCACAGTGGAGTCGCAGGGCAGAAACAGTGTCACAGGGTGTGAGTTCTTCTGGGAGTAGGAGTCTAAATTCAATGGCCTGAGGCCCTGAGGCTTGGAAGGTGGGTCCCAGGGGGCTGGGACATTAGAGGGTCTGTGGGCTTCTTAAGAGGCTCGGGCTCAGAGTGCTGGGTGCAGGAGGTTACTGTGTCTTGTGTTATATGCATGTGTCAGAGACTGGCATTTGGAGGCAGCTGAAAGCTGGTATCTAGTCCAGGGCAGTGATGCTGGGATGGGGAGGAGAGAACAGGTGGGCTCTGAGGAGAGAGACAGCTATGGTGAGCATCTATTATGTACAGCGAGTGAGCAAGAAGAGGCAACTGAGGACACTGAGCTTTTTAGTTAGGGAGAGCAAGTAGAACACTAGAGCTGGAAAGAAGAAGAAAGATGCAGTTGGAGGGAAGACAAGAAAACGAGTCCTCTTGGTCTTGACTGAAGGGAACCCAGGCAGAGGAGAAGTAGCATCAGGTGTGAGCTGGTGACAGAGGACGGCAGCGCACATGTGTCCAGTGTGTGTGGTCGAAGATACCGAGTGGTCAGATTGTCCAGCATGGAGAAGGAGAAGGAAGTAAGAGAAAGGAAAGGCCTCTGGGAAAAGCTGGCCACTATTCAAAGACCTGCTGGAGAAGCAGTGATTTGAAAGAGAAGAGTATTTGCTGTTTCCCTGCTTAACACTTTTCTGCTAGAAGGAGGGTGACCTATCGCCCAAGGGGGACACCTTTGTCCAGGCAAATGTTAAGCTGGCCTGGACACAGGACCACGGCTGTAAGCCCAGCCCAGCACTGGAAACTGGTCCCAGGACGGGAGGCTGGCCCAGCATGTCATCAGACTGAGGGGGGTGGGGTGGCCCCTGGGGAGAGTCTCAGGTGAGCTTCCCAGGGACTTGGTCTCCCTCATTTTCCAAAGCCAGGGTGAGGGACAGAGAAGAAAGAAGGACGGACGGAGCCATAGGCATTTGCTGCCTCTGCCTCTGATCGTGCCCCACTGACAGGAGCTCCTGCGGCTTCTTTACCAAGCGACCAAGCAGGTGCCCACTGGGAAACCCGCTCCTCTGCCCTCAGGCTTCCCTCGCCGGCCACACTAGCCTGGCGCTGACATGCCCCGGCCTCCACCCTGCGAGCCGCGCTGCCTGTTTCTCCCTGAAGTCTGCACTTTCACCGCCTAATCCTCCTCTATGTGGTTTCAAACCACTGATCGCTGTCTCCTTCTTGGCTTGCAACTACTCTGGTCTGTTGGACCTCCTTTTTCTTCTTTGTTTCCCAGAGAGGAACACTCTAGGGGAAGTTTCCAGATGAGGGGAGATGAAATCCAGCTATCTTGCCTGAATTTGGTTTATTCTTAGAAAAGCTGAAATAGTAGGAAAATTAGATATTGGCTGGAGATGCAGCCTGCTTTCCCAAATCCAGGTATCCCAGTTATTAAACTCATATTTGACACCCCAATTTGACTTTGTTCTATTTCTTATTTGATTTGGATTCTTTGTTGCTGTTGTGATGAGAACTTACTTGTAAGAGTTATTCTTCAGCAGCTTTCAAATACACCATTCAGTATTTATTTATTTATACTTACAGAACTGGGGTACAGGCCAGAGTGTGGTGGGTGAGAGAATTCACCAGAGACAGAGTGGGGAGCAGAACAGGCAGATCTACTGAAAATGCACTGCTGAGGGGAGCAGCAGGCAGGTCAGGAGAGGTCTGCCACGCCATGTGGGTCAGCTCCCTGGCTGGGGATCAAATTCATGCTTCAGTGGCTTTGGAGAGCTTCATAATGTGATGCTCCAACCTGTTGCACCATCAGGGAGAGCCCATCACTCAGTATTTTTAACGATAGTCACCAAACTATCTACATATTATACCTCCGCATGTTTATTTTGTAACTGAAAATTCATAACCCCTTTTCCTGTTTGATTGGATTGATTAATTAAGTTGATTGAGATTATTATTTGGAAGAAAGGACTAGCATTATGGCCTCATTCAAACCTCAGTCTATGTCTATTTTACATACGAGGAAAATGAATTCACTTAGTTGGTAAATGACAGAGCAGAGATAAACCCAGATTCCTTGCCCTATTTCTGTTCCACGATGCTGCCTCTTCAAGTTGAAATTACTGACAAAAAGAAAAAGTTTCTCATAGTCAAATTTAGGGGTTCCGGTTACAATCGGAATGTGCCGAAGTCAGCTTCTGATGATCTGCCTGCTTCCGGGCAATGAGTACAGGAAACAGTCTCGGGTCTATTCCCACGAGGTATATTATATTCTAAGATTCTCATTGGCCTTGCTGGGAAAAACTGAAAATTAAGAGGGCAAACACCCTTCTTTGCCTGAAAATTCCACTTCTCTGCATGACGCCAGCTTTCCTCAAGAGGAACAGGAAAAGGGCTCAGTTTCTCTGCGGGATCACAGCAGCCCTTTCCCAGCACAGGGGCTCCCTGGGAAAGCTTACGGGGCTTCCCTACAGGTTTCGCTTTGCTCTAGGCCACGGGATTCTTGATTGTTTTCCCTCTTCTTAATTGCTATCCAGTGCTCCCTGCCTGCTTCCGACCCAGCAAGGCTGTGCAAGTAAGCATCCTTCATCTGCTTTCAAAGTAAGACTCTGTTCCTTCATTTTCTGCTCACAACTGCTCTCTGGGTTAATTTTCCCAAATAAAAAGCTAAGGTGTACCACATATGGGTGAGCTCCCTGGTCGGGGGTCAAACTCAGGCCATAGTGGTGAGAGTGCCCAGACTCAACCCGAAGGTCACCAGAGAGGCCTCCTTTACTAACATCATAAAAAATAACAACATCATAAAATTTAAAATAATAACATCAAATGTTATTTATTTATTTATTTAAATAATAAAATAAATCATGGGTAAACCCCTCTGTTCCTTCCGCCTAGCTGAGGTCAAGAAAAAGAAAGGTCTTGAATAGGAATTTGGTGTGGGATGATCAATAAAATGTTTTCTTTTTGATGAGTATATTTTTCTTCACTTATTCCCTTTATGAAAATGCTTAAAACCCAGAACCTTTCACATGAAATAAGAAGTGAGCATAGTTTGGTTTGGAATCTAAATGGTTAGTATCTATGGTTATTCAAGTGAAAATGCATTGGTAGAGCATGTTGTTTTCAAATTAAACTTTTGGGGGAACAGGCATCTTGAAATATAAATTATCTCATGGAGACTAAATGTTTTTGCTACTTTGTAAATTAATAAATTAGTTTCCTGATAGCTAGGGATTCCTCAATAGGGTGATTTTTTAAAAAAAGAAAAAGAAAAAGAGAAATTGAAAACCACCTACAGATGCAGACAGGTAAACTTTGAACTCCCTGAATCCTAGGTTAGCACTATTCAAAGAATGATATGAGAACCAGCTCCACAGAATCACCCAAGAGCTCATTAGAAAAGCCAAATCTGGGCCCTCCCTGGTGGCATGACGGGTTAATGTGCCCACTATGAAGCTTATGTAGTCACTGCCGCACAAGCTTGATCTCCGGCCAGGGGGTGACCCACACGGCGCAGCAGACCTCTCCTGACCTGCCCGCTGCTCCCCTCAGCACTGTATTTCAGTAGACCTGCCTGTTCTGCCCCCCACTCTGTCTCTGGTGAATCCTCTCACCCCTGCACCACTGGCCTGTACCCAAGTTCCATATGTAAAAATAAATAAATCTTTAAAAAGAAAAAGCCAAAATCGTAGGCCCCGCCCCCGGTCTTCTGAGCCAGAGCCTGCAAGCAACAGCCACTAGGTCAGTCTCATGTTCGTGAGTTCTCAGAACTGAAACATGGCCTATTTGTTTCTGGGAGAGACCAACTGTCCTTTTGTAGTAAGGGGTTTCCTCTGTTCCGGGACTCAGGGTAAATCAGAACATGTGACTTATTGGACATGAGACACAGATTTAGAAAGAAAGCATGAAAAGAGGATGGTATGAAGCAATCATCTGAGCATATCTGTTTTTCATTATAAAATAATATCATTGTTTTGCACGCTTTCTAGACTCCTGAGAGTATTCTATTGCTACTCGCAGTTTTTTCTTTTTACAAATATAGAAGCAATTTAATAGAAACATGGCTGTGTGGGAACAAAAATATTTTTTTCTCACAAAATGTTCCTATTCAATACGTTGCCACATTTTTTTGTTGTTGTTCCATATGGTGCTTCATAAGTGAACAGTGTCTACGGGCAATGCAATGGGCACGACAACAGAGGATGGATTTAGATGTTTAACGTTGTTATCTGAATCCATGGACAGGAGCTTTTTTGCTTTACACAAAAGATGCTTAGCTAAAAAATATATATCGGGCTCTCCCTGGTGGCACAAAGGGTTAAAGTACAGCACTGTGAAGCTGTCTCCACAGCCACTGTAGCAGGAGTTCGATCCCTGACCCATGTGGTGCAGCAGACATCTCCTGTCTCGCTGGCTGCTCCCCTCAGCAATATATTTCAGTCAAGCTGCCTCTTCTGCTCCCCACTCTGTCTCTGGTGAACCCTTGCACCTCTGGCCAGTACCTTAGTTCTTGTATGCATAAATAAGTAAGTCTTTTATACACACACACACACAGAGACACATATATACATCTATATATATATACATACACACACACATACCTATATATGTGAATATAGAGATCTATATATATTTAGATAGATAAATCCCTAACTACCCATATAGTGTTAAAGGAAGCCAAACTAAATTCCTAAGAAAATAACTGTGGAGGAAGCACATTCATTCATTCAGTCTTTAGATGTTGACAGATTTTTACTGAGATACAATGATGAATAAAGCATTGGCCATGGCACCGAAGAAGTCACCATCTGGTGGAAAGAAGGAAGACGTGACAGCTCACTTAATGAGAACTTTCTGAGTGGAAGTGGAAGTGCTCTGGAACCACACAGGCAAGGTCTGTGGAGAAGCCAGTGGATAGAGCAGAAACTAAAGAAAGACGAGTGGAAACAGGGACATCCACATCGAATCCTTCTCAAAGTGAGCTGCCAAGTTCCTTCCTCATGTCTGCAGGTCTCTGCTCAGCAGCAGTGATGGGATCTCCGATCACCGGGATGATGAGAGCAGGCCAAGCCAAGCACAAGCCTGCCTCACTCTCCCCCGCCCTGCTTTGTGTCTTCTGGGGCACCTGCCACCGTGCTTGGCAGCTGGGCTCCAACCCTGGTCTGCTCTGGTGCAGTCGCCTCTTAACTTTTGACTGGGTGAAGACTGGCAGAATGGAAGCAGCAATGGCATGTCATGCCCATGATGCCACTGGATTATAAGGGATATCCTGGATTCCACTTGATCACTTGCTTTCTCTTGGGCCACGCATTCTGGGGGATGCTACCAAATTGCAAGAAGATCTCTGGAGAGATCCAGGTGGTGAGAACAAAGACTCATTGCTAATGCCCCACCCCAGACTACCTGTTCCCACACTTCTGACTCTCCAAGATTGTGTTGTTTTACAGTGCTAAACTGGTATGTTGTTATACAGTAATAGAAAACTAATATACCATCTGTTTTACTTATTTATTTACTTATCCTGTTAGGCCCCTAGGCCCCTCTGTCTGGGTCTCAGACTCACCCTGGGCCCAGAAAGGAGGGCTGGCAGATAGCATTCCTGGTGCCAGCTCCTGGAACTGGCTGAAACTAGACCCTGATATCAGCTCCTGACTCATGACTGAGACATCTGTTCTTAGAAACCCATCCTTGAGTGCTGTGAAGCTTGTTACTCTTTGAATTTGCACCGGCTATGACGAATGTAACGGCCGATAAGGGCCTATATATTCTCTGGCATTCCTATGGTCTGGGTCTTGCTCTCCCTGTGTGGTCTGCGTGCCTGCAGGAAGGCTTGACCCCAGCTAGCTGGCTTAATAAACTCTGCTTGCTTGTGCATCTCTGGTCCTATTCTTTGTCGCAGGGGAACAACCAGGTGATTTCGGACCCTAACAATCCCAGGAAGACTATGACCTTCATGAAGATAACACCTTTGCTTTGTCCACGGCTGTCGCTCTAGTGCCTTGAATGCTGCATAGGTTAGAGTAGGAACTGAATATAATTTACTGAATGAGTGGTGAAACCTAATTATTTGAATGAGGATTTGTAGAAGCTCCTGGTATGTGGGAGGTACTTTTAGTCTAACTGGTTGGGTGTTTTATTACCCATAGGTAATAGAAAGAGCCCAGTTAGGACCTGCCGAGAACAGCAACAGAGGCCTGAAAGCTCACACTTCCCTTCAGCTACAACTCACAGGACTATACATCTGACTTTCACAAAGTGAAAGGCAGAAGTTCTTCACCGCAAGGAGAACCTCTGGAAGAAACTGGAGCCATAACTGTGGGAAATCAACGGTCAAGAGTTCAAAGGCAAAAGTGGAGCCAAAAGGGAGGCGGCTGGTAAACGGCAGCTTGAACAGATTGGGGTCTGGAGCAAAATAAAAACAAACCGGAAAGGCCTGAGAAGAGTCCCACGTTCATGCTTTACAAAAGCAACACCTTCCAACCTCGCCTGCCTACTAGATTCACCTGGGGAACAGTGCTGGTTACAAAACTCTTACTTAATACTTTGAATTTACCTTTGGAAATCACGCTTTAGATCCCCAGCGCTGGGACTCCGCCCACTGCATGTCTTTCACGGATCTGCCGATAGGGGGCTCTAGAGGAGATCAAAATGATGGAATTGGGAGATGAGATTTTGCTCCACCCTGTTTTCTTCCTCTTCCTATTAGTGGCGTCCTGGTTTTAGCAGTTGGTTCCAATAGCAACAGCTGGTTTTAGTTTCCAGACTTGCGGCAGTTCCTGAACCGAGTGTCACTGAGATATAAGCGCTAACCAGTGAGGGCTTCTCCCTCAGAAGTCTGCGTCTCCTGCAGGCCCAGCGTCATCCCACCCCCCCACCCCCAACCCCAAGCTCAGGCCTCAGACACAATCTGGCAGCGTGTCCCCAGGGGTCAGGGGCTCAGCTCCGCAGGGAGCCCCTCTACATATTTAAGTTTTAACAGCCCTAACTTCATTCCTCTGCTACCCCTGACCTTGAAAATAGACACTGCTTCCTGCATTCCTCAATTACTGTTTATCTTACAACAACATTATATTGACAAAGTTGTTTCTGGTTTCTATGACCTGACAAGACCCTAACTATGTAAGTATATGTGCATATATCTGGATTCTTCCACAACCAGATGTTGACTTAACTGGTCCCAGCGATCAGACACAAGTCATTTTAAAAATCCACACGTGGGCGCAAGCAGGTTAGAGAACAGCACTGGGAAGCTAAGGTCACTAACGCATGGCTTGGAATCCCCCCTGCCCCGGAGATCCACATGGCGAGGCAAACCTCTCCTGACCCGCCCACTGCTCCCCTCAGCAGTGTACTTCGTCGCTCTGCCTGTTCTGCTCTCTACTCTGTCTCTGGTGAATCCTCTCACCCTCCACATCTCTGGCCTGTACCCCAGTTCCATATGAATAAATAAATAAATCTTAAAAAAAAAATCCACAGGTGATTGCAGTGAAGTCAGGGCAAAGAACCTGCCTGTTCTTATTTTCCTCCGTAGAATGGTCTAGAAGATAGAGTTTCTCCAAAGAGGGATCCCAAACTGTCCCATTTTTAGTAATTCCTTTAACTATACTTGTAGTTAGCAAAAACTGTCCCATTTTTAGTAATTCCTTTAACTATACTTGTAGTTAGCAAAAACTACCTTTGTTTATTTATTTACATTATTCTTCATTTTGTGCATTTTAAAATCTCTGTTGTAATCCCTATGGGTTTCTCACCACCAGTTTACCCGTGTGCATTCACCACGGTTCAGTGCATTCTTCCCACCCCAGTTCTGATCTCCTTTCCACACCCAGAAAATGTCTCTGGTTTATAGTTGCTCATTGTTTTCATTTTTACACCTTCTTTTTAATTTAAGTCCACTCAACCGTTAGAATAAAAGTGCTTTGGCCATTCATACCTTGACTTTTTAGCAGATGGTTCCAAACATTTGCCCTGGCTTTACTCTTCTGCTTCCACATTTAACATGTCCTGAGACCTCCAAAATACCCCTGGATATTCCACTCTGGGTGGAACCAATTGAGGTAGGAAATTACTAAATGGATGTTTCCCTTTCACTAAAAGCAAAACAAGAGACAGCTCTTGGGAATTTGCAAAGGTCTTCAGAAAAAAACAAAACAACAAACAACCCAAGCCTTGCATTTACATTCTGAGAATGTCCACATTACACAGGTTCTTTGTGTGCAAATCCAACTCCCCAGCTCCTGATTTTCATTAAATATTTCATGTGTGGGAGGAATATTGTCAACATTACTAATGGAGTTTCTGTTTAATTCCTTGATTTAATTTCTCATTAAATAAAAGCCCGGAAAGAGTTCGGACCAACTGGATGGCACCTTACAGGAGATTGGTTGTTTTGGCAAAGGGAATAATTTCAATTTCAAACAAGCAAGAGATTGGAAATATGTGGACCTGCTGACTTGGCAGGGAGCATTAAGGAATGCAACACAAACCTGAAACTGCTTCAGGTGCCTGCATAATGTGGCTCCTTGAATCAGACAGGATGGGAGTTTCATGAAAATTACCACCTTCCCTCTGAATGGACTTTTTTCTCTGCTTGACTGTACAGGGCTAGAACATGGAATTAGGCTGATCTCACATGGCAGACCCTCAATAGAAATGATATATGGATCCCTTCTGGCCCCACTCACATAAACCACGTAAGAGTTCAGGATAAAAGGCAACGAGAGAGAATAGGCAGACTCACAGGAAATTGGCAAAATGACAGAAGATTCATACACACACACACACTCAGACTCTAAATCATGCCCTGCGAAAACAGTTATTCATTCTGGTTCTGTTAACGTCTCTTGGAGGGAAGCCTAGACCCAACTTCTCTTCTACTTGTTATTTCTTCAAGGAAATGAGATTTGAGGCATGATAGACTATAAAAGAAGTGTGTTTAAGCAAAGCTGTTTACAACCTTCCAAGTATTTCTTGCTGCTGCTATAGAGAGAGAAATGTGGGAAAAATACTAGCAAGTAAAGGAAAAGAAGTCTTAAGATGGATGGAGGGATAAGAGAACTTTTGTTTGATCTTCCAAATACTTTCCTTTTTTATTGCTTGGGAGAAGGAGCCTTAAGAAAGATAAGGTTGTAGATTTCTAGAGCTAGGAAGACTAGTTGCATAAATCATTGTTTGAGCTACCTGCTTTGGTGCCACCAGTATCAACTTAATCAAGAAATTCTCCCATGTTCTACTGCTCAGGAACCTTTAGTAGCCATTGATTTTTTCACAAGAAAAATCCTTGAATTTGGATCTTACCACAATTTTATACCAGCTTCCTTATTTTGTTCTTATTACCTACAACAGTGCCATGAACTGTTCCCAAAGATGAATGCACTCACAGTGGAGAACACTGTTTCCTGTGCCTGCTGCCAGTGGGTTAAAATCTGCAACCTTGGGTCTCAGCCTCTCTGATCTTCATCTGCTTACCAGGACATGAAGCACGACAGCGGGCCAGCTCTCCTAGGCAGTAGAAGACAGGCATGTGGGGGCCCTCTCTGGTGGCGCAGCGGGTTAAAACACAGAACTACGGGCCCTCCCTGGTGGGACAGTGAGTTAAAGCACAGCACTGAGAAGCTTAAGCCACTTCCGCATGAGTTCGATTCCCGCCTGCCCCGGAGGAGATCCACATGGCGCGGCAGATCTCTCCTGACCCGCCCGCTGCTCCCCTCAGCAATGTACTTCGACAATCTGCCTGTTCTGCTCCCCACTCTGTCTCTGGTGACTCCTCTCACCCTCCGCATCTCTGGCCTGTACCCCAGTTCTATATGAATAAATAAATCTTTAAAAAACAAAACAAAACAAAACAAAACACAGAACTACGAAGCTAAAGCCACTTCAGCATGAGTTTGATCCCCGCCCCGGAGGTGACCGACATGGTGCTGCAGATCTCTCCTGACCCGCCCGCTGCTCCCCTCAGCAATGTACTTCGACAATCTGCCTGTTCTGCTCCCCACTCTGTCTCTGGTGAAGCCTCTCGCCACCCCTGCACCTCTGGCCTGTACCCCAGCTTTGTATGCACAAATAAGTAAACCTTTAAAGAAAAAAAGTCATGTGGGGTGAGCCACAGCCCCATAATGTCCAGGATTGGGAGGCACCTGGCTTTTACCGTTCAGGGCTAAGACAGGAAAATCCCCAGGAAAGACTGCAAATAAAACATGTAATACTGCTTGGGACATAAAGACTATGATGCTAATAATCATGTTTTGTTTTATTCCTCTTTCCTAAACATGCCTTGCATTTTTCTCTCTCCAACGTTTTGTCTTCGCGCCCCCACCCCCCTCCATTGCTCCCCACTGGGAACTTTAGCATCTCTCCTTTGCTTACCAAGATCCTTATTTCTCTGATCAGACTGGACTTTGGGGTGTTGGTGGGCCCCTGTACACGTGATCGGGGTGGCTCAAGCATATTCGTGGCACAGCAAATAATGTTCCTTGTTCACCTCAGGGAAGACTGCGCACATCTGCACAGATGTTAAATGTATGGACAACCCCCTTGCCCTGCAGAGTCAAGGACCCAGAGATAAGTTTGTCGTTGCTGTATGTCCACGTTCCCAGTGGCTGTTGGGTTGTTTTAGCATTTCCTCAACTCTCATACCTAAAAGGGACATAGCATTCTGAGGAACTTGACTTTCCTTTGGTTCCTTATAAAATAGCTCAAGGAGTTTGTGTTGGCATCACCAGAAGAAATTCTGACACTGCAGGGTCAAGCTTTTGCACTCAGTGGAATGTTTTTGAATGTTCTTTTGGGGAGATTGTATTTCACTATTCCCTTTGTGTAAATATAACACTTAATTATTAACACAAAGAAGCCATTCTCTGAGAATGAAATAGCTTATTAACAAAAGATTTGAAATGGCCTTGATTTCAAAAGGCAACAGAAGAAATTCAAGACATGTATCTTTAAACAATAATTACACAGTTGAAAATCATATACTGAACATAATTTTGCAGATTCAATTTACTTGTTATTGGAGGAGAGACAGACGATTAATCCTACATATTGAAAAGAGTGTGGATTCATGTTTTCCAAATTGACTTAAAAAGTGATATTTCAAATGGGCAAGTTGCACTGTTTACCTCACTGTTCAACTGGCAATTGTTTGGAAAGATAAGTCTGCTTAGAGGTGACAGTCTTAGGAAACACTTTAAGAACAAAGGATCTTTTTATTTTATGTCTTTACCTCCATTATAGTCCGAATTATGTGGAGTGTGGGTTATTCAGTTTTTCGAAGCATGCTTATTCTCCATCTCATTCTAGAGCCCATCAAATCTGAGACCCAGCCATAATATGCAGGTGAAATTGCTATTGTTTTCTCCCACTAATATAAACATATGTGGTTGTCCCTGCTTCAATTCTTAAAATAAAAACTACATGAATAGGGTCTTTAAGTCTGAATCCAGAATGACCAACAGGTTCTGAAAGCAATTTAGCGAGATGGCATTTCACTGAAGCAGGGCTGGGGGAGAAGAGTTCAGCAGGGCTGGGGGAGAAGAGTTCAAGAGTTCAGCCATAATATGCAGGTGAAATTGCTATTGTTTTCTCCCACTAATATAAACATATGTGGTTGTCCCTGCTTCAATTCTTAAAATAAAAACTACATGAATAGGGTCTTTAAGTCTGAATCCAGAATGACCAACAGGTTCTGAAAGCAATTTAGCGAGATGGCATTTCACTGAAGCAGGGCTGGGGGAGAAGAGTTCAAGGTCAAGGGTGGTCTTGACGACTTGCTCACATTGGTTATGAGGCCCCTTTACTACAAACCCTTTCTTTCAGAAGGTACATGGCTCCCCTGGGACCTGGAGTCTTGATGAAAGACAGTAATCATCAGTCACAGCAAGCCTGAATGACCAGGGTCTTCCATGATCTGGAAGGATCTCTCCCTTCCCCCACTCTGACCAGCCACACACAGAGCAGACAGAGAAGAGAGAGACAGAGCAGAAGCAAATAAATAAGGAAAACATAACAAGTACCCTCAAACCACAGAGTTAAAAACAAATTTGTGTTGTAAACTCTAAATCCAATAGACATTTAGTACAATTGACATATTTTTCATGTATGATATAGCACAATTGATCTTTTGATTGATAGTAAATAAGGTGCTACAGAGTGGTGATCAAGAATATAGTCTTCTTTTTAATTGGACAAACCTGCTGTTAACCCAGATCCTGCCACTGATTAACTTGATGGGTTTGGTCAAGACCTTTAAACACTGGTCCACCAGCCTCGGTTACCTCATTACTGAAGCGGGAGAGAAAGGCCTTCTTGCACAGGTGTGGGGAGAATGACTGAGCTTCCTGGAGCAGAGACCCCTGGCCCCATACTCTCTGATGCCTGTGTCACTGTGGCTGAGCTCACCCCACTGTGACCACCTGGCCTGGCATCACCACGGTGCCCCCTTGCCAAAGTAGACTCATCCTCGCACTCACTGGGACCTTCACAGTCATTAGGTGTGGTGCTGAAGATGTGTTGAATTTCCCAGTTTACTGTTAAGAAACAGAATCGAGAACTCAAGCAAATGCTTCCCATACTTAGCCCTGGGCTGCACTACACACCTCACATACACGACCTCATCAGATCCTCTGGCTACCCGGAGAGAGGCCTGCCATTGTTAATATTTTCTCCCCAGAAACTCAAAGTGAGGTTCAGAAGTTAATGATTTATTTATCCAAGTAAGCTGTCCCCAGGCGGTGTAGCAAGGCAGAACTCCGATAGTTTAGAGCACCCTGATGGGGAAGAGCGACTGTGCTTGAGGGAAGTGCCTGTCCCTTCGCCCAGTCCCCAGAGCTGAGAGGACAGAGCTTTGTCAGCTAAGAGGTGAAGCTTCTCAGGGACAGAACAGAAAGCTGATCCCCGGGATCCTGCACAGGGTCAAGAAGAGCCACGACTGACAGGAAGGGAAGAGCATGCGCCCCAGTCCACACACAGAAAGGACCACGGCGGCTCTTCTGCCCTCGCCCAGGCCGGGCTTCCGCCAGCCCTGAGAAGCTGGGCTGGGTACTGGTGGGGCTGGACAAGGGGCTGCACTTGGCCCTGTCTGCGCCTTTCAGTGGCTTGGCTGTATTTTCTAGCAACTCGCCCACCCCGAGGATGCCTCTGTGACTCACACAGGTCTGTCCTGCACAGGGGCTGGGCCTGCTATTCTGTGGGACACTGTCTGACAGAGTGACCTCTCTCCCAGAGTTGCAGACCCCTCCCAGGAGCCTCCTGGGGCGATGTCCTAAAGTAGGTGACTCTCCCTTTTAGAAGTCTCTTGCGGAATAGTTTCTACTTGATGCTCTAAGTAAGTAGGTGGAGAATTAGGCAATTCCACAAGTGCGGTGTTTCCTGATTAATGAGTTCCAGGATGAACCAAGAAGGAGACTGTAGATTCAAAGATTTAAACTGATCGCACTTTTCTGCTCTAGTTTTCGTTCTTTGAAAAAATGTTATTTTAAAAAGAAACACTTTAGCTTTCCAAAATGATTTTTAAAAATAGTCATTAATTACCTTGAAGCCCACAAAGTCTACATAAGCTATTTTCATTTTTGCCTCTCCTAGTGGGTTTCCAGCCATCCAACATACTTGCCATCATGGTGCCCCATGGAACTAGGTCCTTTTTTGCTCCCTTGCTAAACATGTACCAGGTATATGCCAAGTCTTCCTAGTTATCACTGCAATGAATGCATTATCTGGCATCAGCTCCCACACACCATAATTTACTGAAGGACTTCCAGAACACTGTAAGTAGAGCTTGCTTCCAATTTCTTGCTAGCATTAATAATGTTATTAATTAACATCTTTATATGTAGAGAATTTTTCCCTCATGTGAATTATTGACTTTTAGGGGGAAAAGCTCTCCTAGTTTTTAAGCTCCAGGATACATGAAGCAATATTGTGTCCTTCAAGTACAGGCATGTGCAAACTGCCGAGAGAGGAACACAGTTCACAGTTCTCAACACCTTTGGAAGAGAACTGCCAACCAGCTCATTTACCTTCTTTTCCCCTGCCCCCTATTTTCCTTGGCACAATGTTACTTTAAGAATTTTTGGGCAAAGGAATTTGAGCTTGCTTTTTGGTAGGTACTTAGGACCTCAGAAAACAGAACAGTGACCCCTCCCTCTGTATCAGTCCTTCCAGACAGGGTTTTCCTGCAATAGCACTGCTTCACTAACCACCCATTCAATTTAAAGCTCAATTCCAAAGCAAAGGGATGGCCATTTCTGCGTAAACACAGTACATCAGACACAGAAAATATGACATATCCCATCAGAAAGGGCTACGAACAATTTCAATCACACTTAGGAACACCATTTTGAACACTGTGGCAAATGCTGCCAATTACAGGCTTAGAATGGACATTCTGGTGCACAAATCCCCAAAGTTTATATTGTTTTAACCGAAAAAAAATCAAGTGTTTTTCATTTTATGGGAAATCATAGTTACTACCAAATGAAGAAAAATTAAAATGAAATTAGATTAACGCCATGAGTACTTGAGAAGGAAGATGTGAAGTCTGATGCATTTACCAAAGCCATCACCAGGCTTGGGCAGCTGAGCAAGTCTAGCCTGAAATTGCCTCATCCAGTGAAATTTAGATCATTTTTATTCATTGTGTTATGCAGAGTCACAGACCTCAGAAAAACACACTAATAAAACATCACGCTCAGCTTAATGGTCGCCCCTCATTCGGCTCCATAATGATAAATGAAATGCCACCAGCATAAGGCAAGTCCATTTCTTGTAGTGTGCTGAGCCCAGGACTGACAGAATTGGAATGCAGAGGATGGATTGTGCACAGTTCAGAGGAAAACTATTATGTGTTTCCTGACACCCCCCCCCCCCCGCATGGAAGCCCAGATCAAGTCCATGCTCTGGGCAGGGTCCTGTGCTCAAACTCAGCACCTGGGCACTCAGACCTAGGGGGTGGACTGAGCCCCCAGAAAAACCAGAAGAGCAGGTGTAAGGGTCCTGCCCAGCCTATCCCTGCTCTCCAGTTCCTCTTGCTCGGTCGCTCTAGTGTCATGCTTTCGTGTTCAATTGCAAATACTCTGCTGAGCTGTGGGAATACAAATAGAAGTAAGATAGACAGGATTCTGCTCACATGGGGTTTATATTCTAGTGATCTAGCCATGATGAGGAATAATTCCAAGCGACACTTTTATAGCTCTTTTCACTGCGTGAATTCTTTAAGAGAATAACAGAATCTTGGGGTTGCTAAATTTAGCAAACTCAAATACAACCTACCCAGTTTAGATGAAGGATGAATACTCTTTCAAGTAGACGTATACCCCCAAATATTTCACGGGTAGACTTGCAATACACATGGCTGGTTATATGAAATATGGAGTAGGAACTGAGCATCCTAACTTTTATCTGAGAACTCACTGAACAGGTCATGGGTGAGAGCAACCAAAAATAGGATGGTCGGGAAAGTTCTTGTTCCCAAGTGGAGAACAATATGCCCTCTCTCTATCTATTGATAACAATAGATGGCAAGCACAGTAGAGCTTGCTTGGGTCATGTTCTGTTCTAGGTCTGCTGTATACTTTATAACTTTCAGCCCATCATTTGCTAGATAAGAGAGCCGAGTCACAGACAAGGTAAATCCAAGTTCACCCAGTAAGCAAGCATGCAGTTCATCTGGCCGTAAACCCACCACTGGAATCATTTCATTTTACTGAGATCAAGTTTTCTCAAGACACTGTGAGTTTTCTCAAGACCAGCTGTGGAAGGCACGCCTTTCTCAGTATACTACCTCCCCCCTACCAATGTCTTAGGAGTGGAAGGGACAGACTGAAGGAAGAAAATGGTGAGATTGGGATGAAACTCCATGACCCCATTTTTGCCTGTCACCTCACCCCCGACAACATGTAGAATCCATGAATATAAGAATCATGATAATGACTGATTTCTCTTACACAGACCCTATTGATCTTTTGGAATGGTCTTTTTTTTTTTTTAAGATTTATTTATTTATTCATATAGAACTGGGGTACAGGCCAGAGATGCAGAAGGTGAGAGGATTCACCAGAGACAGAGTGGGGTGCAGAACAGGCAGATCAATGAAGTACACTGCTGAGGGGAGCAGCGGGAGGGTCAGGAAGGATCTGCCGTGCCATGTGGATCTCCTCCGGGGCAGGCGGGGATCGAACTCATGTGGAAGTGGCTTAAGCTTCTAAGTGCAGTGCTTTAACCCACTGCGCCACCAGGGAGGGCCTTGGAATGGTCTTTAAAAAATTTCTGAAGAGAGCAGGACTGGGGTGCCAACCCCCAATCATATGAAATGAAGCTTCTGAGTGAAGGGGGAATTGTGAGACTTGGAAAGTAAATCACAGTGTGCACAGGAAAGAGCCCTGTCTCCCAGGGCAGTGCTGTCTGGCTCTACCTGAAAAAGCTCGGTGCATATGTTTGCATATCTGCCCCTTGTCTCCAGCTACACATTCACTACTTCAATACAGATTAGGGCTCCTTGTCCTCCCCCCATTTGCGAGTGCCCATGCAACTAGCATGGCACCCCCACTCCAAAATATGCCAGTCCTGGATTTTGAAGCTGTCATGTGACCTCACTTTTGAAAATCTTGGCCAACCAGTCCCAGGGGGGAAAGCTTGGTTGCATCTTCTTCAAGGAGAGAAGCTTCCATGCCCATTCCTGTCTACACAGTGGTGGACAGGTCTTTTCTGCAGAATGGACAGAAATGCCAGATGCATGATGATAAAAGGTAATGAATGCTGACTGGTCTGTGAGCCAGAAAGCGGCACAGAAAGAGGCAGAAGCTTAAGGTCACGTTCAGGCATTTATCATCAATATGAAATGTCAGGCCCTACGGTGTCAGCAGCTGGGGCAGAAAGAGAGATGGAGAAATAAAAAAGAAGGCATTGGGGGTGGGTGGAGTAAGCATAGACTTTAGAGCAGCAGAAGTCTGAACTGAGACGGCCACAGTCACCTGACTTCTTTTAGGTGGGAGTATCCTCATTTTACAGGTAATTGTTATGAAGATTCATTTGTTTACTTAGCAAATATATTAAGTGTCTACTATCTGCCAGATTCTGCACTAAAGAAATAATATACTTTAGGGTAGTGCTAGGAAGGAGACAGACTAAAATAGTAATTAGAAGTTAGCTAGGTTGAAATATAAAATCTTAAAGGCTGATGTGATAGAGAATGTTGGGGAGACTAGGCTTTCGTAGGTGAAGGAAGTTTTCTCTTAGAAGTCAGTGTGCAGCATGAAATTTCATCTACAACACGATCTTCAGAGCAGAGTCAACAGCGGATGCAAAAAGCCTGGGGGCAGCAGAGGCTTCTTGTGCTTTTGGGTCAGGAGCAGGACACTGAGTGGGTTTGCACACCTGATCCGAGCATGATGGGAGCCATTAAGGTCTAGACCAGAGCCACAGCCTGAGCTGATGTTTGGTTTCCAGATCTCTGGCGCCTGCGTGGAAGTCAGCACAGCAGAGCCATGACTTCTTGCCACTTGGACAGACACATTTGTGAAGACTGAAAGAAATGCACAGACAGGGGATCCCATTCTGAATATTCCCCAGATCAGCTGACAGATTGAATGTGCTAGTTGAGGACAGAGGAACCAAGGACTAAATCTGAGTTCTCAGCTTACACAAAGAACAGTTGATGGGCCATGTGTCAAGGAGGAAGTAAAGCAATGTGTGTAAAGAAATCCTGTCTGCGTCTCACATCCTTGGTATCTCGTCAATAGCATGTGGGTACCAGGGGCAGGAAGGAGACAGGACTCTTGGAAGGGAAAGCTGCCAGGGCAACGCTGAGATGCTGCCTTTGCCTGGCTGAGTGTCCACTCAATTCTCCAACTCGACTCAGCGCCCTAGTGCACAGGACATTCTGTGGGGACTTGGGAAATGCCCTGGTGAGTGAGAAGCAGGAGGGAAGTGACTTCGGAGGCTAAGGGCCATCCAACAAGAGATGGGCATGCAGACACACAGTGGCAGTGGAGGAATCCCAGAACAAAGCGTGCAATCGCTGCACGTGTATGACCAGCCCCAGGCTCTTCCAGGTGCCACAGAAAACCTCCTGAGCTTCACAGTTCCAGGCCCTCTTCTCGTGAGCACTCTGGTTTGTGGCTTGGGAAGATCAAAATCAGAGCTGGAATCATCTGGAAAGACTGACTATTCAGTCCCGTCTCTGCTCTGTGTTGGCCCAAGAACTAGATGTTTATATCTTTTTTATGTTCACTTCTCATGAGTGAACACAATCATACCCATTTTTACTAACAAGCACACTGAGCTTCAGAGAGGCTCATTTACCAGGATCACACAGTTTAGAGCTTGATTCCTCTCTAGTGGTTCTTCCAACAGATCATCCTATCTTATTCCTGTGTTGCACACAGCCCTTTCTGTGGTTTGTTAAATGAATAAAAAACTCTAATCAGGAAGTCATGTTCCCCTTTGAAACAGAAACTGGAGAAGCTGCCTTCACTTCACTTCTCATCACTCTATGTGGCCATGAGAGAAAATCTGCTTCCTGGAAGTCCAGGTCCCAGTGAAAAATATTTGTCTTAGAACCCTAAGTAGTCTGGGGAGTGTCTGCCTGACAGGTTGGCCACTTGGGAATAACGGGAATGACTGATGAGCTTCAGAAGAAACACAGGCAAGGCTCCCCAGCTCCCAGAACTCACCAGGGGATTGGCACCTGCAGCCCCTGTGTTTATATTCAGATTACATTTGATGGATGCTGAATTGGCGACTAATTACAGCATTCCCAGGGAAGGTACTTTAATTATAGCTTCTTTAACTCCAATGAGAGCTGTGCTTGGGAAACAGAAGGGTGTGTCAGCTACAAATCTGCTTGCTCTGATCCCAAAGTGTGGCTTGGCAAACAAATTACTGCCTTGTGGCTTATTCCATTAGCTCCTGGGAGGACCCTGCTTTACACATACTGGGGGCTTCCCAGGGGTCACTCACATGCCTTGCAGCCTGGTGACATAAAGCTGGTGGTCTGGGTCACCATAGGGACACATCTAGTTGCATTGTGAGATGGACCCCAGAATGGGCTTGGTCTCCTCGCTCCTCTGGGAACAGCTGACCAGCTGCAACACACCTTTCTGGAGTTTGGCATGGTCAGCGTGAAAAAGCAGAGGACTTGCTGATTGTGCCCTTCCCTTGGAAAACCATTTACTGATCTCTGCCACCTCTTGAGCAATACAAATCCAATCCAGAGCTCTTGAATAGGCTTCTGATAGAGGCACCCTGCTCTCTCAGATCCTCGGGCAGGCTTTTTGTGTTTATGTAACAGGACTCCTCCCAGCCCTCTCTGCTAGGCTACAACTGACCAAACAACTGGATCAGTCAGGGAAGTGAAGTTGAAGTGTTAAATGTCTTATTTGAATCATTTTTAACACTTTCTACAAGATGAGGTTGGGAAGATCCTGAATTACAGCCCCTCTTTCCTCCCACAGTGGCTTCTACAAAAGGAAGCAGTTATTTTTCAATTCCCACCAGACGCGTCTTTCCAGAGCCCTAGCTCCTGCCTACTGAATGTGCTGGCTCAGGTCTGGCTGGCTCTAAACAGCTGGTGCCCTTAACCCGGCTGAGAGTGGCTCCCTCGATGGAGACAGGGCCTCGGTCCCCAGGTAGCTGCTGTGTTTACACAGCGCAGTGGCTTGAGCTTGAGAGGGGCAGGGACTTCTGAGAGTTACACTCACAGGGACTTCTGAGAGTCACACTCAGGCCTGATGCACGTGGGGTGTGTCACTTCCTCTTTCTGGGCCTCAGTTTCCTGACCTGTGAAAGGAGGAATCTTCCCTATGATTCCATTTAACTCCAAGCATTTCCAGTCTTAGGAACTTTCCAGGGTGATTTGGGCCCATTTTCTCTATGACAAACTGACATGAGCTCCACAGCAGGACTAACCATTTTCTAAGAGTTGGTGGAGGGCGAGTAGAGTGGGCAAAGGAAGCGGGAGACACAGCATTTGAAAGGGGCCTCTGGGGAGGCAAGGGCTGCCCGGCTGTTGCCTCGATGTCTCCTCTCCCACGGAGGCCCATCCCATCAGGGCCTACTTATGTCACTGTGAAGGGGATGCTTTAAGCTGGCGAAGGGAGCTGGATCCCTCAGGCTCCGGCAGAACTGATCCTCCTGTCGGGACTCTGGAATATTCTACCAGCCCTGTCCTACCTGGTATAATAACCATATACCAATTCCCCAGAAAGTAGGCCTGGACTCAGTGTTCCTTTTGTGGTTCTCTGGGCTGTGAAGCTCAACTAGCTGAGGGCAGAGGCCCTGCTTCCATCTCTGGAAGAGATGTTTGTGGAAAAGTGAGATTACAAGTGGGCCATTGGCTGGGCCTCCCCTTAGCTGCTTCTTTTCAGTTGTACAGTCTAGAGAGGGAGCGCGGCCCTACAGGAGAGATGCAGGGGCCACTGGGCTCAGCTACCTTCTCACATGCAGAAAGGCCATGACACACTGCACACGACAGTGTGAGACAGCTGACAGACGCCCCGTCCCCTGCCCCCATCAGGTCATCTCTGCACTGGAATTTGCACCCCACTGACCTGGGGTTGAATCAGAATCACCACCCACTTGACTCATCTGAGGCCCAGCACCCTCACCTATGGATCTAGGCTAGGGTGTGGGAGAAACGCCACCCCCCAGGAGAGTGCCCCTTCCTTGCTTAAGTAACTGAGCAAACATCTCTTCAAACATCTTCACTACCAAGGGGAGAGAGACTGCCCATCCCCAAAGCTGCAGCCATTCCCCTAAGTAAGTGTGATTTAACTGTGCATTTTCACAGGCTTTTTCATTAGCCTCAATAACAAACTCTCTGCAGTGCCCTCCAGTGAAGGCCTGAGGGTTACTGGAGCAACTTGTAAATGTTAATGGCTCCTCAGGCCAGCTTCCCTGTGGCTAATTGCTGGCGAGGACTGATGGGTCCACAGACTCCCCACCTGCGTCTTCCTTGGCCTTCCTGCCTCCTGCCTGCTTCCCAGGGAGGGACGGGAGATGGCCCCTCTTGCCCAGGCTACACCTTGACCTAAAGGTGAGAAGGTCACTTTGCACAGGAGGTTGGGGCAAAGTTCTCCCCTCCCTGGGCTTGGGGCTTTCTGACTTCTAGAGACACTGTGCTCTGTGGAGCCACAGCACAGACTGTTCGGGCTGATTAGATGCAGACTCTGGGGTCCCTCTGCATCTAACAAGGCCCCCGGGACGAGGCCTCCTCACAGGCAGGCTTGGGAAGCACTGAGGAGCATATAAATCTGGCATGTGGTTGGCTCCACTTGATAATGGAATTCCCACACATTTGCAAGGCACTCAGACAACTTCAAATGTCCCACAGGGAAGATTTAAGTCTAAAAATAACACTGTAGAGTAATGAGGACCAACAAGTTCCCTGGTTAATGCTCCACAAGCCACAAAGTACTTGGGTGGCTGCTGGCTGATGCTCTGTGAGATGCTTTTACTTCCGAACCCCCTGCTTATTAAAAGCCATTTCATCTCGGTTGTCCTGGAAAGCTTCTGTTTTAAGAAGCAGATGGTGGTGGGTTTGGGTCCTGGCTCTGCCATTCACCAACACTAAAATCTGTGAGCTCATTGTCCCTTGAAGGATTCTCATCTCTACATAGGGACGGCCATCCTGGCCTTCCTTGAAGGGCTGTTTGTCCCCAGGATGGAGTGGGATGTGAGGACTCTTGGCCTCAGTGAATTCTCTGTAGACAACAGATCCCTGATTTTGTCTCTCGTGTTGCTATTCTTCGCGTAGTTTCAAGGCTGTCTTCTCACTGCCTGGCACATGGTGGGTTAGTGAAAACTTTTTGGTATGTTCTCGGCCCCCACTCACAGGCAGCTGCCTCAGATGAGCTGATGGGAGCGAGCGGTCAGGTGAAGCTGTGTCACAGGGAAGGGCGGTGGACTAAAGGGAAAGAGCTCTTGTTTCTGCTGGCTGTTCTCGCACCTTGGTCCTGCTGAAGGGTAGACACGTGGAGCAGAGACGTAGGGACACTCGAAAGAGACTCGTGGGGGAGAGATGCCGGGAGCCGGCAGTGGCCCTTACAGTGATTCGTACTTTGATTTTGCTCCTTTTGTCCCAGCTGTCTGGGACCTGTTCAGAACCCCTTTCCTGAAGATGTCTTGGATTTGTAGATTTCAACGTCAACCCTGTTTGGCTGGGCATTTGCCCACATGGGGATGGGTAACTCGGGGTGTTTTATTGGGAAGCTGTTAGGAGCGCCCTGATTCTATTAAAGTAAGAATTTGCTTCCTTTGACTTATGCAGTGGTTAGTAGAATCCTGTTTTAGAGCATGACTCTGTTTGGGGTTCTGGGGTGCCCCTCAGTGGCCCAAAACACAATGAACACTTGATGTTTCAACAGCCAACAAGGTGAGCCAGTTGATATTTTACCTGTTATATGACTTAATTCTCACAAGAATCCTAGAAGTCGTGTCATTTCTCCCAGTTTGTGGGTGATGGCCCAGGGGCTTTGGGTCCACAGGAAATTCAGAGTCACAAGTTATCAGTCCCCTTCTCCCATCTACGGCAGCACTTTCTTGTTTTACTTCATTTCATCCTGAGAGTGAAGCTCCTCAGGGCCCAGAGGGGCCCACACGCACCCTTGTATTGGAAAGAGATTCTTGTCCCCTTCTTTGTTCATTGGCCAATACCTAGCAGCTAACTAGAGGGACATTTTCAGAGCTTGTTATCCTGAAAACCATCCAGAACTATCTGCATGTATCCAGAATACTGTTTCCTGAAGTTTAGTCTTTGGCCACCTACTCGCACTATTTTGGGTTTGCCTGACTACCACTCATGTTGTTTATTTACGATTTTATCATATCAACTCATGTTTTTTTTTTTCACTTCACTGTTTTTTAAAATGAAGCTATGTCACCATCACAGGTGGGAAGCTAACATCACTCTAATAATGGGAGGTAAGAATAAAAATAAACACAACACAACAAAATGACAGTCTTCGAGGCAGACTACCTGCAGAAGGCCTGTACCAGAGGCTTTCCTCTTCCTCCGACAGGAGAGTAACAAAGGGTGGGCTGTACTGACCACCCCATGATTCTATGTCCCTCAATGCTCTTAAGTTATCAGTAAAGTCACCATATAAGCCTGCAGGGCTTCTGGTCCTAGAAACCACCTTTTTAGTACATTTTATGCCACATGAGGCTACTTGTTATCTAACAGCTTCTCTCGTTACCAGACTTACCAGTTGTACTTAAAAGCGTCAAGACAGGTACACTTGGACCCACAGCCAGGATGTCATCGTACGTCTGGGTAAACTGCCTGGGTTTGTGACCTAACTTCATCACTCACTAACATTGACCTTGGAGAAGTTACTTTACCTCTTTGCCTCAGTTTCCTCTTCTGACACAAGAGGACACCAATCATGTCTATCTCCAAAGCTGTTGTAGGGATTAAATAAAGATGAAACACTTAAACCAGTGCCTGGCACGTCGAGGGTGCCATCTCAATACTAGCTCTTCTGCTGTTTCTGCTGTGGCTACTGTTTGACCGTGCTCAGGCCAGAACAGGCCAAACAGGTCTTCACCTATGATACCCATGACTACTCTCAACTGGTTTAGGAAATGCACCTGGGTCTCTTCTGCTTCTGAGTTCCTCAGACTGTACAATCTCTGATGCTGGAATCTCCTGCAAAGGAAAGACAGAGGAGAAGGGAGGGAAGGCCACCCAGGAGTGGAGGGCATTACTCTGGAGGCAACTGGTATGTGGTTGACTCCTACTGTGTGCCAGGTACTCTGATATGCAATCTGTATACTACTCTCTTCTATCAACCTCTGTGTGGTTCCCCAAACACCTCCTTTTGTCTGCCTTTCATGAACATGGTAGGACCTCCCTTCACTTAAGAAATTGTGATTATCTACAAGAATGTGACTTTTTACGGCCCATAGATTGGAAGTAGCAGTAAAGAATGTCAGGGCAGGTCGGAACTTCCAGAGCTAGGGAATGCATCACCAAGTTCCCTTTATCCTGCTTCAGTAGCCATGGAAAGATGGAGTTCCTGAGTAGATCTGACATGATTAAGAGCTCCCAGCCAACATGATGGCAGAGGTAGTGCAGAGAAAACAACTCTGTCACTGCAAGCTACCAAAATATTCATTCCCCAGAAAAACTCTGCTCTATCTTGGCTAAGATGAACCCCTAGGTACTGACACATGGAAATTTCTGCATCAGTGAGAATCTGCTGTTCTTATAGACCAAACCTGTCTCAGGGGATCAGGTTGCAGCTGAGGTGGGTTCTCTTCAGACCTCTGACTAACTGCTTCCTCGACCAGAATCTAGAGCAGGAAGGAAGGGCCCTTTGTCAGCTGCTCTCTCCTGTAGAAAGTTCGGAAACTAGTTCCCCTCTGTGTCCCAGCAAAATCTCTGATTCTTGCTGAATCTCAGGGCTAAAAGAAGCCCCATACTCATAGACCTAGTAGCTTGCTGCCTGAAATTCCACTTTCCCTCATCACCTTATCTGGAGACGGGAAATTTACCAGCTTCAACACTGATGGATGTAGACATGGCCTCTGACCTTTGGGGCTGTCTGTACTGCTGGACTGAAAAGTGAATAATCTGGAAGATTCTTACTGTAGAATGGTCTTGGAATGATAGGGGGTACTAGGAAGTAATAGGTAGAAAACAGGATTGTCTTGGGGAGACAACTTTGTCACTGAAAGTTACCAAAATATTCATTCCTCAGAAAAACTCTGCTCTGTCTTGGCAAAGATGAACCCCTAGGTACCGACTATATCAGCAAGAATCTGCTGGCCTTATAAGCCAAACTGACCCAGGGGCTGTGATTCTATGACCATCAGCAAGCGCTAGAAATTAAGTTCCACAAGTAGAAGTGGGTCCCATCTTTGGTAATGGACACTAAGTTTTGTTCCTCTCCAAAACTCTGGACAGCCATTCTTCTTTGGACGGTCTTTCATTCTCTAGTTAACTCTTGTGAGATTTTAGTCCCAATGTCATTTCAGAGGGACATGCATATGTGGCTATGATTTCAAGACAATTCCCCCTGGTGCTTCATATTCCTAACTATCAACTTGATCAAATGCATATTTAATGCCTTTTGATGAAGACACAGATGCAAATGACTCAAACTGTCCTGGAGCTTTAGAATGCTGCCAGGGCCTAGCATCATTGCCGTGAGAGCAACTGGGATGTTGGCGCCCCCTTCCGTGTATCCCCACAAGCCTGGACCCTCAGGAAGCTTCCTCATGAGGACAGGCAGGGTTTATGAAATTTCCTTGTGCAGGCTGTTCGATTGCATTTCTGCCCTGGGCAAGTCTCATAGTTTGCATAGTTGATTTATAGCTTTAATTTGAATATTACAGTAACTTCAGATAAACCACTATTCTTGTCCCTCTTTGGATCTTTCTTTTAATAAACCACTTAACACCACACGGAAACTAATGAGGCCACGAGCCTCTAATATGAAAAGATTTACATCTCCCTTTCTCTTGGGTCAGAGGAAAGTGGAGTGGGGAGATGGGACCTGAACAAACTGTGAAGTTTTAGTGTTTGATTCCTACTTGAGGGCCGGCAATGACAACACGAGTGCTTTCAGCCTAAGAGTCTTGGCAGTTGTGGCTCACTTTTGTATTGTTGCTTCTCTGAGGGGCACTTTCTCTTAAAATTGCCTCATTTCTTTTGCTTATTTTTTTTAAAGCATAGCTCTAATTTTGTGAGAAAATACCAGGCATGGAGTTAATTGATCAGATTATAATAGCGCAGAAGAAAAGTTTGCCCTGGCCCTCAGGGAGATCATAGTCTTGCCAGACAACACAGATGTCAAGAAAGAAAGACACAGTCTATTAACTAACCATGAGTTCCAAGCACCTGCTTTTCCTACTCCTTCAGAGAAGCAGCCTCTGTATAGGAATGTGTGTGTGCATGTGTGTATGAGAGAGTTGATCTTACATCTCTTCCCAGTCAGACATTTGGAAATCGATTTTTAACATCAGACATTCTGTTTGGTTCCTGCTAGGCTTCTTGTGGGCTCTTGATAGTTTAAAACTCTCCCTTGGAAATTTGGGGTGAAGTCTGCCCATAAGAGGTAATTCTGGGCCAACTGAACATGCATAAGAAGAAACTAAAACTTGGTTTCTGCACATCATAATTAACATTTTTTTTTCAAATGGATAGTAGCTCTAAATGTTAAAGTTAAAGAGACTTGAACTTGAGTGTAAGCAAACATTTCTCAAAAGAGCACACAATGTCCTAACAGGAATATTGATAAATTGGACTACATAAAAATGAATTCATTTTCATTAAAGTTCTCAGTAAGAAAGGAAAAATACAGTCAAGGATAGGAGAAGATTTTGCAATAAGTCAAGAACTCCCGCAAATCAATATGAAAAGACAGAAAATTCAAAAGAAAAATAGGGGAGATACCTGTACAGGCACTTTACAAAAAGAAGACTAACCTCATTATGTATCAGGGGAATTCAAACTAAAATCACAACAAGACACACTGCCATAGTACAATAAAACAATGAAAAAGACAAGCCTAACTGTTGGGGCGGATGTGTGTCTATTGAAACCATTATAAATTGCTGATTTGGAACATTTCCGAAAACAGTTTGGTAGTGTCTATTCTTACCTGTTGCCCTGGTCATCAATGAAGAGTCCTAAGTGGGCCTCTCCCATCCAGTGCCTACCTGTAGGGGGTGGACGAACTTTGGAGCAAGGCAGGTTTGGGCTCTAGATGACTCCATTTCCAAGCACATGTTCTTGGGCAAGTTAAGTTCTCAGCTTTCAATTTCCTTATCTGTAAAATAGAGATAATTATGCTGAAATTATAAGATGAATAAGATATTTAAATTTGTGCATGTGAAGGCAGCAGAACCAGGCTGAGCACTCGGCAGGGGATTAACAAATATTGGTCTCCATTTCAGGGAGACACAGTTATGATGGACAGAACCACCTCGGGCCCCTGGGCAGCGAGTCGCTAAATAGAGGCGGCCTCACCTGACCCTGCTGGAAACAGGCCTCACTCTGCATCTGCCTCAAGGTTGCCATTTGGAAGGCAGCAGTACCAACAGCAATTAATTTCCTCAGTCCTGGCTTTCTTCTTAATTATTTTGAAAACATACCCACATTCTGTCAACAAGCCTGCTCTCAGAATTGTAGCCATTTTTCATCCTAATAAAGTCTCCTTCTTGTCTCCTCCCTTTTACTTCACAATTGAAAACATCTTAATCCCAGAGAATTGGGCCTGTGGGGAAATTGGACGTCTAGGCCTCTAGGCCTCTCTCTCTGCTCTCTCTAGTCACAATTGGACCCTAAGAGAGAAACTGGTATCTCCTTCAGCCACTGTGAGTGGGGACAGTACATTTTCCACCTTTTCTGTCTTCACACTGAGACTCCCTTCAGTGACTGCTAGACGGTTGTCTCCACTCAGATTAGAGGAAACTGAGATTGCGAGGTTGCCTCCTTTGGCATCACCCTCGCATGAATGAACACACACACACACACACACACACACAGTTTATTGCCTTCTATTTCTGGTCTAAGACAGAGAGTAGAATACCCTTCCCTACTCTTCTACCTTTTGTTTCCTGTGCTTGAAACCATTTTCTCCCTCAGATCCTAACAAAGGCCCAGGAATCATTAGCAAATTAAGTTTATTTCTCTATAGACAAGAAAAATATGTTAGACACATCTTGAAGGGTGCCCCCTAGGTTAGTGGACTAGTTCAAAAACAGCAATGATATTTTAGGAGGAGCAGAAGAATCACAATTCTTTGCGGTGTGGGCCAATTCACTATTTTCTCGGAATCCATGCAGAGCCGTGTTACTTATAAAGATATTAAATCAGCAAGCATCACAGTGCTGAAGAAAGTTCTTCGCAGTAAACGAGGTCATCTTGGGGACCATATCAGCACAGCTACTGATTTGCTCTGTGTTTTGGAAATGTCACTGGGCTTCAGTAGGCCTCAGTTTTCTCATCTCCAGAAAGAGAGGTTTGAGCAGCACAATTCTGGTCTCTTGAACTGAGTCAACATTCAGTCATGCCTGGGGACTACGATGTCATTCAGTCACTGCTCCATATCTGGAAAGAGACAACTGCAAATCTCTTATTCTTATCTCCATTGCAGGGCAGAAACACCTTTGCTCTCCTGCCTTTTCCTGGTAGCATTCATTTTAAAAGCTTGGAAAATCTCTTTCTTCATGAGTTCTATTTGCAAACAAATGGATTCTTCAATGTAAAGAAGGAGAAGTCCAGTCTTCAAAATATCTTCTCAAAAGATGATAATATGTATTTATCTTTTAAAATATTCCAGAACTCCATTTCTAAGAACTTTGAAGGGCAAGGTTGAATCAACACTACTTCAGTCAGAGTTCAATCTTCAGGTACAACCTTACAGGAAAGAGATTTGAGAGGCAAACTCCAGTTTTCCTTGTGGGCTTAGCTCCGAAGAAGGATTGCTAGTATGGTGTGGTTGTATGTGTCCCAGGTGAGAGTCATCTTCCTGATCAGTTAAATGAGTTTTAATTACTCGGAAAGTATACAAATGCGTCTAAATGTGTCTAACTGTTTAGAGGGCCTTTGGCTCGGATTTGGAGCCAAAGAAAAGAAAAAGAAAGCAATGAATCAAAACGCCTACTCTTTCTGAAGGGAGGAGTAAGTGATGACTCCCCATATACATTGTGAAGCTTGTTCTCTAGATGGTAATGAGGCATTACTAGGCAAATGTTGGCTGGAAATACTGGAAACAAAATATTTCCATGCAGCCCAACCAAGGGCATGGATGACATCAGGAAGACACTAATCTTCAGGCAGGAGAACCAAATGTACCCAGTAAGGATAAAGCACTGAAGAAGGAACCCCATCTCTGGTTGGATAAGGGCGCCTCACACTGTCACACAACGTCCTTCAGCAAGTAAACAGAGAAGATGCTTCTACCTAAGTTCCTGCTTTACTGTCCTTGCTCCCATCTTTTGCCAGTGCAACAGTAGAAGCAATTGGCATGACACTGCTGTCAACACAGGAGACTTGCTGTGTAAAAAGAAGGAGCGTCTCTGCCCAGGTTCACTATAGAGCCCTGCACCAGCCTATGCCTTGTGCAGTACACATCCTGCACAGCCACACATGGCAGCCTAGGGTCTCCACAATCCCTCGGAGATGCCATGTTGTGCCTTGACTTGGGGGTGTACAGCAACCTGGAACATTGTCCTGATCTCCAGAATTTTGCTGGTCGGCCGCCATTCTCCACTTCCATGTCTGCCTGGATACCACCTGGAGCTGCAGCCTGGACTAGATGCCTATTCTAGCTGCTACTATTTTCCTGCACATAGAAGATCCAGGAATGTTCTATCTTATCTATGCCCTTAAAAACGGAAATAGGGCCCTCCCTGGTGGTGCAATGGGTTAGGACGCAGCACTGCAAGCTGGCTGCAACTGCTTCAGTGTGAGTTCCATCCCTGGGCCTGGAGGTGACCCACATGGTGTGGCAGACCTCTCCTGACCTGCCCGCTGCTCCCCTCAGCAGTGTACTTTGTCCATCTGCCTGTTCTGCTCCCCACTCTGTCTCTGGTGAATCTTCTCACCCCCTCACTTTTGGCCTGTACCCCAGTTCTGTATGCATAAATAAATAAATCTTTATAACAGGAAATAATTCTCTTTGTGTCCCTGGAGATGAAAGCCAGCCTTGCCACCTCAGACCAGGGCTTGGAAAGGTCAGTTTTTCAATGCGCATGTAGTTAACATGCAAACTTAAAACTTTTAAAATCTCAAAGTTTTTTTTTATTAATTTTTAATTTTTTAATTTTAATCTTTTTTCCCTCTCCCTTTTCATTCCCACTTTCTAAATTATATCAACTTACTGGAATGACCAGATGATGGATTCCCATTGTCAGATCCAGGAGCTCGTAATTAAAGGGTGGCTCTTTCCTTCTCATCTCTCATGTCAAGTTTACTATTTCCTAGCTGGGTGGACCTGAACGATCCTATGTGTTGGGACTTCCTAGAGGCCATGAATGTCCTTCTCTTTCTTCGGAGCTGCCCAGAGGACTGAGCACAGAGGGAGGCCCTGGACACTGCTACAAAAAAAGGAGGGAGGCCCTCCCTGGTGGCGCAGCGGGTTAAAGCACAGCACTGAGAATCTAAAGCCGCTTCCGCATGCCGCTTCCGCATGAGTTCGATTCCCGCCTGCCCCGGAGGAGACCACATGGCGCGGCAGACCTCTCCTGACCCGCCCGCTGCTCCCCTCAGCA